>NW_014013746.1:646202-1292405 GCF_000170995.1 Trichoderma virens Gv29-8 | reverse complement strand
CCATCTTGGCTCACGTCGGGCATCGCTCGCTCTTTGCTGGAGATTGCTCGGGAAATGGTCCCCCATCCATCGGAGCCTGAAGTGAGACACGACTGTCCAGAAGCATCCATGTATTTGCTTGCCTTGGCTGTGCTGACAGCCAATTAGCATCTAGCAAGGACTTCAATTTTGTCTGGTAGCTTTGTCTGGTAGCAAAAGCAGGAGCAGCAATAAATAGTAAGAGCAATAACAGCCCGGCCATGCCCTCGTTCATTGCCGTTGGCCAACGCAGCTAGAGCTGGTCCAATCAGTTGAGGTGCCCGTAGGTGTAAACAGAAGACCATGGAGGCGCCGTCTTCGTTATATACTTCAAACGATGAAACCTTGGCTTGTACCTGATCGCAGTAAGACTGCAGATATGCCATATGGTCAAATGGGACATTGATCAGCCCTTTCGGGGTCGGACCGCCGCGGACCGACCTGTCCGCACTGCCATCAGAGCCCATTTTCTCTTAGAATTACTGCTTTCAACCTCAAACGGCAGAATGACGCTCGCCGTCCAGGCCAGAATGCTGCTTGAGCCGAAGACTCGCCCAAGCAGCGGCGCGACAGAATCAGGCAGACGCCGGCTAAGTCGTAGCTTAGCGCCTCTTCGCACCACTGCAGGGCCCCCTCGTCCCCGGGTTTAGCGCACGTGCCGGCCGCTCCCAGGCCGCTCCCAGGGCACTTCCAGGGCAGTCGCAGCGCTGTCCATTTTCCGGCGGGGTCGCAGGCACAAGCTCGTGTGTCCTCGACCTCGAACCGGAGTTTGGAGCTAAAGATTCATCGCCTGTCCATCAACCTCGATATCCGTCCATCCCACCATCTTTTTTGCGCTGCCCACAAAGTGCCGCGTCCGGCTCAGGACTGTGCCATTGCGCCCATGAATGGCCTGCTCACGCCGTGCGGCGCTTCTTCGGCTCGCACATTCAACGGTTCTGGGCTCCCCCGCCCGTCCCGCCATTGGCAAGACCGGGCCATTATCAACACTCAACATTATTAACACCTTTCCGTCCCACGCGCTCGCTCATGTCCTCCTTCTCCCGTCTCTTTCAGCTGTTTGCATTTATATAATATCCTTTCCTTTCTCATCATTGTAGGCTGCTCGTATACCTTTTGTCACTGCAAGGCCAGGTCTGGTTGATTTCCGCTCTACGTAAAGGAAGATTTTTTTTTTTTTTTTTTGCTGGCCAGGTTACCCTCAAGGATCCGCGTTGTCCGCCTTCGGCATATTGCTTACGCAGCAACACCGCATTCAAATACCTTGCTATCCGCAGCTTCTGGACTTTCCAAAAGGATCTTTTCTACTGTCCCTGTTTCAATCTCGGCGTCAAATAGACAATGCAACTCAAGAGAGCGGCGCGAGTAATTCTAGTTGGTGCGCCGGGCGTGGGCAAGGGAACCCAGAGCGATAGGCTGTTGAAGCGCTTCCCCCAACTCAAGGCCATCAGCACCGGCGACCTCCTCCGTCACAATGTCAAGAACAGGACACCTCTTGGTAAGCAAGAGAGACGCCTTTGATGCTATTCTTACCGCTGTAGCTAATCATCTAATCAGGCATAATGGCTGAAAATACCATCAAGGCAGGAGGCCTGGTGGCCGACGATCTGATGCTTCGTCTCATCTCAGGAGAGCTTCGATCCCGAGGCTGGCTGCGACCTCCCGTCATGACGCTCTCAGCTGAAGCAACCTCAACCGAGGGCTCCTTTCACTCCAGTGCCTCCATGGATGCTTTCAACTCACTGCCTTTCCAACTCGACGACCACGCCGTTCCCCAGGCTTCAGAGGATCCTTCTGCTTCTTTCATGCTGGACGGCTACCCCCGGACTGTCTCCCAGGCCATCACCCTCGACAAGATTGTGCCCATGAACTTGGTCGTCTCCATTCAGACTCCCTTTTCTGTTATCCTCGAGCGCATCGCCGGCCGATGGGTGCACGAGCCCTCCGGCCGCGTGTACAACACAAGCTTCAACCGGCCTCGCGTCCCCGGCCGCGACGACGTCACCGGCGAGCCCCTCGTCCAGCGCCCGGACGACAACGAGGAGACGTACCGTGCGCGCTTCCAAAAATTCCAGGAGAACAGCGAGCCCATCCTCAACCACTATGCCAAGAAGGGTGTCTTGCTCGAAGTCGAAGGCATGAGCAGCGATGAGATCACCCCTAAGCTGTACAAGGCCTTTGAGAAGCGTTTTGCTTAGTGAAGGCTCTGTGCTGCCTAAACCACGGAATACCTACGTTTTATTATTGTTTTAACAGCCTTTTTCCATACTACTACTACTTGGTTGGCCCCTTGCTCTATTCGGCGACTGTTACGTTTTGTTATCTTGGCTATTAATAGGAGTTTACATGTGTGGTTGGGAAAATCATCATGCCCTTGGGTATTGACTTATTGGGTTATTTTTTTCATGTCGAGGAGGAAAAAGAGGAGGACCCCATGACGGAGCTATTGCCGAGAGTCTTCTTCCGCCTTGTGTTGGGCTTTTCCTATTTCCCTACTACCTAGGTAGTTATTGTTGCGTGTGCGAATAGTGTACATATGGGTGACGAAAAGTCCCCGGCGTTGAATTTTCATCGGAGCATTAATACCGCGCATGCTGTTCCTGTCTATGTATGTGCAAATGACCTGACGTTCACATGCTTGTCGTGCGACCTGGCGGGACTCAGCTGGATGCTTGCATCCTTCTCCGCACCCGGGACGAGGTACCGATACCGAGACTCCACTACCAGGCCGAGAGCCCTTGACTTGCGCTTCTCACCTCCTCGGGCTTTTATCTCGGCTAGGACGACAAATCAACGGCCCGCGGCTCAAAGAGTCTCGGAAGCACAAGGGGAAGGACAAATTCCATTGTAATACATTCATGCCACTAGCCATACATGACCCAGCTATTGAAATCAAGGACTAAATCAACCTCTCGTCATCCAACTCCCCACCACAGCTCCTTGAATCCCGTAGATACAAAACCACAGACCAAACTAGAAATATCCCAAACATGCCCAGTGTAAATCAAAGGAGAATGGTCGAATGACCGCTACTACCTGTCCTCAGGGAGTTGAAGCTAAGGACGAACTTGTGTATCTCAACAAGAGATGCGATATCCAGGAAACCAACCCTGCTTCAATCGTCCCATTCGTCTCCGCTCCGAATGCCTGGCGGCGTATTGTTCGAGCGAGAGGAGCTCTGCCCGGCACGCAGTGGTGTATCCTCCTCATCATCGTCGTCGTCCATGGCCTTGGCCAGTTCATCGGGGTCGTGCATCTTGGCATCGGGGTCTACCGCTCCGTCGAGTCCCTCGTGGTGATCGTCATCGTGTCGCTCACTGTCCAAGACACCATCGTCTGCGCTGACAGAGATGCCGCGGGAGCCCCACCTCGCGCGACCACCGCCGTTGCCATTCAAGTTACTCTCTTCGTCCTCGGTGGCGGCGTGAACGTTCTTGCCGAAGATGCGGCGCAAGAACCATCCACGGTTCAGATCATCGGCATCAACAACACCACCGCCGCGAAGCTTAACTCGCTGTCGTGTGTAGTAAACCCAAGCAAAATCTACATAGAGGGCAGTCTGGATGATACCGAAGATGACGGAAATGGCATCGGGTTTTCGGTCGTTGACGTCGAGTTCCCGGATGAACCAGTTTATGCAGTAAAACGCACGGTAGGAGCCCAGTGCTAAGAGATAGAACGAGTCGATCACAGTGGGAACGGTGGTCTGTCTCAACAGCAACAACTGGGGTAGAACGCACACAGATTCAAGGATTTCAGAGAAGGACCACATCCACTATCATGACAATCAGCAAATAGACGCTTCCACAGTGAGAGCGAGCCAGGACATACAGTCATAAATCCCCAACGGTATTTCGGTTCGAAAATCAACATCGCAAAGGGAGAAAGAGCAAGAGAGCCAACCAGGATAATGGCGCCAAGCTTCCAGGAGATCTCACGCTCTCGTGAGCGGGGGAACACCCACTGCATGACACCGAGGATGTAGAAGGACGTGACAATGTATGTGACTTTGAATATCGCGTTCCATGCCGACTGCTCTCTAAATAGATCGAGGTATCGCGAGCAGAAGACGACGGCGTAGAGGCCTTGTGTGATGAGGGACACGCCCTCGGCGCTGCGGTTTCTGTGGATGGAGAAGATGAGGATGCCCTTGGAGAGCATGTGGACGATGTCGCCCAAGAGGCGAAAGATCTGGGACGCAACAGTTAGCCTGCGGTATTCTCTGTTCCATCTCGAGAGCAAAGATTGGGGTCAATTGTACATTCCAAGCTCCCATGATGATGGCTCGCGGCACAGCCTCGCCGCCGCTTCAGAATCGAAATAGAAAGAAACTAAGAAGGCCAGAAAGGAGAAGAGATAGGAGTGCAAAGAAAACAAGTCAAGAGCTTTTATAGGACGAAAGTCATCGGGTCTATCCGGTCGATCGCAGAGATCGTGGATAGGGAGATGCTCAGGGCTTGAAGGAAGAATCCGAAAGCATGGAGCTGAAGCTGAGCTTGCGTCAGATGCCGAGTCGCAGGAGGCACGACACAGCCCCACATCTGTGACGAGTGCATATTATTGGCAACGTGTACCTGAGATTGCTAGCGTCGATTGCTGTGGTGTAAAGTACCTGGTAAGTACCTGTAATCAACGTTTTCAGCCATGTCAAAGCTTCATAGGTGCCTATAAAAGTATGAGTGCCCGTGCAAAAGCTACGCTGCAATGTGCCACAGTTTGGAAATATTAACTGTATTTGGCCATCAGTGGAAAACGAGATGTGATGTTTTGCATCTCCAAGAGAATGGTTGGGGTCATTATACTGAAACCATGTACGGAGTACTACCAGGTACCTACCTGTAATATCCCCGTGAAATTCCCCGCAAGGGACGAAGTAGGTACCTACCAGGGCAGCATTTATACGACATAACACACCTTCGCATCTGTTGAGTCCGTACTCCGTATTGGGACACGCAATGCCAAACATCCTCTTCCCACATCCAAACCTCATCAGACTGTGCATCTACAATGGCTCAACCTGACCCTACAGGGCGCAGAGCCAGACCCTGTGCTAGCGTAAGCCTTTCCCTGGAGAGCCCCGTTTTCAGAGGTACCTCTTTGGCCACCCAAAATCGCTGTCGCGTGATGTCACCACGGTGTGTTCTGTTAGGTACCGCGTGTGCCGGAATTTTCACCAGTTAGCTCCAGGGGGTTTGGCAGCAAAGGGCGGAATCATCAGACTCAACAAACAACAGCATGACGTCTTCTGCCTCCCTGATAACGCGCCTTGAGAGTCTCGAGGTATGACTATATATTCAATCTATTTCCATCCCAAATAGGATCGATACGCGCGTCAACCCCATGCACTCCTCCCACCGCTGCCGAAACATTCGCTGCTGAGTGGTGGCTTCCTAGGCCCTTTCGCGGCATCGAATTGCCGGCGCCAGAGCGTCACCAGTTCCACCCTGGATTTGATTTCCATTTTAATTCATGGTAGTGCTAGGATCTGTAGTCTTCCTGATATCCATTCAAAAGGGGGATTCTTGAGGAGACAAGAAGCGAGGCTGCGCCTCTCTCGACGAATATCAGAATCTGCCCCAAATGAAGTCCTGCACTAGCATTATCATCGCAGCCACCTGGGCAGCGCTGGCTTGGCGTATTAGTGCTGTCCCGGCGGCAAAATCCAACAAGGCTCCTGAGCCCAAATATTTCCGTGAGTGGATAGAATGCGTGATTACGCGGCTTCTGCCCTTCTCAGCGGCTGCCATATACTAACAGGAATCTCCCGTAGATGAGCATCCGTGAGTATCTTGGCCATGGCTATGCAGCTATTGCTGCCCATAGTCTTCATTGCACTCTTGTCTAACACGGACTTGATAGTTATGATGTTCACTATGATAATCGCTTCGCTTTCACACTCCTCGATGACCCAGAGCAGAGAGAGACCATCAAGATCTTAGTCCAGACGTACCTGGCAACTTTCCGAGACTTGGGCATTCAAACATGGCTGATGCATGGAACTCTTCTCGGATGGTGGTGGGGGAAGAAGGTATCTTCTACCCAGCATCTTTTTATACTTACTATATTAGTATTTTGTCATTCTAACCTGCAGTCTTAAGGTCATGCCGTGGGACTATGATGCAGATGTCCAAGTCACAGAGGCAGACATGTATTTTCTGGCCGCCTATTACAACATGACCATATACTACTACAAGTACGGTGCGATGGAAGAAGGCCGCTTCTTTCAACTCGAGGTCAACCCGTATTTTGTTCATCGAGACCAAGATGATACATCCAACGTCATTGATGCCCGGTGGATCGATATGCATAGCGGACTCTACATCGATATTACTGCGGCAAGATATGCTCTGGATCATAAGGAGGGCGAAGGCGTTTTGTATGACAAGTATGGCCACGAGTATCGCGTAAGGACAAGTTTCATATCTGGACAACTCGCCACTCATACTAATGAGCTCTATAGGATACATATGTCTTTCCCTTACGAGACACAACGTTCGAGGGAGTGCCCTGCAAGATTCCCTATCGATACGAGGAGATGCTGGAAGCAGAATATGGCAAGAAATCTCTAACTAATACAGTATTTCACGGGTAAGTTTAGAAGGTCCTTTTTCTTCACTTGCATCCCTCCTGACATTCAATTTAGCCATAGATTCGACAACGAGACAAGGTCATGGGTTCCCCTTGAAGAAAAGCCGGAAGAAGACTTATAGTTTGCCCATATGGATCACATCAGCATGTATAGGCGTTGGTACTCTTGATATTCATCAGACAGTTTTGGCATTTGGCAACTTTTAGAGTGTGAAGGGGTGGCGGGATTGCCGGTAGGCCCGGTGCATAGCTGGGGATTTTGACGGATTATTTTAGGAGGTATTGGGACTCAAATCATTAAAGGGAATTGGGGTATATAGGCATTAATTTTTACAACTACGCAAAAAGGATTTATCTTGTGGATGAGTTCCATGGCGAGATGCCCTCAAATGTTCGGGCATTTCCTGTCTGAGTACCTGTACTTTATATGGTAAGCCACACAAGCGTCTGCTAATGTACCAGTGCCTAGAAATTTGCTGCCCTACGATATCGAAGCCCCCCACTGCATTAATCAACGCGTGTCTCGAAACAGTCGCGTCCCAGCTGCCGCTAGAATCCACTTTTAACACCTCCAACTCAGAGCTCTCAGATTTGCATCAGTCAGTGTCGCAACCTCCAATTCTTCTCCCCATATACCATAGTCCAACGCTCTCCGTACTCGCACAAGAAAAAACCGCCGATCGATCGATAGCTCTCAGATTCCATATGTAGAAGCTACATGGCGCAATTGCCCCCTTGCCTTTAAAAATGGCCACAGGCATGTCTCACCGAAACAGCTGCGTTGCGCCGCCACCTAGAATTTTATTCTAATACGCAGACAGGACGACAAACCCGCGCAGACCGCTTGAATGAGCGCCTTCGAGGCGCGCAGTATGTTACACCTGATAGGTGCTAATGGTCAGTTTGCTCATTGCTCTGTAGGCGCGCCAACGTAGACGATGAATCCTTCCATCTCGACATCAACAGCCTTGACATCGGAGGCCTTGCCATTGCATCATCCATCGCATCAGCCTCGAGTCCGGCGGCCCGGAACAAATACTCTCCCACTACCTCAGCAAAGAGAAGGAAACTGGATAAGAATGCGACAGCTCCTCCAGAGCCTAAATCGAGTTCCACGCCTCGACGACGGCGGGTCAGGTCCCAGCCCACAGAGCCACTGATCGAACTGCCAACTCTGCCGAGCGAACCGATGGACTACGACGCGGCGGAACAGGAGGATGGCGATGATGACGGGGCTACACCCAGGCCGAGCAGGACATATCCGGTACCGATGTCTATGAGTTCTGTGCGGACCGTCGATCCTCAGGTGGCAGACGAGCTTGAAACTTTGCCCCCACACCCTGGCGTTCAATCACCTGTACCTATGCAATCTCCTGGCTCGGTGCGCAAATCCGATATGATGATCATCGAAGAGGTTTCAGAATCTCCCGCGGATGCGCCAGGAAGCGGAAAGCGGCGCCGGGTGCCTATGAGCGAGACTCTCAGCTCTAGCGTGAGGTTGATGGGTGTGCTATCTTCAGACGACGGAATTCCTATGCCCTCGTCACCCCTTAAGAACAAGGCGCGTCGCAATGGTGCAGCTACAGTCCGATCCTCGCAAAGGTCAGCTGGAAGAGTATATGGCCAGGATACGAGCCACTTGGCGGATGAACTGTCGTCGGATAACTTCCCCCAACTAGCAGGAATAGAAGAGGAAGCGGAAATTGAGGAAATTGAGGCTGAGGCTACCGACTTGGTTATTGAGGAGAGTACCTTGGCACAAGATGAAGAGGAGCAAGAGGAGCAAGAGGAAGACCAAGAAGAGGAACAAGAGAACGACAATGGCATTGACATGGAAAAAGTGGCAAGAATTTTAGAGAGGGAAAGCGTGAGGCACCCACGAGAACCATCTCCAGAATTGGGATCACAGGAATTGGAGGATGCAGAAGAAGTCGAAGAGGAGGAATTGGAACTTGAACCCGAACCAGAAGAGGAAACTGAGCCTGATGTAGAGGAAGCAACTGAGGCCGAAGAAGAAGAGGAGGAGGAGGAGGAAGAGGTGACAGTTCTGCCAACACCTCCCAAGCGAAAGCGCGGACGGCCAAGCAAGAGCCCAACCGTTCAAAAACAACCTGCTGCCAAGCCGAAACCTGCTAAACCACGAAAGCGCGTCGAGGCACAGCCGCAAGATTCCAACGACGAAAACGACGAACGGCAACCTAAGAAAGGCAAAACGAAGAAACGACATAGCGACCAGAGTGAGGGCGATGGTGGAACGATTGAAATCACTGTCCAGCGATTCGTTAACCATAAGAAGCGTGGCCATGAGGATGACGATGTAGATCCTCTGCAGAATGAGATGGCATTCGTCAACCACGGAGGAGAAAGTGTGATTGATGTTTTCGCTCAGGTCTGCGACGAGGTGATTTCCTCAACATTGGAGCAGTTTCAGGAGGTGGCTAGTGGTGCAGATGACCCGGCAAAGAAGAAGGAGTATCGCATCAAAATGCGAGCTATTGAGGCTTACCGAGAGGAGCTCAAGTCTCGGTTCCTTCAACACGTATGTCTTGGGCAAATGCGGATCCGAACCATACAAAGCGATGCTAATGAGGAGTTCTTAGGCTATTCACTTGAACCACTGGCATTCATTGCGGAAACGAGTTCGACACGTGCAGAAAGAGAGGATGGCTTTGCGCGAAGAGATTATGCGTATCAAAGCCGAGCGAGAGCAGGTTGCTCTTCGCATGGATGCTATTAGAATCAAGCACGAGGCTGATTCTAGAGAGTCAAAGGTAAGAACTAGTTGAGGCTTGGCCGAGGTGTTGTAAAGCTTTGGAGCATAAGCTAACGAGCGTGTTGCAGTATTGTCTCGACGCGTCTTCTCTCATGCACGATGTAGATCTTGCCGTGGAACAGGGCCGGGAAGCACCAGAGCTTCCACGAGCGGCGCAAAGGGAGGCCGAATTGGCCAATCTCGAGCTGCTTGTGTCTCGCGTATCAGAGCAAGCTAGCTCGTCAAGCTTTACAGGCGGGATGCTCAAACAAGTCAAGGAGTTTAACTCATTCTTAGAGCGGGCTGCGATGGCACTTGAATCACGATGATACCCCCCTCGTTATTAAGCAATTGTTTTATTCATTATTTTGTACAATACCCCCGCGTTACTGGATCTTGGCCTTACTGAAATCCATCTCTGGGTGTTGCTCCTGGAACTTTTTGAGGATATCCATCTTCTTCTGCTCGTCCGAGGTGGGCAGGCCAGCCTCCTTCTGTCGCTGGTCAAACATCATCTTCTCAACCATGCCCCTGGTCTCGCCGTCGAGATCGGAGAGCTTGGAGTTTTCGGGCTGGATCTTGGTAACATCGATAGTGGGTGCGCTGGTGACGACGTGTGCCCACCACTCCATCTTGTTGACCTTGTCGAGGTGGATTTCTACGGACTTGGTTCCGTCAGAGTTGGTGGACAGGGTCCAAGTAGAGTCGTCGACGCGGACCGCATGGGGGAGATCGCCCTGTTGGTAACACTCAGAATGAGTACATGTATATAGATAGAAAGCTTTCGCCTCGTTTTGGTTTTGTATAGAAGGAGAGAAGAGGGTAGCGTTGGGATGAATCATGTAGAGAGGGACAACGACAGCGGCGCAATATGGCAATAGAAGAGGGAATGTCGTACACTTATGATGGGCTCCTGTCCCCTGATACCCGCAGTGAGGGTCAACTTCTTAATATCGACGACGAGGTCTCTCGACTTGAGGTTTCCGGGGACGTTGAAGGAGAGATCCAGCTCGCCGATGGTCTGCGTCCATTTGTAAGGCAGCGCAGCCTGTTCCTCAGCCTCCTTCTTGCGCGCGGCGGCGTCTTCAGCGGGGGATGGATCTACAGGTAGCCGCAGCTTCGTTAGCTATTTGAATATTGAATCATGAAGCTGTATGAAGCAGCACAGCTTGTGAAGTCGGCGGTATCTTACCCTTGTCAGCCATGGCAAAGCACTGTGAAGCTTGTGAAGGACTTGTTTGCCTGTGATATCAAAGCACCGAAAGGTAATGGTAGATGGTGGATGCTGGTGGAAGTTTAGCTGGCGTTGGAGGGGCAAATCCGCTAACAATGAGCCTGGCAGATGCCAAACAGGCCTGCAAGCCAATGGCATGGCGGGGATCTTGCTTACGTACGTCCAGTAGCCCCGAAGCTTGATATGCAAGGGCGGAAAGCTATCCGGTCGATACTCTGGTCACTCGATAAAATGAATTGTCAGCCACTGGAATCATCCTCTCTCTCTTGCATGTCGCGTGCCCCAGAACGATTGTCGTTGATATAAACACATAGACCGCGTCAAAATATCGCCACAGCCAGATCGAAGATCCATACGACTCAGCGAATACGTGGTACCAACGCGACCGCCGTGTTTGACCGCCGTCAAGCCATCTGCACATCCATCTTGAAGACCGAATCTCACACCCCCAGATCGCAGTTCCATCACCAACTCGCAAGCGCCCACAAACACCCGAGACAATGTCACGTACAGGCGGCACCAGCACCGTCTCGGTGCGCCATGCCTCCAATTCTGCCTCTTTCGTCTCCGCTCCCCTCCCTCCCGCAGACCAGGACGAAGCTTGTCCCGTGTGCAAAACCACGCGCTACTTCAACAAGGACATGGAGTTTCGAATCAACACTGAGTGCTACCACCGCATGTGCAAGACTTGTGTTGAGCGAATTTTCAAGGACGGTCCCAACCAATGCCCCTATGCGGGCTGTCACAAGACGCTCCGCTTGAGAGGCTTCAAGACGGCGTTTTTCGGAGACTTGGGCGTTGAGCGGGAGGTCGACATCAGGAGAAGGGTGGCAGCCGTGTTCAACAAGGCCGAAGACGACTTTGAGAGCCTGGATGCGTACAACGACTATCTTTACATGGTGGAATGTCTCACCGACGACCTCGTCAACGGAAACGACGAGGCCCGTAAAAAGGCCGAAATCCAGCTCTCTGAATGGGAGGCCCAGCACAAGGCTGAGATCGAGCGCAATCGCAAACTCGCCCGCGAATCTGACGAGTCACGACAGAAACGTCTCGCCCTAGAACAAGAGGCCGCTCGTCAGCGCCGTCTCCAGGAGCTGCAGGAGGATGCCGATGAGAGAGCTAGTGCCGCGCGGTTCCGGGAGGAGATGCTCAATTCCCTGCAGAACGCAGAGCTTGGCCATGCGGAGGAGGCAGTCGATCGGATCTTGCTCAAGAAGCGAGGACAGCAGAAGCGCGATGCTACGCTGGATGCTGTTGCGACGATGGGAGGCAGCGGCTTGTCGATCCGTGGTCTGAGAGAGAAGCGTGCTGTCGTGTTGGACGATAAGCCCTACGATCCGTTTGGTGGCCTGGATCTGGCGCCCCAGAGAGTCGACTTGGCCAGCGAGAACCTGTCGCAGTACAAGAGCGAGTGGCTCGACATTACGCGCACCAAGGAGGATTACATTGTGGGCGGATACAGCTCCGAGGAATATCTTACGAGAGCCCTGTTCGAAGCATTCTCTGGCTTGGGCGTGTTTGTTGCTGAAGACAAGGATATCAGAGAAGAGGCAACGGTGGCGGCTTCTTTGGAGGCCGGTGCTGCGGTGCCAGTGGGCGGGAAGATGGATGTCGATGATCCATTTTGAGAAATGAACTCTTTGAGGGCCATCATTTATCGAGATTAAGAATGTCTCGACCCTGCAAGATTTCGGGTTCTTTACTCGGTCTTCCTTAGAGGATAACTGTTTTGCATTTTCAAGGCGTCAAGGTGGGGGATTATATGGAGGTGAAATTATAGCAAGACAATATGGGTTGGCGTTTGGAAACTGGAGGACTTTTTTACATCTTCTTTCTTTTTTTTCTTTTTAATCAAGATCGATACCATGACACATCATACTAGGCTAGATAACAGACGGTTTATTCAAAGGGAATTGGCTATTCAGCATCTCAAGTTTTACCCTGGCTACATTGCTAATATGCTGACGTATAGTCTCTTGTTACCATAAGATGATAAACCTTGTATCCATAATGATAAATGTTAATGGTCAACAGAATGATTAAAGCTAGTCGGTATTTTATTCCTCTGCATATCGCTACAGCATTAATACTACCCCAACTCAGTGGTGGTTAGGCCACTTCCATGAAGAAAATGCATTTACAACTTAACAAATATTCTTTGCATCCTCTCTCTCTCAAACGAAACACTCCGCCCAACACACACGATACTACCAACCCAAACATGCCAGTCTGCCCAAATCTTCCCGTCCCATCTTAGCAAAGCATTGCCCTTCTGTGCAAATCCCCCCCCTTTAATAAAAGCTGTGTGAACTTGCATGCTAGGAAATAAATCCCTCTAGAATTCCGACCAGTAATAGTAAATTTCACGGTCGAATCCTTTCGTCAACTGAACAAAGAAAGAGAAGAAGGAGAACCAATGAACCAATGAACGCCTCGCTGCTTAATGCGATATGTAAGAGTAAAAGGAAAAAGCGGAAACCCCCCAGCAACGATGGACCCATTAAAGGAAAATAAAAAGATAAAGAATGACGAAATCCAGACTCCCAGATCACAAGGGCTTTACATGATTCAAAAGATTGAAGAGCAACGGAATTTATTGCTGCCAGGGCGTCTGCTGTGCCGGACGAGGGAACACCGGTACAGTTGGGATATGGTCGATGCCGCCGCCAATCGCAGTCTGGTTATGCTGCCACCCCATGCCGGTGGCGTGGTTGACAAAGGCGCCCTGGCGGAACGGATTCGTGACACCCGTCGGCTGTGGAGCAAGCGACGAAGACTGTTGCTGTGGGTCCTGGAGCTGTTGCTGCGCCGGGGCTTCGGTGGGAACGTTGCGAGCAAAGGGGTTGGTGCTCGTAGGTTGAGGCTGTACGGGCTGGGCCTGGAAAGGGCCTGTGTTCTGGCCCGGAGAGTTTGTCGACCTGGCAAAGGGATTAGTGGATTGGCGGGTGAGGGTTGGCGTGCTCGACGTTGGTGTTGACAGCTGAGACGAAGAGGATGTCGGCTGTGCAACCAGCATTGACTGGCGGAAAGGGTTGGTCATTCCAGGAGCGGCGAGAGACGGCTGAAGTCCAACAGGCTGGAGACCAGTGGGTTGGAGACCGGTGGGTTGTAGACCAGTGGGCTGGATACCAACTGGTGGTTGCTGTTGGATAGGAGTCTGGAAATTGGCAACAGTGTTCTGGGGGATAGGACCCAGTTGTGGCCCGAAGCCGCTGAAGCCGGTGATGGTCGGCTGTAGTTGCGCAGGGGGCTGCATGAATCCAGCGTCCGGCTGTGGAAATCCATTGCCCTGGACAAAACCAGCAGGTTGCTGGACAAAGTTGCCTGGCTGGAAGCCCAGCCCAACGGGTTGCGCCTGGAAAGCCAGATCGGGCCCCTGAGTTTGCATGGGCACTTGCATAGGGGGCTGTTGGCTGGTGACTTGCATCGGTATCTGGTTCTGCTCAATCGAATCAAAGAAGTCGATGAGGTCAGGGTCCGGTCCTTTGTTAGCTTGAGGCTTCGATTCAACCTTGGCAGCTGCATTTCCGCTGCTGGGAACGGGGAATGGATTGTTAGCCGCAGGAGAAGGCGCCTTGGGAAAGTCGACTGCGCTCTTCGTAGACTTGGACTTGGATCCCTTGCCACCCTTCTTGGCCTCCTGCTCTGCCAGGTACTGCCGCCGGTGAATCTCGAAATCCGGGTCGTTGAGATACTCCTCAAGCTGGCGGCCCAAGTTAACGGGCGCATGCTTGAGCTTGGGAACCTCAACCCTGGTGTGATGCTGCCACTGCTTCGCAGTGCTAAGGTACTGGACGACGGAGTCGGTGTGCTTAGTGAAAGTCCGATAGATTTCCATAGCTCTGTCGGCATCCGGCTTCGACATTTCAAAGAAGTGGCCTATAGCGATAATGTTAGAATAGACACAATGCACAATTTCAGGGGGCACTTAAAGCTGACCCAGAATGTTGATAAGTCCTTGGTTCAAAACCTGGAATAGAGGTAGAAGGTCAAGGACTAGTAATCGAAATACGGCAATCGTGATCTCGGTCTCTGGTTCTTGGTCGAGGAGCTGCGAGAGGGGTAAGCTTCACTTCTATTATCAAGAAAGGGCTTAGAATCTGACGCACATCGCATTTCAGCAAGGCCGTAAGCTGATGCTGAACAACTTCTGTCTCGCGCAACAGACCCTTCTCGACGGTGAGTCTCTCCAGCCTTGATTCCGGGGCGCGCACCCAATCAGTCTTGGTATCGCGATATGCGCGCACTCGCTCGATGAGGTAATTGGCATAGTGACGGATGTTTCGGCCTTGGGTTTGAGCTATTGTACACTGTCAGTCCTCACGTGTGGTTGTAGATTGTAGATGGCTTCAGTTGGAACGGACCGTCTGCGAAGTTGCTAATGGCCAGCATGTTTCGGTGTCGCGCAAGGTACGCCAGTGTCGCCTCTGGAGATCCCTCGCGGATCATGAGGTGGACCGTCATCAAGCTCTTGAAGACGACGGTCCATGTTGAGTCGTGCAGTCGGTTTTGGAGAGCGCGAAGGACCTCGGCGATGCCAGCCTCGCCGGAGTGAGTGCCAACTAGGATGTGCTCGATGTACTTGGTCTTGGGGGGAGCATTCTGCAGACGCACATAGACGAGGAGTAGTTAGCCATCTGGTTGGTCTGTCTTGGGGTTGACCTGCTTCTGCCTCCGTGTTTGGTCTGGCGCTGGGGAGCCCAAAGATGGAGAGATGCCCCATCGCCATGACCATAGCATAGTCATAGCCATAGCCATAGCCATAGAGAGAGGCAACCATCGCCATCGCCATCGCAAACAATAACGCCTGAGCTGAGCCGAGCTGGAGAAGGCAACTCACCTTGATCTTGGTCGCCCCCTTGACGGACTTCTCAAAGGAGCTCATGGCTGCAAGGTATGGTCGGGGGCCGTGCTCGAGGGAATTCTTCCGGCTGAGGGACAATCGTCAAGTCGTCGGTGGTGGATAAGAAAGTTGGGCGACTGAACGGAAGTCAGGCCGAACCGGCAGCCGGGCGGAGCTTTGGTTTGGGTTGGTGGGAAGATGCTGGTATTGCTATTGGATTGCGATTGGGCACCAGCAAGTTGAGAGTTGGGTTGAGGTTATGGCGATACCCCAAGCGCTGCGGCACGTGGCGGCGGAAGCAGCGGAAATATGGTGGCTGGGCAGGGAGAAGAAGGTCACTCACTAACGGGAATTGACTTTGGACGGAGAGGTCTGCATGCCTTACGGCGCTGTACACATTTCAGCATGCAGAGGCGTTATATGCAAGGCTACGTAGTGCGTTTGCCCGTTTTTCTCCAAGCTGGAGGAATCGCGAAACACGGCAGATCCGTGGTTTTACATCAGTGCGCATGACGTTTCCACTCAGTCGCAATTTGGCACGCGGCACGGATATTGGATGTTTGCCAGCAGTAAATTAAGGAACATGAACCAGGCTCTGTTTTATTATACAGCATCTCGGGACGACGGAAGAGCTAAGCCCTACGTCGTATCAAGATGCAAAGATGCTACAAATGCGAAATCCATGGAAGAGGTACATTGCAAGGCAAACAAAAAAGGGCAGCGTAAAAATAAAAATAAAAAAATCAGAAAAAAATCAGAAAAAATCAAACAGACAAAAAGAAAAGCCTTCCACTCTTCATAAGTCAGAGCTTTTTTTTCATCGCGTCCGATGCAATAACAAGGTCCGTGTGTCGAACGCCCATATCATGGAACCAGCCCTCCATCGCTCCCAAACCCTGAAGCCCCGAAGGAAGAGTGTTGAAAGGTCAGGAAGGCGGCTCCAGCATCATATTATGCACGCAATCTCATCACCTGCATTCTTAGTTAGCAATTGCACGCATCGTAGAGTTTGGCAGTGGTTGGGGTGCGTACGTTTATTTGAATGGAAGGGATAAAGAAGAAAAAGAAAAAGAAAAATTCTAGCTCGCCAAACGCCAGCAGAAATTTAAAGCTCTGCGCAGGCGTGGGGTATCCGGGAATTCATCGGCTGATTGGGCGGCTTCTCTACGAAGGTCCATCTTCTATCTTATCGGCATCAGTCGTGCCATATTTCTTGCGCAGGTCATTCTTCTATAATTGAATGCCAATTTCTGACTGATATTAGGCAATGGGGCCTCTCGTTGGTTCCCGTGGCCTGACATTGCGTCGTCATGTTTGTTTCAACGCCTTTGCCGCAGCGATTCCCCGGCAGGTGATTTACAGGAACAGCCGACTTTACTCACAGGTGGTCAAGGATGAGGCAGAAAGCTCGTCAAAACGCGCCAGTGTGTTAGATCTTTGGCAGAAATGTAAGCCTTTTTAATAACGGAATTTTCCAAGTGTCAAAAGCGTCTAACATACAATAGATGAGGCCAATGACGAATTACTTGGGCTTGGATCAGAGGATGTGTACGTGGGATTATTAGGCAAGAGTCGCAATGTCTCAAAGCACCTCTCATTCGCAGATCTCACCACGCCGTCCGGTGAAATTATTCAGGTCTGCTCCAGCTCAGAGAGAGACAGTAAAGCCCATGACGACTTCCGCCAAGTCCCAGCTTTCAGTCCCGTTCTTATTCGTATAAAGCAGCACGAGGCTGCAAACGCCGTCGAGCCAACTACCAGTGATGGCTCATCAAAGAGAACCGTCTACCTTGATAGCATACGTGCCCTCAACAGCGTTCCAAAAAATCTCATAGTAACACCAGAAGTCCAGTTCCCGCCAACAAAGCGCCATCTCCAGATTCGATTTCACCCGGAACTGCAAGCCAGACTTCAATTTAGATCATGGCTCAAGGGAATGCTGAACCAAAGCTTGCTTCAGAAGGGGTTTACTGATATAGAGACGCCAACTCTATTCAAATCTACCCCCGAAGGTGCCAGGGAATTTTTGGTTCCTACTCGACAAAAGGGTACCGCTTATGCTTTAAGTCAAAGCCCACAACAGTACAAGCAGGTCCTCATGGCTAGTGGCATTATGCGTTATATGCAATGGGCTCGCTGTTATCGCGATGAGGATCTCCGCGCTGATCGGCAACCAGAATTCTCACAAGTAAGGCAGACTTCAAGACATGCTCCAGAAATTTGGCACTGACAACTTCGACTAGCTCGATATGGAGTGGGCTTTTGCTGGGGCCGAGACTGTGCAAAAGGATATCAATGATATCATCTTAGGAGCATTAACCGCTCTGCAGCCGGCACAAAGCTACAAGGAGATTCGAGGAGAAGTGATTCCAGTTGTCGCCGATATACCTTCCACTCCACCGCCAGCAGACCAACCTGTAGCCCATCAGTTCACCAATATTACATTCGCAGATAGCATTGCTGCATACGGCTCTGACAAACCAGATTTGCGTATTCCTCTACGGGTAAGATGATGAGATGTCGCCGCTTTAACAAAATACTAACCTGTCATAGATACATGCTTTACCGGATCCCGAACCTTTCCGCAACTTTGTTGGCATGATAACCCATCTGTCTAACCCTCTTATAGAGGCTTTTGCATTGCCATTGAACGGTTGGTCCTCTTCGGATGCGCGCAAATTTATCACCAAATTTATGGACGAGCTTCCTGCCTCTTTGGCAAATAATCCAGATGGAAAACCTCAAATTCTCATCCACGACTCAAGTCAGCCACTGTGTGGATTCTCTTCGTTGGGCTTTGAATATGAGAGCGTTTTGGATTTGCTTTCAGAAAAAGAGGGCCTACAAGATGGAGACCTTGTTATCTTCCAGGCCCGAGAGAAGCCTGCTGGACAATACTACTCAGGCTCAACTAGAATTGGAGACATCCGCAACTTGCTGTGGAAGGCACTTGTGGAAGCAGGTCATATGCAAACCCCGCGACTTGGTGAGCCAGGATCGCTACAGTTTGTGTGGGTTACAGAGTTTCCCATGTTTAAGCCTGTTGAAGAGGGCGAACCCGGCCAGGAGGGCGCAGCAGGAATTGCGGCGTCTCACCACCCCTTTACTGCCCCCCTATCCCAGAAAGACCTAGAGCTACTGTTTACCGATCCCCTAGAGGCAAAGAGCGCTGCTTATGATCTGGTTCTCAATGGAATTGAGATTGGTGGAGGTAGTGTGCGTAACCACATTGCCGACGTCCAAGACTTCATCATGCGGGACGTTTTGAAGATGACCGATAAGAGGATCAAAGACTTTTCTCACCTGTTCGAAGCCCTCCGCTCAGGATGTCCTCCTCATGCTGGTTTTGCACTCGGATTTGACCGGCTTGCGGCACTGATGACCGGCACGCCGACTGTCCGAGACGTCATAGCCTTTCCCAAGACGATGAAGGGCGAAGATCCCTTCGTCCAGTCACCTAGCAAGCTAAGCAATGAGCAGCTTGCCCCATATGGCCTGCAACTTCGCTCAAAATCTGGATAAGATGAGAGAGGATTATTCCACACTACTAATATTTAAAGCACTGGAATTATCCAAGACATCATTCATATGGCTGATTCGAAAAGACGACACCAATCCATAAAACCAACCATGTAAGACAGAACTGTATGACCACTGCGTGAACAATCTTAGACGCAGAATTTTGTATAATAGATGTCCAAACACGACACCATTTAGAAAACATATATTCCATTCAATGACATTATGAACCAATTGCAATATTTTTATATACGTCTTGAAAACTGAATATTTCCCCCCGCTCTTTTCTTTTATCACAAACTCATTGTCTGGGGCATTTCTCGATGCGCTCTCACTAGCGCCGCTCTTCAAGGCTCAACGGCGCCACCAGGCACTAGCCACGGCTGCTCTCACCGCCAAAAATCTCAGAATTCTGCCGCTCTGCCACCAGCTTTCTTCAGACTGCGGCGACCTCTTCGCAGTCGAAGCCGCCAGAATCTCCTTGGTCCACCAAATATCCGTACAGAAACGTCGCAATCGCAGAGATGTCGTCTTTGCGAAACTCGATTCAGCGGCGCCCCCATCGGGAGCGTGCGCAGCCTCTCGAGCGCCGTCGCCTAGGTCTCCTCGAGAAGCACAAGGTACGAAACAAGCCGGCAGTCCTCGATCTCATACCCAAGTCTTGAAGAAGTTGTGATTTGATGAGATTGTACTGACAGGAATTTTAGGACTACTCCAAACGTGCAAAGGACTATAACCAGAAAAAGGCACAGCTCAAGGCCCTCCGCGAAAAGGCTGCGGATCGCAACGAAGATGAATTCTACTTCGGCATGATGTCGCGCAAGGGCCCCGGCGCCAAAATCAATGTCGGCAGGAAGTGGAACGGAAGAGTCGAGGGCGATCGCGGGAACAACAAGGGCATGGACCAGGACACGGTGCGGCTGCTCAAGACACAGGATCTGGGATACGTGCGCACGATGAAGCAGGTCGCCGTGAAGGAGCTGGCGAGGTTGGAGGAGCAAGCTGTCTTGACGAAGGGCTTGGATCAGCTGGACGAGGAAGATGACGACGAGGACGACGGTTTTGATTTTGACGACGAAGATGAGGGCCCGTCAAGACGGCGGTCAACCTCAAATGGCCCCCGAAAAATCGTATTCCTAGACAACGAAGACGAGCGAGACGAAGCCCTACAAGCAGCCGAAGACGAATCCTCGAAAAGAGAAGACCAACAAGACGCATTCGAAAGATCAGAGAACCTCCGCGAGCTCAAGCGCAAGCTGGAGCACTCACGCAAAAAGGTCAAGTCGCTCATGACCGCCGAGACCCAGCTCGAGGTCCAGCGCGCCAAGATGGCCAAGACGGCGACATCGGGCGGAGCGACGAGGAGAGGGAAGAAGATTATGGTGCGGAAGAGGAAGAGGTAGATGCGAAAGGCGAGCGAGCAAACAAGGAAGAGCTTGGTGGGAGAGTCGGAGGATTCTTTAATCATGAGCGCTGTTAATGCATTGTGCTGTGCAATTACGAGATGGCCCTGGTGTGTACATGTATGGATATTAAAGCATCCCGAAAACGGATTTTAAAATGGGTTTTTCTTTTATTTACAGTTTGTTATAAAGAGGTTGTTGTTTAGCATCAAAATCATGAAATAACTTGACATGAGCGTATACTATTTCCACAAGTACTTTGAAACAGATATTCTGGTTGCTCGTTATCATTAATCATAATGCATCGTCGTATTAATACTTGGATCCCACACATTTATAAAGAACCTTGAAAACTCCCTTGACACATGCAAACCCAATCGTAAGTATCCATATAAAGCAGTTAAACACTCCCTTCACCAGCTTTACAATAACTCGTAGTATAAAAGGCCCTTTATCCTCCGCTGATGCCTTTTTACCCCCCTTGCCCAGGCTGTCATTTTGGCTCTCGATGTCAATCTCGAATTGTTCCATCCGTGTGCGCTTCTTATCCTTCTTATCCTTTTTCTTCTTGCCGTCTTCATCGTCACGGTGTCGGCTAAGAGCGCTGCTAAGGCTTCTTGATTGTTTGGGAGGCTCCGGTATTGGCGGCGCCTCAAATGCCTCTATAACGGTGTTTGGCGAGCTTCGATCCTCCATGGCGGCAACAAGAAGCAACGCCGTAACAGCCACATCGACAATATAATATGATTCGATTTTGGATGCAACACCAGTGTCGACTTCTAACCACCCACTACCGGTGCCATCTCGCGTCAGCTTGGCAAGGTGTTGTGGTGATTCGTGGTGCTCCAGTGTGTACTCAACACGAGACCAGGCAGGAGAATTCTCAATTGTAACGCAGAAGGGTGTAGCCAGGGCCGGATGCACCAAATAATAACTTGCGCTGTCATCATCCCACACAAGTCTTCCGCACTCTCTCTCTGCAGCCGCAACTGTGGCGGGATCGTCCGCCCTATCCAAGACTATCTTTGTTGCGGCACAGGGCATGAGAAGGGCAGCAAGGCCATCGTTGGGGGAATGCTTTCGAGATTCCTCTTCAAGTGTTGTATTCAGTGCCTCTTGCCAATATTTTCCGTCTGAGGCACGGTTGTTGCCACCCATTACACCATTTAGAATGCTTGCAGGGGAACTTGACGCTGGTTTAGGAGCCTTGTAGGCTTTGCTGGGATCGTGTCTACTAAGTGACACGTACGCCGATGCAGATGTGGGATCCAAACGGAGGTTATAGAAAGGCTGTGAGGTGGAAGAAAGTGTGTAAACAGGGGCATCTTTCTGCTGCGTCAACTTCAAACAGTAAACGCGCCCCTCAGATCCAGATGCTTGCCAACCGTTTGTAACTTTCCAAAGATCTTGAAGTTGCTCGGTTGTGCAGGTGGCAGGAATAATTGGGGGGTTTTGAGGGCGAACGGGAACTCTGACAGGAGGCTGCTCCGGCGCAGGCTCAGCGCTTTCATAGTAGCTCTGGCGACTGACAACAGCCCGGGGCACTCCAGACGGGTTCATTTGAATCGGGCCGTAGTTTTGCTGATCCAGGGGCAAATCGGGATTGTACGTTGGGAACATGGATCGCAAGGGCGGCGGCTCAGAGGACGGTGGAGCGTCGAATAACAGAGGGGGTTTGGCGATGGAATTTCTCGGCTGGTTAACGCTATTACCCACGAACATCGGAGGAGGTGGAAGTATATTATCCGTCCCTCTAGGGACTTCGATGGTCAATCGTGGTTGCTGGGGCCGGGCAGGGCGACTGGCACCCACGCCAGGTCCGTCGAGTTGCTCTTCTGTGTCCATGGCTGGTAGAGCATTGTGGTCTGAAACGACTTCTGATGCTTCTTCAATTGGAGGATTGAACTCTAGAGGCGTGTGGGCTCTCTGTTGCGGAGTCTGTCGGCCATTTTGAGAGGGAGATGATACAGGAGCGAGCACCGGCGAGGGCGAAGCAACGGGTGTTGGAGCACGACTATCCTGAAGCTGCTGCTGCGGCGTGGCCGCTCGACGCTCATGGGACTCTGAACGACGAGATCGAGGCACCTGATTGCCACGTGGGTGAGGTTTGGAAAAGTTTGGATTTGGGAAGAGCGAGAAGCTGGCGCTGCCAGATGGTTGATGTGAGGCCATAGTTTAAGCACGAGATGGTGTATTTAGTATACACCCGCAGCACTCAAGAACGGCCCTCTTCACGGAAGAGGCGTGGGGTATCGAGTTGAGATGGAGCACTAGAGCACCGAAAAAAACAAAAAAGAAACGCCTAGGGTATCCAAAGGGTGAGAACAAACGTTGGCAAGATGCTATGGTTTCATTGTTTGTTGGCTGAGCGTCGCATCGTGATACCAGCAGAGCAGACACAACAAGAACAACAACAAGAGGAGCACTATGCAAGGGCAGGAGTAAAAAACAGCGCTACAAGACCAGATATAACAAAAGAGCACTCCTCTTGTCCAGGTAGGCCAGCCTTGTGAATGGGTGGGGAGGCGGCCGGCGACCCAACTAGATAGCCAGAAGGTGCCGCCATCAAATCAGTCGATTAAGCGCCTTTGGCTAGACAGCTTAGTCGAGTCGGCATAGGAATCGCAGCCGGTGTAAAGGGACGAAAGCACATAACACGGCGAACCAAGAGAGCGAGTGGGTGACACCATGATCTCTGCGCCCCCAAAATAGCACTTTGATCTTGAAGGGTGGACGCCATCGATATCCAGACAGCCAATGGGAAGCCGCATCACACTGCATTGGCGTACTTAAGCGCTGGAAACGCAGGGGTGGGTTGAAGTTTGAAGGCACTGGACGAACGCCATAGGCCACTCAAAAGGCCTGCAGCTTCGCGTCTGGTCGCATCGAGGTGGATTCCTGATAGGCCGGAGGACGTTGGCCGCGGCAGGAAGGGCGCTTAATTTTTTCGCGACGGGCGAATGTCTGTCAAGCATGCAGCGAGAGCAAAGAGATCTTAGGGGGAAATGAGATTGCGGAAGGGAAAATTGAAGATTGGGATTTGCCATGCCAGATCTTTGACGTGATTAAGCGAGCCTTCCATTTCTTTTCTTTTTTTTTTTTTTTTTTTTTTTTGGCTTCTAAGCCAATGGTTCCTTCCACAAGCCCTCCATCTTACGCCTGCAGTACCTTGGCAAGTGCAGCTTCCAGGAATCACAAACAGGCAGCGCTACCCCGCTTATTACAGGCGTCGATTCGGGAAAGAGCTCCACCTCCTAATTTAGTATCGACTTTAGCATCAAACAATTGCCCAAGTTGACTTGCTGATGCAACCTCAGTACTTTTGTTGCATGTTTCAAACTTGTCACTCCACAAAAAGCTGTATATTTCAGAGAAGGGTGCTTGATAAGAGCCTCTTGACAGACAGGGGAGCTTCCAAGGTAAGAAACGACAAAGTCAATATTGCACCTTTACACACATCAGCACTTCAACTGGACCTGTTCCACGCCAACTTCAAGCTCTCTCTTTGGTTGCATTTACAAGCCATTAGAAGGGCAGCCATCGTTGACAAGTGTATTTGAGGGTGAACTAATTATCTGGGCGGCGTCAATTTTTTTTTCCCAACGCGGCCTTAACGACGCACAATATAGTGAGCCGCGACACGCCCCCGACGATCCGCCTGTCAGATCCCAACGCGAATCGATTGGTCGTATTGCAGATTAGCCGCCATCTTCGCCGCATGCCTCATCTTCAAGGTTCACGGGCTTGAAGAACGTCATGTACTATACCCGACAGGTTGGCGCTCATTCCATAGCCTATCATGCCTTGGCGTAACTCCCTTATAGAAATTCGTAACAATATGCTTCTTTGTGACGGTTCTTCGCCTGGCTCCTGATGGAGACCCTGGAGACTTATGCATACCTAGTAACTATTCCGCCGACTACTGGGGCTTTAGATGCTGCAAATGCTGATTCAACCAATGATCGGAGCCTTGAAAAGAATCTGCAAGCGGCAGCGCGGACTCTTGTTTAATGCCGATATCATTATACAGACGGAGAGTCACTCTATTGCAAACGGCTTTAGCGGCTTACTGAGATTTGTGAACCTGCGATATATTGTCTTTCCCACGCCATATGCCATCATCAGTCATTTCTGTTGTCTAGCTTCGTGTTACGAAAGCTCAAGGGTCTGTTAATGAATTATCATTGCGAGGGCAAACTATCTTGCGCGGAAGTTATTAAACATCCGCTATTTTTGTGCGGCAGTTATTAAACGTCCGCTCTTTTGGCGCGGGAGTTAATACACGTCAGCTCTTGTTGTGTGGAAGTTATTGAGCATCCGCTCAACAAACAACATATACATATTTAAAGGGAATACTTTTATCTGCAGAGATCAATTTTTGATATCATTAATCAGCTCCTTCATCAAGCCCAAGTCCTTACTATCCGTCGCATAGATTACCTTTGTGGTCCATTTGTGATGCAGCCCCTTGGTGCTCGGCACTTTTCAGCCATGGCATTCACCAAAGCAGTGGCTTACTCTGTTCTTTTAGCCTCTCCTGCAGTTACAACTCCGTTGTCAGATTCATCTTTATCTGCGGACACTTTACTGAGCAAGGGTATTGATGCTCTTGGCGGCGCAAACGCTATCAATAGCCTCCATGGAGTTACCTACCATGTCTCCAAGTATAACTCTTCCCCTGGAATTACCGGAATCTAGGTCTAACCAGTTTCCAGCATTTTCCGCTCGAGGAGTCTCATGCAAAGCTATGAGCTCAATCAAGCCGATACTGCAGTAGCAATCAGTGGCCAACAGAACGTTTCCTTCTCTTTTACTTCCGACGAACTAATTCAGCGCATCGATAGGCGCTGGACTCCCTCGGGTTAGATATATTTAAAATCAATGTGGTGAAAATTACTAACCCCGCCAGATTATTGGTCCTGGGGACGGCCTGCCCTCGAGCCTCTTGACTTCTCGCTTGTCGTTCGTGGAGGTCATGATGGCTTCGCATGCTTTGTGCGCGGAAACAACCAGATCTGGCTGCCCGGCAATGAAACATCTGGCTATACTGATTGTAAGATGTTAATATTCCTTTTTATCACATCAACGGGGAAATATTAATCTAATGTCTCACAGCCGCGCTTGCAGAATACTTGGTTCTGCATGGTGAGATGCTGTCTCCAATACTGCTATCCAAGGTAATTTCATGACCCCTTTTTGCGTAAAATACTCTAACATTTGGAAGCTCAAATGCAGTGACGGTGTTGAAGCTTCCAAAGTTCAAATTAATGGTATTGAGTATCCTGCTGTGCAACATGTTTCCCGCGACATGACTGTCATCTTTGACCCTGTCAGTCACCTTCCATACATTGTTCGTACAATCGAGAACCACGCCATTTACGGCAAATCCACCAACGACTTATACCTCACCGATTATAAACCTGTCAACAGCGTATACTTCCCACACAGGGTACAGACTGTGTATAACTCGACGTCTCAGGCTCTGAATTCCCCACTCGAGGACTTTCAGATTGATGAAATTACCGTCAACCCCAAGTTCCCAGCCAACTATTTCCAGGGCCTTCCCGAGAGCCAGAGCTGGTCTCCTAAAGCCGCACCCAAGAAGGTTGACGGGATTGATCACTGGTGGCTAACGGAGTTTTCTGGCAATGGTATTTGGACTGGCCTTAAGAATTCGACAGTAGAGGGAATCAAGGCTGAGCAGCCTGTAAAGGGATTGCCCAAGTTACACTGGGTTATTCTGGACGACAATGTTCTTGGTGTCAAGCAGATGATTCTGGAATTCGAGGAGAGTGTCATTGTCTGCGATGCACCTCCTCAGTGGACACTCAGCGTCATTCAGTGGATTAAGGAAAATTTAAATAAGCCCATCTCCCACCTTTGGGTGAGTTTTCCCTATCAAAATTGCTCCAAATGCCGAACTAACATCTATTGTACAGCCCACTCATCACCATCGTGACCATAGTGGAGGCGCCAATGAGTATGTAGCTATTGGGGCAAAGCTCATCGTCCCAGAAATGGCTGTCCAGTACTGGTCCAGCATTCCCAACGCCACTTTCGTGACCTTTAAGTGAGTGCATTACCAAGTTTATTCATGAATCGCAACTAATCTTCTCTAGCGATACGCATCCCTATGTCCATAAAGACAACAGCATGCAGGCCTGGTTCACATGGCAAAAACATGCCACGCATGCATCTGACTGGTCTTATGCGCTCGTTACGGAGAAATGCACCAGTGATAATTCTGCAGTTGCTGTGCTCGAAGCGGATGCATGGCAGGCTGGACTTCCTGCTGAGGAGTCTGACCAGGCTCTAATGCGGCAGTGGCTCGACCAGCTACTCAAAGATGGCTTAACTGATAAAGCAATGTAAGTTCTGTTATTATTATTGTATAGCAATACCTATCTAATGTCTGTTAAGTGTCTTTCCTACTCATGGACAAGTAACACCTATATTGGAGCTTATTAACATCACCGGTTATCCTTATCCTCAATCTTTTTCTGCCACTAGTTGGAAAGATGGCATTACTGTGTGCTAGGCAGACTCGTTATAAGAGCAATCCAAATGAACACAACTATCTACATATACTTGAGTAATTGTGTACTCGAGTTAGTGTGTGGGAATCATATTGCTTTCTTTTTGTATAAATATTTGGTAATGAATAAATTTTATATTAAACATTAGTTGCACGTGCATGGAAAGACTGTTGAGCATCGTCAGAAAGAAATGGGTAGTGATACACTCTTCTTTATGAAGCCGGCCATGTATTAAGGCCATCTCTCACAGATTTCTTCAGGCTATCTTTGCGACGATTACTTAGACTTCCGTGTTGATTTACTGGTTGGGCGACAATACATTCTTCAGGCCCATTGCGACCTGACGTCTTTCACTACGCTCAGGTATAAAGTCGAGCGCCCTCTATTGCATTGATGTCATCTCTGCATGTTACAGGGTAGGCGTCATTGGTATAAGAGCAAATGGAGTTGCTCAAGCTACAGATAGTATTGGTCTCGTACGATCATATGACGCATGTCATGGCAAATCCATCTATCAAAAGCAATCGGAAAGCTTCCGAGTACATGCATCGTTGGCGTAACGCATATCCCATGGTCATGCTATCTTAATTCCCAACACTTGCACTTGCTACAGCACGTGGTTTGGCAAGAAAAAACAAATGTGTGCCTAACTACACCACCGAAATCGCTGGCGACGGAATCTCCAGTATTTGTCCAGCGCTTCTCCCATTGGCGCGGCTATTGTCACCGGTTAAATTGCCATTGGTCCTCTTATAATTGTGGGCTGCGCCGCAAATAGTGTTGAAAGTTCCTGTCGCGCAGGAACCTGGAGTCTCTGCCAAAATACTAGGCGCGCAGAGTAGCACTGCGCGGGGTCCTTCGAGATGAGCTTAGGCTTACGGAGTAACGCTCCTGGCAGCGTGATCCGTGATTCTCCAATTAGCTATCGTGGGGCGTCGGTTGGGAAGAAACTCGTCGCGGATGGAAAATGTCATATGGCTGAATCCCAATGCGGGGATGAGGGATTGCGTATATAATGGAATTGCCATCTGGCTGCGAGAGGATTTTTCTTCCTCGCTCAACTCTGTTTCAACGGCATTGTGACTGAGGATCTCTTGCTGAGCTACCCCGCCAAAGTTCAATTGTTTGCTCATTGAATCCAGCACTGTTTGAAATGGCGACTCAAACGATTAACAAGGATGCGATCAGCGTAAGAGGACTCACCCAACGGAGAGGCGATTGGTGTTGAGAAGATAGAGGATTGGAACTGACGACTGGCCCAAACGGAACAGAACCTTTCTTTCGTTCTCAACAAGCCCGGAGATGTCACCTTTGAGGAGCGTCCCAAGCCCACCATCTCCGACCCCAACGACGTCCTCGTCGCGGTAAACTACACCGGAATCTGTGGCTCAGACGTCCACTACTGGGTGCACGGCGCCATCGGTCACTTTGTTGTCAAGGACCCCATGGTCCTGGGCCACGAGTCTGCCGGAACCATTGTCGAGGTCGGCTCGGCTGTCAAGAACCTCAAGGTTGGCGACCGAGTTGCTCTGGAGCCTGGCTACCCATGCCGTCGATGCTCCTTCTGCCGTGCCGGCAAATACAACCTCTGCCCGGACATGGTCTTTGCCGCGACGCCGCCATACCACGGCACTCTGACCGGACTGTGGGCCGCCCCGGCCGATTTCTGCTACAAGCTGCCGGACAATGTGTCCCTGCAGGAGGGTGCTATGATTGAGCCGCTGGCGGTGGCGGTTCACATTGTCAAGCAGGCCCAGATCCAGCCCGGCCAGTCGGTCGTGGTGATGGGAGCTGGACCCGTGGGTCTGCTGTGTGCTGCCGTGGCCCAATCCTATGGCGCAACCAAGGTTGTCAGTGTCGATATTGTGCAGTCCAAGCTGGACTTTGCCAAGAGCTTCAGCTCAACACACACATATGTGTCTCAGAGAATCTCGCCCGAGGAAAACGCCAAGGCCATCAAGGAGCTTGCAGACCTTCCTATCGGTGCGGATGCTGTCATTGATGCCAGCGGCGCAGAGCCGTCAATCCAGACGAGCTTGCACGTCGTCCGCGTGGGAGGCACTTACGTGCAAGGTGGTATGGGCAAGAGCGACATCACATTCCCTATCATGGCCATGTGCTTGAAGGAGGTGACGGCCCGGGGATCGTTCCGTTACGGTGCCGGAGATTACGAGCTGGCTGTTGAGCTTGTCAGGACTGGCCGTGTTGATGTCAAGAAGCTGATCACGGGCATTGTCAGCTTCAAGCAGGCCGAGGAGGCATTCCAAAAGGTCAAGACCGGAGAGGCTATCAAGATTCTGATTGCCGGACCCAACGAGAAGGTGTAAACAATGAATGTGCTAGGATAAAGAAAAAAAGTCACATAATGCACAAAAAAAGTTTAAAATAAGACTTCAAAGAAATCAAAGGAGAGCCGAAAAAACAGTGAATAATATGAGTAATGCAGACTCTTGCAGCGTCAAGCCTAGTAGTGAAACTAATGGATTGCATTCCATTTGATCCATGCCAAAGTGGCGCGGTGATGCGTGTGATGAAAGCGAGTGGCGGCCACCAAGAACCCCCAGAATTGAGGCTCTACTGGCTGTGGATTCACGGCTCGCCAGTCACACAGAAGCGCCCCTGGGCTATCAACTGTCACAGGCAGAGATAGCAGTCGTAGTCCGTATAGGTCCATGTACAGTACTCGTACTCATAAGTACCTGTAGTGGTACGGAGTTCATCCCCGAGCATGTACGAGTACGGCACAGAAGGAATCAAATTGCAGCTAGCAGCACCTCCATGTTGGCTTTAGCGATGCTGGCCAGCGCACAAACAGGACGAAAGCGGCTAACGACGCTAAACGAAGTGAGGCTGAGTTGTGAGAAGTTGGACAAGGTCACACTCACAGTCACAGCTTTCCGCGGCGGATCCCTGTCTGACAACCCAATCTCTGGCTGCTGTCAATGCCCAAAGCCGCGCTTCCACGTGCTGGAAGAGGCATAATACGGCGGAACCAATCCCGCGCACTGCCGATCGGGCGATTTTGGGAAGAGCCCGGCAAACTCGATCGATTTCATTTCACGAGCTGCCCACTCTGTCCAAGCTGGGTGAAGCAAAGGGCGTAATACAAGCACAGACACAAGACAAGCTCAGCTACTAGTACTGGGCCGTGCAAGCTAGGTAGGGGGGCAAAGCGCCTAACTGTACTGCACCTGTTCCAGGCAAGGTAGTATTGGATAGAGACCTCTGCCGATAAGTGTGCCAATTCTCTGCCGTTTGCTTTTTCTGAGATTCGATAGTCTTATCCCGCCCTCAGGACCGACAAATCGGCTGCTTCTGTGCGGCGGCAGCAGTAGTTGATCCGAGGCGTGGCTTACAACTCTCATTTAACATCCAGCATCCTCATGCAAGCCACATGTTCCAACCCAGCCCACCCTGGCCTGAGCTTTTACCGCATCTCCTCTGCATTGCTGTGTATCCCTGCCCACTCACACCTTTTCCTCCCGTCCACGTCGTTGCATTGAGGCGAGCAAGGCCTTCGGGATGGGGTTTGTTTTGCCGCTCCACAGCGCGATCCTGTGCTCAACAGCTACAGGCACATGTGCCACCGATTAAGCACCTAATAATGCCTTAGTATCAGTGCCAACACCAGCTAGCAGACGGTTCCTCTGCGGGCCCAGAACGCCGTCAAGAGCCTTGGGCTGCCACAGCCGCACCGGCTAGTGACTGACATCCGAGTCCCTGATCAGCCTGGTCCAAGCTCTCTCAAGCAAAACCTAAACACCACCCTGGGCTGCGGCTGAACCCGAGGGGACACCAAGGTAGCTAGTTCCATCGTTGGCGCGGGCAGAATGGAGCGACTTTGACAGACGATGGAGACCAAGACCCGGCAGTCTGCCTCACCGACCGCTCTCAGGCTGAGAGACGTGCCGGTGGCGGAGATAGAGATTGAAGCGGACTTGCTCGGCTATAGCCCTAGCAATGTTGGCGCCAGCAATAAGAATGCCGTGCTGTCCTGCTGCCAGTGTCTGTCTTGGTTCCTCGGTTGTTGTACAGTAGTCGGACTCTTCGCTTGATTCGCCCTGTATAAGACAGGTTGCCAATCTTCCCTGTCTCAAGGTTCTAGGATATTCAAGAGAGGCACCCACAGTCATTTGGTTTACACCTGGTAAACTCGCCCATCATGCAGCAGCCTGAAAACGAATCCGGCCACGTCTTGGTCTCACCCCTCTGGGTGTTCATCTGCCGTATCTTCCAAGTTCTCATCTCTCTCATCATCCTTGCCTTGGCTGCTCGTTTGATGCACGATGCCTACCTTGACGAGGAAGGTCTCGCACTGGCTATTGTAAGCGATGCCTTATCCTCTATTTCCAAACATGAATTTCAAAACATCTAACAACGAGCTAGGCCATCATCACTTGGATCGTCAGCATGTATGCTATCCTTAGTGAGAAGCTGCCAACGCTCAACGAGTTCTACCACGTCGTTGCCGTCATCGTCCTTGATGGTGTCATGATGATCCTTTGGCTTGCAACCTTTGCTGCCGTGGCTGCCAAGCGCGCCAAATTCGTCTTCAATGTCCGGGTGGACGGCTGCTTCGATGATGGCAGCTTGTTTAACAGCAAGACATGCTTCAAGAAGCGCGACGTTATCCTCTTCAAGTCTGGCGGTGACATGCTTTCTGCCATCGCTGGCCTTGGCGCTTTGGTGTGGTGAGTTTAAATGAATTCCAATTCGATTAACTGTTCCGTAGCTGACCAAGTACAAAAGGCTTCTCTTTATCGCAACCTTCGCCTGGACTCTGTATAGCTTCCTCAACGGCCGCAAGGCTGGTCGATTCTTGTTTGACCACGAAAATGCCCCTGTTCAGACGATTGCCATGGAGCCCAAGCAAGACCAACAAGCTCAGCAGCAGCAGCAGACGCTTATCCCACCCCAGGGTGTTGCTCAGCCCAATACTCAGTACCCCCCACAGGACCAATACCCGCAGGGCCAGTATCCTCCTCAGACCACTAGCCCGTACCCACAAGCTCAGTCTCCTTATCAGCCGCAGACTGCCTACTCTCCTCCTCCCCAGGATCAGCAGACATATGGCCAATACCCCCCACAGCAGTATCAGCAACCACAAACCTACCATGAGGCGCCTGCCCATGATGGGGTTTCACCACCACCTCCTCAGCAGGCTTCCTATTAGTCCTAATAAATAATGGATATATAAAAAAAACAAATACTCTGAGCTGGGGACGAGTAGATGAAGTTGGATAAACGATATGTGGGGCGCAATGTGTTTATGGATATCCCATGGGGTAATGGCTGGATTAACGTAATGAACTGGTTGGAACACGGTAGATACCTCTGTAACGAAGCATTTTAGGCTAAATAACAGCCAATTTACACACTCATTTTTATTGATATCCGTATTCAATCTCATGAAATAATATGAAATATGAGCTCAGAAAAAAAAAAGTAAAAAAAAAAAAAAAAACCACCTATTGTTGACAATATTTGGTTGTAAGTCAAAATAGGCAGGCGGTGAGAGTTCTGCCGCATTATCAGCCCAGCTCAAACCCCATTTGACGATTACCATTCGAGATCTGATCAAGCTCAGGTTCAACCAACCTCCATCGCACGTAAAACCACTTCCGCTCTCAAAACGACGAAATCTCTAGCTCAAATTCTGCCTTGCTGGCTGCGTTGTTACTACTACCCAGAGATTGTGCACCTCAATGGCCACGATGGCCGCGGAAACCCCCAACATCCCTCAGCAACGGCTCGGCGTCCCGTCTCGGAATCCGCTGCCTTTATCGGCTTCGCAAGAGTCGCAGGTGCGAGACATATACTATGCCAGAGTGCGCAAACAATGCGCCGACGAAATCAAAGGTAGGCGAATCCACTGTTTTCTTTACTTGGTTGCGCTGGAAGAGCGCATGAAGCCTTCGTGGGAGTGGCATGATCCCCCCTCACTTTTCTCGGCCAATTGCTAGCAACCCTCCCTTCGGAGCTGTCACAGAACCCGTCTGCTAAGAGAAGCCAAACAGCATTTGCCGATTGCGCCCTCGGCCGAACGTTTAGCGTCACGTTTGCCTGCCGAGCTGAACACACCGCTATGAATGCCTGCATGAAGCTCCGGGCTACGCAGGAGGAACAGGACGCCGCGCGAGAGGAATGGTTCGCACTACGAATGGAACGACAGCGGCAGCGCGAGAGGAAAACCAAGATGGCAGCCGCCCAAGAAGAGTTCATGCGGGAGTGGTGGGGTCTGCCAGAGGATGTGAGGCTGTCGAGACAGAAAGAGATGGAAAAACGAGGAGAGACGGTACCGCCCCTAAGACCCGATGGCAGCACGAAATAAGATGCACTTGTGGAAAGAAGAAGAAAATCATGGTTTCTGTTGGCGTTTTATGTTGGCGCAGGGAGTGTGTTTTTGCATGGACCAAAGACTTTGATGGCTTTTTGTTTGAGTATGAGTTGATGAGAGGGGGCATGTACAGATATAGATAACGGGGACTTGTACGATATAACGTGTTGAAAAAAGGAGAGGCCGCTTTCTGAATAGCGCAGCGGCCGATTTATAGACGACTAGAAACTCACTGCTTGACAAGCAACAGAACCTCTTCTGCTACACCCCACGAGAGCTCAAAACCCCTTCCACCGAGGCCATACGCATGCACAACCCGCCTCACGCCTTGTCCCTTCACGCCGATGATTTTTTCAGGGTGTATCTCCTCTCTCTCCAGCCTAATCCCGCCACGACGAGTCGGTCTCCGTCCAACAATGTCCCCCAGCGGCTGCAAAGGCCCGTCTGCGACGATGGGCGGATAAGTGGCAGCAAAGGCGGAGAGCAGTCGGGCACGAGTCTCGGGGCTGGGCTCGGGGTCCCAGTTGTCGGGCTCTTTGGTGCCGCCGATGACGGTGCCGCCGTGGAAGTTACGGGGTACGCAGAATGTCCATGACCCGTCTGCGTTTTGGCGGGTCACGGTGGCGTCACAGGGGTTTGCGACGAGGCATGTTTGGCCTTGGGGATTTGTAAGTTTTCGACGTGTTTATATGATGTTCAAGCAGAACAGTTGAGTTAGAGCAGGATTCGTGGTATAAGGACTTACCTCTTGTGGGGAACACGTCTGGGTCGTTGAATCCCTGGCCGGAGCAGTTGACGACCAAGTCGACGTCCTTGATAAGGAATGCTTCGTTCGGGGTACGAAGCTCCATATTTATAGCCTTGCCTCCCAGAATATGGAACCGACGAAGAAGAAATGAGCAGTAGACCATGGGATTCACGCACCACGTCTTGTACTCGTATCCCCGGGTCACCTTGTCGTCCGGAAAGTCCTTCTTCTCTAGCAACTTGAACTCTTTGATACCAAGCTGGAGAGCCTTCTCTGCTGTCAAATCACGGTATACCGGTGGTGGATTCTCAAAGTACTCAATACCCTTCATGAAAGTGATACCCGCTTCAGGAAACTCCTTCAGCGTGTCCTCCATATGGCGAAATGTCGTGAGAGAATACCCATGCTCAAGCGTCTCAGCGGGATTCGTAGGGAGAACGAAGCGATTATGCGCGCCACCCCATTGCGAGGTGTAGTTGATTAGGGCACGCTTGTCGGCGGCTTCAAAAGGGGTGGGAAACTCTTTGGCGACGATGGTGACGTTGTAGCCCTCTTGTTGGAGGCGGAGGGCGGCGCTGAGGCCGATGACGCCAGCACTGAGGTTGGAGGTTGTGTCAGTTTGTGGTTTGTGATTTTGGAAGATGAGGGTTAGAGGAATCTTCCTACCCGATTACGACGATGTCAGTCATGGTGTTGTGAACTGAGATATTGTGCGTATAAGTCGTGAATGGTGGGTTGTTGTGATTCTATGAACGATTATCGCACATCCGCAAACACGCTACCATGAGCGCGCTCTCTCTAAATATATATGTATATTCGCATACAATCAACAAGCAACGTTACCCAAATCTTTGAGCCTCATTCCAGTTTCCCTCCGATAACACCCTTGATGACGCAGCTATCGTCTATCGCAAGTGTCATGCGGCGAGTCTTGAATCTGCCTTTTTGGGGGACCCAGTCTCCGAGTCTCGGCGCTTGGATGCGGGGGGTGGAGTTGGGCAAACCGGAAAGTGAGGCGGCCAATCATCGGCCGTGCGGAACGTCGAAAGAGGGTGTCGTGAAGATTGTTCAGACGTGTCATATTTTTTTAACAGACTATTTGGTCTCTTGCATATTAGCTGAGGTGGAGGTTGGACAGGTAGGCTGACTTAGATCCGATTATGCGGGATGGATAAAGTCGTGTCAACGTTCTTGTTATATCATGTTGGACAATTTAGGCGGCGGACTTCAGCCATCTCACAAGAGAGCGATTTCAAGTACCACAAGTAAGGGTTTGTAACGAAAATATTTGTATAACAGCTGGCCTCCGCATGCAATCCTGTGTCTATACAAAATTATGACATTCCTCATCATCTCCTGGTGCTCTTAGACTCGCTTCAGAATCGTATACCTAGAAGCTGCTCATCAACCGTAACCATGACTGTTTGAGACCTCAAAACTTCAGTCGCAGTCCACGTGAAACTGGGAAAAGTTCAATCCCACACCGATTACTACCTAGTAGTAAACACTAGATAGACCAACTCATGACCAGATCAGTACGTCAGATTCCAGGTCGTCATCAAAATCTGGAAGCTCCACATAGCTTAAATCAACGACAATGGGCTCAAATTCCCCAGGTTGTTCTTGATCAAGCCACTCTCGCTCCCGTAACTGCTCCAGTCCAGACGCAATTTGTTGGCGCAGTTCATGAGGACTGAGAAGGTCCATGAGGATGCGCAGTGATCTATTGCAAAGCCTGAAATAGGTAGCAATGCGGACCTAAGGAGTGTTAGCTATACCTAATAACACAAAAAACACTGTCCCATTTTCATATCTACTTACTCTGTGCCTACGAGCAATCCGTCGACTTGCAAGGTGTAGATCACGAAGATCGCGCATATCGCGAGGGGTCCCCCGAATCTACAAACCTCATGCCGTCATCAATATCAATAACTCCAACTCAAATATGTCGACGTAGACTCACGCGACAACATTCGGAGGTGATGTCAAGTATATCACAAGGAAGACAAGCTCTTCCTGCTTCAATCGGTAACCTAAAGTTAGCTATAGTCTATTAGAACTGACCAAGATCCTTACACCAATGAATATTGCACAAATAGCCGGGAACCATCATCATCCTGATAAGGCAGGGCACACATGGCCTAAGGTAAGGCTCGCGCTTTATGGTAGGCTTCAATTTCAGCATAGCTTTTGGCCATATCATGTTGCTGACCTACATAAGAATGATTGAGAACAGGGTCGGGAAGATAGTGCCACGCAAATCCGAATCTACGGCTGCTCATCTAAGAAGAAAGGTGAGTGATGGAAATATAGAGATAGATCAGGACCGATCTCAACTCACGGTAAAGATAAAGTTTCTCAGAAAAACCGATTGGAGTGTTGATGAAGCAGCGAGAATCGTTCAGCAGAAAACTGCCGTACGGATTGAACTTGAGCCGCAAGAAAAGAGAAGAAACATCAATGGAGCAGACGAGAGCAATTGTCTCTAGTATCTGGGTACATATAAACACGCGTAGCCGAAAATATAGTGGGAGTACAATACTAGAGGCAGGCGCTGTTCCATATAGGCAAATATAAAACAAGCAACTGTGCCGCCACAGCAACCATAAGAACGCCGCAACCTCTATTAGAGATGCAGAGAATATTGGCTCCGTGCAGTTTTAAAATCCCATGATAAGTAATTTGGGACAGTCCAGCGTGTCTGTGAAGATAAGCAATGTTGAATCTAGCCTTCATTATGGACATCATAATTGGCATTTGATATCACATGCTTGTTGACACTTGCATCATATCCAAATGGCGTTCGTCTCCTTTCTGCAGTGGTCGATTTCTGGGTATCCAAGGCACGTGCTTATCACATCCATCAAGCACACTGCCGACTAATCAATTCCAAGGTCAACATTTACAGGTATAATTCCAAGTAAGTACCAACGATGCGTACTTAGATACTATGCGTACCTTCCGAGTATCATTACCTGGAAGCCGCTGTTCTAAGGGACTTTGACAATGGCAGCTTCCCTCCCGATTTCTAATCACGTGGAGAATGCAACCTCCATCCTCTTAACTTTCCATACCTATCCTCACGCATTGCCTCAAGCTACAATAAACACAATTTTCACCACGGGGATAATTTGTCAATTCACCTTCATTGCCATATCTCGGAGCTGGCTTATTCGAAAATGTCCGCCCGCGGCGGCCACGAACCCCGGCCACCGATCGGCCCACATCTCCGGGTCGTCGGCGACGTCCAAGTAAACTACAAGCTCCCTTCGGACGAGTTCGCGACATATATTTCCATATCTGGCCACTAGTCCTCGAACCATGAAATTTGCTCATGCGGAACTTTTGCCACCTGGTTTGCGGACAAGTGGACGGAGTCTTTTTAGGGTCGAATGCTTTGTAAGGACGCTATATACGGTCTCACCATTGCTTGCCACCAGCTTACTCACCCCGCTAACGGTTCTCACTCTTCAGTTCATCATCCAAATCGCATCTAGCCTCTAATGGGAAATTGTACAGAGTCATGATAGAGAGATCGGAGCAAACGTCTGCTTTACTGTTCTCTAAGTGGCGGTACGCGTCGGATCTATGCGTGGATCAAGCGTTCGCCCCTTGCTTTGACGAAAGCCGGCCCTACCCCGCCAGCCAAGCTGTGATTCCCGACTTCAAGCAGCCCAACCCTCATCGTCACTCATCCTACGTGAGCCGCCACACAAGTGAGCAGCACTAGCGCCAACAATTCATTGGGGCAGCAACGCGTATGTCTGACGAAAGTCGGAGCTTGCCCGCTAGCCTCGAATAAATAGGCTATGGATGGAATAAGCTCCTCGGACGCTATGAATCATGGGATTGGTCTCTCCTGCAGCATTCATGCGACGTGCTAGTTGAAGCGGGCACTGCTGTTGTTTGTTTAAATAGGAACACATATCCCTAAATTGCTGCCTTGGGCTCAATCACCTCCTCATCTTTGCGTAACCTCACAGTGCTTCAGGCTCACTGTGGTGAATATCTCGTCAGGTACAGCAAAATGGTCGTCCTTAGAACGCAGTCCGACTTTGGCCATGCGCCACCTCCTCAGACCCCGTACAGCATCATCTCCAACTTGCCCGGATGGAATATGCTTCAGGGAGTCCGTGACGGAGACATGTCTCCCTTTGCCAAAGTTGTCCATGTCTATCCGCGCTTTGGTCCAACTCAATTTGCTGCTCAGGTGAGTTTCACAGCATCTTCGCCAACAATGGACAACTTGTCTAACTACGCGTGTAGCTTGGCCAGGAGGTTGCAAAGAGACTAGGCCACGAGGGCAAGTCTTGCATGCTTTATCTCAACCCCATTATGTGGCCTTTTACGGCTGGCCATGTCCAGAACAAGGCCCGAGAAGAAGCTGCCATTACCCCAGACAAGCTAACATTCAAGTGCATCGACGTGGCTGGCCACCGCGTCTATGCTGTCTTATTTGAGCCAATGCACACCAAAGCTCTCCTTCTGAGTTGGGGAGCTCCCGGCCTTGGACTCTCTATTCGCATCGCCGAACACTTGTTGAAAAACATTGACACCTTGGTCGAAATCCCATTTGAAGATTACAAGAACCCACCCAAGCCAACTTTCACACCCGCTGGTCCGGCCCACCAGCTACTCCGCGAGCGCATCCACCAGCTCGTCCACCGCGCCTCCATCGATCCAGAGCTGGTCAAAAGCCAACCCAGTGATGTCTTCCTCTTCCCCACCGGTATGGCTGCCGTCTTCCACACGACAAATCTCATCCAGGAATACCGTCCTGGAACCAATATTGTCCTTGGTGTCGTCTTCCACAACACGCACCATCATTTACACGAAGAGAGTCCCAATGGGTTTAAGCACTTCGGCACGGTTGATAAAGAAGGTCTCGATGAAATGGAGACATGGCTCGATGGGGAGGCCAAAGAAGGCAGAAAAGTTAGCTTCGTCATTGTTGAGTTTCCTGGGAACCCAACCTTGGAAAGCACAGACCTGCCTCGCCTCAAGAAGCTGTCCGAAAAGCACGGCTTTGTGCTGATTGTCGACGATACACTGGCGGGTTTTGCAAATGTTGATGTGTTGGCCTATTCGGACGTCCTCCTTACCTCTCTTACCAAGTCGTTTAACGGCAGGGCTGATGTTCTTGGCGGCTCAATCATCCTCAACCCCCTCTCTACCCACTACAGCGAGCTGTCATCTCGATTTGCCAAGTTGCACAACAACGAGCTCTTCGCTGATGATGCAAAGGTGTTGCTTGCCAACTCACACGATTATCTCCAACGTACGCGCCTTTTGAATCGTAACGCGGAAGCCATGGCAACCTTCCTACACCGAACAATTGGCCGCGATGATTCTCCCGTGGTCAATGTCCAGTACCCTAGTCTACTGCCTGACAAGTCCAACTATGATCTCTTCTTGCGGCGCAGCACCACTGATCTCCCCAACCCAGGATACGGCTGTCTCCTGAATGTCGAGTTCGAGAGTGTGGAAACCGCTCGGGCGTTTTACGACAAGTGCGGGTTCTACTCCAGCCCACACCTGGGCGGTCATGTCACCATCATGTTGGCCTACAATATGATGATGTTTGGTAAAAAGGCTGGGGAAAGGGAGGCGTTTAGAGGGTTTGGTGCCATTGAAGAAAGTATAAGACTTTCTGCCGGTTTGGAAGATGCAGAGGATTTGATTGACACGCTCAAGGATGCACTCGATGCGGCGATTGAGGTGAAGAAGAAGGCAGCCCCGAATGGCACCGAATAAGTGGCGAAGACATGTTAATAGCCATACTTTAGATGTGATGACGCAATGATATCAATACCCCAAAGAGTTTATATCTGCTCTACGAAGAGATGAGTGCGCGACAATGACAATAATCTGTATTGATCCACTTCCACAGAAGAGTAGTAATATCTCGATGGATGAGGCAAGTATCAATATATATTCATCTCTTAATTACATGCGAGTCTTGTATCAAGCGGAGTGGTTATCCGGCTTCCTAAACGGGTTATCTAGCAGTGAAAGTATTAACATTGATTTCTCTATCGTTGTCAAAACAACAGTCCCGATGCCGGCCTATACTTTGCCCAGCTACAATCTCCTCTCCCATCCAGCCAATCATCCCACACAGCGATATTAGCCTATCAGCGCCTCCCCCCAACATCCATCCATCAACATCACCATATTTCTGTACAATACAAAATATGTCCGTATAACAAAACAACTCCTCATTCATTGTCAATTCACACCAAGCCTTTTCCCCCATCATTTGTTCTCCGCCGGGATTTTGGAGACATTCTCCCCCCATGTAGCGGAGCACTCTTTCATCCTCTCTAACCACATCAGGTTACTATCCGGAGAAGCAATCGCCGGGGGAGACGCCCTCCGGCCATCGAATCTTCCCCTCTTGGGGAAGGAAACGACATAAACTACATATACCTTAATGTTTTAGCCCAGAGACCACCCCCCGGGAAAACCTTTCCATAGTAGTGCTTTCTCGGCTTTCTTGTCTAGGGTCCGATCTCGTCGTCTTTCTGGGTTTTTGGGTTTCCCCCCCCCCATGTTGTGACTTGTCATTCTCGATGTATTTGCTTGGATTGGCAAGGTGGCAACACCTTTGTTTTCTCTGGCTTTTTCCCAAAGAGGGCTCTCAAAAGGGAGTCTAGATCGGGCAGATGAGATGCCTTTATTCGATGAGATGGCGGGCTGCTCGACGAAGATAAAAAGGGAAACGCACGCCTTGATTTCGTTCAACTAGATCTCTGTCACTCTGTTGATCTGGACTCTATTCAAGCCCACCATCTGCTGTGCTAGTAAAGCCATCTATCCATCTTGGAAAACAATAAAATGACCTGCACTCAGCATTACGCTACAGACACATTTCCCTCCGAAGCCGGCAAGGAAATCACCACCGTCCGTGCCGACGACCCAGCTATAAATGCCGCCCTGCTGGAGTCTCTCCTAGAGAGGGACGGAGCCGTAATCGTCAAGAACCTTATCCCCGAAGAACTCTGCGCCCAGATCAAGAAAGACCTCAAGCCCATCTTCGACTCGGATAAGCCTGATCCCGCTGGCTTCTTCCCCAGCACAACAAAGCGTGCCCATGGCATTCTCGCTCACTCGCCTGCCAGTGCTAAGCTGGTAGTGAATCCGCTCTTTCAGTCTGTCGCAGAGAGAATGTTGACGAGCAGATACACCTATTGGGAGGGTCAAAAGCAAAAGAGCGTGGCGGCAAAACCACAAATTGCGAGTATCGTAGGCTTCCGTGTTGAGCCCGGCGGCAAGCAACAGCCTCTCCACAGAGACGACTCGGACTATCATACTCGAAACTGCGACATGCCTGTCATGATTGGCTGCGTCACGGTATGTGCCTAGCTCCTATGTCCTTCGTACAATAGCACGAACACCTTACTGACAACGGTGGCAAACTCTAGGCACTATCCAAGACAACAAAGGAAAACGGCGCGACGGTCATTATTCCAAAGAGCCATCTATGGGGACCAGATAGGTGCCCGCTCGATGAGGAAACCATTTCAGCAGAACTCGAAGTCGGAGACGCAGCCATATTCGTGGGCAACGTATATCATGCAGGAGGCGCAAATGTCACCAAGTACTATCCCCCCTTAAGACATTCCTGTGCAACCCCCATCAGAGGCAGTGATGATGCTGACTTTTTACTCAACCGTGCTAGGGACGATGCACGTGAGACAATCGGCGTGTTCATGTGTAAAGGAACTCTACGGCAAGAAGAGAATCAGTATTTGGAGCTGCCACCGGAGGTAGCAAAAGATCGAGGCTTCTCACCACAATTGTTGCGTCTTCTCGGGTATGGACTCTGCCCACCAGCGTTGGGCTTATACAAGTATAAGGACCCGATGGAGGAGATATTCAACGTCTTAGACGAAGAGACAATCCGCAGATAAGACTATCATGCAATCTCGATAAGAATCTCTTAATGCTTTACACAACAAGAATTCTAAGTCCGTTAGCTTGCAGCTGTTGTGCAACCGGTAGCCAGTTAGGTTCTGTGCCACTCCAAAAGGCGCTAAGAAAGCTCCGGATGGTCTCGTACTGATTGAAACCTGTCGTTCTAATAGTCTTGTCGAGAATTGTGGCAACTTTGTGCTGCCTCTCTGCATCGCCATGACACTCAGTGCCCGCGATGAAAATCGGCCACGGGAGGTTCTGGATGCAGAGCGAGATATTCTCAATCTGATCTAGCTGGTCAAACAGCTTCGTAACGGAAGCCAGCCAGTCAAAATTGCTGGGCGTCGCATAACCCAGGCATCTGTACGCGTAGACAACGGCAGCGTGGTGGTATAGGTCCACAAGTCTGATAAAGTCACGGCGCACAACCGGGGGATTTATTTGTAGTTTCCCCGCAATCATCAGCGTCTGACCTCTTGCTTGCTCGAAGCGTGATTGTACTTCGATAATGCTAAAGCTCTCGGGCCAAAGTGATACGTCAATATCCTCGTTAACGGCCATGGATCGGCGTGACGCTAGCGTGATTTGGTGCAGAAAAGAAAGGTACTCGGAGAACAGCACATGACTCCCAGAGTTTGGCGTGGGGAGAATGGTTTCTGCAACATCAGCCAAGTCAAAAGACGTGCAAGAGCCGAGAACTTCATGGATCGCGAGCTGGTTCCTCAAAAACGCAAACAGGCCCTTGGTGCACGCCTCATACTGCCCAAATATGTTGACAATGGTCCTTGCCGCAAGCCGATGGCCCTCAGCAGCCTCGGAGTGATTCTTTGCCATCTCGTAATTCGCAATCACGAGGATACAGGCCAGCATCCATTCTGCGTTAGCAACATCAGCTCGGGTATTAAGTTCCGCTCCACTGATCAGCCGGTTATTCATTTCTCGAATCTGCCTCTGGAGGACTTCCAGGCATGCGTCTCGCGCCTCCTCGTGATATCGGGACAACTCGCTCGGAAATTTCCTGGGTCCATGATAGAGGGAAAAGGCGGCAATGGCAAAACGAAGACCTGGGGCATTGGCAGCCATGGGCAACATCCGACGCCGATAGTCATTTTCATCCGAGTCGATCCATACCATCCGTCCCGCCAGGTGCTTATCGTAGTATTCGATGATCTCTGGTGAAGACGCCCACTGCGTAAAGTTCAGCAAGTCCGAAGGAGTGTTCTCGATAGACGTGATAGTCGTGTTAAGGCTAATAGCCGTCTGGCCCATTACTTGGAGGGCCCCGGACATAGGGACAGGCGCTGGGACGGGAGCGGGGATAGGAAGAGGCAGAGGAGCGGCATCGTCAATTGTCGGCAACGACAACTCCATGGGCATCGAGCCCGCCACAGGCAGTCTTTGGCCCTTCAACTTGCCGCGAACCGCCACGCCATCAGCCCAGCGAAGATGCCGCCCATATCCGGGGCAGCTCAGGCCCTTCTTGATGCATTTTGAACAGGCCGGGCGTCCGAGGTCACATCGAATGCGTCGCCGCATGCAAGTGCGGCAGCCTTCGGGAAAGCGAATCAGCGCTGCGTCAAGCGGAAGGGGAACCAAACATGGGCCGGAATGCCTCCCTCACCTTTTGATGCGTCAGCCGAGCCCTTGGAGCTCATTGCAGTCTGTGCTTATAATGATAGACGCATTCATCAATCCTGCGGTTCGAGAGTGGAATGGCGTTGGATAGCAAAGATTAAGTGGGCGAGCACATGGGATTATAGAAGACAAAAAAAAGTGGACGGCATCGGAGAAATAAATTCTACCAGATTAGTTATGCCATTTTACGTACAAAGAACCGCCTTATCGTTAGTACCTACAAGTAGGTTGCCTGTGCTTCCATACGAGCTTTAGCCGCGGCGCCGTTGAACATTGATCCGCTAGAGGGCCTCATCGATTGGGTGCTTGTAAATAGCTTCAACTTGCAAAGGTTGTGGGAAAGTATATGTAAGTGGCAGAAACAGCAACAATCCGAATTAGATATCGATGCATTATTTCCGTTGTTCTAGAATACGCGTCTTTCTAACTAGATAGCCCGCATTAATACATACTAATTTATTATACAAGTACACGCTTTGGTACCAGCTACTAACCTCCTCCTCACTCCCCAATAAGAACAGAAACTGAGTGTTATTAAGAAAAGCAGCAAAATGTCACACAATGCTCGCACTAGTAACCGTTTTATATCTGCAGCGATTAAACGTCCCCAAATCGATGGTTAAACCCGCCTTGCACGTCACACACAGGTGACACAGCAACAATAGTACCGAGCCGCGGATTTGGAACTTAACAGTAGGGTCAATGTCTTCAGAAAAAAAAGGGGGAAGAAGAAGAATAAAGTACCAATAAAAATAATAGCTTAAAGTCGTCGGATATACTCGATTCACAAGAGTCGTTGCGCAGCCCAATTCGCCGACTCCCAAGCACCTGCAGTGCATCAGTGACAGCAGTTGTCCCTCCTATCTCTCCCCAAAAACTCCATGCCTCAAATCACCCTCTTCCACTCCTTCTCCCCTTCACCATCAACGCACAAGTCACTATTTAGATCCTCCTCATCGTGCCGCGCCGGGCATTCGGGTTCACCTCTTACTATATCTGTATCCTCCATATAGTTGCCCGTCATGCCAAAGGACTTTATCAGCGTGGTACAGGACCTCGAGGACCTCCTGTGCCACCACATCACCACCTCGACCCCAGCAGATTTCATAGAGGAGCTCGCCGATATCCTTAAAACGGTGTTGAGCATGGATCGCAACACTCACTGGAGCATCCAATCATTCCTCTTCGATTTCCGAGAACAATACTTTCGCCAAAGTATGTCCTCCCTCTCCCTCTCCCTCTCTCGCTTCATGATTGTCCAATGCAAACCTCTAACCAAAGCAACTCATTCCTCCATCACAGAGCTCACAAACGAACAACCCGGCCCTGTCCGTCCTCACAACGACATCTGGCCTCGCCTCAACCGCTCCGCCGTCGAGCCCCTAAGCAACATGCCCATGACCCACGACGTCGGCCCCGACCTCTGGGCCTTCGCTGTGCGCTACGCTGACCAGGTCTACAACGTCCTGCGTCTCCAGGCCAAGATGCTGTACAAGCCCTTTATCGAAGTGCTCACCGAAAACGGCTTCATCAAGGGCCTTGCCGACACTGAAGACTTAGTCATGCAGGACAATGCAACTGATGGCAGCGACCACATTCTGGACCGCCAGGAATACGACGTAAGCCTCCATTCGAGACTGATGTTTCTAGAAGACCGCGTCATGATCCTTGAAAAGAGGGAGGAGCTCTTAGACGGCCAACTTGACCGAGCCACTCAAGCGATGGGAGCTCTGCGTTCTACAAACCTGGACTTGGCCAGAAAGGTGTCAGAAGTGCAGCAACGAAACCATGACCTACGCAGAACTTATGCTGTGTAACTTGTTCAGCAAGGGAATGTCTACTGGTTGACATACACAAATACAGGAGAATACGGCAGCTCGGTATCATTTGATATATTCGTCGTCTTATTTCCGCTAACACCAGTCCAACCCTTGCCCACATCTTGCAACATAAATCGCCGCCCCTCAACATCATCATAAAGAAGAATAAAAACTACACAGTGAATATATGAAACAGCTCGTAGATAGTTGAGTGACAGTCAATATCAGCAACCAAAATCCAAACAAGCTTCGCAATTAGAATAAGTCCATGGTTATCTTTTGACTTTTGTACATCGTCATAATCATAATCATCATAAGAAGGAAACGAAAAGGGAATCAAAGAAGAAAAAAAGGAGCGGGGGGGATTGAAATATCAGCAGATAGCTCTCTCCAACCCCGGTTCATTAGTTTGAAGAGATTTTTGCTGCAGAAGCTCAATCCTAGTGCGAAACAAATCGTATCATCGTAAATGGTTTGGTGTCAACAAGACCAGAAAGAAAGAAGAAAAAGAAGGAAAGGGTGACAATATTGCCATTAATGTAGCCTCTCCTTCACATACACCATGGCAGCATAGCCAGCACAGCACTTGGTGCTCATCTCGTGGAAACACCACGGGCACTTCACAGTCATGGATAATGCCCCGGTGAATCCTACATTGCCCCTCGGCCGAATAACAGCCTCTGGGTTGGCCATGGCTTCGTAGATGTTGCTAGGCATGTCGTGGTAATATTTGCATCCGCAACACTCCACAAACATCTTGGCAATCGGCTCGCCGCCAACAGGTGAGCCAGTTGTATGTCGCGGCGCCTTTGTGGGCGCAAGGTCTGCAGTGGGCGACGGCTGGCTCCGGATCGAGGATGGCGGTGTGACTTTGGGACCAAGACGTGGCGATCCCAACACCTGAGGAGGCGGAGCGAGGGGAGCTGCTTTTCGAGCTTCTTCCAGATAGGAAGCAGGCCATGGGGCAGCAACTGGCTGAGCTTTGCCATTTACTCTTTCCTCTCCAGAGATCAATGCAGTGGAGGGAGAGTGTTGCCTTGGCACTATTACATGTTCCACGACCTTCAGGGGTTGGTGCTTCAATTTCGGCAGAAAATCAATTCCAGATATCGCATCCACATCCGTCTGAGACCGACGGTGCGCAGCTTGGCCTGTGGTCACAGTAGTGGTCTTGGTAGAAATGACGGCGCTCGACGTGCTAGTGTTTCCCACAGGTCGTGTACTCTTTGGAGGGCTTGAGAAGCCCCCGCCACCAATCTGGAGGAGGAGCGGCTGTCTGACTGGGCTTGTGGAACCGTTCCTGACGCGAGGTCGCTCTGTGGCTACTCGTTTACTCTCAACATCTTGCGTCATGGGGGGAAGACCCTTTTCAGATTGAGGTCGGGAGGTGTCAGGCGTACCAGGCATTGATGGCGAGTGGAAATCGTCAGACGAATCATCATCAGTCGATGTCGTTGGAACTGAATCGTCCGTGAGGCGGCGAACAGTAAAATCACTGTCATCTCGAAGGGAGCCTCGAGATTTACGGATTGGAGACAGCGATACCTGTGTGTCGATGACCTTCATAACAGAGGATTGAATATCGTCCCATGTCGGAATGTCTATCGGCTCTGGCTTTTGGCCTCTGGTGATGCGGCCGGCGTCCCGTGGAGTGGTTTGGAGGGATGCCCCGCCGCTTGTTAGTTCATTGCTCCCAGGCGCATTGTCTACCATCTTCTTGGGCCTGCCCGTGGACGGATCATGATTGCCGTTAGCAGACTCGGAGCTGCCAGGTCTTGGTGTGCGCGGAGATGACATGGATGACACTGAGCCATCCAAGCTCAGCATGGAATTCCGCTTTGAACTACGACGAGGCGGTGCTGGAGGCGAAGATGTCGTCAGAAGGGTTGAATCAGCGACATGGCCGCTCTTGACAGCGCCGCTGCCTTCGTGTTGAACCTGAGCAAGGTTGGTTTGGCTTAATTTCTCATTGGCTGGCTTCTGTGCAGTAACGGGACTGCTTAGCTGGAGATCGCTTGTAGATACACTGAGCTTGGGCTTTGTGCTCTGGTTCCCGTTGCCCGACACTGGTTGAGGAGAATTTTGACCAGCAGCCATTTGAGGACGAACATCGACATTTGGTCCAATGATTGCATTAGTCTGAGGGGGCGGCAATGCGGACGCGGATTTGGTTGCCTCGCTAGTTAATGCAAGCTTCTTCGACTTGTCTTGCTGCGCGGCGGACTTTGTTGGTTCTGCCGAGTCTTTTTGTTTCAGGCCAACGAAAGCTCTCCATTTGCTCTCCATTGTCCCTGTTTCCTGAGCCTCCATCTCTGCAGACGAAATGAGAGATCTTGTCTTGGCCGCTGCAGCCGGGTTCCGAGTGATGGGAGGATAAGCTCGGCGCTGGGACTCAGGGATAGGGCGAGCTGGGGGCGCAGACCACTTCTGATTGTGAGCGTTGTTTGTTCGAAGCGCCGGGTGGATTTGAGACTCGTCCATATCTTCAGGCCCTTCCGCGGTCTTCTGATTCGCAGCATGTCGTTGAATCTCCAGTTTGATACCACCGATGAAGCCTGTCTCGCTCGGGCGAGCCGTGTCAGCGGAAGCACGCCGAGACTCGAAGGGTGACTTGATCAAAGAGGTGAAAGAGCCGGATCGCCTGTGATGAGGGCGAACAGGCACATCATCTTTGGTAAATTCTAGCGCACTCGAAGGTCTCTGCTTATCTCTGGCAGATGCCAGTGCCGCCGCCGATGATCGATTAGCTTGTTCCAAGGCATGTGCCGAAGAAGGGGGAGGTTGCTTGCTCAAGCGCTTCTTCTTAATTAAAGCATTCCTGAGCGCAGTTTCCTCCTTTTCACGCTTCGACGCCTTCTCCTGCTGTTCTTTTCTCTGCTGTTCTTTTTTCCGCTGCTCCTTTTCTGCCTGCTCCTTCTTTAGCTGCTCCTTCTTCAGCTGCTCCTTTCTCAGCTGCTCCTTTTTCAACTCCTCCTTTTTCAGCTGCTCTTTGCGCTCTTGCTCCTTTCTTTCTTCTTCCTTCTTCAGCTGTTCCTTCTTCAACTGCTCTTTCTTCAGCTCCTTTTTGTGGTCCTTTTTATCATTCTTCTTGCGACGGCCATATGCCTCCCAGCTTGGAGACTGGCAAATCGATCTCCGCTCCTCTTCATCACTCAGCGGAACATCGAAAGAAACAGCCTTGAGAACGGGCTTGTCCACCAGTGGAGGGTTATGCACAACCACAGCGCTCCTTTGTGCGTTGTTGTCCAATTCGGGTGCAAAATCCAGTTTAAGCTTAGGAGAACTAACGTTGATGGTCAGTGGAACTATCTGGGCCACTGGCATGCTCTCTTTGGTGATATTGGCACCCATGGGAGCATCCTTTCTAGGAGGCGCTTCGACACGGTGAACCTGGACTGCAGTGCGATTTGATGACGGAGGTGGTGGCCTGGAGACAAGGGCAGCTATGGAAGCTGAATTGGTGGACAACACATTCGGTTGCGCGGTCTGGAGTCGCTCAAGCTATATTTGGTTGAAAAATCGGGCGCATTAGCTTTCCTGGAGCTATTTAAAGGCATCTGGCGGAGAACCGCAACGCGACAGGAGAAACCGCTCTTACCATGTAGCGTCGCTCGAGCTCGAGCATGCGCTGCAAGCTGTTTGAGCGAGCCGGTCGAGTCTTGTGGCTAGACATGATTGTCAGGCTGCGAGTTGGGCGCTTTGGCTAATCCTGCCCGACGAAATGGAGGAATGCGTGTAAAAATAGACGGTCAACGACGAGAGTTGGCAAGGCGGCACAAGGGAGAGACTTCGTCAGTGGCTACGATGTGGCTGGTAAGAGGATAAGCTGGCGCACGGCTGCGAGCATGCGCCTCCGTTGAGGTCCACGGGTGGCCAATTCTCACGAGCACTGTATCGTGACGGATGTTGGACGCTTCGATTCGAGCACAGAGCTCACCCACCGTGGAAACGAGTGACGATGGAAGACAGGAAGAAGAAGGAGAGAAAAAAAATCACCCAACGGAGACATGCATGAGCTGCCCTCGGCAGAAAAGCGGTTGGGCGTTGGCCCTTTGAGGAAGCATTCAACAAATGCACGTGGGGGCTGGTCGAAGCGACGACGTTTGGTAATCCAAGCTCCTGGCCCTGCTCCGTATTGTACAGGTGACAGAGTACTCGTAAACGCAAATACTATTCCAATACTGTACTATCCGTACTAGCAAATGGTCTAAGGACCGGGAGCAAGCGGATAAAGGAGGCGCCAAAAACCAAGCCAGCGCCCTTGGTGCCCGCAATACGAGCTGGGGAAGCAAGGTTTGGGGCAGTGTGGTGTGCAAAGCTGAGACAGGCGATGAGGTGGTCCAATAGGCCAAGCAGACGAACCACGCCAGCTGAGCAGGCGGCAGAGCAGTCGGACGATTGATTGACGCCTAGAAGTCCGTATTCGAGCATGACAAGTCCAAACTGGTCCCTGGCTCACCGTCAACGGTGCGACCCTGCAGGCAGTGCTAACGGAGTCGGGCGTAGGCAGAGTCCACAAAGAGCAGAATTCCGGCTCCTGGGGCTGGCAATGGAGCCTTTGGGCAGGTGAGATTGAAAGCACGCGGCGAAGCGAAGATTGTCGGGTTTGCAGGGGGTCCGTCGATGGGATGGGGATTGATGAGGGAGGTGAGGCGAGGATTGGGTTTGAATACCAAGCAGCCAAGCAAGCCAAGGTCGGGTGCCCAACCGCAGAGAGGCGGCCTCGACTACTGTAGCACCAGCAGCAGCGCTTCGTACAGGCTGGGGCCGCTGCGTGGGGACGTGCATGTACGGCGGTGGGAGATGCCCACTGAGGGCGCTAGCGGGTTAGTGTGCTGTAGCTTGCTGTCGCTGATGGATTCTTCCTCCAGTCCATTGAATCAATCGCTGACCCATGTCCACCTGCAGTCAGTGCCTGACCCGAGAATGCCTGCAACGGCATATACTTCAGCTAAGCAGTGAGGGAAAAAGCCACTCTTTGTTCAATACGAACCGCTAGAGACGCCAACCCCTGCTAGCCCCGGTGGCTGTTGAAAGGGCTCAACTTTGATCTCGCCGATCGTCGCCATGGATCGTGACTTTGTGGCCCGCCGGCCGCTAGCAGACACTAGCGCGCCAACAACACGTTGTTCCACCTCGTTTTTATACACGCCAGCATAAAAATAGGATCAATTTCCATGGGCCCCGTTTTAGAAAACGAGCTTTGTTGCAGGGTAGGCCATGACGTTGCATTGCATTGCATTGCTTGATATCCAACACGAAGTGTTTGACCACCCGGAGGGAAGGAAAGAAAGAAAGAAATAATTGTGTGAAAATGGGCTGGAGCAAACCAGCCAAGAATTCAGCGGGCAGTGCGAGCCACGGTTAAGCTGACTGGTGGCGATATTCAACTGCCGCAGATCCGTCTTCTTTGCTATAGATAACTCTACTTTTATAGCTCGGGGTCCGTGGCTGACGGTCTAAAGACATCGTATACATGCAAGGTACCACTAAGGGTTCAGCCCATGCCAAGAGTCAAGAGTCTTCTTTGGCCATCCCCAGAGACTAGATGATGGTGTTGTTGTTTCGACCAACATTGTCTCTAATATATATATATATATACATACACATCTGCTATACGTCTATAGAATATCTATCGGTATATCTCGAAAGCCCCAGTTGCTACTGCATGGATATTTACACGGACGATCGAGATCGGTAGGCATGGTGACATGTTATTTCTCACCTACAGTAGATCAAAAGCGACAGGGTCCTACCTACATGTACATGTAGGCGTCCATATACGGGTCATTACTTGCATACTGCACCATGTACATCATTGTGCTTTAAAATGTATCCCATAACCTTAGAGGCGCAGATACCTAAACTGCCGTGTCTAATAAAGCCCTGCCCAAGCCACACTGACAAGTGGATTCAAGTGGTATACATGTATCCGGGGGTGCACCTCCGGGATGCACCTCCGGGATATTCATGATATCTGGAAGGGGCGGGATATCGGAGCTAGTCATGCGAGAAGCCGTGCGGATAGCTGAAGCGGACACGAGCTTTAATCGAAGGCGGCTGTCTCTTCTCGGAGACGGTGGCTACGTGAAGATATAATTCGCCGCCACCGTTGCCCTGCGTACTGCACACAGCCTCGATTTGATCTTACTAAAGAACTAGAAGCTAGTCCAATCCATCTTGTAAAGTTCACCTACCCGCGCCTCTATTATCTTTACCGCTCGTGACCTTTGATAGAACGAAAAGAGTGGAACTTCCACACACCCATGAGTCTCACTAGTAGTATACGGAGTACTTGTATATGCTATGCAAGGCCTAAGGATCATTGGCGCCTAGTTTCGTGGTCATCTTCTGTCAAATAGTGGCAGAATACTAAAGCAGCTGAGATACTTACATCAAGTACTTGCATATGGGCGCTGAACTTTGCTCATCTGTGAAGTAGCCACTTGACTAAAGAGAGATACTCGAGCGCCAGTTTTGAGCACCTGGGTGTAACTACAACGAATAATTCTCAAATGGTGGTGGATATACGAAGTAGAGTATAGTCAAGACAAGCATTTATCCCCCTTCAGGAAGGCTATGGTACCCAAAAGAATGATGAGAATATCCATGATTCAGTTAGCACAGCAATACTGTAAATAACCATTGAACAGCTATACTCCGTAGAAGCAACTCACACCCTGTATATCTGGCATATGAATCTGATATGGTACATCCCTGGATGATTAGAACAGGCGATTGATGCACTAGGAGCAGCGATATGTTTATCTGCACCTGATCCCGGAGATTTGGGCATAAACAACTGTGTACTTTGTAGCCATGAGAAAAACACATCTGCCTGCATCTTCTACACCTCAACTCTAGAAGCCAGCCATTGAGCGTGAAGTACATGCGACTAAAGTATATAGTCGGAATGTCTTTCCACGCAAGGAGCGTATCTACTAATGTAGGGATATCTGTCTAAGCCATTAAATGAAGATTTACTCCGTACAGCCAACCAGGTAGTGCCAGGTATTGAAACTACTCGTACGACAAAATGAGTGTGTCTCAGACATTGCCACTTTAGTTGGATTTTGCTATTCCGCACGGAAAGAGTACTTGAGAATCCAAAGGCTATTCAATGTCTCAGGACTCCCATTCCTCCCAATTCAGGGCCGTTGGGAAATGTGGAGGTTGCGTTAGTGTCACAACTGAGACTGGCACCCTTCATCAATACTATTATTTGCTTTGTAAGTTCTAGGTCTATTTGCCGTTGGCAAAGCATTGACAGTTAGGGACTAATATCGTTTGCTCTCCCTGCAGCGCCTCAGGATTTCTCATTGAGCTTAAATTTTGTCAATAATCGTTATGAGGTACCTAGTACCATTACATTACGGACGTTATAATTTATATCTAGTATGAGCTGTGATAGCTAGTTCACCGAAATACTCTGCCCCAGACTTTATCATTGCTTCCTACGGGAGAGATGTCTATTTCGTGCTGGATGTATACGATCGATATGAAACTCATTGCACCATATATGTACTTATTATGTATGTATTCTATCATATGAAACAGATATTCCGCCAATTAGCAACTTGCGCCAAACTCCTAGTGTTACTCATACATTTCGTTCCATGCATCATCATTCGTAACGTACAGACTTCATTCATCGTAATGAATCATACCATTCCCCCTTTTTGGTGAATCGATCAACATGAATTATACAAGCGATTTCATCGAAATTGGTTCATGTATTCCTCCACAGCCTCGTGAGTAGGGCACATGTGCGTCCAAATTTCTTCCTGCTGCCCGAAATCATGCAAGCCATGGGTGAGGTCAGCGACCTCACGCCCTGCACAAATAACGAACCTCCAAGTATGGCGAAACCATGCCCTGAGCCGTACCGAGAATTCATTGGGTATCTTGAGGCGTACGGCAACCCACTTTTGATCAGGTGCGTGGTCCGTCCGAAGAGGCTCTGTGGGTTCGGGTGGTGGCTCTGCAGACTGTAGCAGCTGTTCGTCTGCCCACATGTTGTATTTGGTCTGTTCTGGAGGTAGTACAATTTTAAGGAACTCCAAGGATGTCGTGATGGTGAGAGAGACTGCCCGTAATGGGTTCACCATGGACTTCATTAGTATTGACATCCACTGTGGATAAAGGACAGCGAGATCAGTCATTGCGAGATGAGTTGATCCGACGATTGTAAGCATCCAGCATAATGTCCCAGATTCACGGGCTTCATTACTAAACTCGACAACTTTGTCAAAATTCTCCTTCCAGTGCATGAAAGCTTCGGACGAGATTGATAAAATAGGCTTCGCGATCCTTTCCTTCGAATTCTCTCCAGCCGGAGGTGTTGCCTGACCCCAAGCGTCAAGAATAACTCCCTGACCTAGCCATTTTAGTGAATGATCTCGGCAAATCTGGACTGTAGTTGCACCACCGAACGAATGTCCCATCATAGTGACATTGTTTAGAAACATGTTGCCTTTCCAGTCTTCCCAGTTGACGCCTTTGAGGCCCATAGAGCTAGATGCCACATTCCCGCTCTTTCGGAGGTTCAATGATGCAACATCATCTCCATGACCAGAGTTAATTAAGTCGAGAATATAGAAGGCTTCCTTTATCTCTTCTTGTCGTAGTTCAATTTGAGCTGATCTTAAAGTGTGATCAACACCTCTGCGGTTATGAGGAGAGGTGTCTTGGGCATTGTCTTTGGGAAGAATATAATCAACAACATAATATGGGTTTGATCCTTCCTTCCTTCGGCGTTGCACTTTTTTATCTTTGGTATAACTCTCCTTGCCCTCGTTATTTGTGTGTAATTCGGCTGTTGACGATTCTATAGCCGCGGCCTCCACGTTGCTTGGAAGACTGACATATGTCCTGGCACCGCTGCCATCGCGATGTTCCAACGCTACGACAATAAATCCGAAGCTTGCAAGCTCTCCACAGATTGAACTATAGCAAAGTCGCGAGCCGCCAAGTCCATGACTGAATATGATGACGGGGAATGTCGGCCGACATGTAGAATCTGCCTCTTCCTCCCTGGCCTTCTGTCCAGTTGGACCAGAGTCATTGCGTATGTCTTCTGGCCAGTGGGCAGCCAGTTTGGCGTTTCGAAATGCAGGCAACTTTGTGAAGAGAGAGGTGCAGGCAAGGTAGGCAGTAACCGGGAGCGCTGGGATCTGAAGATATTTAGCATAGCCCTTGGCAGTTGCAGTTCGTGGCCGTGGCATCCAGTCGACGCGGCGAGGCTTTTCTGCGTTATTATGAGATTGTAGATCGCATGGATAATATATTCCCATCAGGACTGTGTCCAGTCGAAGGACCGGTTTCCCATTTCTTCGAAGGTTGGAAATTGGCCGAGGATCGCGAACCGGAACTTCGATGTCCATATATCCAACATTGTAAGGTCCATTGTAGTGAGGAAGTCGATGGAGAAATAATTCTCTGAACGTCTTTCGTGGTTTGATGGCTGACCTACGAAGAGGTTCAGTGGTTGCTTGTGGAGGAGTTGCCATTGCGTTGATGTATGAATGAAGATGATGCCAGTGAAGTACGATGACAAGAGTTGAGCATGATGTTTGTGTCTTTGTTCGCTTGTTGCGTAAAAGTATGTTCGATCTCGCTGGATCAGCAGGGGATTTATGTGGTTGATGTGACTTTGACTGAATGTTTGGGTTGTGACGTCAAGACTACATATACTCTAAAGGCCGAAGCAGGCTTCCCTGCGGGTCTGCGATGATGCACATCGTCACTGCAGCTTTCACATGCCTCAAAAAAGTTTATTACAAAAAGCGCTTGCTGTTTTGTATGAAAGAGCTCAAGGAGATTAGAAAAAAGCCAAACGAAACTCGGCTGGAGCCTATGTCACTCCCATTAGGTAGTTTTTTATGCATAGCATAAGTAAATGCGACATGGCGAGTTGGGGCGCTTTTGTCTATTCCATCTGTTTACACGGCTCCTTACAGAGAGACATCTGTCGCTCTTTGCTTGTTTCGCAGCAGCCGACCACCATAAATGTATAATCCTCAGACATGTGTAAAAATCATTTTGTCTGACTGCTTCATTATGGGCAAGAGATGCTTGGATTCCATCTTGGTAGTTGAGATCAGACATTCTTGAACTTTCTAGTTCACGCGAGCAGTAATAAACAACTTGATGACGACATAATGCAGCCAAACATATGGAAGTAGCGTGGCACCGTTGAACTATAGGTGGGGCCAAATATCGTCCAATAGGAGGGCCTGGGCACAGAGTCCTAGAAATACGGCGCTGGCTGACTCATTCGCCGAGAAAAGCAGAGGTGAGAGTCGGGGCTAGATTAATCCGGGAGGGCACTCCCCGCTCACGTGATAGATACTTCTCGCCCACAATCATTTGGCGAAATCCCCCAAAAATCTCACCGCGCCACTGCAGATTCAGCGTCCACACATCATCGCCAAATCAATCTATCACCATGGGTAAAGTTCACGGATCTCTTGCCCGTGCCGGTATGTGCAAACTATCCCCAAAAGTTTCGCCTTCCTCTTCATGCCCACTGACTTTATTCTTTTCCAGGCAAGGTCAAGTCTCAGACTCCTAAAGTACGACGAAACCGACTCGCCCATCCCTCGCTGACGAATCCAAAATACTGATCATTTTCCACTCTACAGGTTGAGGCCCAGGAGAAGCCCAAGACCCCCAAGGGCCGTGCTCTCAAGCGCCACAAGTACACCCGACGATTCGTCAACGTCACCCTGACCGGTGGCAAGCGGAAGGTGAGAATATTGGAACAGACGGCGGTATTCGGGATTACACTGCTGACGACGGCGACAGATGAACCCCAACCCCGGCTCTTAAACGGACTAGACCACGGTTAGGGAGAGAAGGATGTAAAGATTGACAACGGGGCCGTTCTCCGATGGTTGCTTGATTTCAGCAGAAGGGAAATGGAATGAGTCGGGTCGATTGGCAGGCTGAGCATCATCCACAGTTTGAGAGATGCGAAGAAGCGCGACGACTTTGCTCGGCGTCTGGTGTCGTTTGTCAATATAACGAAGATTCGTCCACGATGAAAAGTTCCACTTGTGATAATATTCGTGATGTTATGATGGGTTGAAATCACAGCTGCTTCGACGACAAAACCAATCGCACCTTCACCCTGTACCGGTTTGCGGGCTGCCTACCTACTAAATATGTTTTTGTATAGACAGAAGTTGCAATTTGATGCGCTTGCCTTTTTACTCTTCCTTCATCATCGGCCTTCAAATCTTCTGGTACAAGCTAGCATCTCGTTGTCCTTGGTTCCATGCCCCTATCAGGCCGGCACACGTAGAGAATATTCATGAAACTCGATCACGGCAATAAAGGCTGCTACATGATTTATGCGCATGTGATCTTGCTAGTAATTTCTTGACAAAATCAACGTAACTCTGATGGCGATGACCTGTGCTATCCCAGGGATGAAAGCACACAGAGCTGTTGCAGTCACGTGATACATGATACAGCAACCAACTTCTCTGCCCCGCGGACTGTAGCTGGTCTGATCCGCAAAGCTTCAGCATTCACTCCAACATCATTCGCCTCGCAGATACTAGCCATTGTCCAAAATGGCAGACGTAGATATGGAAGTCGACGACGTTGCGCCGTCATCAGCGCGAAACGAGTCCGAAATGCAGACGCATACCAAGGCAACGGCGGTCCGGTCAATCGAGGGATGGATCATCATTGTCACAAATGTTCACGAGGAAGCCGACGAGGAAGCCTTGCAAGACAAGTTCGGCGATTATGGAGAGATCAAGAATCTTCACCTGAATCTTGATAGACGTAGTGGTTATGTCAAGGTATGAGACATGTCGCAAAGGCAAGACTTGCAGACAGAGCACTGATTCTTTCCCGCTAGGGTTACGCCTTGATCGAATACGCAACACTAGAAGAAGCTCGAGCGGCAATCGATGGGGCGCACAACACAAAATTGCTGGATCAAACGGTTCAAGTCGACTTTGCCTTTGTCAGACCTCCCCCGGGCAAGGGCAGACAAGGAGGAGGCAGAGCCGGGGGTCGGAGAGGACGCAGTCGAAGCAGAAGTCCCGACGCCAAGGGCAACGATGCGTGAAGATTCTGAAATAATACTGGGACAATAAGTGTGCGGCCGATGTGATGGCCCGAGGTCATAGCACGTCGGCATATGTAATTTAATTCAGCGAGGTATGGGTCTTAGAAAGCGAATGATTGTCTGGTTGGTGGCTGACTGTATCTCTTTAGGATACCGGAGTCAAGCCCGAAACCATTTGGATCTCATTATCACCACTATTCAGATGATAGCAAGTGGGCCGTCTCGAGTTTACTGGATAGTGAGCACGATGGCTTTCAACTTGGGCTTTGACTCGTCCAGAAGCGAATGAAACCGTACAATACAACTAATCAGAATACTGGCTGCCCTCAGGCTAGAGAGTCTTGGGTCCAGAACGATACGATATCCAGAAACTCAACCTTGATAAATTTAACTACCTCATAACATGAATAGAAGATTACTACCCGAGGTGTATGCCTTATACCCGAATGCTATAGATCGTGCAAGACCTGCAGCAGTTTGAAACATGCGATACCGATCACACAAAACTTGATATATGTAGCTCGTACACGCATGAGGTCTACCAATGGATGTTATATTAAAAACCACAATTATGAGGTGATACGAAACATCATTATTGAGAGAAATTAACACAAATACAATGCAAGTATGTTTTACCTGATGCTGCCCAACCTGACCTGGGTAAGAAGCCCCGAGTTCATTATTGTCCCGTCCATGTACTTTGTCGCGTACTTTGCACGCTTTGGAACTTCCCCCGTCAATTGGTGGCCCCCACCTGGCAACTGAAAGCCCAGGATTTCCCCACTACAGCGTTCGCCAGTGAGCGTCGGGTTATTACAGAGGTACATGTACCTTGTCGGCGCAAGCTGTAAGCCTCTTCAGTGACTTCATGCCCACCGTCGTCAGGCATGATCGCGACCACTCTCGATCCCAAGCTCGCGCAATCCAAGATACGCAAGCATTCCTCTCCGCGCGCCTCATCGCAATACGCAATTGAGTCCTAGAACAAGCCCTCCTCCACGCGATGCGCCATTGAGCCGACTGGCATGGCACGCCAGGCGCATTTCGACTCGAGGATCATGCGCAAGCTTCTCGGCAAGGCTGCGCCAGATGCCACCAGCGGCGACCTGGCCAACAGCCAAGGAAACATCCCGACCGTCTTCCGGCCCTCAAAGTCGCAGAATGCCGTGCACCCGGTTGGCAGCCCCATTGCCTGCCTCGACATAACGCCCGATCACCGTGCCGTGGTCCTGGGCGGCCCTCACATACTCAAGACGATTGTGTCGGATGCATCTGTCGACTCCAGCTTCAGCTTCAAGTTCACCGACGGCGTGGATGTCAAGGCAGCGATTGCGGCGCAGAAGCCGTCCGGTGCGGGCGGAAGTCTTGTTGCAGACCAGCTCAACATCCGCGATGTCAAGTGGCAAGGCGCGTCAACAATCTTCACAGCTTGTGCGGCCGGGAGGATCTTCGCCTACGACGTTGCCAGGCTCGGTTCCGGCGGTGCGTCTGATCCTCTCGACTATATCCAAATCCAAGAGGACTCGCGACAGGTCAACAGTTTGGATGTGAACCCTCACCTCAAGAGCTGGGTGCTGTCCGGCAGTCAGGATGGAGTCGTTCGCGTCTTTGATGTCTCTGCGCCTCTGCAGACTCGGGCCGGCTTCCTGACCTTCAGGCAGCGATACACGCAGTTGAAGACCAACGATTCAGTTAGACAGGTCAAGTGGTCGCCCAAGGTCGGGCACGAGATGGCATGCTGCACTGATTCTGGAGTGATTATGAAGTGGGACGTACGGCAATCAGCAAGACCTCTACTGCGGATCAATGCACATGAAAAGTCCTGCTCTGCCATTGCCTGGCATTCGGATGGTGTCCATCTGATCAGTGCCGGCTGGGATGCCAAGCTGCATGTGTGGGATTTTGGAGGTTCGGCAGACAAGCGGCAGAAGCCCAAATGGAGCATCACCACACCAGCGCCCGTGACCACTGTTGCCTGGCGGCCCGGTCTTTGGTCTGCAACGGCCCAGACCCGACGCCTTGCCCAAGTCGCCGTGACTTACGACGAGACGAGCAATCGACGATACGGTACCTCGGTTGTCCACATCTGGGACTTGGCAAGGCCCGCGATGCCATACAAGGAGATTGAGCGGTTCGACAGCTCACCGTCGGCACTCTCATGGCTGGATCAAGACATGCTCTGGACTGTGGGGCGGGACGGCATGTTTAATCAGTGTGACGTTGCCTATGCGCCAAAAGTCATTGATCGGATGTCTACCTCTGCCATGTCTTTTTCGTCCCGGGGAGATGTAGTCATGTTCCTTGATGAGCGACCGCAGCCGCCTCGGCCACACCCGTCTGTCGGCCATGATTCCGAGGTGGTGCCCCGAACCCCATTCAGCACAAGCCCCAACACTCCAATGCTCAGCGTTAGTCGAAGCGACTCAGAAGAAGATGTCCTTGGCAGCTTTCTAGGACCACGAAGGCGAACAATTCGCAAAAGGCGGTTTAGCACTAGATCTGGCTTGCCAATGAGCACCACCCCACCATCCCTGCCCAGCCTGTCAGATGATGGAAAGCAAGTTCTCGGCTTGGAGCAGTCAATCAACGTAACTGGCATGTTCAAGTCCCAGCAGGGTATGGCGTCCGGTCATGTTCCGGCCGCAAAGTCGGTCGGTGTGTACCATTACCTTTCCAGTATTTACCTGGAAACCCTTCAACGAGAATTACCTCTAGACAAGGGCGACAAGCCATTAATCCAGCGAGTGGCGGGCATCATGGAACAGTATGCTGTGGCAGCTGAGAATGTCCGACTGTATCGACTCTCGCAGACATGGCGTATCCTTGCTTATGCCATGTCCTTATTGATGGAGAAGCGTGCGGACTACCACCTGAGGCTTAGGACAGCCCGATTCCGTAAAAGGAGTCTTGACGAAGGAAAAAGTAGTCTTAAGAAGACATCTAGTCATATTCAGATTAACCGCCTCACCAATGGCGAAGACACGCCACGAAGAGCGTCAGGTCAAGTTGGCAGTGTTGACGGCCGGTTATCAAAGTCGAAATCGCTCCTGTCGGAAGAGATCGAGAGCACGTCCAACGTGCCAACACCGGTTGCAAGGCCTGTCGGCGAAGGCGATACAATTGAGTGGGACGAGCGGCACTATCTACATGGGAAAAAACTAACGCCCATCATTGAACCTGAGAGCCTCAATTTGGGGCCTTCTGCTCATGGATCCTATCGTCCTAGCCCACGCCAACGTCATGATTCAGCCCCGATTTCGGAGATGAGCCATGGCAGCGAAACATCCAAGGTATCCATCACTGAAGGGTATGATTTTTATGACATGGAGGCTTTGGCACGGGCTATTGATGTGCCAATGACCAAGGCCTCATACAATGAAGCTGAACAGGCCCACCGAATAAAAGCCATAAGGCATGATTCGACCGATAGCTTTGCTCAAGTGTTTTCTGCCTCTGATAGTAGCGATCACACTTCGCCGAGGAGAGACTCGTCCAATCCCCCAAGCTCTCTGAAGCCCGACTCATTAAGAATATCGGCAGTCGGCAACAAAATTGGTGCTGAGTTTGCTAGTCTAGCTCACGAGGATGGCGAGCAGCAGTCTCCAAAACAGACCAAGGGGTCGTCAAATGGCCCTGCAAAGCGGGCAGACTCCCCTGAGGAAGTCTTCATGATCTCTCAGACGACCGCCGCCACGGACGAGACTTTTCCATCTCAGACATCGTTTGCTTCGCAAACAGACTCGGAAGTCCATGAGGGGTTTGCCGGTCGTCGCCCTACTCCATCCCATGACATTCAGATGGCAAAACCTGCCAGCCCTGCTCCCGTGGCGACGGCTCCCGAGTACGATCCCAGCCCTCATGTTGTTGTAACCGACTATTTCCCTTGGCCAGGTGACGGCCCCTTCCCTTTCCCCACGGAACCATCAGAATTGAAAACATTCAAACCGCCTAGTATGCCTGCATGCCCGCTTGATCCCTACTCTCTCTTAACGCGTGCCCTGGAGTTCGAGTCGCGGACTTCGGCACTCAATGCCTCCGCAATAGTGCTCCTACTCAAGCCACTAGTCCCGGAGTCTGTCATTGACATCCATCAAGCAACTGCAGTCTTGCGGCAGCAGCATTCCCGTCTCATGGGAATGAGCCTCTTCGTCGAGGCTGCTCTCCTGCGCAATCTAGCAATCAAGGGCTGGCCTGCTGGGCTGCCCAACTGGGGCGAGAATTACACCTCCTTATTTACGCCGGCCCAACAGGGCGTCAAAGCAGGCTTCATGTGCTCAAACTGCCGCAAACCCCGAGAAATCGACCGCAGCAACGGCGACTCCGCCCTTTGGACATGCGAAAAGTGTCGCCAGGTGGTGACGCCCTGCGCGGTGTGCGGCCATCGGGATGCGGAAATCGCCAGCTCGATGCCCACCGAGGTCGTCGACATCCCTAGCATCGAGTCCTGGATGACGGAGTGGTGGTACTGCCCCAGCTGCTGCCACGGCGGCCACGCTTCGTGCATGCAGACCTGGCACGCCGCCCTCCGTCCTTCCGAGGCAACCTCGTCGTCGACCGTATACAGCGACGGGTGCTGTCCCGTCGACGGCTGCGGACATGCCTGTCTTCCCGGCAAATATAGGGGCGAAACGGCGACTGCCCGGGCTAACGAGCTTGGCCATGCCGTAGTGGATGGCAGTCGCATACGGGACGGACTTACGGGGGCCAACACTAGCAGGAGGTCCAGTCCTGGGCGCGCTGGTCCGAGCAGCATGGGCATGGATCGCAGTATCAAGAGCGATGCCAATGACGTGCTGCAGAGCAAGGCGGTCGGAATGGCGAGGGAGGCGCTGAATAAGGGCAGTGGAGGGATCTTGAGCTCAAGTCCTGGACGGGCGACCATGACTGGCGAGAGGGAGAGGAGGAAGAGCGTCAAGTTTGCTAGGACGGAGCGTTGAATCTAAAATTAGCGGACTATGCTTTGTTTTCTTTTGCAACTTTGTCGGTTTTTGTTTTGCTTTATTTCAGCATGGTGTTCTGGAAGAACTTTTGGGTTTGCTGTTGAAGGGGAAAAACGAGATATCAGGTGATGGGGCTTGTTAGTAGGCAGTTAGATGTAGTGCCTTAAACCTGTACAACTAACTCGTCTTAAAAATTTGAACATTCACTTGATTGAATACCAACACAATGAGAATAATCCATCAGGCTCTATTTGATCGCTTTCGTGGTACGCTGAATCTATGAGAATAATGGCTACTGTCACCGCTAAGAAGGATATCTCAACCCTTCCCCCTTTCAAGATACCAATGTAAGTTAGTGTTCCAGACCTCCTTTTAGGCTTCATCCTGCAATGTTCTCTCGAAGGCCCTTCGTCCTCAACGTAAACTTGACATCACTAGAAGCAAACGGCAAGCCCAGGTCTCCGTTCGGGCTCCACGCCTCATCAGCCACATCCCCCCCCGCGCCATTACTATTACCATTACCGTGGCCATTGCCATGCGCATTATTACTCTTAGCAATGGCGTTTCTCAGCGCATCAGCGTGTTGGCCCGTGAGATCGCTATCCGAGCTCCCACGCCTACTGCCTGCAGCACTACTACTCTCTCCATCCATGAGCGACGGCACAGCCGAGAGCCTCCCCTTGAGTCTCCCTGCCCAAAGGCCCCTGACGCCGCCCTTTTTCCGCGCTGGAACCTCTTCCGTGCCGGCGCTGCAGACGTACAGGAGGTACTTTAGATTTGGAAGCGTTTGTCGAATGTCGACCACTTTGAGGCCTTGGGAGGCACATAGAGCTTCGATATCCTTGTTGAGGAGGAACCAGGCGTATTCGAAGCGCCATTGAAGAGCGGTTGAACCTCCCCTGGGAAGATAGAGCGGAAACTCCCTACGAGAACCGCTCTTGTCCGAGAGAAGAGAGATGTCGTCTTTTGCGTAGGAGCGAGAGCCATGATGATACAGCGGATAAGGCAGCGCATGAGACAGATAAAGCTGTAAGTGCTTGGTGAGCAGCGCCACCAGTCCCAGCCCGGCCGAGAGAATATCCTCGTTGAGGGTCCTGGCAGTGGCGGCATCGTATATCGAGTTTGGCAGCGGCACGTCGCAGATTTGGAAGGAAAGTGGCGGTGCGTTGGGTATCGGAGTAATGGGGAAGATGTCGGCCAGCTCGGAGCAGATGCGGCGGCGCTGGCCTCGGATTTGCTGCTGCGTCTCTTCCAACAGCTGCTTGGCAGCCACGAGAGTTTCACGATTGTTTCTGATGTCCTCTTCTACCTTTTCCTGAAGCTCTCTGCCTGTAGCAATGGCAGCACTCCGTTTGCGCAGCGACTCTTGTAATTCATCCCTCCTTGCCTGTGTAAGTCTATTTGTGCGCCGTTGCATGGCGACGTATTTTTGAGCCAGAGCAACCTCCTGCTCGGCCACGTCCGGCGCATCGGTAGTAGAGCTGTTGAGGATTTCATTGATCTGCTCCATAATTCGTTGCTGGGTCTGCATGGCGTCTTCAATGGAGCTCTCGAGATTGGCCAACTTCATCAATGCATTATACGAGGAGGTTGCAACGGGAGGAGCGTTTCTCGGCGCGGACTCTCTGGTTGGAAAGTCAAAAGAGTAGACGCCGTCGTCAAGATGGAAGAGGAGCGCATTTGGGGGATACTGGCGGTCCAGCAGCGTGCCAATGAAGTTGAGATCCCTGAGATCAACGAGCTCCTCCAGCAGAAAAGTCCATGTCGTCTGCTTCAGCCGCCTGGCCCATACTCGGATGACGATACGGCACGATCTGGAGACATCGGCTGCCTGGGAAGCGAGATCGAAGAATTGGAAGTTGAAGTTCTAGAATGGACAAGAAGAAAAGCAAGTCAGCGTCGGGGCCTTTGCGAGCTGTCAAGAAGCGCAGAATCCGGTTGGCTCATACCGCCGATCTCTCGCGCACTTCGCTGACGTAGACGGGCTCGTCGATGCCGCCAACGTGCAGCGAGAAGAAGACGTCTCCGAGAGTGTCGTCCAGCAGCTGCTTCAGCCGCTTCTGCCTCTGGGCCGGGCTCGTGCTGACGGTGCTGAGGCTCGTCCTCCGAGGCGGCTGCGACCTGGACCGTTCGGGCCGCGAGTCGTGGCGCAAGTTGTCCGACGATCGCGAGCCATGCAGCTGTCCCGCCTCCTTAAGCGCGCCCAGCTTGTTCGGGCTCCGGATCAGGGCGACATCGTCCGAGGTGCGCAATTGCACGGGGGCAAACGACAGGTTCCGCAGCGAGAGGCCCTTGAGGTGACGGAGCTTGCGGTTCTGCGGTAACAGACGCGGCCGGCGGGGTTCGGAAAGCGTGGACATGGATGCGAGGCTCGAAGCATGTCGTCAAACGATCGGATACGGGCGGCGGCTCTCGCGACCTGCACGATGGTGTTGCGCTCTACTGGAGCATATCAGGCCCGGCTTGGATGAGGTTCGTCACTATTAGGTTTACGTCCGCACTTGGGTGAAATGCAGTTGGCGAAGCTCCAAGACCCGCCCATAAGCATAGCAGTAGCTACTAGACTAGGTGGTAGTTGGTGTGGCATGCCTTGTAGCTCTGGACTGATAACAGAGAGCTAGGTACCTACAAACTCAGTTAGGTACTTGTACTTTCTACGATACGGCTATTTGCATACCTTAGCAGACTTGAGCTTCACGATATGGCTGAGTTGAAGAGAAGAGAAGTAATAAAAAAAAATTGATAGAGCGTCGAGGTAATCATGTGAAGAATGAAGGATAATTCTACTAAAAATAGCCTTGCATCATGCCATGCGAGTAAGAAGCATCCAATTAATATCCTGCATGCTGATGCATATAGTCAGAGCACAGTACAGCCTTGTTTGTATATAATGTACACACGTGCAGCCTTTTTATTAGTTGCTGTCATCCTTGGATCATATATACATAATATCAGCAACAAGGCCTCAATGAGCACAAATTTCGGATCATGCTCCTCTGAATTACCAAAGTACAATTTGTAGTCACAAGCAATCTCACACCATACATGAATGAAATCAATGGCTTGATGCCTTTTATTCTTTTTCCCATCTCAGTCCGACCCTACCCTATAGGGAAAGAAAAAAGATAAACAAAAACAATCCTGATGAAACAAGCATGCCTCCCTGCCGCCCATGGTATCTATGGCCCTAGATAATGAGTACTAGTAGAATAAAGCAAGATTAAAAAAAACCTGAAAATTTGGTTGGAGAGAACAAATAGAGGCAAAAGAGTGGCAACGTAGCGGAACCAGACAGGGCAGCGTGAACTTTCCGGCTCAAGCAAGCAGCTTGTGGATGTCAGGGACCTGTTCCACCAGATGCAACAGAGGCAAAAACAAGGCGTCAGGCCTAGAGTTCGGGTCAGGCTTAGAGTTCGGGTCAGCCTCAGAGTATGCTTTCCAGATCTCGTGAATCTCCTTCAGCTCCTCCCACGACTTCCAGTGCCACCCCTGGCACTTGTTTGGTTCCAAGAGCTGCAAACATGATTAGCTACCTCATCTACCATGACAATCCGTACAATTGGTGGCTGGAAAAAGGGGTGAAGAGGCCATGTTCTGGGCCCCTGACTCCCTAGAGTCTTACCTTTGGCTCTTGGGTCTGGTCAAGCATGTGGCACTTGGTGAAGACTGTAATGTAGTGCCTGATCCCCTCCTCCTCCTCGAATATATCCTCGGTAACTTTAACGATCTCTGTTGAAACGATCTTCAAACCCGTCTCCTCTAGGGTTTCCCGAGCAGCGCAAGCGAAAATCCGCTCCCCCTTATCTAGATGGCCGCCAGGGAACTGCCAGGTACCTGTAAAAGCCCCCTTTTGTCAGCCCTCACGTCAACAAGTCGCGTGAATATACGCTTTCCACCCCGTTCCAAGGCAATCTGGAACACGGTGCAGAATTCCGTAAGGGTGAGGCCAGTAAAAAAAGGAGAGACTTACCCGCGCCATGGCTGCCGATTCGCTTGCCGACGAGGAATTTCCCGTCTGCATTTTGGATGATGGCCGTCACGCCAGTCCTTACAACTTCCATAGTTTGGCCCGACATTTTGTTTTCGTAATGGGCTGTCAAAGTAGAAACTGCGGAAAATAAGATTGGAAAAGATCACAGTTGCTTCGATAATGATTTACTTCCACTCAATCGCAGTGAAATAGTTGCCGATAACGGGCATTTATATACATGAGCGAGTGAGCAACACTGCAATCGCACAAGAAGCTTATGTAATACAAGGCGGTATGACCGGCTTTCTCAAGATCAAGGCAGCAGCAGTCTTTTTCTTTGTCTAGCAGCAAAACTCCATAAAACACAGCAAGGGAACAAAGCAAAAGCAGAAGCCCATCCGCGATTCAATTAATCACTCATTCACTGCCTGGAGGCAAGAGTCTCGTGCCGCCACCGCAAACAAAGCGCTCCCCAGAATTTCATCTACACAAACTGCATTAGTCCTACTTAAACCCTGCCTCATTTCGTAGCCCGAGGGGGGCTGTGCCTTTTTTCCTTGGATCCTTTTGTGCCACCAGGTGATATTCTTCCACTGGTGGGAGTGCACTGCCCTCGAGGCGGCCATTGCCCGACGTGGCTTTTTCTTTTTCTTTCTCTGGTCTGACAATTCTCGGTTGCCTCTGGCTTTCATCTCTCTTTGTTATTTCTTTGTTGCGTTTCTTTCATTTGGCAAACAGGTGGCCGAGTCTCATGACGAAGTGTCGTATAGGACCTTGCTGACGCGGCGCACATTGACCGACAAAGTGGAAGAATGAAATGCACAAGATAAAGAGACAGGAGGCCTACTAGTGCTACCGGTCCCGATCCCATGCTGATGAGCAGTTCTGGCCGAGACGAGGCAGCAGCTTCAACAAGAAAATGATAATGAAAAGGCATCTCGCCCCCTTCCCCTCGCCCTCAGGCCAATGGCTTCGACAGGAGCAAGTACAGTAATGTTACTTGTCTCGGCCAGTAACCCAGTGAGACATGGCAACCCTGGCGGAGGATGGAATTTCGTGCTGTTTCAGAGCTGCACCAGGGGAAGCAGTGGCTTACAGGCCGTTGCTGCTATGCGTCGTGACTGGTATTCTCTCGCTTACTCACTCTCGCTCTCTATCTCTCCTTCAAGGCGTCGTCGCGTCTGCTTGAAAGTTTGATGTGACGTGGCCCGTGTTTTGCGTAGATGAACCCGTGCACATTGATCTTACTCCAGCCTCAACAGGCGGCCTCAGTTTGCCTCTATGGCTCATTGCGTTGGGGACAAGACGTGTAGCATCAACACCATCGGGATAATCTTCACGCTACTTTAAGCATAAAGGAAATTTACGCCACTCATCCAGTGATCTACTGCTCCCAAAGCTCTTCTATACTAGGTAGTTTATTTATAAACACTCGGCAATAGGAATGGTGCCGTAGTACATACTATTCCATTCTGTCTTTACACACCCCAGGATCTCAGGTGGAGAGAAGAATATCTATAGTGCATAGATAAAAGCCAAATGTCTGGTCTACAGCTATTCGAAAGTAGGCTATATAAGCCATTCTGTTCTAGACTACTCGCATAGGGAGTGTTAGCCATTAAATAGAATGTAGGCTAATGTGGCCAAGGCATATCGAGACAACAGCTGAAAATAGGAACACGGTATCGATACCATGTCCTTTGGAAGGGATCGCCTGCACCGGTACCTTAGACACCGACCGTTTCTTGCCATGAAGAGCGCCGAGCGCCCGAGACATTCAGGAGAATGCAAGCAAAGGGTGCTCCCGTAGCCGTAGAAAAAAGGAGATGGTTGAATAGTCCTGCGATTGCCAATCAATGTAAAAAAGCGAGGTGAACCATTAATAGAAGACTACCGGTGAGAAAACATACAGCTATTGCATTTTGGAGCTAAGAAGCGAATATCCAGTCTGGGGTCTTACTGCTGTTCTCGGAGAGAGGCACTGCGATTTGGATGATAATTTGGAAAAATTCCTATGAATCCGAGTTGAAATATTCCATATATCGAGCCTTGGAATACTGTTGAGTAAAAGCAGTGCTATGCTGTAGGGTCAGAGTTCATTGGGCATCAACGTCTGCCAATGAAGGGGTATGTGAATAGGAGAAGGGGAATCGTGAGAGGGAGCTGGAAAATAAATATTTCCGCGCGGTTCGAGTGCCAAGAAGGGCCTACAGTGAGTTTTGAAGCAGTTTTAGCAGATAATTACTCCGTACAATCAATCTTACCTATACATAGGCAAAGCCTGTTCAGGGCAAAGGCTCAACTTGCACCCCAATAAAGGGAAAGAGTCTGAAACCCCCAGCCTAGCTTCGCAAATGTCTAACGTCCATTTGATCGTGGCAACCCTGAAGCGGAAGCAGCAAAAATGCTTCATTTAAAGTTGGAATGCATCGCTGTTCGTGTTGATGTTTGTAGCTCAAACTAAGGTTGCTATTGGTTGATCGCTGCGATTTCTCAGCAGTCACGACGGTTTGTGCATGTGCTTAAATACACATACGTTTCTCTACTCTCGGCTGATCGGTCAGATCGTGCTGTTGCATCTCAACACTCCTTCATCTTGTTTGTTTCACTACTCTCCTTAATCATTTGTTAGTTCACAACAGCATGTCGCGGTCCTTTCGCCGCGGCCTCCTAACGGCGGCGGCCGTTTGGGCGGCATCGGCGGCGGCCGGCAACGAATGGAAACAGACGCAAGACAATGACAACCAGTGGCTGGCCTCGACCGTTGTCGTCACGAGCACCGTCTTGGTCGACTTGAAAGACGCCGGGTTGAAGTGCAAACGAGGAGAAATCGTCTGCAATCCCACTCCGCCACCCATTCCCGACCCAAAGCACTGCCCTGAGTGTCAGAAGTGGCCCAGGGATCCCGTGGATGTGTTCCACGGTTTATGGGAAGGCTGCTCTGGTGATCATCACTGCCCAAATGGGTGCAACTGCAGCTCTAAAGCTATCTGCGAAACCGTCTCTGACGGGTCTAAATGCAAGAGCAGCACGGCATGCCCGTACGGTTATATGTGTAACTCCTACGGTTTCTGTCAGCCCCTACCTGGCCCTCGATGTCACGAGAAGGCTTGTGTCATCGATCATGGACCTAAGTGTACTACCAACAAGGACTGTTCCCATGGTGAGGTTTGCAATCACTGGGGTTTTTGCCAAAAGGTTGTTTTCCCGGACTGCGAGAAGAACTCGGACTGCAAACACGGCCAAATATGCACCCAGAGAGGCATTTGCAAGACGATCGATGAGCCTCAGTGCAGGCGTGATTCAGACTGCAAAGACGGACAAATCTGCAACTCACAGAGAATCTGCCAGGATGCTGATTGCGTCAAGTGCAAGCAGGAGCATGAGTGTCACCACGATGAATACTGCAAAGAAAACGTCTGCAAGCCCAAGGACAGCAAATGCAAGGACAACAGAGACTGCAAAGACGGCGAAATCTGTGATTGGGAAGGCAAGTGCCGTCGAGGCGAGCATTTCCAATGTAGGGTCGACTCGGATTGCAAGTTTGGACAGATTTGTGATATTCACGGCAAATGTCAGAAGCGCCCGGCTGGACCGATTTGTGGATCTGATCGCGACTGCAAGGACGATAAATTCTGCAATGCCTACGGATACTGCGAGAAGAAACGTCTAGAGGATTGCAGCGAGGATATGCAGTGCCTCCCAGGAGAGATTTGTTCCAGTGGCAAGTGTCTTCCTAAGATTGGCTGCCACACCGACGGTGATTGTCGCAAGAGCGAGGTCTGTGAGCACCACATTTGTGTCTTCCACAAGGTTTGTAAGACCGATGGCGACTGCAAGGGAGATGAGCAATGCAAAGACCACAGATGCAAAAAGGAGACGAAGAAGGAGGCCAAGTGGTGCAGGGTCAACTCCGACTGTGGTGACGACGAGAGCTGCAAAGACCACAAGTGTCACAAAGAGGAGAAGACCAAGTGGTGCAAGGTTCACTCCGATTGTGGTGACGACAAGATTTGCAAAGACCACAAGTGCCAAAACAAGAAGAAGACTAAATCTTGCAAGGTCGACGCCGACTGTGGTGACGACGAGAGCTGCACCGACTATAAGTGCGAAATAAAGCAAAAAGCCAAGTGGTGCAAGCTCGACTCCGATTGTGTTGACAATGAGGTTTGCCAGGACTATAAGTGCGAGAAGAAGCACAATGTCAAATGGTGTAAGGCCAACTCCGATTGTGGCAACAACAAGATTTGCAAAGATCATAAGTGCCAAAACAAGGAGAAGACTAAATGGTGCAAGGTCAACTCCGATTGTGGCAAGGACGAGATTTGTAATGACCATAAGTGTGAGAAGGAGAAGGAGAAGAAGAAGGAGGCTAAGTGGTGTAAGGTTAACTCCGATTGTGGCAACGACGAGATTTGCAAGGACCACAAGTGTGAGAAGGAAAAGGAGGAGGCCAAATGGTGCAGGGTCAACTCCGATTGTGGCAAGGACGAGATTTGCAAGAACCACAAGTGTAAGAAGGAAAAGGAGAAGAAGCCGCATGATAAATGGTGCAGAGTCGACTCCGATTGTGGCAAAGACGATATTTGCAAAGACCACAAGTGCGAGAAGAAGAAGGAAGAGACCAAGTGGTGCAGGGTCAACTCCGATTGTGGCAACAATGAGATTTGCAAGGACCACCAGTGCGAGAAAGACAAGAAGGCCAAGTGGTGTAGGGTTAACTCCGACTGTGGTAACGACGAACTTTGCAAAGATCATAAGTGCGAGAAAGAGATAAAGAAGAACGCCAAATGGTGCAGGGTCACCTCCGATTGTGGTAACGACGAAATTTGCAAAGATCATAAGTGCGAGAAAGAGATAAAGAAGGAGGCCAAGTGGTGCAGGGTCAACTCCGATTGTAACGGCGATGAGATTTGCAAAGACCACAAATGTAGAAAGGAAACGAAGAAGGGGGCTAAGTGGTGCAGGGTTAACTCCGACTGTGGTAACGACGAGATTTGCAAGGACTACAATTGTGAAAAGGAAACGAAGAAAGAGGCCAAGTGGTGCAGGGTCAACTCTGACTGTAGCAACAACGAGATTTGCAAAGACCACAGGTGTGAAAAGGAGAAGAAGAAGGAGGCTAAGTGGTGCAAGGCCAACTCCGACTGTGCTGATGATGAGCTCTGCAAAGATCACAAGTGTGAACTAAAAGACAAGGCCAAGTGGTGCAGGGTCAACTCTGACTGTAACAACGATCAGATTTGCAAGGACCATAAGTGCGAAAAGGAGAAGAAGAAGGAGGCTAAGTGGTGCAAGGCCAACTCCGACTGTGCTGATGACGAGCTTTGCAAAGACCATAAGTGCGAAAAGGAGCCAAAGGGAAAGTGGTGCAAGGTTACTTCCGACTGTGCTGATAAGGAGGTCTGCAGAGACCACAAATGTGAGAAGGAGAAGAAGAAGGAGGCTAAGTGGTGCAAGGCCAACTCCGACTGTGCTGATGACGAGCTTTGCAAAGACCATAAGTGCGAAAAGGAGCCAAAGGGAAAGTGGTGCAAGGTTACCTCCGACTGTGCTGACAGGGAGGTCTGCAAGGATCACAAGTGTGAAAAGAAGAAGTCCGAGGACAAGCACAAGGAGCATACTGACAAGAAGCTTGAGGAGAAGCCCAAGTGCAAGCTGAATTCTGACTGCGACTGGGGCCATATCTGCAAAGACCACAAGTGCGAAAAGGAGCCAAAGGCGAAGTGGTGCAAGACTACCTCCGATTGTGGTGATAATGAGGTCTGCAAGGAATATAAGTGCGAAAAGAAGAAGTCCGAGGACAAGCACAAGGAGCATTCTGACAAGAAGCCTAAGGAGAAGCCCGAGTGTAAGTTGAATTCCGACTGCAAATGGGGCTATATCTGCAAAGACCACAAGTGCCACAAGGAGCCAAAGGCGAAATGGTGTAGGGTTACCTCCGACTGCGACGATAATGAAGTCTGCAAAGACCACAAGTGTGAGAAGAAGGACGAGCATAAGAAGGATCCTGAATGCGAGCTGAATTCCGACTGCAAGTGGGGGTATATCTGCAAAGACCGCAAGTGTGAAAAAGAGCCAAAGGCGAAGTGGTGCAAGGCTACCTCCGACTGTGGTGACAATGAAGTCTGCAAAGACTATAAGTGTCAAAAGAAGGACGAGCATAAAAAGGATCCCGAATGCAAGCTAAATTCCGACTGCAAATGGGGCTATACCTGCAAAGACCACAAGTGCCGCATGGAGCCAAAGGCGAAGTGGTGTAAGGCTACCCCTGACTGCGGTGACAATGAGGTCTGCAAAGACTATATGTGTATAAAGAAAGATGAGCATAAGAAGGATCCCGAATGCAAGCTGAATTTCGACTGCGAGTGGGGACATATCTGCAAAGACAACAAGTGTGTGAAGAAAGACGAGCACAAGAAGGACCCTGAATGCAGGCTGAATTCCGACTGTGAATGGGGACACATTTGCAAAGACAAGAAATGTGTAAAGAAAGATGAACATGAGAAGGATCCCGAATGCAAGATGAATTCTGACTGTGAATGGGGACACATTTGCAAAGATAAGAAATGTGTAAAGAAAGACGAGCACAAGAAGGATCCCGAATGCAGGCTGAATTCCGACTGTGAGTGGGGACACATTTGCAAAGACAAGAAGTGTGTGAAAGACGAGCACAAGAAGAACCCCGAATGCAAGGAGGACTCCGACTGCAAATGGCACGAGGTCTGCAAGGATTACAAGTGTGAAAAGAAAGAGAAGCAGGAGAAGAAGCCCGAATGCAAGGTTGATTCTGACTGCGAATGGCATGAGGTCTGCAAGGACCACAAGTGCGAAAAGAAGGAAAAGGCTAAGTCGTGTAAGGTCAATTCTGACTGTGATGACAATGAGACTTGCCATGAGCATAAGTGTGAATTCAAGCACAAGGCCAAGTGGTGTAAGTCTGATTCCGACTGCCAATGGGATGAGGTTTGCCAAGACCACAAGTGTGAGAGGAAAGAGAAGTATGAACACAAACCTGAGCATGAACACAAACCCGAGCACGATAACTGGCCTGAGCATAAGCATAAGCCTGAGCATGAACACAAGCCTGAGCACGACAACTGGTCTGAGCACCAGAAAAAACCTGAGCACGACAACTGGCGTGAGCACCAGAACAAACCCGAGCAAGACAACTGGCGTGAGCATAAGCATAAGCCTGAGCACGACAACTGGCGTGAGCATAAGCATAGGCCTGAGCACGACAATTGGCACGGGGATAAGCCTGAGCAAGACAACTGGCGTGAGCATAAGCATAGGCCTGAGCACGACAATTGGCACGGGGATAAGCCTGAGCACGACAATTGGCGTGAGCACCAGAACAAACCTGAGCACGACAACTGGCGTGAGCATAAGCATAAACATAAGCCTGAGCACGACAATTGGCACGGGGATAAGCCTGAGCACGACAATTGGTCCGGAAACCAGAATAACAATTGGTCCGGGAACCAGAATAACAAACCCGAGCAAGGCAATTGGTCCGGAAACCAGAATAACAATTGGTCCGGGAATCAGAACAACAAGCCCGAGCAAGGTAATTGGTCTGGGAACCAGAACAATAAGCCTGAGCAAGGTAATTGGTCCGGAAACCAGAATAACAATTGGTCCGGGAACCAGAATAACAAACCTGAGCAAGGTAATTGGTCCGGAAACCAGAACAACAATTGGTCTGGAAACCAGAACAACACTGAGCAAGGTAATTGGTCCGGGAACCAGAACAATAAGCCTGAGCAAGGTAATTGGTCTGGGAACCAGAACAACACTGAGCAAGGTAACTGGTCCGGGAACCAGAACAATAAGTCTGCGCAAGGTAAGGAGCACGAGCATAGCAAGAAGCTCAAGAGCGATAAGGAACAAGAGCACGGCAAGCCCAAGAACAACAAGGAGCAGGAGCATGGCAAAAAGCCCATGAACAACAAGGAACACGAGCATGGCAAGCCTAAGAACAACAAGGAGTACGAGCACGGCAAGCATAAAAACAACAAGGAACAAGAGCACGGCAAGCCTAAGAACAATAAGGAGCACGAGCACGGCAAGAACCCCAAGAATAATAAGGAACATGAGCACGAGCACGGCAAGAAGCCCGAGAACCAGAACAACAATTGGTCCAAGCATCAGAACAAGCCTGAGCACGGCAAGAAGCCCGAGAACCAGAACAACAATTGGTCCGAGCATCAGAACAAGCCTGAACAAGGCAATTGGTCCGGGAACCAGAATAACAATTGGTCTGAGCATCAGAATAAGCCTGAGCACAGCAAGAAGCCCGGGAACCAGAATAGCAATTGGTCTGAGCACCAGAACAAGCCTGAGCAAGGCAATTGGTCCGGGAACCAGAATGAAAATTGGTCTGAGCATCAGAATAAGCCTGAGCACGGTAAGAAGCCCGAAAACCAGAACAATTGGTCTGAGCATCAGAATACGCCTGAGCAAGGCAATTGGTCCGGAAACCAGAATAACAATTGGTCTGAGCACCAGAATAAGCCTGAGCAAGGCAATTGGTCTGGGAACCAGAACGACAATTGGTCTGAGCATCAGAACAAGCCTGAGCACGGCAAGAAGCCCGAGAACCAGAACAATTGGTCCGAGCACCAGAACAAGCCTGAGCAAGGCAATTGGTCCGAGCATCAAAATAGCAAGTCTAAGCATCAGAATAAGCCTGCGCAAGACAATTGGTCCGGAAACCAGAACGACAATTGGTCTGAGCATCAGAATAAGCCTGAGCAGGGCAATTGGTCCGAGCAACAAAATAGCAAGTCTAAGCAGGGCAAGGGACACGAGCACGGCAACAAGCCCGAGAACCAGAACAGCAATTGGTCCAAGCAACAAAATAGCAAGTCTGAGCAAGGCAAGGGGCACGAGCATGGCAAGAAGCCCGAGAACCAGAATAACAATTGGTCTCAGCATCAAAACAATAAGTCTGAGCAGGGAAAGGGGCACGAGCATGGCAAGAAGCCCGAGAACCAGAATAACAATTGGTCTCAGCATCAAAACAATAAGTCTGAGCAGGGAAAGGGGCACGAGCATGGCAAGAAGCCCGAGAACCAGAATAACAATTGGTCTCAGCATCAGAATAAGCCTGAGCAAGGCAATTGGTCCGAGAGCCAGAATAAAACTGAGCAAGGCAATTGGTCCGAGCATCAAAACAGCAAGCCTGAACAAGGTAAGGGGCTCGAGCACGGCAAGAAGCCCGAGAACAATAAGGAGCACGAGGAAGAGCATAAAAAGTGCAACTATGATGCCGATTGTCAACGGGATGAGACTTGCGAGGACCATAAGTGCGAGAAAATGAAGTCCTGCCACTATAATGATGACTGCGCACGGAATGAGATTTGCAAAGATCACAAGTGTAAGAAGATGACATCTTGCGACTTCGATGCGGACTGCAAACGGGATGAGACTTGCAAACATCACAAGTGCATCAAGAAGAAGTTCTGCAACTATGATGCCGACTGTGAACGAGATGAGGCTTGCAGAGATCACATGTGTGACAAGGTTAGATCCTGTAACTACGATGCTGATTGTGAGCGAGATGATGTTTGCAAAGAGCACAAGTGTGAGAAGAAGAAGTCCTGCAATTACGACACTGAATGCGAACGGGATGAGGTTTGTAGAGAGCACAAGTGCGAGAAGTCGAAGGCCTGCTACTATGATGCTGACTGTGGACGGGATGAAGTCTGCAGAGAGCACAAGTGCGAGAAGTCGAAGGCTTGCTACTACGATTCCGACTGCGCCCGGGATGAGAATTGCAGAGATCACAAGTGTGAAAAGAAGAAGGCCTGCTACTACGATACTGACTGCGCCCGGGATGAGAATTGCAGAGACCACATGTGTGAGAAGAAGAGGTTCTGCAACTACAACAATGACTGTGAACGGGATGAGATATGCCGGGAAAATAAGTGTGAGAAGAAGCCTTGCAGGAATGATTCCGATTGTGGACATGATGAGACTTGCAGGAACTACAAGTGCGAGATAAGGAAGAAGTACTGCAACAACAATGCAGACTGTGAAAGGGACGAGTTCTGCAGCGACAATAGGTGTGAGAAGAAGAAGCAGACCTGTACGTACGATTCCGACTGCAAACGTGATGAGGTTTGTGTACCGAGGCTTCCAGTTATCGGGATCTTGGTCACGAGAGCAGATGGGCCAGTTCCGGATGGTGTGTGCATAAGGAAGAAGGCTTGCAGATACGAGACCGACTGTGATAGGAATGAGACCTGCAGGAATGGCAAGTGTGAAAAGAAGCCCGACGAATGCAAATACGACAGAGACTGCCACTACCCCAATGAGATCTGTAGAAACGGGAAGTGTGAGGAGAAGCCCGGATGCCGATTCGACAGAGACTGCAAATTTCCTGATGAGGTTTGCAGACAGGGCAAGTGTGTCAACAAGAATGAATGCAGATTCGACTTAGATTGCAAGTTCCCCGACGAAGTCTGCAGACAGGGCAAGTGTGAGAAGAAGCCTGAATGCAGATTTGATCCAGATTGTAAGAACCCCGACCGAGTCTGCAGAGAGGGCAAGTGTGTCAAGAAGCCCGATGAGTGCAGATATGATATCGACTGCAAAGATCCCAGGAAGCTTTGCAGGAATGGCGAATGCTTCATCAAATGCAACTACGAGCGAGATTGCAAGGGGAATGAAACTTGTGATGGCGGAGTTTGCATCAGGAAGAAGTTCTGCGACACTGCGATCCACTGCGACGATGGCCAGATTTGCTTAGACAACTACTGCGAGAAGATTCCCAAGTGCGGAAATGACTTCTGTAAGGACGATGAAAAGTGCGTCAACGACAGGTGTGTCAAGAAGTGCGGAAATGACGTCTGCAAGCAGGATGAAAAGTGCATCATCGACAAGTGCTTTAAGAAATGCGGAAACGATGTCTGCAAAGACGATGAAAGGTGTATCATCGATAAGTGCTTTAAGAAATGCGGACTGGATGTCTGCAAGGACGACGAAACGTGTGTCAACGATAGATGCTTCAAGAAGTGCGGACTGGATTTCTGCAAAGACGATGAAACGTGCGTCAATGATAGGTGCTTTAAGAAATGCGGACTGGACGTCTGTAAGGACGATGAAACCTGCGTCAACAATAGGTGCTTTAAGAAATGCGGACTGGATTTCTGCAAGGACGATGAAACGTGCGTCAACGATAGATGCTTCAAGAGATGTGGACTGGATATCTGCAAGGACGATGAAAAGTGCGTCAACGACAGATGCTTTAAGAAGTGTGGACTCGACATCTGCAAGGACGATGAAACGTGCGTTAACGATAGGTGCTTTAAGAAGTGCGGAGATGACGTCTGCAAAGATGATGAAAAGTGCGTCCTCGACAAGTGCTTTAAGACATGCGGACTGGATATCTGCAAGGATGACGAAAAGTGCGTGAACGATAAGTGTGTCAAGAAGTGTGGAGACGACATCTGCCGGGACGATGAAAAATGCGTCAACGATAAGTGTATCAAGAAGTGTGGAAACGACATTTGTACGCTTGATGAAATCTGCGTCGAGGGCAACTGCAGGAAGAACCCTTACTGTGGCGATACTATTTGCAAAGATGATGAAAAGTGCATTAACAACAAGTGCGAGAAGGACCCCAAGTGTGGTGACACTCTTTGCAAAGAGGACGAAAAGTGCATTAACGACAAGTGCATCAAGAAGTGCGGCGATAGTATCTGCGGGGCTGATGAGACTTGCGAAGGCATTGTGTGTCTCAAGAAGAAGTGTGGAATTTTTATCTGCAACGACGATGAGAAATGCTTTAACGACAATTGTGTCAAGAAGTGCGGCGACACTATCTGTGGGGGTGATGAGACTTGCGAAGGCAATGTGTGCATTAAGAACAAGTGTGGAATTTTTATCTGCAAGGATGATGAGAAATGCCTGAACGACAATTGTGTCAAGAAGTGCGGCGACAGCATCTGTTCGGCTGATGAGACCTGTGTCAATGACCAATGCCAGAAGAACAAGTGTGGAAATGACATCTGCAAGGACGATGAGAAATGCATCAACGACAAGTGTGTTAAGAAGTGCGGTGATAACATCTGTTCAGCTGATGAGATCTGTGTAAACGATCAGTGCCAGAAGGATCCTAAATGTGGCGACACCGTTTGCAAAGATTTTGAGAAATGCATCAACGATAAGTGTGTTGAGAAATGCGGCGATTCTGTCTGCGCCTCTGACGAGGCTTGCGTCAACAACGAGTGTCAGCAGAAGCCTCAAAAATGCGGCGACAATACATGCACGACCGACGAGAAGTGTATCGACAATAAGTGTGTCAAGAAGTGCGGTAACGACGTCTGTCTCTCCGATGAGGTGTGTGTTAACGACCAGTGTCAAAAGAACCCCAAGTGCGGCGACGATGTTTGCAAGGACGATGAAAAATGCATCGGCGATAAGTGCGTGAAGAAGTGTGGCGACAATGTTTGTCAATCCGATGAGACCTGTAACATCACCATCTGTGAAAAGATCCTGAAGTGCGCCGACGTTGTATGCAAAGACGATGAGAAGTGCATAAGTGATAAGTGTGTTAAGAAGTGCGGAGACAGCATCTGCCAAGGGGATGACATTTGCGTTAACGATAACTGCCAACCAAATCCCAAGTGCGGCGACACTATTTGTCAGGACGACGAGAAATGCATCAACAATAACTGTCAGAAGAAGTGCGGTACCGGTGCCTGCGGCGACAACGAAATTTGCGTCAGCGATGAATGCCAGCCGAAATGTGGAACAGCAGTTTGCCTGAACGATGAGGTTTGCGTCGCCGACGAGTGCAAGAAGAAGTGTGGCAACAGCGTCTGTAAGGCTGATGAGCAATGCAGCAATGACAAGTGTGTCCAGAAGTGTGGCGACATTGTTTGCGAATCCGATGAGACCTGTAATATCACCGTCTGTGAAAAGAACCTGAAGTGCGGTGGCATTGTCTGCCAGAATGATGAACTTTGCGACAACAACAACACTTGTCAGAAGAAGTGCGGAGATGCTGTCTGCCAGGGTGATGAGCTCTGCAAAAACACAAAATGTCAAAAGAAGTGCGGAATCATTGCCTGCGAGGACACTGAGGTTTGTAGTAACGACATATGTGTCAAGAAATGCGGAAGCGGCGCCTGCCAAGTGGATGAGACTTGCTTGAATGACAATTGTGTCAAGAAGTGCGGTACCAGCGTCTGCCAAGACAACGAGACCTGCGTTGAAGATACGTGTCAGAAGAAGTGCGGAACCATTGTCTGCCAATCCACTGAGGCATGTGTAAACGACCAGTGTGAGAAGAAGTGTGGTGACAGCGTCTGTCAGGGCGATGAGACTTGCCTTTTCGACAAGTGCGAGAAGAAATGCGGAACCGCTATCTGCCTATCCACCGAGGCTTGTGTAAACGACAAGTGTCAGCCGAAGTGCGGTGACAGCGTCTGTGACGACAGTGAGCTCTGTCAGAACGATAAGTGCGAGAAGAAATGCGGTACCGTTATCTGTGAGTCTACTGAGGCTTGTGTAAACGACAAGTGTCAGAAGAAGTGCGGTGACAGCGTCTGTGAAGACAGCGAGGTCTGCTTGGACAGCAAGTGCCAGAAGGGGTGTGGTTCGAGTGTCTGTCAGTCTGATGAGACTTGTGTAAACGACAAGTGTCAGAAGAAATGCGGCGGCACCATTTGCCAAGATACTGAGATCTGCGAAAATGATCAATGCAAACCTAAGTGCGGACTCTCAGTTTGTTTGAGCGACGAGAGTTGTGTTATCGACATATGCGTCAAGAAATGTGGAACTTCAGTTTGCTCGAGTGATGAGAGCTGCGTCGATGATAAGTGCGAGAAGAAGTGTGGCAACACCACTTGCGGCAGTGATGAGACTTGCGAAGTTGACGTTTGTATCAAGTCGAAGTGTGGCACTGCAACATGTGGCATTGACGAGCTATGTGTCAATGAGTCTTGTGTTAAGAAGTGCGGTGACACCACCTGTGCCTTAGACGAGAGCTGCGTCGCTGATAAGTGCGAGAAGAAGTGTGGAAACACTACTTGCGGCAGTGATGAGACTTGCGAAGTTGACGTTTGTATCAAGTCGAAGTGTGGCACTGCAACATGTGGCATTGACGAGCTATGTGTCAATGAGTCTTGTGTTAAGAAGTGCGGTGACACAACTTGTGCTTCTGATGAGTCCTGTGTCAGCGACAAATGTGAAAAGAAGTGCGGTGACACAACTTGTGCTTCTGATGAGTCCTGCATCAACGACAAATGTGAGAAGAAGTGCGGACTTACAACCTGTGCTTCTGATGAGAGCTGCGTCGGTGATCTGTGTGTCAAGAAGTGTGGAGACACGACCTGCGCCTCTGATCAATCCTGCGTCAACGACAAATGTGAAAAGAAATGTGGACTTACAACCTGTGCTTCTGATGAATCCTGCGTCAACGACAAATGTGAGAAGAAATGCGGTGACACAACTTGTGCTTCTGATGAGTCCTGCGTCAACGACAAATGTGAAAAGAAGTGTGGAGACACGACCTGCGCCAGTAACGAGTCCTGTGTCAACGCCAAATGTATTGAGAAGTGCGGAGATACCACATGCGCCAACGACGAAGCCTGTGTCAACGACAAATGTGAGAAGAAGTGCGGAGATACCACATGCGCCAACGACGAAGCCTGTGTCAACGACAAATGTGAGAAGAAGTGCGGAGATACCACATGCGCCAACGACGAAGCCTGTGTGAACAGCAAGTGTCAAAAGACTTGCGACAATACTAGTGAATGCTCAGGCGGCCTTGTTTGCATAGGTTCTCCCAAGTCGTGCAGTCCTTGCGACAACAACAACCAGTGTACGACAAACCAGGGCGATAAGTGTATTGACGGAAAGTGTCAACAAGGTGATGTCTGCACCCCGGGTTTCAAGTGGTCACACTACAAGCTTGCTCGATCGACCGATGACAGCAAGACTTTGAAGGGTATGATTCCCATCCATAACACGGATGTACAGTCGCTTGAGAACTGGCCGATCCTGCAATTCAAGCCACAAATTGCCCTTGATGGCCAGATCCCCGACTTCACGGGCCTGACAGACACTCTGGGCATCGAGGAGACATGTCCTCCCGAGCATGCCCATATCTACAACACCGACGTTGGTTCTTCCGTTGATTACACCATCGTCCAGCACATTGGCTACTTCATTCCCAAGCAACTAGGAACATACAGCTTCAAGGCTAATGCTCCTGTTCCTGACCAGAGCTTATATGTCTGGATCGGTGAAAAGGCGCAACAGGGCTGGATCAATACCAACGCGGACCTCATCGCTGACGCAACCTGGTCTGCCGGATCTAACACTTTCTTGAAGGTCGTCCTCCCTACCGACATTGGCAAGTATATCCCGATCCGTATCCTGTATGTCAACGCTCAGGATTGCGGTGAGTTCGCCCTCACCATCCAGGGACCTACAGGAGAAGTCCTCGTCTCGCGTGATCAGAAGACTACCGATGGGCAGTTCGTGTCTAACTGCCCCGAGGCGAACGATATACCCCCAATTGATTTTTTGCCAATCCTCGATATCAACCTTAGCGTCGACGGCGGCGGCATTGACATTGACGCGGGATTGAATCTCGGCGGGGGCAGTCTGAACGTTTCTGCGGACGCGGACCTCGGCGGCGGCGGCGGCGGCCTCCTTAACGCCACTGCGGATGTGGACCTCGGCGGCGGCAACGACACCGTCGATGCCGGTATTGGCGGCGGTATTGGCGGCGGTATCGGTGGTGGCATCGGTGGTGGCATCGTCGGTTTCCTCAACAAAACTGTTGCCAAAGTAAATCGCGGCGCGACGATCAATCATTGATCGTTCCTAAAGGTGTAGAGGCGTCAGCTTCGTCATTTGTATTATTAGTTTAGGATTATGTCTTTGATACTTTTCTTTTGTCTAATTGAGTTTTTGGTAGTTAACCAAGTTCTTCAGTGAAACCCGATGTGTGCTGTAGTCCCAAATCAAGACCTCATTAGTTACCCATAAGACGGTAGTCCGCCCATTCCCTATATGACGAAGATTTTGAGACCATGTGATGGAAATCCACCCTCATAGATCATGGCGCGAGCCCAACATCTGGAACTTTGGAGGAGAATCTCGTGGGACTGGTGAATCATGATGGAAGCCACTCCTCCATCCAGGAAGGGCATGTCTTGGCGCTTTGAAAGAAGGTGACAGCCTGGATCTGAAGACCTCAGTAATATCGATATTTGCCATTGTGGATGATCAAGATGTGATCCTGTTGTTGTTTCTGGTTTCCCTACACATCCAGCAAACAGAACTGGATGTGGCGGGCGGCTCAATATTGGCTTTCTTGAAGCGTGCCGTTATTGAATCGATAATATTATCTGGGTCAATAGTCATCTTGATTTTGTTTCATCTCAGTTTTTTTGCCGTTGGAAAACTTGATGTTGATCCGCAGTTCATCTTGGTGATACATGTCGATACATGTCAACTAAGGATGGGGTGACGTTCAAAAAGAAGGCGCGTTGTGACACGCGGAAAGCAACGCCGGCTTCCGGCAGCTCTTTCCTAAATTGGATAACCGCATGGCTTCAGTTCGAAATTGAATTTCCGTATGACGTCATATGCCATTAATGGGGGTTTTGAGCTCTTTGTACCACACATAAGATTACTCAAGCTTGCTGAATACTGCCTAGGTAGGCCCCTTTAATTTAGAAGAAGATCTATGAATGCTGCTGTGTCTCTTTTCACAATACTGCAGACAATCACTCAGGCATAATGTATGAGCACGTCGCCCCAGCATCAACCGTAATCGTCGTCCCCGTAATCCATCTCGCTTCATCACTTGCCAGAAACCTCACTGCTGCCGCGCAGTCCCACGCATTGCCCTCTGTATTCAACAAGCCTTGCTGACGTCGCATCTCACGTACTTCTTCTGACATGCCATTGCCTGCTACCATGGGCGTGTAGAGGAACCCTGTGATATTGGTGTTCTCCGTCTTAGTACAAGGGCAAGCCAGGCTACCAAGTATAAGAAAAAGCGCTTACCTGGACATACACAGTTGACTCGGATACCTTCACGCCCGTGATTATATGCCATGCTTCTTGTCATGTTAACTACTGCACCTTTGCTCGTCGGATAGAATAGATGCGGCGTCCCTCCTTGCAAGCCCGATATGGACCCCATGTTGACAACGTTGCCCCTTATCCCTCCATCTCCAGGCTCATTTTTGAGCATCAGCGGAATCGCATACTTGGCCATGAGCACCATCCCCGTCACATTGATGCTCAGGCCCTTGGCCCACTCCTCCGCACTCGCTTCCACAGCCGTGCCCTTGGCGCCCATGATACCCACGTTGTTAATCAGAATATCCAATCTGCCAAACATCTCTCCCGCAGCCTGTACTAGCTTCTCACAGTCTCCTTCTGAGCTCACGTCCGCGCACAGTGAAGCTGCCTTGCCCCTCTCTTGGACAATCATCTCTACAGTGCGCTCTGCCGCAGCCAAGTCCCGGTCCGCGCAGAGCACCGTGGCGCCGTCGCTGGCGAGAAGCAGGGATATGGCCCGTCCGTTGCCGAGGCCGTCGCCGAGACTACCTGCGCCGGTGACGATGGCGACTTTTCCGTCGAGACGGCGAGATGGCCGCGGGGGCAGCACGGAAGACGAAGACATGTTGGAAAAAAAGAGGCGGACTTGTGAATTCGCTCGAGCTATACCAACTAGATGACTCCCAAGATGCTGTGATGAATTGAAATTGCAGTATGTGTGTAGCACTCTTCATTCACCCAGCGGATATCCAAAGTGCTCACTGATGAGATATACCCAATGCACACCCACCACATCACGTACATCAACGCTCACAACCCCTCACCAAAATGGAGTCAGCTACCCAAGAACTAACGCGGGCCGTGCAGCTGCAGCGTCGCATCTGCATACGGTTGAGCTGCCCCAGTGAGGAGGTAATCCTAAGCCTCATGTCCCAGCTACAAGTGCGGTAAGAACAGGAAGGGAAAATAGCTCTCTTACATTATGCATAAACTGTAACTAGAGCCCCAGATACAGAAACCTTGGAACCCTTTGGTGCAAACGTGTTGTGGGGAGACCATGACATGCGAGCTCTACACTCATTGACAAGACTCAAGGCACTTTGGCCGATTCACAATTAGGCAGCCTGATAATTCATCACCAATCGCATATTGAAATCCGATAGTATTTTCTATATCTTCTGTTCTCCTCTCTTTTTCTTTCGCTAGGAAATACCGTCAACCCGTCTCTTCCACAGGTACCTTTCTCTGCTTCTCGCTCTTTCCTCTCCTACCGCCATACCCAAACCCAATCCATTCACCACCACAAAACTGCCCACCTCTCGCTCAATCTTCTTCATATCCAATTGTCCATCCGTTCTTCAACAAAAAAGGCACTTTGGCCGAGTGGTCTAAGGCGCCGTGTTCAGGAGCAATCCAGAATTCGCGGTCTAGTAATAGGCGAGGGTTCGAATCCCTCAGGTGTCATGAGTTTATCTTTTTGCCTTTTTGGTCTTAGGTGCCTTGTTTGGGGGGGTTCGTAACGTTTTGCCACTACGCTTTCCTGTGTGGAGCGTATGTCATTTTAGCCTTGCTTCAAGTGGCAATTCATGATTGTTAAAAATTTTTTCGCTGTTTGTGACTGTATTTGAATGCATTGTTTATCACAGCAGTCTGTTGGACAACGGGGCCAATTCTATCAATGCAGGGCAAATAACCAGCCGCCCCTGTTATGAAGCTTGTCCGCTCGGAAGAAAAACAAAACCCAGAGTTAGACCCTCCCAAAAACGCCAAGTATTGCAAATTGAATGTATATACAGCATGTACAGTGAGTGAGTGTATGTTGCAACGCGCTTACAATTCGTCTCTATCCAAAATTGGGAGCCTGAATGCATAGCGTCTGGGTCGCGGGGGCAGACCGATCCAAGCACGGTATACCCTCAACGTCTCATCCGAGACAATTTCCCAGCTGATGGTTAGTTAGTTGGGGTTCGTACGTAAAAATTGCGGTGTGTTGGGAACGCTTCGTGATGAAGGAAAGGGAAACTTACATCATCCTAGGTGTTCGGATCCAGCTCTTGAGCACAATCTTGACTGCCTTCATGATGCGGGCGAATTCATTTCCAACCTGCTCGCCTAGCGTATCGCCGTGGGATCCACGATGACGCATCCTGATAAACTCGTCCATGTCTTCGTCAGTCTCGTCGACAAGCTGCCAGATATCTTCCATGTTATGTATCGTCTGAGACTCGGCCTTGTCACGCATATCGATCATGGCCCGGAATTTACCAACGGCAGAAACCGATGAACTGAGCCTAGCGTATGTGTTGAAGAGGGCCACCAGCTCGGTTCGCTTGAGGGATGGAGGCTTCTGGCCTTCATTGAATTCGAAGAGCACCTTCAAGGCAGTTCCGTACCCGTTTGTCTGGATCTTGCCCCAGAGCCGGCACTTGTCGCAGCCAACACAATCCATGACTCGGCTGATGTTGCGGAAGCGATTGCGGAAATCTTCCTTGAGAGAAGGGCCTTCGCCGTTAACGAACATGACACTTTCGTCGAAGATTTGAGGAACACTAGCTGCGTACTTGGTCACAGCAGCGATCTTGGCTCGAGTATCATCGTCCTGTCGTGGGTCCCCGGTACAGAAGGTGTACTGCGATCCAAGAACATAGGGGGCCAGCTTCGCAACGGCGCGAGTGACGAGAGCGTAGTTGAAGTATAGGTTGCTGATACGATCGGGGTATCCGTGCAATCGGCTTTCGTAGCAAGCCAAGTTGGGCTGCCACTCTCCAGTACTCTGGTTTAAAAAGTCCCAGCACAAATGGACGCTGATACTGGCGTGCATCCCCGAGACCACTCGATAGAATACTCGCTTCTCCAGGCACTCATCTTCGCCCTCGTAGCCAGTGTTTGCAACGAAAGGAATGTTTGGGTTGCTCTGTCGCTGATGTTCAAGCTGGGCTTGGCGGCCAGCTGCATCCAATACGTTCTTGAAATCCAAAGCAGCGGGTTCGGTTGGCCGATGTGAAATGCCAAGGTCGGCAGATTTTGGAAAGGAGCTCTTCTTAAAGCAGTTTTCCAAATAGATGGCGTCCCAGACCTGCTTTGAACTTTGACCACCATATCCAGTAAACCGCTCCGGGTTGCGCAACAAGCTGACATAGTCTCCCTTGGAGGCTGCACCTTCGTCGTCCAGCACGCAGTAATCCCTGTCGTCGCACTCGTCGTCGTATTCAACCACACAACTTTCTCCCACATCTTCGCCCAATTCTCCTTGTAGCGGCCGATCCGGGTGTTGCCTCTGCATTGTCTTGCCCGGATGCTTCGCTCTAGGACCCTCCAGCTTGCTAAGCTCGTGGGCCCTCCAAATTTCGGGGATATCCTCTTCATTGTCTAGTGTCTCGACGGCGCAGGCGATGTTGCCGCACATGCCATCTTCGTCGTTCCAGAATGGACATGTTTTGTGGAAAAGGTTCATGCGATAATGCGAAAAGAAATCGGTCGTGTGAACAAGCTCGTCTATCACCGGCTTCACCTTGACGTTGAGTCTATCGAGCGTACCATACGAGACGCATCCATCGTCGATGATGGCGTTTGGTGAAAACTAAAAGAGGCAGACCTGTCAGCGCAAAGCAATTGTGGTAGGGGAGGCGAAATTGGGCGGTCGTACAGGACAGGAGTCGGTAGAGCCCGAACATGCACCCGGTGTCGCCCAAAGGGCAAACACTGAGAGGAAAAACAGGTTGCTCGCGGATTTCATTCTGTATCCAGCAGAAGAAACTTCTTGTTGCGACAAGTTCTATGGGTTAATTGTTGGAAGAACGATTGGCATCGCTTCACGGAGCGAGGGTCCGAAACAGCCGCCGGATGGAAGATATGCGGTTCCCCGGAGTATTGCACTATGACGGCTGATGTAACGTAGCTTGATGAAGAGTCCCAATTAATGCGACCCAGATAACAAGGTGGTAAAAGCGAAAGAGGAGGCAGATAGAGAAGGGCTGCCAGTCCAATTCGTAAAGAAGGTTGACTGATTGAAGCCTATTGACAAGCCACAGCAAGTAAATGCAACTTGGAGCCACAATAGCAGCGCTTCCAAGGCTCACGGCAGGGGGATATGCAAAATCTTATATAGAAAAAAGGAAAAAGAAAACAAGACACCTGCAAAAGAATAAAGAACAAGAAGCTGCACCGGAGACTTTACAGCCTTCTTGCTGACATATCATGAGATGTTCCTCAAAGGGGAAAGATGCCACGCTGGCGATCCGGATGCTTAGAAACGGCGTTTTGCGTTGGAAAAAAAATGGCCTCTTTTACGGAGCACGGTGTACCAGGTACCACCAGCCTACCGCAGTTAGTGGTGGCGCGGGGGAAGGAAAAAGAGAGAGACAAGGGCGATTCTCTCACTGGACGCCAGCCAATGGTGGGCGCAGCAAATGGCAGTTTGTTTGACGCCACCAACGCGAGACAAAGTTAAGGCCGTGAAATGTGTCCCTAAGGCAAACATGAAGCCAAAAGTCAGGGCATATGCCGATTATTGGTCTGGATTGACGCTATTAATAAATTGAAACCTCAAGCCTGCAGATTGCATCACCTACAGGTACGAGCTTCTGGGCTGGTATAAAAGATAAAACGAGGCGGCGTCGCTTCTGGTGAGGCCATCCATCATCATAGGATCAGCCCACCAGACCAGCCGAGATACAATTGAGACGCCTTCCGCTTTGAGCACCTTGACTTATCACCTACCTTGCTGGTGATACGGCGCATTACTGCTTACTACCACCACTGTATTCTCGTGTAGAATGGACGCTGTCTGCCTCCAGGTACTCGGTACCAAGGCGGTAGAATACCTATATGACTCCTGAGCAAACCTTCTCATCTCTGCATGCCTGCCTACTAGCACTTACACGTGTTTTCATGGCGTGACATGGCACGGTAAGGTTTGATCCATGAGGAGGTGAAGACGACCGTTTCTCAAAGTAGACACGTAGACGATATGAAAACAAGCAGACGTCGTTTTGCGGAATGCGCTGGTTCGGTTGCTGCGCTCTTCCTGCTGAACACTGATATCATCATCATCAACAACAACAGCGTTGGCAGACACCAATCAATGCTACCTCGAATAGAGTCTCATATAGGCTGTATCAGGGTTGTTTGGGACAATGGTTCAATTTCCACACTGAAGCTCCAACTCGTAGACAAGCAATACATTTCCCAGCTCCTTCACCGACGGCGGGAATCGCATATTCATTAATAGGTAGGATATGTATCTGGCATGCCGCTCTGGCACTTTCATTCCTCTCTCCATGGACAGAGCACCAAGAACAGCTGTTTCCCACAGTGTTTCCCCAGAATCGGCCGTGGTTAGACTAAAATACTGCCAGTATATATCAGTTCCTAGACCATTCTTCAATTCTTCAACTACCTCTACACAAGGCTAACCAATCGTCCAATGCGTCCTTCCTGTAGCACTAGTCATCCTCCAAAGTGTCAACTCATCTGGCTACCAGCTTACATTCAACCCCAGATACCTATGGGGGAGTGAAGAGTTCTTGTCACAAGATATGGAAATCATCGAGACGTGCGCCAAATCACATGGTTCATGCTCGCAGCTTTGACATATGCATCCACATATCGCTTGTCCAAACTCGAAACCAAGGCTTGCACGCGGCTCTCAGGTTGCCACAGACAAGGAACTCAAGGCAGAGCGAGGGCGAACATGGCAGGGTCGCGAGGGAGTGCCCACCCGGTTCGCAGGCTTATTAACCCAACATTATCGTAGTATGCAGACCGTAAAAATCGTAATGGGACATTAAACAAAGAGACTCTTCAAGCAGCACGAGTCGACGCGGAAAAGCCGGAGCTATCGTACACAACTGAGCGAAGGGGATGTTTGTTTAACGAGAGCTCACTGAGGAGGCTGGTAGTTGAGAGGTCGCCTTTCCATCGGTTAGATAATACTGCTCTCGGGTGGCTTGTACACGATTGAACAATGGCATGGCAATACTCACTTGAAAAGGAGAATATGCGGCTCCGGCTCATGGACCTCGTAGTGCTCCCAGCCGAGACTCTAAATGCAGAGAAGAAACTGGTGTCAGCTTGTCGCATTCTTTGCTCCTTCGCCCTTTTGTCTGCGGGGGATCCGCGGTAAGGAGAGGGAAAAAAAGCTGCCCCTCACCTGTGTCATTCCCATGGCCCTCCACTCGTCCTCCCAGAGAAGCTTCAGTGTGCCCTTGGCAGAATCATGGTATTCCTTTGGAATCGCCTTGAGCATCATCTTGGGTAGTTGGACATGGCGGTACTCGAATTCGCTGTCGTTGTATCTGTTGACCATTGACGTCTTAGCTTTCTGGTGCCACCTCCCCAATGCGCCGTTTCACAGATTTTTTTTTTCTCTTCCCTCCTGGCCAGAGTCGACAGCCAATTCTTCCGCAAAGACTCACCTCTCTGAGTATCGGATGGCATCTACAAATTCTTCAAGTCGGGCTCGTTCCGAGTCGGTCAGGGGACGCGGAGTCTTGTTCCGCCGGCTCATGTCGATATCCATTTTGATAGTTTTTTAGATTTTTTTTTTCTGGCTTCTCTAGCACAAATCGTCGACCGCGTAGCGCGACCGTTTGTTGACAAGTCGTACAAGTTGGAGGGAATCGTTTCGAGGAAAGACCGCTGGAGACTTGTTCAATTCTTGATTATATCGTCTCGAGATGATGAAATTATTCGGCTTCAAGTTCGGCTTGCGGTGAAAGTCGAAGGTAACGAGGTACAGCGTATCGATCAGAGCAGGCAAGAAGCTTCTGGCAGATCGAAAGAGTGGTGGAGTCGCGTGGCGCGTGAGTCACGGCGGCAAGCTGCAAAGGAAGGCGCGATAACAAGGAAAGCGCAAGAATGAATCACGGCCAAGCAGACAGACAATGAACACGAGACCTGGGCGGGTGGATTGTGGGAGGAAGATTGGGGGATAAAGTAAACAAATCCAGCGCTTGCGCCGTTTCTCGAATCGTCGAAGCCCAAAAATCGACCCCTGGTCCGTGGGCCGCTAATGATGGGCGGCTCCGTTGGCGGTGCAGGGGGGAAGCGGCAAAGCCAGTTGACAGATCTGACCGCTGTTTTTTTCTTCTCTTCTTTCTTAGTTTTACTGTTTCAAAGGATGTTGTGCATTGTTTTGGAACTGATGCAAGGCTATTCAGTAGATATCTGGGTATGAATCAATTTGATAATGGCAGCCCTTGAATACGTAGGTACTAATGAATTGTTCCTTCACCCATTGCACAGCAGCATGTACTTCCTTAGCGCAAAAGCGTTGAGGTGGTACCGAGGCCGGAGGACATGCGGATTAACTAACGGGCATAATTAGCCGGCATGCCACCTTTAATGAGACCGCCTAAGAATACCAGCAAGACCGGGAACCTACCTATCTATGTATTTCTCCTCAACTATGAAATAACGAATGAGAGGAATATGCTTTTCATTTTGTTAAAGATGCGCAGTTTCCACTGATATGTAATACTTCACATCGTCGTGGTCTCTGAATGGAGAGAGATTTGTCATCATGCCGATTGTCTGGCCGCTGCGCAATCCTACCTATTCAATGGGGATAGATGTGACTTCTACATAACGTGATTCCCGATATGCTCACAACTTGGTGCTTACGTTTGCTTCTATTGTGTATATTTGTTACTTTTTCTAAAGCGCAAGATGCATAGTCGCATTCAAAGACCCCAACGCCGAGTGTTGGAAATAACGTAAATGCTTGGTATCTAGCTGTACCAACAAGCTTACCAATGAATTATGTTCTTGAGAGCTTCAAAGTCCAAAGAGTGAACTTGATAGCCCCTTTGACGACGTAGTTGACGCTACTCCGGTGGACAGCGGTAGGTGGCTTACGACATTGCCTATCTTTACCTTGACGCCGGGCACCGAAACCTCCCATGACTTGAGAGACTGAAACTCTTCATCTCCAAACGCTGACAGAGCCTTATTGGACTCCTCATCAACAGGTAAATCAAGTGCCCATCCGATGGAGATGTGGAATGCTTCATCAGCCGAGTCCGTACCCTTGGTCTGGTACAGAATGGGCTGGTTGAATGACTGGACCATGTCATTGCATGTATTTAGCAGTCGCATAAGCTCTGGATTCGAGAGCGTTCCAGCGCTACTCAAAGTTCGCGAGCTTGCTACTTGGAGGATAAGAAATGTGCGATTGGAATCGGGAGATTTATACCATCTTAATCTTTTGGGGCTAACAGAGAACTGCGGGACGGCACTGGCCTGCAGGGCAGATGAGATCTTGTCGAGGAAAACATCTTTGTTAGAGGTGGTGAGCGAAATAGGCCTTGACAGGCTGATGTGGAGAGGCAAGGGCGCCCCCAAGTCACTCTTCAGAAAGCTGTGCAGCTTGACTCGGCTGCCAATCTGCTCGTTGACTCTGCATACCAATTGAACCAGCTTCTCGTGCTGGTCAGCCAGCGGATGCCCTACGCAGGCAATGTTAGTCGTTTGGGCTTCTAGCTTGGGTTCTACTCAACTTACACTCAATGTACAGATGGCTGGGCCAGTTTCCCACAACGTGAGGAATCAGTCTCTTGCGCCCCTGATGCAGCGCGGGATCATCGACGACGCTGTGGCGGACGGTGGACGCATACAGATCATGGAATGCCGCGGGCAAAGGTGGCAGCCCAGATTCGGAGCTTGACGGAGCGCTCGGGACGTCTGGCTGTGTTCCGGAGCCCGGCGAGCGCTTACGCCGTTTGGCCGGCGGTGCCGATGGCGCTTCATCGTTTTCGCTGTCGGAATGTGATGATGACGATGAGGAGTAGTCGACCAGAGCCATTTGCAGGTGATGCTGTCACGGCGAGAGCATTACCAACTAAAGTCGAAAAAAAGAGTGATGCATGTACTTCTGCCTGGTCGGGTGCATGTACTAGGTACCTATTACGAGGCAACGCGATCTTGCGTGTATCGCTAACAACTGAGGAAAATAATAGCGACTGTTCCAGAATCCCCTTGCAGGCGTGCCCTTACATAAGCCGGGCTGCAGGCGACATGTGCTCTACCGTGCCTTATCTTACATGTACTTTATCCAGCGGATCGGTACCAATAATGGTTCTCTCCATCTATACTAATGTAGCCGAAAATAGCGACTGTGCTGTGAGGCTGACACACTTGACGCAGATGAGACGCAACCGCATCCATTTCTCTTCTTGAAAGGAATTAATATGTCTATTGGTGTCAGGATCGGGATGAAGCTGAATGAAGACACTGAGCGCTAGCAATCGCGGCCAGCGCTGACAAGAAGACGTGGCGCAAGCCTGCCCCTGTTGGTTTGGTTGGGAGTGTGTTGGATGGCCCCCAAATGTCCACATCGATTTTTGGTTTTCCCCATGTTTTGTCTTCATTGTTGAGTGTACGAGCAGAGTTCAGGTCGGTGGGTATGATGGGTCCTCCTTGAGGATCATCTGGCTTCTAGCCTGGCATGTTGAGAAAGTAAGTCGTCTTTTTGGCGTCGAAGAGGGAAGGAGAACAAGAACTCAAGATAAGGAGTCAGACAGTGTGAGCAAAGGTTCTGTGTTCGGGTATTACCTTATTGAGACACCAACGGCCACAACAAGGTAGATGAAAGCAGTAAAGGCCGCGCGCACATCCAGTGAGACCTAGCAGCGCTCATCAGCGGCCTTTGTGTATATTTAGCATCCGCGTAGAGCTGTGCGACTACCAGAACAGCTTTCTCCAATAGCTCTCATGAGAGGCTCATGTAGTACCTATTTGTCCATCTTGATGCAAGATCAAACGGGTAGATCTATAGCCGGTCAGGCGCCAGGGAAATGGTAGCGCCGGGGATGTTAACAGTCTCTCGACACTGTATGGCTTTACGTGGCTTCACATTATTTCCCCGTCCAGAAGCCCAGCCAACACGTCAATCCAGCTTCCCGCGAATGGAGGCGTCTAGCTCGCCAGCGTCTCCGAATCAAGCCAGTTACACCATTATGATCCGTCATCGCGGGCTGTAGCGATTCCACCTGACAGCTCAGCGCTGAGACACAGTTGAAGGAGAATGGCCCGATTCTCTCCGCCAGGGTCCAGGCTGAAGCAGGGCTGGACTCGTTAGGGCGCCTCTTTGCAGTGACGGACACGAGGGCAAGGAAAGCCACCCAACAGTTGTGCGAGAATGGGTGACGACTACTGCAGGGCGGTCACCTCGAATCCATCGACTTACATGGCCGCAGCCCGCGACCTCGCCACTTTTCCCGACTGGGGCCCCTACATGTCTTGAAAAGGTATTCCACATTGATTTTTTGGGGGGGTTTGGTTGGCTGCATACATGTAATATCCCCGATGAGAAAGTACCTCTGCCCCTCCAGTATACCCGTAGCTTTAGAGCAGGACGCGCGGATGTCTATGTGGTGAGCCAAAAGCTTCTCGGGCTCGTGGTGGGAACGGGACTCTGGTTAAAAATCTCCCGCTTCCCCTCTCCCCTCCGTCCTCGTATGGTCCCGGACAAACCGTTTTGCGCATACATTTTGCAGTCTCGCTGCCTATTGTAGCTATTGTAGCTACCAAACCATTGCTGTAGCTGCTGTAGCCGCCCCGGTATTGATTGCGCTGCTTCTTCGCAACAGCTGTTACTCTTTCGCCCTCGGTCCATATTGCGCCTGGTCGTCCAAACACCCGTTCTTTTTACTTCCGCCGAGAACCCAAATCGAGTTCACTTTCGAAAACCCACACCAGGTTGACTTCAGCAATAGGATTTTACATACATGGCGATAAACTATAAGTCCTCATCACTGCTCGCAACCGGGAGATTCCACCAAGATTCCACGCGTCCCAAACCTTGGCCTTGACTATAAGTATTGGCCTGCGTCCTCTTTCCCCCCCTTCCCTCTTGTTGTTGTTTACATCACATCTCTCGTCCGTTAATATTTGTGTACTCTGTACTCTGTAAGAAGCCGTCCATCTTCATCTGTACACTTCTCTCTCTCTAAGAGCCAAATCCAAAGACCGGATTCATATCACATCCGAGCATCCGCAGTGGGCAACCACCATACAACAACTACACACTCACTCGCTGCAATATTTCACTCAGCGCAACTTTCATCAGCGAAAATGGCTGACAGCGACGGCATTGACAAAGACTGGGTAAGCGTGCGCTTCAGTTGCAATAAAACAACCTTTCCACCACCACCAATACATTCATCATCCGGATCGCCATCATCCTCTCTCTTTGCCATCTCTTCACCTACGCCCCGGCGGGTTTCGTCACCTGCGGGCGATCAATGCCGATCGCAAGGGTTCTCCAGCGAACCCTGAGATGCAGGGATTCTGGATCCCACATGGCCACCACATGTTACGCTGCGTTTTGTTTCCTTGCGTCACCAATTCGGCTTCAGCGGATCGGAGGAAAAAGCTCAAGTGGGCCAGCAGATCGGACCACTTGCTGCTTGATTTCCTGGTTCCATCCCGAGTTGATTGCGACAGCACCATCCGCCAGCATCTTCTATGTTGTCATTAAGCTTTCTCCAACTGGTCTGGTTTCGCAAATCACGCCTTCTGAGTTTATTTCTTGGACAACAATCCTTGCTGCCTATTCGGATCAACCCTGTCAGCCATTTCGTCATTCCCCACTTCCCACTTCACTCATATATAGATACATATGGATGCTTGTTCTCACCTTCACTCTGCTTCTATCGCATTACATCAAAACTTCTGAAATTGCCCGTCTTGACTAACATTTCCTGACTATAGGCTCGCAAGTATATCTTGGACCCTCTAACTGCCCCTGAGCCCAGCGAAGAGACTGGCCTTGGATCTTCACATTACAACCCCCATCGCATCTCAGTGCAGGCTCTGCCATCACATACTCGCCAGCGACCGAACTCAAGTTCAACCTCAGGCTCACGAAGCTCAAACTCAAACCTTCGCGGTTCATATCCCGCAGCGAACGCTGATCACACTCTCAGCCTAAGAAAGCGGCTTCCTCCTCCACCCTCAGCGAGCCCGGATCCACCCAGTCTTGGGAGCAATTGCCGCCCAATGATGCACAGCTCTGTCGCGGCGAACCCGGAGGACGATTTCCATCCGACGAATCCGTTTGCTTCACCACAGCCCTCCTCTAGCAAAGTCCTCGGGAGACACGCTTCTATGAACCCGCACAACCACAGTGCCTCAGAGTCGGTCAATTATAACCAGCCTGGAGCTCATAGACAAGGCCACAATCGCAGCCGCACTCAATCTCTTGGCGAGCGCTTCCCTGGAGATATGTCGCATCGTCCCCTGGACATAATCAGGAGCGATACCCGAGCCGCTGACCGCCACCGCCGCCACCGGCCTCGCGTCTCTGAAACTGACATCATTGATACTCTTGATACGATCGGGGGCATATATCACCACGGCGGGCCATACGATGCCACCCTCCGGAGCCGAAACCTCGATCCGAGAACATCGCCGGTTGCTGCGGTGCAGGAGTCAAACATGGAGGCCTTGCGAGCCACGCCTCGGGAATACGTCATGGACAGTCTCCGGCATCACGTTCCCCTCCAGGGTACTTCGACTATTCCCTCTGGAGACTTTGATTATCGTGGTTCTCGGATGAGTTATGAAGAAGGCGCCGATCTCATGAGGGAACCCGATGCTCCTGGTGGCCCGTACAAGCGCTGGGCCGACACTGTAACCTCACCCTCACCCGATCCTTCCTCCTCCTCTTCGTTCCGGGGATTCCTAAGGAGATGCTTACGCAGTTGCAGAAATACCATCCGGACGACCTCAAAGGAAAAGGAGAGCCGTCTTACTCGCTTGAGCGAGCGCTAAAGGAGAAGAAGCGTGCCAAGAATGGAGAGCCTGATGAAATTGAGATGCAATCCGGTCTTCACAGTCGCAATCGCCATTCTAAAACGTCCAAGCATCAGCGTAGCATCACTGTTGCACTGCATGGAACCTCTTCTTCTACTGGCAACGCTTATAACAACAACGATCTCCAGCGCCGGAACTCGACTGGTAAAAAAATAAGCGACAGTCTGAAACGACGATGGGGCAGTATCCGAGGCAGGAAGTGATACTGCTTCTTTATACCCACAACACACGAATTTTGCGGGCTTGAACCAACATGAGGTTTCGATGCCCTTTTGTTTTACCTTTCATTCATTATATTGGGTTCTCATTATTGTTCTATTTCTGGCGGCGTTCGATATCAAGGCTGGCCATTTCCGTGAGTGGATTTTTATATTACGGATCGCCTCATTCCTTCTGGATGGCTTTCCATTTTGTGGGCATTTTGATGCATGATGGGGTTTTCTACTGGTTGGGTGGCTTTGTTTCTTTGGGATGGGTTACACGTTGGAATGATTTGAACGAGGAAAATAGACCAAAGTGGCAACCTTTATCAACTTTTTCTCCGACAGCAAGGAGACGGCGTCACAGGTTTTCGGGTGGGCAGGTTATAGAGCGGGATGGTACGGAAGCATGCAATGCCAGCCATATGATGGGTTTCTTTTTGTGCGATATTTGAGAGGAAGCAATATTACCTCGGCAGAATGTGCAAATATCCGGATAGATTTCTCAAAACTAGTGAATTGGCAGTTCTGTGGGCTCTTGTGTGTGTTAGTTTCTAGATTGATAACCAAAATTGACAAATGATTAAATTAACACTTTCGTTGCTACGCACATGACAAGTGAGTGTGCGATACCCCATCGTCAAGTAGCATTATGTTTGCCGTGTGAACAATGTGACATGTATACTACAAGACCCAAATTTTGAAATGGTCCTACCATCAATATATGAACCCAGCTATCCCTTCTACGCTTGTCTAACCCCCCTTGCGTATCAACATATATAGATTTATAAAAGAAGCCACACATCTCAAATATACGCAAGTCCGCTCCATCCTAGCACCGCCTCTAAATCCTCCCTCATTTCCATGACGCCGTCATACCCACCTCTGGTCGCAACCTCAGCTCTCTTTGCTGCGCCCAGCTCATTCCATCGAGCCAGGATAGCGCCGTCTACGATTGCGCGACCCGACGCGGCGGTTTCGACGCCAACCGTGCGGGACATGCCCCCTCCGCCTTCGGGGGTACGGTGCGCTCTGGCGTGGAGGCCGCCGTGGGGGACGAGGGCCGGTAGGAGCTGGTTTGTGACGGAGAGGAGGCGCCGGTAGGCGGATTCGGGGAGGGGCGTTAGAGAGGCTAGGCAGCCTGAGGGAGATGCGAGGAGGAGCAAGTGAGGCTGCGAGGATGATGAGTCTGGCGATGTGGTAGCGGATTGAGATGCAGGGAGAGTGCGTGGTAAGAGGAGAGTCGAGGTTGGGGGATTAGGGGTCACGCTGAATGTGGTTCGGTGAAGTAAGAGGTGGCCTTGAAGAGATTTGGGATCTAAAAGGAATGTCAGTATTGCTGCTGCAGCCATAGTCAGTTTGTTTCAAGATGGAGACTTACGCTCTGGATTAAACTCGAGAACGTGGATATCACCATCCGCATCCACAGCAACCATTGACAAATCTTCGCCGTCAGGAAGAAAGTCTGCCACCAGTAGTGGCAGCGATCCGCTGCTCTTGCCAAGGACCTTGAATGTATACGGCTCCTCTGTATAGCCGGCGAACCACAGGCCCTTGAACGCGTCTGCAATCAGGCAGAGGCCGGTACCTGGCAATTCCCGTGCCGTCGATACGTGGCAGCTCATGTCGAGAAAGGCCACAGGAAGCAGCGAGCCGTCTTCCTTCAGACCACGCACCATGCACTTCTGGCCTTGGGCCACCAGCATGAGCCCCTGAGTGCCAATCTCGGACAAGGCCGTCACGCCGCCTCGAGGAATTTCCTCCTTGGCGAGAAGCTTGAGCCTCTTGTTCGTTTCTGGCTTCCCAGGCTCAGGGATGACGGTAACAATGTCGTACACTTGGACACGCCCTCGAGTAGGCAGATCTTCGCCTCTTGTCAAGGCAGTGCCCACTGCCAGCAGCATTCTCCGCTCTTTGGTCTCTTCGGACACTTCGAGATGCAGCGTCTTCATGCACTCAATCGACTCACCGGGCTCCATGTCGATCGAATGAATTACGGTCCATGTAATAGGGTTGATGAGTTTAAGAGCTCCTCTGGCCATCGAAGGCAAGAAAGAGAGCGACTCCCGGGCCCACTCCTTATGGTAGTCATCATCCTTTGGTAGCTCAAAATTCTCGGTGATGGTACAGCCTGCGATATACGTCTCAGTAGGGTGGTGGTAAGCAACGTGGCGGATGTCGTGGCCCAATGGAACCTTCTTGACAGAGACACCCAATTCTGTCAGGTTAGTTTTGCTCGGCAGCTGCGTAACTCTAGCTATGCCTTCAGAGTCCGCGTAAATAAATCCCCTATCGCAGCCTTCAGTGTGGAAAGTGCTCATGCCCCGAACCCCAAGGCCTTGTAAGCCAACCACTCTGGGGATGCTTTTGCTGCTCTTGATGATGAACGCCGGCGAAGGACCGGGGAGGAACACGGCGCTGTAGCCACCAACATTCGCGCAGGTTCTCAGAGGAACATAGCGCGGTGGTTGAGCCGTATCATCTGATGGGTCTTCGACAGCACTCTTGGCTAAACTAGAATTTGCCGATTTTTTAAAGAAGAGTGTGTCAGATAAGGCGTGAGTAGCTGAAGCTGTAGGCAAGCGAATTGGCTCATATATGGTGAGGTCGTCGGTGGAATGTCGTAACTGGTGAGTCCTGTTGTTAGCTGATTATCAACGATTGGTTGTAGAATCGAATCATGATACATACAATCAGGTAAGGTGAGGAGTGGACTGAATCTCCAAGATCTGCTACGACAATTTCCGTAAGAGTCTCTCGGGTGGCACCTCTTCTGGCCACAAATCCAGCTGAAAGATGGGGAGGTATTGATGATAATCCCTCGGCGATGTAGACAGCCTTTGAAAGATCCGGTAGCGAGTATATCTGTCATAGTTAGCCCGCTGAATATGAATCACGACTTTCAGTAGACAGGATTCCTCACGTGCAAGGCCCCTGCTGAATTAAGCAAGAACATCATGACTCCCTCGTCTGCCTTCCCAGCTGCGCTATTGAGGTTTGACTGAAAGACGCCCTTGGTGTCTTTGTACAGACATCCGGCCACCCATTTTGTCGATGTAAGGCCACCGTCTGCCTTTTCCATCTCTTCAATCTCATTGTTGCTATCAATTTGTGCGAGGAATACGCTGCCGTCATCGCGGATGATGAGCAAATACGGATCAACGATGCTTGCACTAACAGCACGCGGCTCTGCACCTGTTTCTTCATCCAGCATGGGCAAAATCTGGATCAAACCGAGGTCTAGGTAGCACTTAGCATCTGCATTCTCATACCTGGTAACGATAAACTTACCTCCGTTGTAACATCGCACTTCCGACTTGAGCACTTGAATAACCATCATTTGCTTTCCCATTGTGCCAGCTTCCACTGTGAATCCGGCAGCAGGCTCAAACTCTGTCTCCTTCAATGTCTCAAAGCCTGCTGCTGTCAGAGCGTACACGTCAGATGTTTCATAACCATCCAGATCGACCTTGGCAACAATCATGAATTTGTCATGCTGGATGGGTGCGTCGTAGTCGCCAGCCACCCCAACATTCGAACCCAACGACTTGGGAACTGGCTTCTTAACACACATGGTCCAAAACCCTCTGGCTTCCGGGAACTCAAACCGGCCAATAACTCTGGGCTGGATCTCACGGTTGATAATGGCAAGGGAGCCTGCCTCTCCACGTCCGACAGCACAGGCAAGTTGCAGATCAGATGAGACTCCTTTAATCAAGGTGGCCTCCTCACTGTCTGGTAAACAGGCGGCCTGTCCACATGTAATATCTTGTATCGGTGCGATGCTGAGTAGCACGTCGTGTATTCGGAAGGATAAATCTCCAGACTTGGCCGCGCCTCCATTTGTCGTTTGAGGCTTGGTCGCAGCGGAATCGTCCCCGTAAAGGTCATCATCCTCTTCATCATCCTCCAAATCGAGCTCGTCCACCTCCAAAGCCAGATCTGGATCTATGAGCCGAGATTTCCTACGCTTTTCCTGTGTCTGTCTTCTCGACCACCCCAATACGACGGAGTCGCCAGTTTCGCTCCCGACGAAGAATGTGTTTTTCCCCAGCCGGGAAATACATGCAGCTCTGCTCTTGATTACATTGCCGCCGCAGTCTGCACCCACTAGTCTGACACTGAGCCCCGATACCGTTCGTCCGTCAATCTTGAAGGAAATTATGCCGAGTCGGCCATCATTTAATATTAAAAGTAGCTCGCCATTTTCAACAGCAAGTAGCTCGATAGCACAGTTCTCAAGGCGCAGATTTAAGTCTGCTTGATCAGTCAGGCTAAAGGATGTTACCAGCTTGGCCATGGGATTGACGGCCACGCCATTTGGCTTTCCAGATTGGTCAACATGGATCAACTCGTTCTGCCCGACTAACAAGGCGCCACCGACGGGAGCGGGCAAAGCGATAACTTTGTAAAGATCATGAGGCAGGCCAGTCACTGATAAGATAGTCGTAGAGGCTCTTTGCTGTAGGTCCAAAGTGAAGACCTTGTACGACAGGTGATCCTTCAAGCCTAGGGAAGCAGCCGGTGCTTGGCTAGAGGACAAGACACCGAACGTGGGCTCGCGATACTCATGCAGAAAGGTGAGGTGCACGGGGTGAAGCAGGCTCGGGTCTAGGAGGGGCAGACGCAAGACAAATGACGGGGTATATGCTGCTTCTACATTGTCGCTATCTCCGTTGACAGCTGCCGCTTGTTCCTTGACCGGTCGAGGTCCGTCTAGGTCCTCGTCCCAGTCCTCCATCTCCAGGTCTTCTTCGGAGCGCCTAAATGGCAGAATGGCGAGGTTTCGGGTGCCGAATTTGAAGGCAGCACATCTACTGCCGGGATCTGCCTCAAGGTGGTTAACATACTCTCCAAACACCTCCTCCCATGGCGAACCCTGCAGCTCTTCCTTTTCATAGTAGTGGATTGAAATCGTCTCGAGCTCGTTCTTCTTCGGATCCCATTGGGCCAGACACATCTTAGCCGCCTTATAAGCGAGCAGCAGAACCTCGCCTCCCGATGCAGTCTTGTTTGTTTTCAATCTCGCCAGTCCAATTACAGTCCCCGCAAGCGGAATCTCTGCGATGAGCACGAGCTTGGTGTTGTTCGTCCGATCGGTTCGCATAAACATGGTCTCGCCGCCGAGGAAGGAGGATTCGAGGCCATCGTCATCGTTTACTTGGCGGTCAAACCGTGTGTCGACTTCTGCCGGCTGATTGGGCTGAAATTCGGGGTCGAGCTCGGTCGAGATGCTCTTGACGGTAAAGATCTGAAGCAGCGAGCCCTTTGCGACCACCAGGTTGTTGGCGGTTGCAGAGGTCAGAGGCAGGCTCAGGCTGTGGGTGACGGCTGTGGGAGCCGTGAGCTCAGTGTAGACCTGCATAGCTGCAAGAGCATTGCCTCCGCCGTCTCACGAGCACGATTGGGCGATGCTGCTGGCGATTGAGAGAGGCAAGGCGTCGCAAAACAATTTCCTTGAGGTGGGTATGGATGTTTTGTCCGGGGAGCTGAGCTGCACTCAGGCCGGCAGTGGGCTAGCGGCCCTCGATAGGCGGATCAACGCGCTGCCGCGCCGGATCACTACTTGTACCTCTCTGGCAGTATCGAGTACCTGGAGCCAAGGCGCAACATTGGGCTCCACTCATGTATCCGGTACGCTATCTTCCTTAGACTGCCTCTGCCAGCTGCTCATGTGGGGAGTCCCCCCAGCTCCAATCCAGGCACCGAATGTACCTGAAGCTCTAGAACAGGGAATGTAACGCTGGGTAGAGTGAGACAACTGGTGATGCCCCCATTGCGTCACAATCCAGCCAGAGACAACAATCGCCACGCGTTCTCATAGAAATAACATTGAACCGATTACAACAACCCAACAGCCCAGCAAGGCAAATGCTGTACTACAAAACTCGCTCTTTATCTAAGAAACACACAGCATAACACTGCTATTGACCAAGCTCACCTGTAGCCCATCATGGCCGCAGGCTTCGTCCAGGCCGGTCTCATCTGGCTAGCTTACGCAGTCGCCGTTTTGCTGTGTCTCGCCGCCGCGATTGTCACGACGTTCACCTGGCAGACTCCTATAGACCGCTCGGCGATGGTGAGCATTGTTGCCATCATCAGTCTAACCTCTCTTCTCGCGACTGTCTTGCTTCTACCTGTCGATATCGCTCTCGTCTCCTCTACTGGATCCTCTGCTCTGGGTGTCAAGAAGGATTGGGCCACGCCGCAGCGAGTCGCAGATATCCTCTTGACTCTCAAGATTGTTTACTATTCGCTGTACAGCTTCGACGCCCTATTGTGCCTCTTAGTCATTCCCTTCGCATACTTTTGGTATGAGGAATACGATGAGGTCGCCTTTGAGGAGGAGGGTCGCACATGGAAGAGCCGCTTTTGGGCGGCTATCAAGTATACGCTGATTTTTGTTGCCCTCACCGTCGTACTCTTCCTCCTGGGATTCTTCGTTCCTGCGGCTGGTGGTAACAAGGGTCATTGGGATCTGGACTACTACAAGTCGCTGCTGTCCCAGAATCATGGCGAGAAGGCGCTTACGTTTGCCCTCGGCCTTTTGGTGACGCTTGGGACGTTCCTCTACGTCGTTTACACCAGTGCCGGACTTGCTCTTATGCCCATTTCTTTAATCAAGTCGGCTCCCCCAATCTCAGCTCCACAGCTCTCGGCAACGACAGCTTCTCAGCTCGAACAAAACCGAGAACGTCAGCGCCAGCTTGAGTTGCGCAACGCCGGCCGTGAAGAGGGAATGTCACGCAAGGATAGGCGGGAGTTGGATGCTCTAATCAGAGAGGAGCAAACTCTCGTCCGGCGCGAGCGCCTCGCTGCTGAGGCCCAGGGCGAAGGCAAGAGCCGAGTCTATCAGATTTGGCTCAAGCTATGTGCACTCTTCAGACCAGTCAAGATGCTTGGCGGGATTCTGTTGCTGATCTTTGCCATTGTCATCTGGGTATCCATGTTCATCACAGGCATCGATAAGGCAAAGAACTCTGTCTGCAAGCAGCGATGTGGATACATTCTTGGTCAAGTTCACGTTTTCCAGCCCATGAACTGGATTTTCTTGCAGGCTGCCAAGGCTTTCCCCGTGGATTACATTTTGATGGCCTTTCTGGTCCTTATTCTCTTCAGCAGCTCCATCTCCGGTATTGCCGCAGTTGGAATACGCTTCCTCTGGATCCGCATCTTTCAGATTCGCAGAGGTAGAACGGCCCCGCAAGCCCTTCTCATCGCAACGGTCATGTTATCACTCATCACTTTGGCCATCAATTATGCGGTCGCCATGTTTGTGGCACCTCAGTATTCGTTTTACGGGACGCAAACGTTTTGTACGAATGAGCCCGCATATCCCGGTGCTCAGCCTGACTGCAGACACCACCCCGAGTTGGTTCAACCTTGTTCTGATACCCTCGAGTACAAACACGCCAAAGACGTCTGTACACCATCTATGATGTCTACTCTCTTAAATCGCATTACCATCACATGGCCACTGTTTGGCATCATTGATTTCTGGGCTCAATATTTTTTCATGGCCATTTTCTTCCTTGTCTTTATTACGGCGCTGGTACGTGCCCCAAGAGTCAATCTTGCCGAGATTGATGAGTTTGCCGAGGCCGACGAAGAGGAAAGCCTGCTCGCCTCAACCAGCCGCCGATTCGACGCGAGTTGGCAAGATGTCAGGGGGCAGCCAAGAAGGGCAAGGCAGGGGCCACAGCTGATTCGAGGTGGACGACCGCAAATTGGTTAATCAAGACACAATGTTTGTCACTTCTTTATCTTTGTTTAAGTTGAGAAAGGCTTGGTGAACTGGCTTAGTTATTCAGATTGTTATTTGAGGGACATGGGTGGGAATTCAGATACATGGCATGGTTTGGGAGTTTGGAGTCAATATCGGAGAACACTCTCTATCATTCGTTTTTAGCCATTTTTTTCTTTCTTTTTCTGTTTTACATGGAAATATTAAGCTCCTAGCGCTACTCGTTGTTTGTCCTTCTTCTTTGCTCTAGTGAACTGGACAGCTTTATGGCTTCTGTCGTCAAACGCAGCCGCCGGTCCAATGTGCATCTCCCTCCAGCATCGCGTGCAATAAGGATCGTCATCGCATCCTAAACATCGTAGCGTAGCATCATTAAGACAGACGGTACACCAGCTGTCGATGTCGTCATCCGTGTAATCCGTCTTGCTAGTAAGTCGTTTGATAGGCTTATCGCCTGCAGATGGCTTCGAACTAGGAACAGAAGGAAGCGAGAAGGCGTCTTCCGCAGCGGGAGCTTTAAGAGCAGCCATGCGGGCAGTGATGTCGTCCATGTCGGCTGTGGTGCCGGACCGGTGAGAAGAGAAAGTTGAGAGATCATCGAGATTAGATGGGAGTGAAGGGAGGGCGAGATCTGCGTCTCCATCCTGGTCTTCGTCCTGATCCTGTTTTGCAGAGTCGGCTTCATCGTCGGGATTCCCGAGAGCGGCCTCTAGTTCTGCTTCATCTTTGAACTGGGCGAGGATGTCGTTTACTTTCTTCTGCATCTGCTCGCCATCTGAATCGTCTGAGTCACCGGCCTTGTTCTCGTTTTCATCTTCATCCGCATTGTCTTTCGGCACAGATAGTGACAGTTCTTCCAAGAGTGCTTTGACCTGCTCATCGCTTGGCTCTTGCACGGGGTTCTCATCAGGGCTAACATCTCCGAGCAGCTCCTCCAGCGTCTGGTCATCTGTCGAGAACATCAGATCCACATCATCCCCATCCCCCAGCCCTGTTGATTTTTCAGTAGATGCAGCATCTTGAGCTTTAGCTGGATGTGATCCTGATGACGCAGGGGAAGACGCAGGGATAACCTTTTCGGTCTTTGGTGAGCCATAATCCCGATCTCGCAACGACTTTAGCCGAGCAGCGAGGGTATCTTCCCGGGTGGCTGGTTTTGATCTCTCAATCACGTCTACACTAAACCTGCAACTCTTTAGCGATGATTTTGGCTCTTGGTTTCTAGGAGTGCACCCAGCGCCTGGTATATCGTACTTTATGGGGGCTGCTCGGCCTGGCGATGCGCCAGAGCTTGAACCCCGCAGCGCCTGCAGACGTTCCAGCAGCGAGTTGTCTATATCTTCAGGCATTGCGCGAATATACTTGATATGGAATCACTCGTTCACTCTTATGTATATGGAAGAATCAGTAGCTCGCATCGCATAATTCGCAGGCCGATTATCAGTGCGTTCATGTTCATGTGAGAGGATGTAATGGAAGCATGATCAATCCACACGGCGCGCCAAAGTCACGCGCCAAGCTGCACGGCTTTACTTAAGCAGTCTTCTTACTATTTCCCAGCCTCGCCTTGGCATTGATTCATCACCATGCCTTTTCTTCTTTTTCTCACTTCCTCTTCGCCTCTTAAGCAATTCCTAATCACAATCATGAAATAATCCAAAATCATAATCCGTAAATTCAAATTTCGCCGGAGGTGCATATCAAGGGGAGTCTCCCCACTCAGCGCAAAAGTTCCAGTCACCAGTGCTGGTATAAAAAAGCCCACAAAAACGCCTTACACTTGGACAATTTAATGATTCGGTGCAGCCAAGCAGGGCAAGCGTCACAGTCACCTATCGATCACGCAGAAGGATCGCTAATGCGGTGTGATTCGACGTAATGAGTAACCGCCGAATCAACCGGCAATAACCTTATTGGCACGATATAGCCGTCGCTCACCCTCCCAGGAAGCTTCGGAGTATTTGATGATATCATCTCGCCACCTGCTGGATTTGTACTGAGGACCGCATCACTATGATTCTATGATTCTAGAGCGCCTCCTTGCATGCATCGCCTCTCCTAGCGACAAGGGATACGTTCGTCACCCTATAGAAAAATGTAGATTAAATGCACAGCCACTTTCAAACATATTCAATTGCTATTAGGTGTGTGCAGCCGCACTAAGAAAGTCTGGTCTACTATTCCACATGATTCAAGCCAGTAAGCTCGTCGAGAAGATAGCCCGAGTCTAATAATCACTGCCCAACCAGCATAATTCCAAATTATTCCTCTCTATTGGTAGTCGTGTATCATCTGCCTCTAGAGACGGACAAAACAGTCGTAAAAAACATTATGGTATCGGTCATAAAGGTTAAAAGTATACACGTAGACATGAAAGTTAACAAAGAACACCCCAATTTTCACCAGAGAAGCCTAGTCGTAGAAGGAAAAGCATCGAAGACTAATGTGTTCGCCGTCTTATGCGAGGAAGACAGACACGAACACGGCCGCAACAACGGGCCAGAAGCCAAACATCTCAGCAATGTTTCTCAGGCCGGCCGCACCCGAATCTTGGCCGTCGGCTGTTGTGCCATTTGGTAAGCTGCCATTGATGAGGATAGTCGTAGTGCCGTTGACGTCGGCAACGTTGACAAGGGTCTTGTTGAGCGCGCTGTAGCTGCCATTTCCGATGATGCTGTCGTAGTACGCAGTGTTGTTGTTATCATCACAACCACATACATCGTAAGTGCCGCAGCCGCAGAGAACGTCTCGCGTCTCATTGCGACGGCTGGACTCGTTGTAGAAGTGGTAGGGATTGTGATAGGGGTACATGTACGCGCCCCAAAGCCATACGCCAGGCCAGAAGGCGAGAGCAGCTCCTCCAACGAAGGCAAGAGGGATTATGCCGCTGGGACTTACGCCGCCGGCGCGGTAGGGAGTTGTCGAACCACCGCCATAGTATCGGCCACCACCGTACGCTGGCTTGGGGCCGCTTCCTCCAGCAGATGTGCCGCCGGCGTTGGAGCTTGGGGCTCGGTTTCCACTGGTTTTCTTGTTAGGTCGTTGATTCAATCGGTCTGATGGGGATGATGGACGAGACTTCGGACGTCCGAAGGGCTGGTCCTAGGGCCAAACATACGACGAGCTTCCGCCTTTACCAGAACTGCTTCCACTGCTTCCACTGCTCCCACTGCTCCCACCAGAACTGCCGCCTTTACCGCCGCTGCTGCCGCCGCTGCTGCCACCGCCTCCTCTGCCTCCTCCTCCGCCGCCGCCCTTGCGCTTGTACAGATCGTGCTCCTCTGACTGCGCGATGCCCTCAACTCTCACCACATGCCGGGGGCCATCGATGGCACTGGCTGCCGCAGTGATGATGAGAGCGAAGAATAAAACCGCGGAATCGAATTTCATGATGAATTCGCAAGGTGAAAGTGATGTTGGCGGATATACGAGTATGCAAACAAACAGCGATGCGAGAATAAGAGAGCTGAAGAAGTTGAGCACGCATCCGAGATTTGCGTGTAGACCGCGCCTATATAAGACCAAGGGGATCAATGTCCAGCTGGTTACACTAGCAAATTAGAGCAGGCACTGGTTGCAACAAAGAAGGAAAAGGCCCATGTTGGGGGCGCATGAGACTTGCCAGAAGGGGCTGGCAGCGAAACTAGGGTGTAGCATGTACAAGGGACCTGCCGCCTGTACGTAGCACAAACGCCAAAATACGCTCTATGGAAAGTACATGTACATTCGACATGAATTTCTATGGCTGCAGCGGATCCGGTCGGGATTTCTATTCAATACGCTTCCATACGCTACCTTAGCAGATTTTGCCCAGCCACAGCCACACAGCCATCCATCACACAAACGTGGGTGTTGCTCATCATCGGGGCGAACCAAATTTGTCATGATCGCGCGGATTGCGACCGCTTTGTTGAGTGACGGGCTGAGCCTTGCGGATTGTTCGTTTGATGAACAAAGCAACTTGAAGAGGCTGTTTCTAAACCCGCGGGCTCGACTCTCCAAGGCCAATTAACCCAGCCGAAAGCCGTACATACCAAAACAGCACAGCAGGACGCACCTCGCAGACATCAGGGTACGGATTGTCGGTCTCAGGGATAAGACCATAAGCACCTATCAGTTGGAGAGTGCTTTGTTCACTAAAGTCCGTGGCAAGGGAGCCCGGCATCGGCGCGAGAAGCAGCTACGCATGGTGGCAGTGCCGCGATCATACCTTCTCGTGTTGATGCTGTAGATGCTCGTTGTAAGCGTGATGAATCAGAATCTAAGTATAAGAGGCGGTCAGTGGCGCTGGTTATCTTGTTGAATAAAGGATTGAAGTCTGGCCGATAAGCAGCGGTCCCAAAGAAGAGAGAGCTATGCTCTGTTTGTATCCGCAGGATGGCAGGCCCGTGCTCAGAGCAAACATTAGCCTATCACGGCGTGGCTCGGTGTTTACGTAGTCCTTCTTCGTTTTCTTCTTTTCTTTTTCTATGCAGTTGCATTGAGGGAACAAATGCGGAGTCTCCAATGAATTAAGGTTAAATCTAGACGCGTGAATGGGGTCGATAAGAGAGGGGGAAATATGTCCGCGAAATTACCCCGTATCACTAACTACACCTTGATATCAGTTGCGTCATACCAGGATTTCATCAGAATTTGTCTAGAGAGTAAAGATAACCTTTTCATCTTCTCTGATAAGTCTTCTCATTGATCAAATTGAACTGTTTTCCAGCGCGTGTATTTTTCTGGATGTCAATCACAGACTCCAGGTCTCTAACACAACACTCATTGCCATCCAATCGTGAACTCAATACATGCAGTGTCACAAGACAGATGCGGTTCTTTGACCCGAGTCGAAGAGAATGATGCCAAAATGGCATCAGGCGCCAATTACCTTGGCATAATACAATCAACTATCCTGCCTACCAATCATTCATCCATGACGCTTCTTTGATAAAGTGCGACCAGACAAGAGTTTGAGGGTTCCGGGTAACATATTCCTACTATCTCTCTGTTGGGTTGTCTCAACGGATCTGCAGGCAGCCAGCAATGTGGGCACCTAAGATTCTCTAAATTCCGTGAACTTCCATTTACAAACGAAATGAGGAGTAGTTGGTGTCATAGAACTTGAACACGTAAAAGTCATGTTCAGTTCCGACCCGAAGATGTTTGATCAGCTGTCTGTAAGCCGCTTTTTGGCGGTAACTTGCCTACATCTCTGCATTACTTTAGGAATTCACTCATCCATTCACGCGTATATCTACATAGGAAAGAAAATTCTCTTCCGTCGAGGAGCATCAAACCCGTGATGCGCTGGCGTCGAGTGCCGGGAGCAGCCATGTAGCAAACGAAAAAGAGGATTTATTCGGTTGAAGACAGGGACACGGCAATGCATGTTGCCAATCCATATGAATAAAATTCGTCTCCGTAGTCAGTATTGAAATATAAAATGAGCCTGTTGGGAAGCATTTAGGAGTGTTCATCACCAGCTTCCTCTGCCTGTTTTCTCTATACGGAGCATACGTAACAACCTCCAGACGCCCTTTTCAGCCATACCCAGAGACCACCAACAGCAAACTCACCATGGCCGCCGTGGTGGATCCGTTGCGATACAACAATTTGGTGTCGCTTGGGGAAGCGGATGCAGCACGCCAGGTTAGTCGCTCTTCGATTATATGATATCAATATACTGACCTCTCGGGCACTCTGTACAGGCTCCATTCGTTGATGACACCATCAACGGTCCCATTCGCGATGTGTTCATTAAACACGGTGTACAGGACATTTTTTGCCTGTACTTGCAACACCGTCATCACACCATTGACGAAGGTCAGGCTGTTGTCAAGGTCAATGGCACGGCACACCTGATGAATGGCCAAGCGATGAACGATATTGTCGCTTTTGGGAATAAAATCGTTCCAACGACGTGGATGACATCTGGCGATGAAGTCATCCCCATGGAGCTCACGGTTGCTCCTCTTGGGTAGGGTTTCATTCTATCTCAACTGCCTGCTCATCAAGTTTTTACTAATTCGTGAATTACAAAGCGCCGAATCTCGATGTCCTGAACCAGATTTCGTCAAAGAATTTGTTTCTGTGCTTGCTTCCAACGGATGCAACGACATGTTTGGCATCGATGCTATGGCCGAAGGTCCATGGACTGAGATGTCAATTGGCAGCGCGAGCGTTGTGGTTCCTGACAAGAACGTCTCCCACGACTCTGTCCAGGAAAATTTCATCCCTGTTGCTTTTTCATTTGATGCTGTGGACCATGGCTTCAGAGTCCATGGTCGATGCAAAAGCCAACACAGTCATACGAAGAGACCGGGCACGAAATAAAGCCAGTAACTTCTTTAGTTGCTATGGCTGCGCACAGGTAAGGCACATGTAGTGCTACCATAAGACGTTGACGTGTCAGTCACTATGTAACACAAACATTGGTGCCTACCTGGGTACATGTGCATACCCATGAGGTACAAGACAAGCACGCATCGATGGATGTTGGTCGGAGCTGTTGGGCACAGATGGATAGGTTGGGATACATGAAACAGGCACGGACTATGGCGGTCAAAAAAAGAGATAAATATCTTGTTACCTTCGTTCATTCTTTTCCAAAACAATTCAGTCAAGCACTTTTTTTTCACATTAATACACATCTATTATTTGGGCCGTTATTCATGATGACCTCAAACTCTCCATCATCTGACTCAAGCTATGTCTGTGACGACTGGCCAAAGATGCCAGATGGCACTGACTATGATCGGAAACAACTTTTCGATCTCGTTCTCAGCGGGAAAAGCCCCTTTTCAGATGTGTGGGACGTGAAACAACTCATTCAAGAGATTGAAGAGCATCTTGACACCAAGATTGTGGACATCCCCTATGTGCATGATGGCGCCAATTGCTACGTGCGTTTCCCAGGTCAATTGTTTATTAACGCTATGCTGACCCAACGAATACTAGGGCTTTCATTGCAAACTGTCCAACCAATCCGACATAGTAGCTCGCCTGGCTCGAAGTGACATTAACATGCCAAACTTTGATGGATTCCCTCTTGACCTCCAGACTTGCGACGTCCAATTTGAGGCTGCTCTTTACGAGCTGTTACGCTCATTCACAGATATCAAGGCCTCCAACTTGCTTTATTGGCGTTTACCTGTACAGCATCCCGGACCAAAGCAAGACCTCCCGAAAGACATCTTAGGACGTCGCTTGATGGTGTTTGAAAGAGCAAATGGAGATACAAACATATGGAAGGATCTCCCCGAGTCTGAACAAGTGAGTATCTCTGTAATAATAGTCTCTCCTCTCCTGTTACTGATATTAGTACTACACAGTCTTCCCTTCTCGCCCAATTCGCTCATATACGGGCTTCATTGTTCAACTTTCAGATTTCCCCTAAATTCGCGACTACCTGGTTCCTGAAGCGTTTGTTTGCGCAGAAGCCCGACTCACTTCCTGTTCCCGTTTCTGCCACGCGAGAATTTTGCATTACTTTTTTAACTTCCAAAATCGAAGCAACAATTGGGAACATAGGCGACATGATTGGATGGGAAGATGATCACAACACCGTGGGCCCAAGGGCTGCAGCAGCGAAGCCGTCACTTTTGCGCCTGATCCCACACATTATACCGACTGGTGATGCATCCCTCTTTCGTTTCGTCATTGAACATGGAGACTTTGGTATTCACAATATGTCAATTGCTCCAGATTCAGATGGTAAACATCATGTAACATCTGTGTTTGACTGGGAGATGGGATCTGTTGTGCCCGCTTTCTTATCTGATCCGGTGATGTGTGTCGGCCCTGACTTGAAAACAGATGGGAATGCTAGCCCTTCTGTATCTTATTGGAATGAAGCTGAAGACCCAATAACTCCGGAAGAACTGGTGAGATATACGTTGTGGGCAAAGGCTTATTGCGAAGTATGTGCTCCCTTTGCTCAACAATATTTTAAGTAAGCACAGAAACGAAGTCTAACTTTTTATACTTATCATTCAGGTACTTTTCCGCGAGGCACCCGACTACGAGCGAGCCATTCGGGCTGGAAATGATGCACGCTACCTTTGGTTTGCATTACGAGGTTGGAAAGGCGACGATCCGGAGGATTTCTTTGGTGACTTGGGCAATTGGGCTGAGAAGAGAATGAAAGAGCTTGGAGTCAATCAGGAGGAGGCTTAAAATTACCTGGGAAATGATTTGCCTCAGGATACTGACGAATCTTTTGGTTTGCCGGTCAGATCAGACGGAACTACAGCATATCTGGCGCTCTATTCAACATGGAGAAATGTGTTTCGAAGGGCTGATTTAACATGTAGCCATAATTTGCGAGGAATATACAAAATCTAGAGAACTGGGAGAAACATGTAAAGATATTCAACAAAGTGAAATCACGATGGCAATGGGGATGCATTCACAATAGGCAAGGGCCATCATGCCGGCGCCCCATATTTTAGGAGATGCTGGCTCTGCTTCGAAGCGCAGGCGGCCTTATTAGTGAAATGGTCAACGATGAGGAAATTAAGAAAAGTACCAGGTGCCTACATACCCAGGTACGTAGTACCTAGGTAGTACCTATAGGTAGGTACCTCGGGTCGTATTCCCAGGCAGAGTACCTATATTTCCACTAGCCCTAAAGAAACTATTCAAGCCTCAGGCTGCAACTTCAATAAATTCAGCTCCTATTGTAGTTGATCTTGATCTTCGTGAGTTTCCTCTCACTTTGGGATGAGAACATCAACATCAGCAACACTCGCACTAAAATTTAGCTGCAGCTTGTTCAGTTCCGCCTGCCGATCGGCAGTAAAGGCGTTTAGGCTGAAACACGTGTGCACGTACCACCTGTTGATGACTCAGCAGATTCTGCCGCCATTCTCAAGCGCCACCTCCCAGCTTCTCCAAACAACCACATCAGATGCTCATCTCGAGTTCGCAGAAAGCAATTTCTACCCACCTTTCGGCCTGTACCGCTCCTCCAACCGTAGTTGTTCTACAGTCGCCCATTTTCGATCCACCAGAAGCATGATATAGGCCCTCCGAAGCCTGTACACCCCTCGGAGGACGCTTTGAGGGGAGGTAGCGCGTCACGACCATGACCGAAGATCTCGAGTTCTCGTCCTTCGACGAGAAAGATTGGAAAGCCCAAGATGCCGCCGACGACCGTGAGATTGCGCGACTCCTAGAGCAGAGCCAGGATGGCTCTAGCGGTGGCCTCAAGCTTGACGATACGCCATTCGATCAAACCAACAAAGCAGACGACGCAGAGGACTTCGAAGATATCAGCGACGACGACCTTCCTGACGAAGAAGAACCTAGCGCAGGTACATCGCTTGAAGTGCCTGCTCTGACAGACGATGGAAACACCAGCAACGATGCAGACGACCTGTTTGGAGAAGGACCCTCTTCCCCCATCGATCTCGTCGACGGCCCAACTTCACCCGCTCCTCACGTTCGCGACGCCGAGGCAGTGGACGATTCCCAGGCAGTGGACGCAGGCATAAGCTTCGGGGCTATAAATTTCGACCCAGATCCACATCTCAACGGCGCCGATAACCAGGATCCCGGCATTCCTGCCCCCGCCGAATCGATCGGAGATTTGTTAAAGGCAACATGGCCGGCCTACAAGAAAGGACATATTCTCACCTGGAGCGAACTTTTGCCACCGAAGAAAGCGACTTGGAAGGAGAAGAAACCACTCAAGAAGCCAAAGTATTTGGTGACGAGCAAACTGAGTCTTGACCTGGCGCCTGATGATGAAAAGCAATTTCGAATCCCTGGGCCAGCAAGCTCAACTACGAAGGCGAAACCAAATGAACTAGCGGTCAACGGTCTGATACATTGCAACCATGCAAGCGATGGCCAAGAAGAAGATGTTGCACAGTTTGACGTTGATCTTGATTCCGATGCGGAAACTGTCATGGGCTTCACATTGCGTGATATCGAATTGGCATGCGAGGACTGGAATGTCCACATCGACACTGTCGAAAACAACTTTGCGGCTCAACAACTGGCTGCAGAACAAGCCGCAACATCACAAAAGCGCCACATGGACGAGGTTGAGCAAGATGACGAATGGGATGCCGAGTTTCTGATGGATATCGCTGATGACCCCCAACCTCGCCCGAAGAAACGCAAAGCAATTCAGCTCGGCCTACCGGAAATTCCTCGCTACACTGCGCCCTCCTTTGACAATTTTGAAGAAGCAACTAGGCGCGGCGCAAAACGCGTCCATCTTGATATTAACGACCCATATCTCTTGCTAGAGACGGATTCATATAATCACAACAAAAGGCCGCGGCAGGAGGCCAAGATGAAGCGTATGGCGAACGGAAACATGGGCCGGGATATCTCGCAGCGTTTCAATCTCTCCAACGACGAGGCGTACGAACTTTTGAAAGAGAACCACCAGAGTAAGGTCAGAGCTACTCTTGGAAACATTTCAGTGGAGCATGGCATGCCCGCTCTCAAGCTTTCGTGGCCATATTACAAAGTCAAGCTTGGTGGGACGACAGATGAATATCATCGCCCTCGCTTCCGCTACAAGAAAACCGTGGGACACACTGTCAAGTTCGAAAAACCATTGCATTTCAAGCGAAAGCAGATGAAAGGCAAGGCGCATGAAATCTTCCTCAAGTCGAAAGACTTGAGCCTGTGCGATAACTCAGCTGCTGTGCTCTTTGAATACTGCGAACCGAGACCAAGAGTATTAAACAGCTTCGCCATGGGTAGCCGACTTATCAATTACTACAGACGGAAGGAAAACAGCAGCGAGGAAGATCAGCTTGCGAAGTTGGAACTAGGAGAATATCGCACCCTTCTTCCGGAAGATCGGTCGCCCTTTTCTCTATTTGGTACCGTCGACCCCGGAGAAGTCGTGCCAACCCTGCACAATGAGATGTACAGAGCACCAGTTTTCAAGCACACTCCTCGGAACACAGATTTCCTCATTGTCCGCAGCACTACGGGTATCGGTGGCCCCAAATGGTACATACACAAGATTGATCATTTGCACGTTGTCGGCCAAACCTTTCCGTCGGTAGACGTCCCAGGGCCCCATAGCAGACGGGTCACGAATGCCTCAAAAAGCCGAATGAAAATGCTGGCGTTTAGAATGATCAGACACAGCCGATCAGATAACTGTCAGTTGTCCGACATTACTAAGCATATTGCGGACTCTACAGACACTCAGAATCGACAGAAATTGAAAGAATTCCTTCAGTACGACAGGGATAGCAAGGAGAAGGGAATGTGGCGCCTCAAGCCTGGGGAGATTCTTCCGGATGAAAACGCAATACGTGCGATGATCAAGCCTGAAGAGGTGTGCCTTCTTGACGCCATGCAGCTCGGTATAAAGGAGCTTGAGGATGCTGGCTATGACCCTCGCAATGCCACCATCGACGATGATGCGCAGGGGCTCGATGCCGACGAGGACGATGATGATGATGGCGAAGGCAGCAAAATTGTCAAGGGGTCTAAGAAGGTTGCCGAGAAGCAGGAAGAAACACTTGCAGATAAAATGGCTCCGTGGAAAACGACAAAGGCGTTCATTGATGCATGTGCCCAAAAGGCCATGCTTCAGCTACATGGCGAAGGAGATCCTACCGGCCACGGGCTTGGATTTAGTTTCATCAGAACTTCCATGAAGGGCGGTTACATTGAAGCAGTCCAGGGGCCGTTGGCTACGTCGGCGGATGCAATGGAGCGAGAGAAACGGGCTAACGGTGGTCACGCATACAACGTTAAGAAACAGCAGGCAATGTACGAAGATGGTATTCGTGAAATCTGGGACAAGCAGAAATCCACCCTATCGGACACCCAAGAACACGACGTCAACGATATTGCGATGACAGAAGACGAGGATGACAGGTTTAACGTTCAGTCAGCAGCCACGCCGGCCATATTCGACGACGGTACCAGCCAGATCAGCGGCCTAACATCGTCCAGCCGGCATCCGAAGCGAGCGATCCGTATCTCGAGAGAAGTAGAGCTTCCAGACGGCACGACGCAGACGAGGATCGAGGTTGTCCATGACCCGGTAGTCATTTCACAATATATCAAGCGGCGAACTGAGGCCGACTTGGAAATGCGAGAGTACGTGAAAGCCATTGTCCGCTTCCAAACCCTTTCCAGAAAGCCGCCCACCACCTGGACGCAGCTGCCCATCTCAGTCCGGGCGCTTCACCGGTGGTCGAGGCTCGCCAAAACGTACATCAAGAGACGGGCTCCTTCCTATGGGCCAGGGTCTCTTGGTTCATTGGCAGATGTTGTTGGCTTGGAGTTTAGAGCGCCGGCTTACGTATATTTCTCTACAGTATCTACAGCGCAAGGCCTACGGGCAATGCCGATCATGACCGTCTTGCGGGCCTTAGGTAAGCCATCGTCACTCCCTCTTGCAATAGTTGAAGGTTTACTTGCTTGGTCGTATCTGAGGTTGCTCACATTGCTGTGCAGGATCAAAAAGGAACTCGAGCGACTGGAGAAAAACAAGGCAAGACGCCAAGCTCGGGAGCAGCAGAAGGAGCTGCACCAAAAAGCCAGCGCTGGCGACGCCGGGTCTCCTGGAGCCGATAAGATCCCTACAGGAACCACCCGCAAGTGTGCCAATTGTGGACAGGTCGGACACATCAAGACTAACAAAAAGTACGGTAATTCCTACTTGTGCAACCCCCACCTCACCACCCCCCCGTACGTCGTTTGATTGGTGGCATCATGCCGAGGAGGCAGGAGATGGTGCCAGTAGCGCCAGAAGGAAGAGGAGAAGGAAAGCAACTCTTCTCGCCCAAAAACTCCGTCAGTCTGATACCCAGACTAGAAAACAAGAACGGGCAAACCTAGGGAAGCAGAAAAGAAGCAAGCCGCGTAAAGAAGAAGCTCAAGCCAAAACACAAGAAGAGCTGGAAAGAGAGCAAGCTCTGCGGGAGGAAAGAGAGCAACTGCAAATCCTCAAGCGAGAATTGCAGCAGAAAGCTCGCCAAGAGAGAGAAGAGAGAGAAAGGGTGCAAGGCTTCCCTGACCGGGCGTGGTGGAGAGCCGCGGCTGGCAGACCTCACTAGCCACAATCCCGCAGGCTGATACCTGTGATACTCCCACTTTTCCTTTTGCCCAACCTTGCCTTTTCCGTTTTAATGCTCTCATTGTTTTCCCCGCCAGAAGTTTCTATTTTTGCTAACTTCACGCTACTCAAGATTATGTCCTTTGCTTAACGGCACGATGAAGGCGGACAACGGCGCATCAGAGCACGGCGGCTTTGGTAACTACAATGCCCCCGCAGGAGGCGCGGGATCACCGATCTAAATCGTTGACACCAATCAAACCCTGAAGGGTGCAAAAATAGGCAAATTATTTGTCTGTTCGTACGGTTGGTAGAGAGGAATGGCGTATTAGCTGACACGGACACGAAGGGGGATAGACTGAGTGGAATAACTGAAGGTTTCTGCGAGGCGGAAAAACAGAACTTATTGCAGTTGTCAGACGAAAAGCCTCAAGCAAGGCGTGGCCTGGACGGTTCGGGTAATGAGAAAATTGGAAATGACGAATTCTAACCAAATACACCAAAGGGGGGAGAAAGGATGGTCCAGGAGTTGGAGGGGATAATTTTTTTCAAGCGTGGTAGCCCATACGGCTCGATTTGGCGTTCAAAGGGAGCAGGAGGTTCTTTTGCATCAAACAAAGAGTTTGTTTCGAAACATACGTTCGCCATTTTAGGAACCAAGTAATGCCTGCCTGTACAAAGAGACAATGGCCATGGTGGTGATGACAAAGATCCGAAATGGTGTGAACAAAGCTGTATGTGATATGTCATGAAGGCGTCTTGTTTTCTTTTGGAGAATAGACACTACGTAACCCGTACCTGGGGGTGAAGCATGTCAGACAGACTATGGCCTGCATGAGCCCTGCAGCGTGAGGAATTAGGCTGCTGTGGATTCTGAAGGTGCATGATTGGGTCATTGTGCAGCCTGGGCGAGGGTTTGGCAGAACGGAAGGCTGGTTACATAGTCGAATGCAAAGGTGGATTTGGGTGAATGAGATGTGACAGTTGGCAAGGCTATGGAGATCAGTGTGTCTGTATCGGTGTAAGCGATGTGCCCTTGGGAATAGACAAGGCAATATGTATGCGTGATATTAATGGTGATGGTGTTGATCGGAGCAAAGCGCGGCAGAGCAGAGGGCTGGAAATGGAATAAGAAAAAAAAAGACCCAATCAGGGGTCCACGAGTATTTTTAGAAACGCGACCGCAAACCTTGCATAAGCCTAGAAAAAGTGGGGTCCAATCGGCAGGCTGGAGTGGCGGCGGAGAGGCTGAGCGGATAGGCGGCGGAGTAAGAAGCAAAAGAATCCGTCGAGGTTACGGATATGAAAGTGGGCTGATGATGGAAATTCGGAGTGCATCCGTGGATAGGGATAGAACTCTTCGTATGCTCCCACTTCGTACAAGGACGTACGATGGATGTAAAGCGGGGAGGTAGGGGTTGGGGATAAAATGGAACGAAACGAAACAAAGAAAGAAAAAGAGATGATTGCAGTTACAGGTCCTTGCAAGTCTGTCAGGGCTAATGACACAGAAAAGGCAGAAAAATGAGCTGAGAAGGAGGCTGAGCCAACGGAAACGACCTGGTTCGTTACCTAGCCCTGACCACATGGAATGTCTGCAGCATTACGCTTATAGACTTCGTGCTACTCTATTTTATTTTTGTTTCAATTTTCTTCGATCTGAAGGGGAGGGGGGACGCGTGGGGGTTCTTTGCGCCTCCAAGGTTTCAAATGCTGCAGTGATCTATTTTCTGTTTCCGGGCGATTGGAAACATTATCCATGTACGGCTCTTGAAGAGTATTCGCAACATGCGTGGTGTTGGTTCCGAAAAGGTGGACATGCACGGAGAACGAGTAGGGGTGGCGGTAGGGCGCTTATTTGTGACTGGTGATAGGACCGGCAAGGACATGGCATGGCACAGGGCCAAGGTATAGCATTGCAGTGTGCGGTATTCGGAGATGATTTTAGGGTCCCGAAGCCTCTATTCGCTGGTACATGTAGTGCTCATGCTCAAGCAGCAATAGAGGTGCTGGATAGGTAGTACCGAGGCCTGTCCGACCTGGCGGAAACGAGATGCAACAGATAATGGCGATTGACGACGCCTCGGCATGTGACTGTGAGAAGCTTACCAGTGCCAGTCCGAGTAGTCGCCGTCTAAGCGCGTGGCCCCCCAAAGATCCACGAGGCTCCAGAAAGAAGCGCGTGTGGGAGGTGTGCTGGCATTGGTCACAAAGGCGACGGTGACGAGGATGAGGTCAGCGTAGGCTCGGGTATCGACGTTTCCGGACGACTCGGTGTACCCAAGTAGTGTCTCATCAGCACGCTGTTTGGTTTTCTGCCCTTGTAGCCTTGCCAGCGACCAGGGGCAGGCATCGTCGGTGGCTCTTTGGTAGCTTGGCTGGCAGTTGGTGATGAGGCAACGTCTGCAGGTCGGCTAATAGTACCGTCGTCGTCGTCGTGGGGATTGGGCGAGTGGGTTTTCGGCGTTGCATGCAAGAATCAGGGCTTGACTGGAGAGACACCGCACAGACCCAGGCATCATTTGATATCTTTCAATCGGTCGAGCCAACGAAAGGGACCCTCTCCTGGGCGGATTTCGACGACTGGAGAGTGCGCTGTAGCCGCTTTGTGGTGGTTGTGGGTGGCGGCTAAACAAGGCCGGGAATGGCCGTAGCCGCGATGCGTCACAACATGTGCGCGAGGCGAAATCTTACTGTACCTGGATGGAGATTTGTGAGATTCCAGAGAATTTGTTAATCATGGAAGTCTGTACTGCCGTCCATTAATTGTAATTGTGACACCACTTGGTAATAGGCAGTATGCGAGTTCGAATGGCGTACCTACATAGGCAGTAGTAAGAACTGACTAATATATATGCAGACTGGAGTCGAAGCTCCATGACTAATTTCGTGTCAACAGGGGGCGAGTTTTACAAAGACCAAGTCTGCAGAGGCTTAACGCACGTCTACTGACTCGGCTACAGCGCCCAGAGCCGTCAAGAAAAAAAATGAAATCAAAATGCCATAAACTTCGGCCCTGTAGAGACAAGCGTCTGCAAGATGGAGACCCTTGGAGACCCTTGGAAGGGGCGGTGATGGGAGCTTGACGTGTTAGCTCTCGTATGGGACAATGGATGGATGGTTCATGGCCCCTCTGAGCCCTGTCTGCTAAGCCCATCTATGGCGTGATGTGATCCGTTGAATCGAGAATCTGCACAGGCAACAGAGTGTATTTGCGCCTAATAGTTCCATGAGACAAGGCAATGTACATGTAGAAATGCCGCCTCTTTGTGGCTTGACCTTTTGTTGCCTGTCCACATACCTAGTAGACTGATGGAATGGATTGAAACAAAAGGACGCCAACAAAGGGCCTGCCTAAGGTAGGCGGTTGATGCAAATGGATGATGGATCCATCCCTACAACTTAGCGCGAGCCGTGCTGTATGTCAACCTGTTCTGGTGCATCGTCCCCTGTAGCCGTTGGTGCTAAGCCCTTGGCGCCGCAGCCAGTCATAGGGCTCGTAGCGGCAGCAGTTTGTGCTCGTAGGGCACCGCAGCCTCCGCCTCCACCCTTGCTGCTTTGGCTCTAGCGACGGCAGAACCTCTTGTTCCCTATCCATCTTTTTCCACCTTCGACTGAACACGATCTGGCTATTATTAGAAGCCTCCAACGCCAGATTCAGCCCCATGGTGCTGCAACACGTTTAAACCGACCCCCAGCATCGATCAACTGCACCATCTTTGGCCCGAACCCGAACCCAAGCGACAGACTGCCGCTGCATGCATTGCATCGCATCGCATCGCGACGGCGACGGCGACAGCACGGCTCTGGCTCTGGCTCCGCTCCCGCTCCCAGTGATAACGACTCGCCTCACGCAGATTCATCCCTGGGCCCTCTAACGGCATCACCCTTGCGAGCCTCTCTGCGACCCGGTAGCTGTACACTCGTACATAGGTGCCGTCTCCTGCCTCTGCTTCCGCTTTATCCTTGGCTCTGGCGTTTGCCTCGACGCATCCCATCGCCATCTTCCTCCCTCTTCCTCCCTCCTCCTCCTCCTCCTCCTCGCCCTCACCCTTGTCCTTGTCCTTGCCCTCCTTGCGCGCCCGCGCATACAGCAAAACAAGCCAAACAGACGCAAATTAGTCCGTTTGGTCGTCGCCTGGCCGCTTCTCCTCATAGACCCGTCTTACCTCTCTCTCTCCATCCTCTGTCTCTCTTTGTGGGTCCGGACAAACACTTCCTTGCGGCGCGTGCTTTTTTAGACATTGCACAAATCTTCGCTCCCGCTTCACGGGCCCGTTTCCGACTGCGACTGCGATTGCGACTTCGACTCTGATCTCGAACGTCCCTCAGAGAGCGACTAGGCTTTTCGAGTCCCAACTCGAGGCCCGACTAAGATATTTACACGTACGCGGGTGTCTTACTAGGCGATCCGAAGCCTCGAACTTGTTGGCCTCGCGCGCCGCTGCACCTCGTTCTCCTCACAGCGCGATCCCTAGGCGCTACGAGCAATAATTCAAAATGGGTCGAAGAAAGATCGAGATCAAGGCCATCAAGGATGACCGCAACCGCTCCGTGTATGTTGTTGCCAAGCCATTCTCTTGAGCCCGTCACCATCTCGTCACTTAGGCTAACCACACCATCTATCTAGGACCTTTCTCAAGCGAAAGGGCGGCCTGTTCAAAAAGGCACACGAACTCTCTGTCTTGTGCTCCGTCGATGTCGCCGTCTTCATTTTCGGTAACAACAAAAAGCTGTACGAATACTCTTCAGCCGACATGCAGCATCTCATTACCAGATACCAATATGTAGGTTCCACCAGGCCGCTGCTTCGGTCGCATGGCATTCATACCCACTGCCTTTTTTCCCCTGGCTGGACGCGATTAGCTAATGTCATGGCATAGCACGGTGGTCCCAACGAGCACAAGGGGCCTTCCGACTTTAATGGTGGCCAGAATGACGACGACGACGATGAGGATGGCGACGGAACGCCTCCTCGAGATGGAATGGACGGCACTCATATGATGCCTCCTCATTTTCAAAATCAGGCCCCCCCACCTTTCCCCCATATTCGCCATCAAACAGCGTCGGTGTCGCCTCCCATCCCCAACGGCGTGCCCTTCCAAGGCCATCCTGCTCATCTCCAGCGAAGCCATACACCGCAACCTGCCGTGCCATCGCGACCGGGTTCGAGAGGAGATATGCGCCGCATGGGCCCTGGCATCATGTCCCAGCCTGTTGGGCCTCATGGGCCTCATCCGGGCATCACATACATGCCCACGCCACCCATCTACAACCCTGCCGCTAACAATCAGTCCAACCTTATGCCGCCTCAGCCTGGCCCTTATCCGTTCCAGCCTCCGCAGCAGCAACAGCCATATATGGAAGAACGAAGGCCATCTGCACCTCCCACCTTCAGTGCTCATCCGCCGCCCCAGCCACTGCCAGTAGGCCCGCGCACAGAACAACCCTCTCCTCAACCGCCTCACCAACTGCTGCCTCCACACTCCATGCCTCATACCACCTCACCCCAGCCGGCACGTCGTCACCTAGACCCGCAGCCTCCTCCACCAGTCGAGCCAAGGGCAGAGTCAGCAGAGAGGCCTAAAGCGCCACTCATCAACACGGATACGGCTATCAAGAAGATGTCCCAGCGCAAATCCCACAGCATCTTTACACCAATCGAGGAAAACAGATCTATTCTATCCCAACATTTGGCCTCCTTTGCCTCTGAGTCTCAGTCCATGAAGAATGAGACTGGAATCTCTGCGCCTGCAAACCCAAACCGGTCCCAGTCGGCAGATAACGGGGCTACAGTTCGAAACGGAGAAACAGCTTCACCACATCTACAGCAACGATCCAACTTACGCAATACGTCGGTGTCCTCCCTTCCTGATACACCATCCCAGACCAGTCTGAAGATCAATACATCCGTAGGAGGCACAAGACCGAAGCCGCCTCGCCTGACGGTGCAAATTCCTGATGGCGGATCCGAAGCCGGGAGCGCCACAGGAGACTCCAACTCACCTCGGAATCCGGCAGACGGAGTCTCTCACGCACCGCATCGACACAGTAATGTGGTCCTCCCTCCGCCTTCTCCATCCGCTACAACGCTGTTGTCTGCGGGGGCAACAGGGCCTCCCAATCCTTTTGCTCGGCCCGTCCCTCAGCAGAACGTTAACGGTGACACGCCTGTTTCAGCCCTTCCCTCTCGATTCCTGAACAACGAGCTACTGCCAAGCCCCAGCAGCTTCTATCCAGAGTGGAATTTCAGAGGCAGTGATAACAACACCCTGCCTAGCCCTCTCAACTTTGCCACGCCCGTGGTGGGCACCGGGCCAAGCTTCCTCCGAGACGACAGCCATTTGTTAGGTAGTAGCAGTGGGAACGCTGGCACCGGCACAGGAGGCGGATCCGGCTTGGCAAAACGAAAGAGTCCAGATCTTGAGGCGACTGGCCATGATGAGAACCACGAAATGGCTAGCGATCCTAAGCGCCTGAAAGTGGAACGATAGGCTGTATCAGATACTGTTGATCGATTACGACGCTCACCATTTTCTTCCAGATACCCCCTTTGTCCTGTGTCAACTTTTGCTATGTCTTTCTTTATCTTCATCATCTTCTTCTTTCAAGTGTATTTATTAGGCTCTTTGGCAGATGGGTCATGTTCTTTTAATCATTCGGACGGATTTATTGCAGTGCTGCATGAGCTGGATCATGGTTGGAAGTTCCATATTCCTTTCGTTTAACCCTTCGCGAAGGAGGGATATTTTATCGTTTCTTTTCTCTTGTGGGGAGTTGTTGTTCATTGGACGGTGCTGGGACAAGGCACCTTGTTATGATACCGCTTCACGCTTCTCTATTCTCATTTTTCTTTATTTCATCGTCTTCTTTCTTTTGTGGCATATTGAATGGGTTCATCCGCCTTCTTTTGTGGAGATAGGGAAAACGGGATACGAGATCACTTTTCGAATTCGATCAGGACAAGTGATTGGTGGTGAGAAGGGAAGTCTGGAGGAGGGTTGTTTTCCGGGCGTTTTGGTTTAGAAAATGTTGCGGAACAAGAGATGGGAGAATGATGTATTGGTGGATAGTGTTTTTTTCTGCGCTGTTGAATATATTCGGCTTGTTTGTTGAAGATCCAGCTTCTACTCATTCCATTTATAACGCGTGATAACCGCTGCGGTATTTGACTACACGGATTCATCAATGCCTTGTTAGAAGTTACTCCGGCACTAACTCTCACGTCATGGGAACAGCATTTGTATAATTTGGCATGCCGACATATCAATGCCGGTAGTTCATTCTGTGTTATCCACAGACACCGACATTACGCTATTCTTCTGAAAAAGAAAGAAGAGAAGTCAAGTACACAATACGAGGTCAATCCATCCGCCTCTTGGCCCATCACCCTTGAGCCTATTATAGTCGAAGCATAGTTGTAATAGCAAAAAACATAAGGGGAATAAAGTCGTGTATGATCAAGTCATTAGCCAAAGAAAAATATGAAAGAAAAACAGTATCGTCATAACATCAGGCGTAATTTAAAACGCCTTTCAGAATCCACTGCATCGAACATCTTCAATCAGCATATGGAGCTTATTTTCAAGTGTCCCACAAGAAAGAAGCGACTTACCACCTCGCCATTGGCAACTCGGCTGGCAACACGGTCTACTTCTACGCCATCCGGCATGATGACTCGCTTCTCGTCGCCGTTGTCGTCTTTCTTGGCCTCCCACCAAATCTCCGTTCCGGCCGCTGTTTTCACCTTGACGCCGGCCTCCCACGGACTCGTGCCGACGACCAGATGCGCCTGGACGAATTTCCGCAGGTTCTCGTTCGCGCGGTCCTTGCCGCCCGATCCGTCGTAGGCTTGCGATCCTAGGGAGTCATAGTCGTCGGGGTTCTCCCAGGGTTTCCGCGGGAGGTTTTCGATGACGATGTTGTTTGGCGCGAGGACGGTGGTGTTTGTCTTGTCGTCGGAGAGCGGGTCGCTGGTGTCCTCGTGAAGGCGCGAGAGGGAGAAGAATGTCGTGAGAGAGCGCTGGGTGCCGAGGATGTCGATGAGCAGGACGGCGGGCTGGACTTGGCCGTCGTTGGCGGGCATCATGACGGGGAGATGGCCCGGGGGAGGGTGTTGGGGGAGCCGGTGGTGGATTGGCTCCTGGGCTGCTTGGTCGGACGCCGTGGCTGCGGTTGTGGTGGTGAGAAGGCTAAGATGGAGGAAGTTGGAGAACCGCATGGTTCTGTCGAATGGTGGAGATGAGTTGGGCGCGAGTTGGGCTGGAGTCTTTTGGATATTGGCAAATGGATGACGGGATTGGCAAACCGGTTCGATATCAGATATCAGGCAAGAACAAGCACGACGACGTCACCAGGGTGGTTTAGACGGATCGGGCAATTCGCGGCGACAGAGTGCTGAAATGGGGAAGCATGCGGTGAGTCACATGACCTGGAGTTTTTCTGGAGAAAGAGGCTGGACAAATCGAGGTGAAGGGGGAACGAAAAGTAGGAGCGCAAGAGGTGGAAAAATAATATCCGAAGGCTAAATAATCACTACCTAGGTAAGCAACTAATAGAGCCGGTGGGTATTAGCAAACGGCAAGTGCAAAAGGGAATTGGAAGAAAATACTCCGTCGCGAGATGGTGATTGCATGGGGATATTGGGGTTTGTATTTGACATCTTCAATGATGTATAGGTACTTACGGGCATTGAAGCTGTACGAAGGGAGTGGCTACCCACTTGACTTGATAAGAACTATTAGAAGAAGGTAACGATAGTAGCGGATACTAGAAGAAGGTGACGATAGTAGCAGATACTACAAGAGGGTTGTGTTGGTAATAGATTCTACACGAAGAGGCAAATAGATAGTGTAGGTTGTTTGCGGCTTTTAAGACGCCAGACCCTTAATTACTGTAATAATGCGAAAGGTCAGCCTACTCTCAAAGAAATACCTAGTTGCGTGAGGTTATACAAGGTGTGAGTCTAAAAGGCCAATCCATTGGCCAAATGAACAGGATGTTGTTTCGTAATCGCTATTGTACATACATGGCGCCATAAACACCAATATTTTCACGGGTGTAGAGAGGATTGGTGTCACTGGCAGATGTTGTAGATCTAGTAGTAGTAGTAGATGTAGTAGATACTCGTCTGCTGCCAAATACACTACATCTTACATAGAGATTCGAACTATACTAATAGCAGAAACTATAAAGCATGACAACTTCTGAAGCTTCAAATTAACATGGCCCCAGACCAAAGTAACTTTCGCCAAAAAGGCCCTAAATTGGGTATAGAAAGGCTTTTGTGCTAATCTGTCAATCTATAAAAGACTGTTAACATCGTACTTGAGGCGGGTATATGAGGCATCCGATTCATTCCCAGAGCCTTCTGCATCTCGTTTCAACATGGCTGAAATACCTCTACCTCCGGGACCAGTGCCACGCGTAACCTATTTCCGTATAGAAGAAAAAATCGGAAAGACAAGTTTCTCGGCATCCTGGTTATATATGCCCAGCGAGCGTACGTTTTTCGCTAGCACGAGTTGAATATGAGAAATCCGATGCATCGTATGTCAACAAATGGGAACATATTGTTCTCCAGAAGGAAGTCTGGCGGTATTTGTGTGATGGCATGTGTAAATACGGCGGGGTCATCGACAACGACGCAAATACTCTTTGTCTCAAAAAAGATTTTAACCCGTTATTACAGTATCCCAAATTTCTATGAGATAACTACCCAGAGGCACATGCTTGGACCCAGTAGTTAATTTCCAAGTTTCATTTATTCAAGCATTATATATCTACGAGATCTACTTCCTCTATTCCATCTACTATATCTACCGCATCTCCTCGCAGCAATATGCTAGCAATATACCCCCTGGTGATCCATGGTCACTTCCTCCACATTAATAGCGAGTTCGTCCAACTCATCAGCGATATCGATCGCATTCGCTACAGAAGTTGTATCTGCCAAAGTTTCCTCTTCCATCATTTCTTTGACTATATTGGCCACCACCTCTTTCTTCACCAAGAAGGTCACTATCCTCCTGACCCTGTAGATGTTGGTCAAATAGCTCGAGAACTGATCCTGTAGATGTTGGCCAAACAGCTCGAGAAAAGGCACCCAGTTTTTAACAGTTGTGTTTTTCTCCAGTATCCCTCCAAAGCCGTCTTGAACGCCTTCTCCGTCAAGCTTTATCTTCGTCAATACACTCTTGGCAATGATAGATGTCGCATGACCCATCATGATTGTATCCGGGGCAAGGGTAGCAAACAGCTTCCTAGACGTCAATTCAGTCAGTTATTTGCTTCAAGGTGGACTTACATTTAGTTCGAGTGAGAATGGGCTTACTGCTGTATCCACAGCGTGTCGCAGTAGATGACAAATCTCTCCTTTCGCTCGCAAATGTATCTCACAGCCAACTCCAGTGTTCTTATTAAAATTGGATTTTGGCTGCGTAGCCAATGGACCCATTGAGTTGCAGTGACCAATGTTGGTACTGCCCGATCGAAGCTGCACGACTGGTAGAAGTAGTTCAGTCCGTGGTTGAAATCGTTTTTTTTTTTTTTTTTTTTGCAGGAATTGCGCCTTACAAACTCCAATGGCAACTTCTGGGCCGGCCTTCTGTTGAAGCCGGTTGGACTGTTCATTGGGGGAGGGCCGATACATGTCCTTAATGACGTTCCATTCACATTCCTCACGTATATCTTTGTATCTTTCAGCCAGGAGGCCGTTTGTGATGCTTCCCTGACCCAATATACTCTCATATCTGTTTGGGTCATAATTTGGATCATAAAGGCCTGCGGCTCAGCCGATGGGTATAATGGGAAGATGTTGAATGTGGATGCCATGTCAACTGGATTACGCGTTTCCACTTCAGCTGTTGAAATGTCTGATCCCAGGTCTCCATAGCCTTTCGTCCAAGTGGCTTTTCCGTCCGGCAATTCGGTTCAGCAACTCCCGTCAGTTTCGAATCTACAGTCTTTCCGTGCCTTCAAAGCCGTCGGCAGCATCCGCGCCCCACTTGTGTCCAAGCCACCCCCAGACGGTATCTGATCATAATAGCCCATTCCATATATAGGTTGACTTCCTTGCCGTGGTTTTGACACGCTGCTTGTAGTTCTGTAACGCGCATAATTGTGGGTAATCTTGTCTGCAGGGGCCTATATAGTCCGAAGGGGAAGCCTCTTTCTTGTCAGGCTTTTGTTTTGCGCAAGCAGGACATGACCGCTACTGGTTGGCTTGGCGTTGAGTTGATGAAAAGGCAGTAAAAATCCAAGGTATCGGCAGCGAAAGTGTAGAGAAAAGGAAAGACATTTCTACCAATACAAAAGAAAACGGGACTACGAGTGATGTATGGATGCGAAAAGGAAGAGAGAGAGAAAGGAGAGAAAAGGAGGAGGAGGATTGAATGTAGGTATCCAATGCCTCAAATTCACTTGAGTATCATGTCAAACGCACGGATCTCTCGCGCATGCTTGGGATCACGTGGTTCTAGGTCGACAATGCAATTCACTTCTTCCCCAAACGGGATTCCATGATTATATTTATTTAGGATTTAATGAAGCTGATTCAACTTTGACAGCAATCTGGATAGTGAGTCGGTTGAGGGCACGATGTCGCAATTTAATGGTCAGTGATTGATGTAAATGTCACCAATTTCAGCAATAGTATCAAGCCAAGACCCATAATGAAGACCTAGGTAGTACCAGGACTTGACGTCCAGGACATTGTGTCACGAGGGAATGTTTGATGGCATGCATTTTCACGTGAAAGTCAGATTTGAAAAGCAAAAAAAAAAGACAAAGGACAAAGGGGTTATGCACGGAATACTACTCCGTACTGTACTCCAACATCGCTGAGCCTGGGGCTAGCCAATAGCGTGGCTGGGGAATCAGCTCACCGATGCGGTTCCGGCAAAGAGAAAAGCCGTCATCTGACTTGCACCGTATGGCCCCCGGATTTGGGGTTTCTTATGTGTGGGGTATGTCGTGTTTCTGCTATTCACTCCATGTGCTAGGCTTACTCGTACCTACTCGTATGTGGAGGGAAAAAGGCACATGGGCGCGGTGATGTCAGTTTAGGAGGTGTCACGGTCAGCTGGCAACATGACTTGTATGCGGCCTTGACATGTGAAAAGCATGTGGATGCAAGGTTTCGCTGTGGTGGCGTGGGCTAGTTGGACGCCGCGGGACAAGCTGCCATGTATCAATTGGTGGAATCGCATGATCGATTGATTTATGATTTAGCTTTGTCAAATTAAAAAGGAGAGGGAGATGGGCGTTGATACGAATCAACCATGAAGAGAGAGAGGCTTCATGCTGAAGCGCGTCTTGGTTAGTGCGTGCTGGGAGTAATAGCGTGAGGATTCATGTTGTACATAGTACTGAACAAATTGCGCCTCGTGGGTTTGGGGGCTACGATTGCCTCGGCAGTCCATCATGTCGAGCACGACAGACAAAGATGGTCAATCCATTGCCGGCCGGGAGATGCGAGACTCCCCAGACAATACTCGGTGTCCCTTCTTCTTATTTTTACAGCCATCCACCTTCTAAAGAACGCTTCCTTGTAGTTTTTCCTTCTGGTTTCCGACATGCATTTCCTCCTGATCCAATGGCATCCGGATCTTCGGGTATATGTTGTCCGAATGGACGTGCCCCAGTGGAGGTTTACAAAGCCTGGGCGCTGATTTGGCAGTGCGCTTGGGGTAGTTTAGTGGGGTGATGAAGCACTAAGAGCACCGCGGAGTACCAATACCGATGTGAAAAGACGGCTATCGTGAGGAAACAGTTGCAAATTGGGCAGTCCGGGCCGGGATAGAATTCATGTCGTCTGCTTCCAGCCAAATGCCTCCAGTGCTGTGTGCAATAGCCGGCCGCTGTCTTGTAGCTGCTGCTTGCGGATGGACTCCAGCGCCGGGGATGTAGCCAATGTACATGTACTCGACGCCTCCCCCGGCTCCAGGCTTCAGTGGGAGGAGTGGGCTGTCCAACCACCTGCATCCCCACCAGCGCCCAGCGACAACCTCGCCGCGGCCACGCAGCACAAGTACAGGTACGCGCACAGATTACGGAGTACCTGCTCGGCGGCTTACCCACCCAAGGTTGCCTCGGCTCACTGCCGCCCTCGGCGTGGAGCTCATGCCCATTCCCTTATTCTTAAACTCCAAAGTCGAACCGCGATCTGGTCCTGATTCTCTTCTTTTTCTTCCTCTCCCCATTCCCTATTCTCTTCCTTTTCTCTCCATCCATCTGTATACCCCTTTTCTCCTTCTCCCCTCGCGCCGTCTTTCTTTCTGCCCTCAAAACCTTCCTCACGTCACAATCATGGCCCCCAGAGTAATTGTCGTCGGTGGCGGCCGTAAGTAGCCCAAACTGCATTGTTTCCCGCTTATTCTTTCTGCCGCCGCTCTTCTTCGTCCTCGCGGGTGAGCTGAGTAGATGCGCGACAGCGGGAAGAGACTCGGTTTTGACCATCAGTTTGCTGACTTTCGCCATTGCAGTTTCTGGTCTGTCTGCTGCCCACACCATCTACCTGAACGGTGGCAACGTCGTCGTTCTCGACAAGCAGGGTGAGTTTCATTCGAACAGCGCAATTCTTGGTCCACTCGCGATTTCCGTGATGCGAGGATTGGCCATGCAAAGCTGTAGGAAATGCTGACTTCCCACTCCAGGTTTCTTTGGTGGTAACTCTACCAAGGCCACCTCCGGTATCAACGGTGCCTTGACCCGCACCCAGGTCGACCACAACATCCGCGACAGCGTCAAGCAGTTCTACGACGATACCCTCAAGTCTGCTCGTGACCAGGCTCGCCCTGACCTCATCAAGGTCCTCACCTACAAGTCCGCCGCTGCCGTTGAGTGGCTGCAGGATGTGTTCAACCTCGACCTGACGCTGGTCTCCCGACTTGGGTAAGTTTTGTCCTGTGGCTTGTTTTGATTCCTTTATTTTGGCGGACCAATTCGGCTAACAATTTGGTTTCCAGTGGCCACTCCCAGCCCCGAACCCACCGAGGCCACGATGCCAAATTCCCCGGTATGGCCATCACCTACGCTCTGATGCAGCGCATCGAGGAGCTTGCCGAGGCCGAGCCCCACCGTGTTGAGATCATCAAGAAGGCCCGCGTTACCAGCCTGAACAAGGAGGGCAACAAGGTCACTGGTGTTACCTATGAGCTGAACGGCGAGACCGCCAGCCTGGACGGCCCCGTCATCCTCGCCACCGGTGGTTACGCCGCTGACTTTGGCGATGGCTCTCTTCTCAAGAAGCACCGCCCTGAGCTCATGGGTCTTGCTACCACCAACGGCACCCACGCCACTGGTGATGGTCAGAAGATGATCATGGCCATCGGCGGTAACGGCGTCGACATGGACAAGGTCCAGGTCCACCCCACTGGTCTCGTCGACCCCAAGGACCCTGGCAACAAGTGGAAGTTTTTGGCCGCTGAGGCTCTGCGTGGTGAGGGTGGTCTCCTTCTCAACGCTGATGGTGACCGATTCTGCGATGAGCTCGGCCACCGTGACTACGTCTCCGGCATGATGTGGAAGGAGAAGGACAAGGGCAAGTTCCCCATCCGCCTCATTCTCAACTCCAAGGCCTCCAACGTCCTGGACTTCCACACCCGCCACTACTCTGGCCGTGGCCTCATGAAGAAGATCACTGGCCAGCAGCTCGCCAAGGAGATTGGCTGCACTCCCGAGCACCTCCAGAAGACATTCCAGACCTACAACGCCATTGCCGAGGGCAAGCAGAAGGATCCTTGGGGCAAGAAGTTCTTCCACAACCTGCCCGTCGATATCAACGACGACTTCCACGTCGCTCTCATGGAGCCCGTCCTCCACTTCACCATGGGTGGTGTTGAGATCAACGACAAGTCCCAGGTCCTCAACCAGGAGAAGCAGCCTTTCGAGGGTCTCTTCGCCTGTGGTGAGCTGGCTGGTGGTGTTCACGGTGCCAACCGTCTTGGAGGTTCCTCCCTGCTTGGCTGTGTCGTCTACGGCCGTGTCGCCGGTGACAGCGCCAGCAACTACCTCTTCCAGCATGCCCTCCAGGGCACCGCCGGCGCTGCTCAGCGTCTGGGCCAGATCTCCCTGCACCTCGACCCCTCTGCTCCCGGTAAGCTGACCGTCGAGTGGGCCAACGGCGCCGTTGCCGGCTCCGCTCCCGCTCAGGTTGCCGAGAAGCCCGCCGCTTCTGAGGCCGGTGCCAAGGAGGCTTCCAAGCCCAAGGCCTTCTCCATCCCCGACAAGGAGTTCACCTTGGAGGAGATTGCCAAGCACAACAAGAAGGACGATCTCTGGGTTGTCGTCAAGGGTGTTGTCCTGGACCTGACCAACTGGCTTGAGGAGCACCCCGGTGGTGTCAACGCTATTCTCAACTTCATGGGCCGTGACGCCACCGAGGAGTTTGAGATGCTGCACGACGACGAGGTCATTCCCAAGTATGCCCCTAGCCAGGTCATTGGCCGCGTCAAGGGACAGAAGGTCACTCTCGAGATTTAAGAGGGGAGATGAAGTGTAATGGCATGTATGAAAACAAAGGGCTCTTGAGATGAAAATTGGGAGAAAGAGGAGGGATCAATGATGGCATCTACGAATGAGAGATGCGTATACTATTATGATGATTGTCAAGGGGGCAAGCCTTTACCGTGCTTTTGCTCACCACGACGGGCCGCTAGACTGGCTTTTTACAGGCGCACTGGGCTTGGTTGTTTGATATGTGGTTTTTATGTAGTGTACGGATAGCTATATTTGCATATAAATCAATTGTTTTGATCAATCCACTGGCGGTTTCCCGACGTGATTGTTGGTAATATCTTGTCTCTCGACAGACAATCTAACAAGTCAAAGAGGTGTATCCTAATCCATTTGGCCGTTGCCCACGTTTCTCATACGCGCAGCTTTCTCTTTCTGTAGTAGTGAGGCTGGGATGTATGAGTTCCTCGTTCACGACGTAACTACTAGTGCATGTTGTGGCTTGTCTTCTTCAACATCATGATGATGCTGCAATGCTTGGTCCCGTGGGTGTGATAATCTCCTCAATGAAGTGAAATTTGGGCCTTTGAGAAGAATCGCAATATAGAGATACTATGGACAGTGGATGTGATTTGGGTTTATCCGATATCATTCGAAGGAGGGAAAAGAAGAAAAAACACCAGAAAACGTTGAAGAGTCTAGGTAATGAAACTTGTACATCAAGATGGATTTCAAGTATCATGTTGTTCCGAGCTCCATCATAGGAGCCAGGACCAATGCTACCTCTTTCGGTATTTAGATGCCTCGAGCCATTATCATATACGAATACGTTACAGAGTATTATGGCTTGGAATATTATTGACCAAGTATTCGGCGATGTTATCCCTCATGGCAATGTCCAATCTTCACATGCTTGCCTAACCTGTAATACATGGAATATATCATGATTCTACGCTCGACATAACAACAATCAGCCAGAGCCATATAGTATTGGTTATGCCTTGAGACAACTTTCCAAACTATGCCATCTAAAATCCCATTCAAAAGTACGATCAAACCATCCATCGGATTTACAACATCGAAAAGCTCAAGATAAGAAGCGCGGAATGAAAACCCGGTCAACCCCCGCGGAGCTGCTCTGAGCGGAGAACGCACACACTTACATGTAAGCAAGATCCCAAAGCGGAGCAACAGCTCCTCCAAAGCAACACACAAGGGATGGGGGGCCGGCCCGTCGATCAGAAAAAGGGAATTGCCAGGTTCAAAAGGAATCGATCAACAGAAGATTGATTACTACCTGGGAAGAAGGCCCCGCACATGGGTGGTTTTGCTTGGCCCCCGAAGGAACTTGGAGATTGCGACGCTGGATATCACGGATAGCGATCTACAATGAAGATTGCGGATTTGTGACCGTTTGGGATTTGGGCATATTAGCGTACAGAGTGTCGGAGAAGCCAGATTTTACGAGGGAAAAATCAGCTCGTTCCTTTGAAAAAAGAATGTCATCCATGGCAAGAAAAAGCGTTGTGGGCTTACAAGGCCCTGCACACTATCTACGCTATAAGACACGCCAAAAAGTGTGACAAACCAGAGACACCCAAAAACAACCAGGCACCGGAGCAAATCCACCACCGGTTCACCGCGGTCGAACAAAAAGACGAAGAAGGCATTGCACTGGAATTCAAAACACGCCACTTTCCCCCTGTTTTTCCCTCTCTGGGCTCCGGCAAATGCATAGCACAGTCAGCCCGCGAAAGCGTTCCAGGCCCCTTGCGGAGAGGGAGCGTGAACACGGGACTGGATTTCTGGCAAGCCACCACAATGATTTCTTTTGGTTTTTGGCTAATGGACAGTGACATTCTCAATGGCACGACTTTTTTTTTTGCACCGGAAGTGAGCGTCATTTCTATTATGCTGGGACCTTTTACTTGTATTTATTTAGTTATTTATTTATTTTGCTATTACTGCCCAGATATTGATTCATTGATTCATTCGTTCGTTCATTTATTCGTTCATCCATTCATTCATTCTTTCACCATCTTCCCTTTGCTCTCACTCTCACTCTCTTTTTACTCATGTGCCCCCTCCTAGCTCATCTCCGTTTGGGAGTGATCTGTCTACATCATGTTGGTTAGAGCGACAGAAGAGAGAAAAAAAAAAAACGCCTCCACCACCACTACGGCCCCCCGTGATGGCTGCATGGCAATAACGGCCGCTCTTCATCACCGGCAAACCCAAGAAGAGCGAAAAGAAGAGCCGAAAAGGATATTTTTGGGGCCCTCCTTCTTGTGCCTCTCACCCCGTTCTGCCCTGCTCAGCTCCTCCATCTTTGGTCTTGGTTTCATGGCAGTTCCCGCGATCGGAAGACGAGGGCGTGTTAGTTCTGTGTTAGTCGATGCAGGCAACCGGCCCTTTCCCCTTGGAACTAGCAGATGGGTTTTTTCTTCTTCTCGCAGTTCTTCCTAATTAATTAATGAGCTGCCGGGGCTGTGACGGGAAAGGGCTGGCCATCAACAGTTAGCATGCTCCGTGATGCACTTTCTGGGCTGGGAAAAGGACGAGTGGGCAGAGAAAGCTTGTACTACTTGATACAAGTTCTGTGGATGCTGGCCCCCCTCCTCCTCCATCCTGTATGCCCCCCTTGGTGGTCACTTTGTGCCGTGCCGCTTCTTGGAAATTACGCAAAAGTGGTTGCTAGCTGTGACGCTACTGTAGATAGATGGCGACTCAAGGGGTTTGATTGCAGCTGATGGTGGTTTGCTGGTGATGCGAACTAGTAAGACTTGTAGACGCCCATCCCATGCGGGGTGGGTTTGACGCCGATCCGGGGTCGAAGTGAATGCGTGATCTGTCAAATCGGGGGGGCGTAAGAGGAGGCGTATCTTAGTAGTATACTTGGTGCAGAGATACGAGTGTGCTGTGCTGAATCGAAGATGCATGGGAAATCTGCTTTTGCCCTTTTACTCCGCAGCGTTGCATTCCAGCGCGGCACAATGGATCACGGCGTTTCCAATTTCTGTTGCATGTTGTTGATGCCCCCCCTGTTTTTGGTTACTATATACTTTTCTTGCTCAAAGGGTTTCAGTGCTGGAGAAGAATCTCCGATGCTGAATTTTGGCGTCGGAGATTTGGGCAGAGTGTGACTCTACCGCGTCGTGAATTGTATAAACTAATATGTACTTGGTTCTGCCTTGGGAGGTGTCGTGACGGGGTAATAGATTCATCAAGTGATATATTCAACAACTCCTCATCCCATCCACCACCCAAAAAAGTTGCCGAAACCTCGGCATCTGAGAGGCGCTGGCCAACAGCAAACCATGTCCGACAATGGACGAAACTCGGCGTTGGGATCAGTCTGCATGCTGCCTCCTTTCGCTGCATGTGAAAAGATCGAGTGCCACCAACTGAGCAAAGGATGGAGCTCAAACTACCGATCCAGACTAATATGTGTCGTGCTACGTGAATGAGACACCAACAAGCGAAATAACAAGCCTCAGCTCCGTCGGTTTCGTCGTACAAGAAACAATGTTAACGCCGGATTCCATGCCTGATGAATAATCCTCATCCGAAGCTGCCGCAGCCGCTGGCTCAAGTCTCTATCAAACGAACCCATGACAGAATCAATAGGATAAAAGCTCGCACTATCAAGGCCTTCTCTCGGCTGGATGAAAACAAGGTTGATTTGCATTTGCAGCCTTTTGCTGCTCACAAGGCTAATGCACTACGCAGTCAGTTTGTACTAGCGGGCGAGAGACCCACCAGGCCCGGCCTTGGTACGGCGTACGAGTACATCGTACATCGGCGCAGCGGCTGGATGGCCGCGTTGAAAGAGTATTGGATACTTCAACTCTCGTATATCCATAGTAGAAGTACTCCGTAGGGCCAAGTTTTTCATTCAATCTTAAATCTTATACCCAATGTACTAAGTACTGTCGTCATGTCGAATGCTTTCACCCGTTCTGTCAGGGCCGAGCGGGCCCCCTACTATGGAACTTGCACAAAGTCCTCATCCAAGCGGGATTCAAGTCTGCCAATACCGTAGCCCGGCTTAGCATCTCAGTATCAATACCTATGACTAAACTGCCAGCCGGCTCAATTCACGGATATCTCTAGGTCCCTGTACCATTGAAGCTTGTATTCCCTACCACGCGGCACGAGTACAGGGCATTGGGTGTCAGCTGCAAGTATCTTGATTGCTTCAGCCGTCCAAAGCTGGCAATGACAAGCGCAGGCCAAGAATGCTTAGCATATTCTATCGCCAGCCGACCAAGCCTCCCTGCACCGTGTCCGGGTGACGCCGTACTGGGTACCCCGTCCCTTGCCCGCGCCAGTACAAGTACGGAGGAGTACTTGCTCCGGCGCCCGTCTAGCCTGATTATTACGGCTACTAACCCCCGACTTGCCCAGACCAGGCCGGGCCCAGCTGCGGTGGCAAGTATCTGCTAGTCAGGAGTACCAGACCCCAGAACCCCAGAGTCGAGAGTCGTGCACCGTGTGGCGCACTGGACAGGCGGCTTGCTGACGATTTTCAAGTGAACCCTTATTGAAGATTTTTGCCCTTCCCCAGATTTTCTCCGCATAATCTGCGTCCCGTTCCCTTTTTTTTCTCTAATGCTACCACGTCTGAGTCAACGCGCATGCAGCATCGTCAGTCGCAGCCGCAGACGGCGTGGCGTTTGAGGACCGGCATGGTGCAACAGCCATTCTACTAGAATACTTCGTCTGCCCTATTTTTGCGCCTAGGTTTTCATGTGGCTTGGGCCTCATCTCAGCGTGAGTTTCTTGCTGAAACCGCGGCCCAACACCAAAAGCCATGGCCTGTAGCGCGGGACTCCCACTTCATATAACCAACCGTAGTGCTCGTAAGATGTCATGACACGGCGCCTCATTGCTAGTATCTGCCGTTTCTGCCGTATCTGCGGAACAAACTGCCCTGTTGCCTGTCTACCTTGTGCCGGTGAAGATCATGGATGTTGGGCACATAGATGCTTGCGAATAGCTCAGTCTCGACACCCTTGGCATCATGGATCGCGTCTGCTTGCATCATTCGACCCATTTGACAAAGCTCTCTGCCAGTTGCCCAGAACAGTCCCAAAGCTTTCCATGTTCGCACGTGTGCCTTGCACTACCTTGACGCCTCCATACCAACACGACGTATTGGTGACAACAGAGATACCTCTAACTGTGACGGCGTCAGAGCAAGGTGACTGTATGTTGCTCGAGTACCATGCTCGGTACCGAGGCAAAGCCCGGCTGCTAGTCATCGTGTTGAAAAGCACTCAGCCGTACTGTGCCGCACCAAGCCAGGGAATCAAGTTGCTAGCAGCTTGTCAGGCGTGCGGGCGGATGCTTGGAGGGGGCGCCCTCAGGACTGCAGGTTGCGCACCGCACCAAGGAGAAAAGCCACACAGGCAGGCGAATGCAGCTAGCTGCCAGTCAATATCGAAGCAGCCCGTCAGGCAGTTAACCGAAGGTCGACGGCTCTTGGGACTGCATTCACCGCTCCACCCCCATCTGTGTCAGTTGCTGTCCATGAGACTCCGGGGGCGTTCTGGGCTCTTACAGGACAAGGATCGGGCATGGCAGCGCGGCGTTGGGGACAGTCTGGCCAAAAGCGTCGTCGACAAGACCACGGGAGACTATTCGTCGGAAAGCTGAGTGCCCGATAGTCGGGCAGATTCTTGGGCCAGGCACAGCAGAAGCAGAAAGAAAAATGCGACAGTCCGTGTAGCGTGTAGCAGCAGCGTCATGTCGTTGGACTCGGCGTCCTCCCTACCTCGTACTTGTACCTGCTTTGTTGGACGTGAAGGTGGCATGCCTCGTACTCGGACGAACGAGCAGCTCGCGAAGCCACGAGCCGCACTTGAGCAACTTTTCTTTGTGCGAGGATTCGGACTCAGTTCACTCCAAGTTGTACTCGTACGTCGTGAGCCCTTCCCTTCTGGCGGCGGCGGCGGCGTTTGCGTCCAGACTCCCGACTATCGGGCCAAAGCCTGGCCCATGCTAGCGAAACGATGGTCTCTGCCTCTTTTTTCTCATTCTTCTTCTGCCTCTTCTGCGTCATCTTCTGCTTCAATGTCAAGTCCTCTCCGAGTCTTATTTCTCTCGTAAAAAGCGCCGGCAGGGGAGGTGGACTCCATTCCTTTGTGGCGGCGAGCGAATCCCCCAACCAGGCATGGTGTAAGCTGAAGGAGGGTGGCGAGCCCCAGCAGAGAAAGTGATTAGCCAGCCAAGCAGCGAATGGACGGCGCCCGGATACTCGTACGAATGGACGCGTACCGAGTACGAAGGCTGTACTTGCGTGGTCGTCATTCTCTGGTGGCCATCCTCATCGGCGTTGCGGCGGTTGGATGGCCCGATGAGGTACAAGCAGCGTCGAGCACGGGTATTCAGTACCTGCCGTGTGTCTGCGTGTGTGCGCGTGTGCCTTCTGCGTGTGGTGAAAGTCGAGTCTCGGCAATGACCAATAGCGCAAGCCATGCGGCCAACTTGGAAGCTACGGGAGAAGCTTGGCCATGGCTGTACAGCAGAGCTGGTACGGTACTCGCAATTGATTGATGACAATGTCCTTGTATTTCTGCAGCGTTGATGCTGTATGAGTACGAGTACCGTAATCCACCCGTCGCTCCTATCCTTATCCATCACCCACGCTGCGATCCCTTGCAGAGAATGGAAGAGGGCTAGAAGCCTGTACTCGTACATGTACATACACGTGCGGCACGGCACAGCGCTGCAGCCCCCGGAACAGACGAGGCTCCAGGGCTTCCTCCAGGGCTCCTCCAGTCCAGTCCTGCAGTCCTGCAGTCTTGCAGTCTTGCAGTCCTTGGACCTTCAGGGCCTTCCTCTCCTGCCCCAGACATCCCAAGCCGCTGCGGAGTGGGGCGCACCACGAGGCCAGCCCGGCCAATCAGCCGCCGTCAGCGCCATGCTGCTGGTGCTGATCGCTTCCTGTTCGCTTGCTAGCCCTCCCGCCTCCATTGACTTTGCGTCGCCCCGAATCTCACTTCGCCCACGCGCCGCACCTTTTTTTCCCTTTTCCTTTTTGCCTTTGCCTTTGCCTTACCCGCTGCGGTGTCTGCTTCGCTCTCCTCTCTCGGCCTCATCGACTCAAGCGGCCGCTGCCAAATCTGGATCGCTGCGGTGCTTGCGCGCATCACGTTGCGGCCCACAAAACCCAGTTCCAGCTCGAAGCCTCCTTGCCTCCCTGTTGACGGGCCAAGATTCGAGGGCCGGGTTCAAGGTTCAGGGCCCCAAGGTTTGAGGCTGTCGGATTCCATGCCGCAAAGCCTCCAGTCCAGCTCGTCAAACAAATGCTTGCAAATCCCGTCGCCTAGGCATTGCGCCTCCTGCTCGCTCGCCCGTACTTTACTCGTCCTGGTGCCTGTCTGCTTACTTACCTTAACTCTTACTGCCTGTGCTCGTGCTCGCCGTCTCTAGCACTGTACCGTGCCTCTGCCGTCGCTGTTAGTGCCTGCTCTGGGTACCGTTAGCACCGTCAGTGGTCACACTTTTAGCGCAGTCCGGCCCCAAAAGCCCGCCAGCGTACCAACCCTTGCCTTCTGTTCTGGCCTCCGCGCCCCCCCATCTTCCACTGAAACGCAGAGAATATTACCCACTCTCGCCCGTGACGATTCCTCGCAGCAGCCTTTTCGCTCGCCTCTCTCTCTCATACGACCGCTGCGAGATTCCGTTTTTGATCCTCTTCCAACTCTCGCCCGTCACTCCGCCTCGAAGCGCTGTCCCGGCGACCCGCCATCGTCGAATCTTCGCTCGTCCCGCCGTCCGCCTCGACGCGAAAGGGCGTCGCAACGCCTGAAGCCCTGGATTGACTGCTCAAAACCGTCACCATGGCCATCGCCATGGGCTGGCACAAGCCCGACAATGTCGCTGGCTCGTCGGCGCCAGCCATCATGGTCGGCCTCTTTGTCGCCTCTGGTGGATTGCTCTTTGGCTACGATACTGGGTAAGCAGCAGCACCATGCCGTCGCCCGTGAATGCGACGCTCGCCTGCCCCTCGCACCGACCATTCCGATCTCTTGTCGTATTTGTTGTCGCCTGTGCTGTATTTGTCGTCGAGAAACGAGATGCCAGCAACACCATGGCCTGGGATTCCTTTGTCTTTCAAGGGTGGATTGATGCGGTTAGTGCTGCATCGGGGCATACTGTCTCTTTTTCGTTGAGCGTACCGCCCTCTTGCACCACGACGAGGGAATGTAGAACAAAATTCGCTGTCGTTCAGGCCCTGGGAGACATTCGGATGGCGCCCATTCTGTCATGATTTCTTCATATATGCACCTTCACTCTTCATCTTGTATTCTGCTCTCTTGTTCGACGTTTGCTTTCATGGCTGCATTCAAAGTCGACCGCTAACTGGTTTTCCCCTCTAGGGCAATCAACGGTATTCTTGCCATGGATGAGTTCAAGCAAAAGTTTGGAACATGTAACGATCGAACTATCAACGACGACATTTGCGCCAAAGACTCGGCCCTCATCGTCGCTATTCTTAGCGTCGGTACCGCTCTTGGATCCCTTCTCGCCGCCCCCGCGGGTGATATGCTCGGCCGTCGACGAAGCATGCTCCTCTCTGTAGCCATTTTCTGCATCGGTGCCATCTTGCAAGTCTCTGCTGAGGCATCTGCCAACTTGTTAGCCGGAAGGTGGGTTTCTCTCCCGCATCCCCAATCGACATCCCCCCTCTTCCCCCATATACGCTTGGATCTTTTCTTGGCCCCAAAACTTGTACGTGGAGACTGACCTTTTCCCCTCAGATGCTTGGCTGGTATCGGCGTTGGAGCCGTGTCAGTCCTAATTCCCTTATATCAGTCTGAAATGGCTCCCAAGTGGATACGTGGTACTCTAGTCTGCGCCTATCAGCTCTCCATCACCATAGGGCTTCTCGCTGCCTCCATCATCAACATCATCACTTCCAGAATCAACTCCCCAGCCGCCTACCGAATCCCTCTTGGACTTCAGCTCGTCCCCGCCCTCATCCTTACCGGCGGTCTCCTACTCCTCCCTGAAACCCCCCGATATCTGGTCAAAAAAGGCAACAAAGAGGCCGCTGGCCTTTCACTCAGTCGCCTCCGACGCCTCGACATTACCCACCCAGCCCTCATCGATGAACTCCAGGAAATCGTTGCCAATCACCAGTACGAACTGACCCTAGGCCCGGACACGTACAAGGAGATCTTCGTAGGCTCCCCTCATCTAGGACGCCGAACCTTTACCGGATGCGGGATCCAAATGCTTCAACAGCTTACCGGAATCAACTTCATCATGTACTATAGCACCACGTTCTTCGGCGGCTCAGGTGTCGACAGCCCCTACACCAAATCGCTCATCATCCAAATCATCAACGTCGTGTCTACCTTTGTCGGCGTCTTTGTCATAGAGTCCTGGGGTCGACGTAAGTTACTGATAGTAGGGGCCATTGGCATGGCCTGCTGTCAACTGCTCATGGCCTCATTTGCTGCCGCCGCTGGGGAAGGCCTCAAGGAGGCATCTACCACCATACTAATTGTCTTTTGTTCTATCAACATCTTCTTCTTCGCCGCCTCCTGGGGCCCCGTGGCGTGGGTCGTCACGTCGGAGATTTATCCCCTAAAAGTCCGTGCAAAGTCCATGTCTGTTTCAACATTTTCCAACTGGGTACTCAACTTTGGCATCGGATACAGCACACCCTTCATGGTGGGCAGCGGTCCGGGCACGGCGGGCTTTGGCACCAAGATCTTTTTCATTTGGGGAGCCTTTTGTATCCTTGCCGTCTTCTTTGTCTGGGCTATGGTATACGAAACCAGTAAAATCAGCCTGGAGCAGATCGATGAGATGTATGAACGAGTGGACCATGCCTGGAATAGCAGAAGTTTCGAACCTAGCTGGAGCTTCCAGCAAATCCTCGACGAGGGTTGGTCGCCCAGCGGCCAGCCACCGGATAACGAATTACAAACGACACCAACACAATTGAGCACCGATACTACCCTAGGCGACTCAAATTCAATCGCGATCCCCATGCCTCCCAGCGCCCATCTCGCAGATGGCAACGAAATAACGACGGCATCCTCAAATGAAAATAAGGAGTCGGTACCGACAATGGCGCATGTCGACTTTAGTTATTGACAGACGACGCACACGATTTCTATTCTCTTTCCTATATGGAGCTGCGTGTCGTGTTCATATCTCGGGCGCTTCTTTTATCGGTCTTTCTCCTTTCTAAAATATGTAGGAGGGGAAGGCTCCTATTACTCTTTCAGCCTTTCATGTGACATGTGAATTATATCAGCGATGGAGTTTTTGACGCAACGGAGTTTAACGGCGTCTTGGGTTATTGGTTACTTATTGTTTTTTTTATATCACTACTCTTACCAACCCCTCTATTAACGGTTACGGGGATCTCCAAAGGTACATGACTCCGGGTGCATCAAACTGTTTTTGTTTTTGTTTTTTTAGGAGGGCGGATATGGAATACTGGGGGGAATTGGCAAAGGGCACCTTCGGACTTTTTTTGGGACATCTCTGATTGTGCTGCATGTGGATATCTTGGGAGTTGTGGACGCCGGGAGTGTCCCCCTATTTGCCAGCGTCATGGCTTACTGTGATTTAAGGACCACGGAAACTTTTTTTTTCCTTTTTGCTTTTTTTATTACTTTTACTCGTGTTTCGCGGGCAAAGACGAACTGGATTATGGATATTGCATACTCGATTTGCGAAATACCCTTGTCCTGTAAAGACATTTTTATTTTTCTTAGTTTACGTTTCTGGCAGCAACTGGCTTCGAAGAAATATGCACTTGACTGTATACCATTTATCATCAAGCTCTCAGGTTCGAGCAGCCTTGTCTCAGAGTGCATTACTAAAAAAAATATATATCAATATATATACATGCCTTATTACAGATATTTCCAAATTGGTACCTAGTAGTGAGCAGTTGACTTGTGGAACGGGATAGTGAAAAAGTACGCAGCCATGTTACGCATCGTCGACTTGTCTCTTATTCACCTGCATTAAAAACGGCGGCCCGGTTTCCCTACACACCATTTTCTTTGATGAATGACGCTTACTCTGTCTTGTAGAACTGTGATATCTGTTCTCGTTAAACGGGGAAAGGGCCTACGAAACGGCAACTATCACAAATCTTTGGCCCTTCACAAGATTTGGTCAACCAGGAGCATTACTCTTCGGCATATTCCTAGCCTTCACTTACTCACAGGTGGCATGCTTTTCATATTCCGCGAAACCAGCAATGCTACTAAGCTGGGCAAAGAGAGCCAAAGATGGATGCATAATAAGTGCTCGTTGTAGACAAACTTTCGATGGCTTCAATGCTGTGCCGGAAGTTTCAGTGATTTGACAATAAAACAGCGACCGGGAATCACTCCAAATAGAAGTGAGTTGTAGCAAGCATAGCTAGCACACAAGAACCATTCGGGACGATTGAGTGTTGTGCTCTGGACATAAAGCTCGGCATGGGCCACTATTTTGGAGCTTGAGTTGTCTGTTCTGCTGCAATAGCAACAAAAAAGATAGCCTACAATCTTCCAGCAAGAAGAACTAAGAACACAAACTATCCCGAAGAAGAACTACGAAACAAAAAGCCATGTCGAATCGCCCCAACAACCGTCTCCTCCCTGCTGCCGAATCTGGCCCTGAAAGGCCACGGCCAATCGAGCAGCTTCATCCCGTCTTGCTCAGCGTCGTCGACCGTATGGAAGTGATACCCCCCGGAGACAGGGCATCCATAACATAGACCGAGCTCGCCCACGCAGTCTCGCTGGCGATATCCATGCTACCGGACGATGAGCAATCGTACATAGTCTCGCGTATCATGACCGACGACGAAATCGCCGAGGAACGACTTCAAAGCCCACAAGTTCAGGACTTGCGCCGCCCCGTCCGTCTGTCCGGGGACGAAATACGACTCTTGCTACGAGGCTCCCCAGGGCCGGAAGACGACACCGAAGAAGGCGAAGTCCAAGACGGGTGCATTGTGTGTTTCGCCCAAAGCGATGTTTCCGTCCCGTGCGGCTGCCACTACTGCGGCCGCTGCCTCCGAGAGAACATTCGCGTCGGCCTCCGCTCGGAGGTGGACTTCCCGCCGGGTTGCTGCCGGCCCTTTGACGAGGCCACCATTCGTCTCGCCGGGCGTCCGGCGCTGGTTCACCTCTTCAGCCAGCTCTCAGCTGAGTACGCCGTGCCGGCCGGGGAGCGGCTGTACTGCCACGACCCGGGCTGCTCATCCTTCATCCAGCCGAGGGCCATCCAGCCTGCTGCCCTGGATGAAGACGATGCCACCCCCGTGGGAACATGTCCGTCATGTCACAAGGCGACATGTGCCGCTTGTGGGGGCAGATCGCACCGAGGTTTGCCGTGTCGAGAGGATGAAGATGAAGAGGCGTTATGGGATATGATGGATGACCAGGGGCTCGTTGGCTGTCCTGAGTGCGGCGTCGTGATCGCCTTGAAGGAAGGGTGCAACCATATGACGTGAGAACCCCCTGGGGTTTTTTTTTTTTTTTTTTTTTTTTTTTTTTTTTTGCTTCTTCCAAACGCCTCAGCTAATTGCCTGTTTTTATATCGTAGATGCGTTTGCACTGCCCAATTCTGCTATCTCTGCGGTCTCGACTGGGAGCAACAGTGTTCATGCCCCCAGTATAACGGCTTCCATCTCCGTGTCCCCGTGCGACAACGGCCGGGCCGTCGACCCATCAGGCGCGGCGGAAGAGCGCATCTGGCCGGTGGCGCTGGAGGCATGACCCGGATCCCGCAGCTGCGATATGACCCGGACGATGAAGTTGCCCTGGCAGCGGTTGACTTCGCCCCCATTGGGATACCTGCTCCGGCAGCAGCCCTGAACCAAGTTCCCGATCGCGAGCCGGAGCCAATAATAAGGCACAATGCGGCCGAGGACATGGAGATTCCTCTTCACAGGAATGCTCCACGCCGGCCTCAGCTGCGGCATCACGTCCCGGCTGTCCGTCCAAACCTCTTTAACGGAGGTCCAGTTGATCTTATGCCGTTTCCTCCTCTTCCTCTATTCCCAGAGGAATTTCCTCCTATTCCTGGTGCTTTCCCTAGTGACCTTCCTCCTCATTTCCTACCCCATTTCCATCCTCTTGATCGTCCGCTCGATCATGACAACCCAGCTCCAAACCATCCTCCCAATCGCCCGTTCAACAATTGGCCCTTGGAGGTTCCTCGACAGGTAGATGTGATGCCGGACGAACTTGAACAAGCGATACAACGGCTTCGTATTGTGGAAGCGGTGCTACAAGACCAACATAGCGCTAACGTGCGCCGAGAAGCTGCGATCATAGAAGAAATAGCGAGAGAGGTACGCCGACCACTGGAGCCGGATTTTGCATGGGAGAGAGAACCACGTTTCATAGAAGAGAGGATGGATCGTAGAGAGCCAGAGTATCGGGTGCGCGAACACGGCCGTAGACGCAGAGAACGGAGGAGATCAAGGTGGTGAGTGGGTGCGTGTACTGAGTGATTCGTAGTGTAAGAGTTGAATGCTTTGTTCTGTTTGTATTATTGAATTTTCAGAGCAGAAATAAAATTGGCCGATACCTGGAACGTTGCGCCTATAACCATGAGTTTCACAATTGTAATTATAGACAAGTGCGATAGACTCGTAATAAATATGCTAGGAGTTGCTTCAACATACCTATAAATATCCTCAATGATACTGCGCCATACTCGGTGGTTGAGTTGATGCCGCTCCCTGTGCGGTGCTTCGGTAGGGCTATTTCATGAATACCACAACTCTCAGAAGCAAAAGCATGAAGCTCTAACATCCAAGACACAACATAGAGTCACGAAACGTAGCAAAAAAAGAGCAAAAAAATGTAACTCTTCTCCGGTGAGAATTGTTCTCCGGGGACGGAATCGAACCGCCGACTTTTCGATGAGATGTACCCATTACAGTCGAACGCCATGAACCAACTAGACCACCCAGAGGATGCTGAAGAGTTGACATGGGGCGACATAAACCGGATCAAGAAGCAATCAGATGGGGAAGAGTAGAAGGCGGGGAAGAGAAAAAAGTTCATTTTTTGTTGAAAGAAGAAAATGGTGGTTGCAAAAGTAAAAAGGGAAGAAAGCATATGACTGGGGGGAGAAAAAAAAAGAGGGAGCCTGCACACACACCAAAAAAAAAAAAGAGAGAAAAGGAAGGAAAGAGACAATGAAGCAAAAAATGAAGCCAAAAAATGTAACTCTTCTCCGGGGAGAATTTGTTCTCCGGGGACGGAATCGAACCGCCGACTTTTCGATGAGATGTTACCCATTACAGTCGAACGCCATGAACCAACTAGACCACCCAGAGGATGTAGAAGAGTTGCTATGGACTGACGTACATTAGTCTATAAGCTAGACAAGGTCCCATCACTGCGGTGAACCTTGTTTCGTTCCCACTTGAGTGCTGCTTTCGTTACCATCCTTCCTTTTTTTGCCTTGTCATATTACTAACTCGGAAACAAGAAGATGCGAGTTTCAAGGTGTATATCTCATAATTGTTGCCTCCTCCTCTCCAAGCGCCTCGCCCAACTAGGCCTGCATGCAAGCGAGCCGTAATCATGCATGTCCCGGCCAAAGACAATGAATCAATGACCTGATTGCTCCGCTGCCGAGATCCTGCGCAGTGCATGCAGCACACTATCTGCGTCCGAACCTGAACAGTGCATGCTCCACCCTCCACCCATCGGACAGTACAGGGCCAACAACAGTACGAGGACAGGCATTATTAGACGACCTACTCTGTACCTACTGCCTAGGTAGGTATATTATGTATTAGGTGTTATTAAGAGGCAAATGCAAATACCCAGGTAGTAGGGTTGAGAACGAGTGAGAGTCCCTGGCACACTACTCGTACATACACCTGGTCGTCGGCATACAGGTACAGTAATAGCCTCTATACCTAGGTACCTGTAAAAAGTAGAGTACATTCTGTTCTACACTCCTCCGTGCATGCTTCCTATTTCCGTGCCCGCCTTTAGGCATTCGGCCGATAGTCTGCGAAACTCTCGTCTGCAGGGAGGGTCGTACGCCACACCTCTTTGCCTCGGGAACAGCGAGCGGCCGACTGGTGGATGTGCTCTTGCGGCCGATCTGGCGCGTGGCTACCGGCCGGCAACCCCATTCAGCAACATCATGCGTTTGGTCGCCTTGTCTGATTTGCTTGTTTGCTTGCGTATTCTATCACTATCACCAAGACAGTGGCATCTTTCTCTTTGCTCTTTTTGCTTGTTTTTATAAGTAGCTATTCAAGAAATACAAAAAAAAAAAGAACAAGGTGGAAGGAGAAGAGAAACAGAAGGATCATGGCATAATCCATATGCCTGCAGTCAGCCTCAATATCGCGCCCATGGTACGAGACCCCATTTCCTTCTTTATCGCCTCAAGCAGAATATCCAATCCAAATCCATAACTCCTGAGCGCCTCAGCATCGCCTTGTATGCGTAAAATCAAAGCGCTTGCCGTGATAGATGCGTGTGCGGGACCAATCGATGTATCTTAGACGCCGGGTTTTCTTTCCCCCGAATACGTGTGTGTGCTGTCTGTCGTAGATTCTGATGCCAGTAATTGGCTAAGGAAATGTTCTGGGGGCGTTGGCGCGTTGGAGAAGATGCTTTCTGAGAGTGTCCAGCTCCGAGTCCAGCTCATTCATATATTCACGACTGCCATAGCCTTGCCCATTCAATTTATAGCCAGATGATGATCCACGGTCGTCGCTCGATTCCGTGGCTTGAGAATCACGGCTTGGAGAGTATGGCTTGGTTGATCCCTGAACATCGGGGATTGTATCCATACCATCTTCTTCCTCGTCTTCGTCGTGTTCCTCCTTGACTTGGCCACTCCTGGATTTTTTGGACCTGCGACTTTTGTGACTCCCTCCATCCCGATGCTTGCGGGACCCTGAAGAGGACGGTGATTTTGGACTTTGTCGAGATTGCGGTCGGCTGAACCCATTTCCTTGGCCTAACTCAGCATCGGGGACTGATGCAGAACCTGCTGCAGTATCATCCGCGGGGCCTTGTCCCCAGCCGTTCTCTAGCTGTCTCTGGAGTCCTGATTCTTTCAAAATCTCGTAAAACCTCGAGGCCATATGGCAAGACCCTGGATCCATGGTTGACTCGGGGGAGCGTTCGCCAGATCTCCGAGACTTTGCTTCTCTGTGCGAAGAGAGTGAGTATGAACCCCTAGAATCTATCAAGTAAGTCAGATCACCGAACTTAAAACCTCATATCCAGTATACAGCTCCGTACCCATTAATGATACAAGCACGGTAGGAGGTGTGTGCAATCTGTGCTTTTCTTGGTGATGAATGGGAGAAAAGGTGACGAGGTTGTAATCAAGGAAGAGAAGGGAGGAGAAGAGAAAAGCAGGTGAAGGGATTCAATGTTTGACAAAATGAACCGTGAAGGATGAGAGATGTGTCATATAATTGCTCATTCCCCACTGGAAAGGACCAGACGATGGATATCTGCACCAAAGGATGAAACAATAGGAAGTGCCCTGTGTATGCCTCTTTGACTGACAGGTGGAAAGATAACGGGTGAGGAGGCAAGATATATAGGTGGCAAGGGATTCGAGATGGAGGCTCTCATGGCTAAAAGGCTCGTCATCTACTCCTACCTACGTGGAGGGTGGGCGGCAGGACCCATGTGACGGCAGCAGTGAACAGGGCCTTGGCATCACAGACTGATACAGATCGATGTAGGGAAAATGATGATGGGGACACGTAAAGGCAGGACAGAAAGCGTTGGGTGCCGGACTGAGATAGATGGGGTCGGCAAGGAAAGGAGGGCCAACGTACATGCAACTTGGCGGTGGCTAATCGGGATGCCGTGTGTATCGTATACGGATTTTTTTTCTGGTTGCAACACTTGTACCGGGAGTGCGAGACACGACGTTGGGCAACAACTCAATGCTCTGTGCTGTTTGAGACGCTCCGGATGGCGGCAGCCGTTGAGCAAGTTGAGCGGTGTCGTTCCGGTGGGAGTTGGGAGATTGAAGTCTCAGTTTCAGTGTCTCGAGGGCTGGTGAGGTGAGGTGAAGTGATGCAGGATTGGCAACTGGCGGGCGTTGGAAGATTGAATTCACGGTTAAATCTCAGAGCCAGAGATGGAACAGACAGGCTCCAGACAGCTGTCAGTATTAGCCAGGGGGCCCAAGGACAAGATTACTGGAGGTAGGCGAATTCGGTAGACGGAGGAGGCTTCCAGGTGCCGGAGGGGCCATCCAAGGGACCAGACAAGATCAGCCAAAACACGTATGTACGAGGTGAAGGAGAGAGTGAGAAAGACTCGAGCCGTTATTGCGCGACTCTACGAGACGCACAGGGCTATTTTTGCGCGCCATCGGCCGCACCATAGATCAGACAAGGGACCGGCATGGTATGAGATGGACGAGATTGAGATCCACGAAGCGTCTGGCCTTATCGCCGTCCGTCGGAGCGGGCGACAGCAAACGCCGCGTCGGCCATCGGACAGCGGGCCGGGCGGCTTTCAGCGCCATTGGCTGCTGGAGTAGCACTGAGGCAGCGGGCGAGTCGGCGACTGCAGCGGGCGACACAGTGGGCTCCACCAAACGCAAACGCATTGCCGGCTCACACGAAAAAGACGCCGGGACCGACCTGCGGTAATGGTCTGCGCCTAGCTCCATGTTCACATGCGCTGTGCTGTCTGGAGAGGCAGAGGCTCACGATCGACCCCAGTCGCGTTTCTGCTGCGGCCCACAGGCCCCAACCGGCCGGAAGCCCACCCTGCTGAGCCGTTTGGCCTGGTTTGGGTTGTTGGTTTGGCAACAATGGGCGAATGGTGCTGCTACTGCGGTGCTAGCACCACGAACGTCGATAGCACAGGCTCGGGAATGGAGACTGGTGCCATTTCATCAGGCGTCGACACCGTACTGGTGCTGGTTCTGGATGTCGTTGGCAGCAAGCAAGGCAATTGAAGCCCCCAACTGGGCCCATCCATGTCCGTCCGCATGTGGGCACATGTACATGTAGGGAGCAAGATGGGCTTAGCAGGCCGGAGCAATAAATTGCACGATGCTAGCCCTACCTCAAGTGTGTTGCGCCGAGAGCCTGTGCCTGGAGATGCGTTAATGGATGATGATTTGGCTCGAGCGGGCAGCCATGCGGGTAGGTAAGCCAATGAATGCCTGGGGCATCAAACATTGATGCATCCATTCACCTCAACATCCATATACGAGTAGGTACAGTACGTGTGGATGGAGGCCGCTTTGCTTTGCTTTGGGGTGCCTTGCTTTGGGGTGCCTTGCGATTGATGCTTTTTGCGCGCAATCTCTCGTCATGATGCCGAGCGAGCACAGGTACATGTGCGTATGCCAAGTGCAGCATGTATCACAGGTACTCCCGCTCATGTCTTGCTTGCTGTCATTTGACCTCTCGCCCATCGGCCAACCAGGGCAAAAACCGACCCGGACGCCGATGGCGATGACAATTAACAAGCAACAAGTATGTATCATGGCTGGCTGAGGCAGAGGGCAAGGTTCACGTAATGGGCCATGGATGTCAAGTGATACGAGTCACGTAATGACGCTGCATGTCCCGTCCTATCCTGTGCTGTCCAGTCCTGTGCTGTATTCGCTCATTCAATTAAACCAAATCAAGGTCCGTGTAATCAAATAGATACGATGCGTGCTCCGTAGAGGGTAGGTGCTATTACAATGGATTTCTTCATTCAGCCCCGACGCCAGACCCTTGCTCACCAAAGGGAAGGCATTTGATGACGGCCAAATCCATTCAATATTGCAACACCAACATAGCCATCCATTCCCTATTGATCCTTCCATGCCCAAATAAATAAATACATACATATTACATAGGCCCCCCTGGCTAAACGGCTAGTCAGCCGATCATGAAACTCAGCATTCCTTGCCGCTGCTGCTCCCTGTAATCGACTTGAGCTCAGGTTAGCGGCTCAACTCGATTACAGGGCTGTCCACTTTGCCCCAGGCGGCCGCTGCCGAACGACGACGACATTGTTGGAGATTGCATGCACCTGAGTATTACTACAGTATATTACTCCGTATTCTATTTATTTATTTTATTTCAAATTGCTGAATTTGGTCCATCTTGTGCAATCCCAGTCGCATGCAGCCATCGACCCGTCCGCCATTCTGCGTAACATCTCCCAGCGAAGTACGTGGCTCTGCAGCCTGCGCCCGAAGAAAACTATCCGGCAGATAGCTCCCCAGCCCGGTCTCTGTAACATCGTCTCATCCTCCAGTCCCTAGGCGAGAGTCGCTCTCCGTTCACCGTGGCCTCCCCAGCCGATAAATAATATGCCACCCATGGACGTACGGAGCATGTAGGTCAACGTCTCCGTCGCGGCAATCAAGAGCCACATGGCCACAGACATGGTCCGCACTCTCGGCCGACGAAACGGAAATGACGCCTTCGTGGTGGCCCAACAGCGCCCGAATCCCGGGACATTAATATTAAAAGACCAAAAAAGAAAGAAAGAGACAAAGCGGCGTCAAACGCCATGGAAGGGGATTGCAAGGGCCTGGCCCAGGATCGTCAAGATCTTGGCAGGACTCTCCACTTGGACCGCTCTCGCAACAGCCAGCTAGCCACCTACGAGTACAGCGAAAACTAAGGTAGGCAAGGCAAATGCAAATCACCCAACACTTGAGCCGATTCGTGGTGCAGCGCGCAAAAACATACTGAACCTGGCCAGGGCTTCAACTTAGGCCCAGGGCATTGCATGGCAACCAAAGGCCCCGAGGCGGCCGACCCGTCGGCCTTAAGAATCATGATTGCCCTCTAAAGAGTCCAGGCTCCCAATTTAAAATTCCCGACACATCCACGTTTGCCACGCCAATTGCCCCTGTGGGTTCAAAGGCTACTTGTACGATATACGGCTGACCTCCAGCAGGCCCTCATGTAGGTGACATCTATATGATGCACGAGCGGAGCATCTCGACGGCGTCTATTTACCTACTGTGAAAGGCCAATGGTATACATACCTACAATCTGTACACAGTACACAGCTCCATCAGTAAGTAGGTACCAATCGGCGAAGATTACGGGTTTAGGTATTGATATGTACCTAGCTTGAGCCTGATAGAAGCGCCAAGGTAGTATCCCGTGGTGGTCATCCATGGAACGTTCTCTGTATACTTTATAGGTCCGGAATGCGATCCCGCGGAGCCGGAGAGCGTGGAGTTTGAAGGCTGTGCAGGGACAACATGTACGGATATACGATTTACAGCTCCAAATTGTTGGCCGGAGCTCATTGACCGGCCCAACGTGCATCGTCGTGGTCATCGTCATGGTCATGGAGAGTGCAACGTGAATGTCGTCTCCATTCTAAGGCCCCTTTACTTCCTATTCGCCATCATTTAAATCCGCTGTCCAGCAGCTACTCGAGCGTGATTTACAAGTCGTTTCAAGTTCAGACATTCAGGCTTCCTTGATCCCACACTCTCGGGGAGTTTCCACGGCCCGAAAACAACAGATTAATAAAGGGTGTGTGCTCTCCGATATGGATAACGAGGTATCATTGTGGGCACTTCATACCTGCACGGATATAGCATATGACGCCCCAATCTCTGCAAGAAAAGAGAAGCAAATCTTCAGGCGCGGCATCTTTGCCGTTTTAACCCTTTAACATCGGTACTACTCCGAGGCCAGCGCTTCCTTGCCGAGTTACATGTACGGGGCACACACTTCCCGCCAGTTTTCCAAGCACACCCCTTCGTTTCTGGCTAAAGCAAACACAGCGACCAGCCAACAGCTCGAAGCCAACAAGATGTGATTAGAACCATAACGACAAACCTTTGCCCCCTAGAAAAACTTGTGTCATATAGCCTGAAAGCCAGCTGGCCCGATGGCACCGCAGTCACCTCAAGACCCCCAGAAACACACACCACCAAAATAACACCTCACGTAGCCAAAAGTCATCATCCTCTAGGATTCACTCCCCTCGGTGTCCCGTCGCTAGTCATGCCATGCCCCCCATCCTCTCTTGGTAGCATTGCGTATCCCGGTCAGGCTGCAGCCACACACCAGCCTGTGAAGGAAATATGGGAATGTTGAGGGAATATGACTAGGCTTTTTTGATCAATATGACTTCTTTCAGGAAACACCATCTCCGCTTCTATTCCCCGTCCCGCCCTTATGTCCTCTCTCTGCCGTGGGAGCGGGTACATCTCTGGTGATATATAGAAGAGGAAGCCAGAGGAGTGCCCGTCAGAGTGTCATGATGCGAGGTCAATAGTATGATACAGTCGACCCTGACCACGAAGATGACGGCGACCCAACAGTTGGTGTGTCCCCAGTCGGCGTCTCCGTCTGCATCTGAATCTGCATTTGCAGTTGCAGTTGCACGTCCGAGTCCAGCGGCATCATGGCCACCCCCTGGTGCTCTTCCATTCCCGCAATCGGTGGAAGCTGTTCTCGTAAGTCCGTCCGCTGAAGCGCCATGGGCGTCGGGTAGGGGCTTCTGGTGCTTGGCCTCGCGGCCGTTGGTCGGTCGAAGGGCACCTCGGGCCTCGAGATGTCATTTCTGCAGGCGTCGAGGTTTGCCGTGGGATGGATTCGCAGGCCGCCGCACCCCTCCATGGGGGACCAATTGAACGACGAGTTAATCTCGAATGGCGTGCTGTCCGTGACCAGTAGTTTGCCTTTGACCGGGTCGCAGTACTTCATCTTTGCCGCAAAGATTTTCCCGCAGTGGACGCAGATGGAGAGCTTGACTTCACACATGCTAACGTGTCGACACACGAGTGTTTCGGAAACAGTTGCTAAACACTATTGTTGTTTTATATCAATGAGAGTTTCAGGTCAGTCGACAAAGGCTCTTTATGGTCCTTTTAAAGATGGGGAGCTGCAGAGAGTCGTGGTCATCTCAACCCCGAAGGCGTCGCACGTCTGGCGGCGCGCCTAGGCAAACATTGTTCAGCCTTCAAATTTCCACCACGGCCTCGACTGGTGCTACCGTGAGCCGCATAGAAAGCGCAGGTGGCTTAGCCAGCTCAACAAGGACCATTAAGAAGCCAGAAGCCGATTCGCCCTTGTATGGCTCGTTTGACGACTCGCAGGGGGGAGGGAGGGGGAGTTGAGCAAGGGGAGAAAAAAAAAGCAAACATATTGAATCATCATGCAGCAAACCGCGCGGCCCAATGATTGCTCTCAAAGGAGCACTCCAGGGAAACAATCCAAAGCTCGTACAAGCGTGACTTCTACGACATGCCAACGCATCCGCTTTGCCGCCTGCTTGCCTGCTTGCATGGCTCGTCTTGACTGGCTATTCGAAGAGCCGCATCAGCCTCGTGGCCTGTAGGATCCTCCTCGTGAGCCTCGGGCTATTGGCTGCATCGCCATCCACGGTGCTTCATTTCTGGGTCAACTGCGACTCTTTGCCTTGCCCGTGGCTGCCTGTACCCTATGAAGTTGCGTAAATCCACGCTGCATGTAGTCAGGTGTAGCACTTGTTATCGCTGCTTGGTTTTGTTGGGCGAAAACTTCGGCATCGGCGATTGCGTTTTTCTGCTCATGGGGGGCTCTCTCTTTTTTTTTTTTCGGTAGTGTCCGGCAATAGTGTAAATGACATGAGTGGTGTTGTTGCAGGTCATCGGTGATGTTGATGCTTAGAGCTACCTGAGACAGCGAGTTGGAAGTCACATTGCTATCCCCTTGCTAGCATGATTCCAATTTTTAGTTACCTGCGATTACACGGCCCTCCTTTATCCAATATCACTATTTTGACCCCTTTCTTTTCATTTATCACCTTTAGAGCATTCAATTTTACTATATAACTCTAAATTTGTGAATCCGCGTCGAACTATCACGATGACAACGTGGAAGCCGCATGCGCAATAGGGTAGGTGAAGCGATTTCAAGTGTCAAATGGATGGTAAAATGGGGTATCAATACATGCAAATAACCCGGAGCAAGTTATGGAGCCCAGGGCATTAGCGGCAGCACAAGTACCAGTACTAGGTCGCAAATCGTGGGGCCGAGGATTCAGGGGCCTCGCTTGCTGAGATGCTAAGCCCCACCTAGCCGCTCTTTCTGTCGAGCCTCACGAGACAACAGCTTGCCGCTTCTGTTGCATCCAGCCAAAGCCTCACCAGCAGACCAGAGGCTGTTTGTTTGCTTGCCATTGTAACCGCCCACCCAATCGGATCAACATGTGCTGAAGCCAGCTCGCCAGGACCCAGATCAGCTACCATGGGTCTTCTTCGCTACCTGCGCAAGGTCTACGACCTCGACACCCTCGACACGCGGTTTACATCCTCGACGTCCGTCCCTTACCAGACAGTCATTGATTCTCGCGGCGACCCAGTCATAGAGAGAGAGGCCGCAGCCAAGGCCCGAAGCTCAGCTCCGCCGTCGAAATGGCGCACGCCCGAGTTCTTCCTCTACTATGTCGTATTCATCTTCGTGGTCCCGTATATGTTCTGGATAGCCTATGATGTCTCAAAGCGTGAGGGACCCCCGACTCCAACCACGGATATGCGATGCGCAACATACTAACAAATTGCGCAGCTTCTGATCCTAGATACCCCAAATACGAACGGTTCCTCTCCGACGGATGGATTCCAGGGCGAAAAATCGACAACTCCGATGCGCAGTACAATACGTTTCGAGGCAACTTCCCTGTCATGACGGGCCTTTTGATATTCCACCCATTGCTACGAAAGGGGTGGGAATCTGTGTATAAGCCCTCCGCGCGAGGCAGCAGAGGCTCGACAAGACTGGATCAACGTACCGCATTTGACTTTATTTTTGCCATCATCTTCATTGTCATTCTTCACGGCATATCGTCCTTCAAGATTCTCGCTATCCTCGGCATCAATTATCAAATTGCGACCAAGCTGCCCCGACAATACGTCCCCGCAGCAACATGGATTTTCAATATTAGCACATTGTTCGCCAATGAACTCACCATGGGATACAGACTCCAGCTTTTAGCCAATTGGGTTGGCCCTCCATGGGGACCGCTGGCGCATTGGGGCTATTGGTTGGATAGATGGGGGGGAATCCTCAAACGCTGGGACATTCTTTTCAACATTACCATTCTGCGGCTCATCAGCTTCAACTTGGACTACTACTGGAGCATCGACAAGCGCAATGTCAACTCTCTAGAGGTAAGCTTGCAGCCACACCCGCTTTCAATTGTCATGTTGCGTCTAATACACCCAAGAAGAAGGGATTGGATCCCGCCAATCTTTCCGAGCGCGACCGAATTTCGATTCCTGCCGATATTAGAGATTTCTCGTTTCGCAACTACTTGGCCTACGCGTTGTACGCGCCGCTGTATATTGCCGGTCCGATCTTGACTTTCAACGACTATATTTCCCAGTCCAAGTATCGTGCCGCGAGCATTGAATGGCCCCGCACTATTCGGTACGGCATTCGATTCCTGCTTGTCCTCCTCTCCATGGAGCTTGTACTACACTACGACTACGTTGGCGCAATCAGCAAGGCGGCTCCTGTGTGGAGCGACTACACTGCTGCCCAGCTCAGTCTACTATCCTTCTTCAACCTCCACATCATCTGGCTGAAGCTACTGCTTCCTTGGCGCATGTTCCGCCTCTGGGCCTTGGTGGATGGCATTGACCCGCCTGAGAACATGGTTCGATGCGTGAGCAACAACTACAGCACGCAGCTCTTCTGGCGCGCCTGGCATCGGTCGTATAACCGCTGGCTCATCCGGTACATTTACGTCCCTCTCGGCGGCTCCTCGTTTCGCAACTGGCGGTCTACAGTCAGATCCATCCTCACGTTCCTTATGGTTTTCACATTTGTCGCCCTTTGGCACGACATCAAACTCCGCCTGCTCATCTGGGGCTGGCTTATTGTTATTTTCATGGTGCCGGAGTGGACTGCTGCCTACTTTTTCCCGAAGAAGAAGTGGGAGAACCGGCCCACGGAGTATCGCATGCTCTGCTGTGTTGGCGCAGTGGCCAATGTGCTCATGATGATTTCGGCCAATTTGGTTGGCTTTGCAGTTGGTCTTGATGGATTACAGAGCATCCTCAGCAGCATTCTGCATGATTGGTCAGGTACGTTGAAACCGTCAGCCTCACTGACTGTCGAGCATTCTACTAACGCGCGGACAATGTTTAGGAGTCTTGTTTATTCTCACCGCGTCATCTTGTTTATTCGTCGGTATTCAGGTCATGTTTGAGATTCGCGAGTCGGAGAAACGAAAGGGTATCTCTATGAGATGTTAGAGTGGATGTCGATAGAAGAGTGTGTAACATTAGAGGTTAAGCGGCTATTTTTTTTCGCTCAATTAGAAGGGAAAGGGAAGGGTTTTCTTGGGTTGGGTACATGTAGTTAGATCGGGTCACATGTCGCACCGATATTAGGTAGAAGTCTACATCTAGATGAGCTGGCCTCTGTTATGATATGTTTTCACATATTTTCAGTTTAGGTCATTGAAGGCGGCCTGATTAGATGGGGTTGTCGTCTGATGGTATTATATCCAAACCATGTTTCCTTCTAAACTGGAGACTAATTAGAAAGAAGAAAAAGCAACCACCGTCATACATCAAGACGGGTCCATTGAATAGAGTACTGAACAGCATTGTTCAATGCAGATCTGTGGCGTACAACTTTCAACGGCATTACGGGGGCTAAGATGAATGGGAGCTAGAGCATAACCTCTTAGTACACTTGCTCATATTAAACCGATGTGAATATGACACCTTCCCAAAAGAGTCTGAGCCCAAGGAAGCAAAGCCGTGACAGGTGTAACCTTGAATCAAGAAGACGGAGCAACTACGGGATAATCTGGGGAGATGGGAAAAGATGGTCCGACTTTGCATGATGCTACCCAGTGTTGAAATTTATTGGTAAAAGCGGCCAGATACAAGTGGAGAGTGGTGATATTCGCAGACATGCGGGGAGAGTTATGTAGTATTAATAGCGGAAAAAACATTAGTAGGCTGTAGCGATAGTAGGAGACACAAGTAGTAGCAGATACTTAAAGAATCAGGTAGATAAAAGGTGCTTCTTCTACCTCCCAACATGGCGTCGCGATACTGTCTGTAGTCGCTGGTTGCTCTTGGATATTTACCGGGCTCGGATGGGCTATGACAGGAGCCCCATTTCCAATGTCGGCAAACACGTGCTAATTTCTCCATGGGACATTCCATAATCTTGCTTATGCCATCAATCAGTGTCAAATGTCAACATGGCCGCCCCCTTAGACAAGGCCTATCAACTTTCCTTTGTAGTCTAGGCTTGCCTACTCCGTACTTGTGACCAAATGAGGGACTGTGAGATTGACGCAGAGATATATGTAAAGAGGTAGTACGCCGCCAAATGCCGGTCTTGGGGATGCTGCAAGGGTTGTTACATCAAGCCGAATGTCACACAGGAGTGTCTCTGCACTTAATGGAACTGATATTTGATTAGTGCTGCAGAACGTAGAGAAGCGCCCGCAATGAAGACAAATAAACGGAAATGAAATGTGCAATATGAAGCCAAGTGCGTTTAGGCATGTATTCTCCCCATTCAATACCCGGTATCTACAAATGTAACTCGTGTAAGTCAGATAGACAATCTTTGAAGGCAACTCACATGCTTTGGTAACATAACTGATCATTTCCTAACTTGCTGGATTTAGTAAGCCTGGAAGTGGACTTGGAAGCACTGACGCCACCCAGGCTTTTCCCCTTGTGCGATGATCACAGCGGCAACATGCAGGCCATCCACTTCTGGGCCACCGATCTTGTTGATCACTTTGATAGTGGGGAGGTGAAGATGGGGGAGCAACGGGGCTACAGCTTTTGGGAACATTTGCCGGTAGATGGCGCCGTGATGCCGGGAGTCGGGAGTGCATGAGAGCTGCTTGTGTCGCGCTGATGAGATGAGCTCATGCAGACACCGGCACTCGTACGAGTACTCGTACTCGTAGTCTGCAATAGCAGGCCTTGATAGTCTCAGACTTATGGCACCTAGTTATTTGCTAGCCCACTGGATGGGTCGATTTTCTGTGGTAAGAAAAAACCCCATCGCGTAAAGAAGCCCACTCTGCGAAATTAGAGTGGTAAAGGCTATCAATGCTAGGAGGTACGGGCACAGCCTCTCTAGACGACGCTAATGGAAGGGACGGAAGAATGCATCGCTCTCTGTTAACATAGATGCATGCCAAGAAGAATAGCATGAGAAACATGATTTTGATAAATGACGGAGAAACACACAGAAAAAGTAGCTGCAGTCGCGCATCCGCAAGCAAAAACCGAGACACTCTCGCGCTAATGTTGTGAGGCGGCGCTCCGAAGCCCCTGGAAATATCTGGCAATTGACAAGCAGGGGAAACAAGCTTTGTATCAATCTCCGAGGCTTTGATGCATGGAGGGAATGAATGGCTCTTGATTAAAATAAAAAAGGAACCCAAAAAAAAGGGAGGAGGGTAGGCAAAACAAGAATCGCCTGTGAAGGGTTAGCTGGCAAAGTACGGAGCAGCCAAGGCCGCTGAAATGAAGAGCCCACGGCACCCCGGCACATGATGCGGCTAAAGACATGAACCACTTGGAACAGGTTTGGCAGATTAGTAAATTAGTAGGGCCAATAAAAGAGGCGCTGAAATTGCACACAGAGGCACGGCGTCGGTGAGGTTGGCTGCTTGCAATGCTGCGACTGGCCAGCAGCGTGTAGCTGCATGCAAAGCTGACCACCAACATCGGGCTCCTCCGGTTTTTGACAGCGGATGATAAGGATGGCTAGTCGCATAGTTACGCGTCTTGCCTGCGTATGTATGCGCGAGGAAAGAGAGATGCCCAGTTGGCAAGTAGATGAATAGAAAAAAAGTGTACAAACATAGGTAGGTATGTACGTGCGTGCCGAATATTATGGCCGTTCTGGGCCGCTTGGCTCGTATAAACGAGGAGCTGGTGGTGGTTTACCGTGCCGGGCCTCGTAATATCCGGGTCCTCGACTAGCTAGGCTCCGTGTCCCAGGGACGATCGGAGATGGAGGCTATTGATATCAAATTTGCACTTCTCCTTAGCAGCCGACGACTAGCATGAGAGGTGGCTGCTAAAAATGGCTTTGTCGATGGTGCCATCCACTCGCCTGTGCCTGTAACCCACAGCTGGGGCGAAAGACTGGAGAGGATCCAAATGCAGCTGTGCCTGATGAGCCGCCGCAACACGGAGCAGAGCACAAGCACGCGTGGAATCGGATCTAGGAAGGCACCAGGTAGGACAGGCAAGCAGCTCGAGGTGTCTCTGCAGCCACGCGCATCGCCTTTGCCGTGTATATACGTTCATATACACGCTCATATGGGTGGGCTTTCGAGATCGGCATTGTCTCAACTGCAGAGATCGGCTTTGCTGCTGATCATCGCCTCTTGGACGAACCGACGTACCCACTGGGCCGTGTCTTGCGTGCCTGCTGGTATCGAGCCGATTGATGGATGTCTTGGCTCTGTAGCGGAGGAAAAAGAAAGTCGCATCCTGGCAAAGATGGTAGCGATAGTCGTCGTATCTTGATGCTGTGCCACCAAGCCGTTTCTGCTGCTCAACTCAATGCCAATTGATAAGGCGCGCTGCGACTTGTTGTATTTAGCTGCTTTTTCCCTTGCATCTGCTGACGAGTGCTAAACACCAGCCCTTGCATTCTTTTTCTCATTTTTTTTTTATTTTTTTATTTCCCGTCCATGTCTCGGCAAGCCACCGGTGCAGAATTCGACGAAGGACGGGACACGTATGTACACCGCCTTGGCTGGCCGGTCTGCTTCCGCCAGACAAAAAAATAACAACCTTGAACCTAGAAAAAAAAAAAAAAAATCATTCCGTGCCCAGGAACTGCTTGCTTGCTTGCTTGTCCGTTACGTGCATCCAAGCAAATCTTACTCGCCTGCTGCTACTGCGCTCCATAATGCGACTAGCACTGCTACCATCTCAGGTACGCGTGCAGTGGCGCTGCTGAGATTGAGCCATCAAATCTGTCGAGCCCCATCTGGCCGTTGTCGAGCCCCCCCTGATGAGGTTGGCCATCCATGCGAGCCGCGTCTCCCAAGCCCAAGTTCAAGACTCAAGCTGCAGCACTGGCCACTTCAGGAGTCCATCGTCGGCCGGTATCGAAGCTTTAGACGTACAGGCATCGGCACAGACACGGGGCACAGGCACGGGCACAGGCACAGACGCCGCAGCGAAACAGCTTGACCCTCGCCATTGGCTCTTCCCTGCCCGCGGCACTAGAGCCAGGGGATCTGATGGCGGGCTCCCATCACCTTGTTCCCAATTTAGCAGTCGAGACGCCGTTAGTGAGCGGCCAGACCTGCGCTAACAGGCGAACGGGGACGCTTTGGAGGTGGTCTGGGCTCGAGCTGCCACAGACGAGAAACACCTGGCCGAGTGGGCAGCAATAACATTAGTACGTTTCGTTTCTCGCCCTCTGGTCGCGCTCGAATCTCCTCCATAAACCATCACCAACCTTGGCTGGTTGGCTAGCCGGCCTCTTTCTGTCCAACTTGCCTTTGCCGCCTTTAACTTTTCCTAGCACCAGCTGGCCAGGCAGTCTAGGTGCTGACTTGCTCACCTCTGTCCCGCTCTTGGCTCATAATTACTTCATCATATCGGAGTCGAGCACCAACTTTGAGCTTTCGACTTCTCGAGCTCCAACCCCGCCATCGTTTCTTGTTGTCTTTGGATGGAGGTATTATGGCTGTTGGTTCGATCTAAACGAAGCTCTCGACGGTGTAGATAGCGCCCTCAACTTTCGAGACACATCATCATCATCGCCATTGCTAGCCTCCATAAAGCTATCTCGACTTCTGCCAGATACCAAGCACGCAACTAGGCTCCTCGATTCCTAAAGCGCTGTGCAAAACCCTGGTATAGCTTAACCTGGCCCTCTTCTTTGTCCGTATAAATCAGAATCTGCACCGCCATGACATCGACTACTCATTTGCCGCCTCTCGACTTCGACGATGGAGGGCTTCGTATTGTCCTGCTCCCCGAGGTTGAGATCTTGTCGTCTCCGCTGTCTCCAGATACCCCCCAAGCCAAAGAGCCCCCTTCGAATATGACCTTAAGCTCTGCGCGGTATTCTGAAAGCGACCAACATGCGGGAGACTCCGAATCCGACGATGACGGTCAAGGGGATGTGGACGACAACGAGTCCGACCACGATTCCAATTCGACGCCACCACCCCCAAGTATTCCGGTTCACCCCATCCCCGCCCTGCAGGATGCCTTTGCCGAATCGCTACACGAGGTGATGAGTGGCACGGCGGTTGAGAAACCCAAACTGAGGGCGCTGGATGCCCAGGGCCGTAGAGAAGCTGTGCTTGCTCAAGGCATAGACGAGCCCGCCTTTGATGCCACATGGAGGCTCCGGCCAGGACAGTCTCAGCACGAATTGGCCAAGCTCATTGCTCAGATTTCTTTTGGCGTATATTTGATGCTCAATGGCATGGCTAATAATAATACACAAGTGGTCACTATCCTCCAGGGCCACATTGACGAGGTTGACGAGTTTCTCGAAGTCACAATCGAGGATCTCGAGCAGGTAGAGATGGATCTAAAGAGGCGCATTGACCATTTGATGCTTCCCATGTCCAACGTCACAGTGTTCGAGCAGCTGCTCGAAGACCGCAAGTTTCGGACAGAGATACTGGAGGGTAACGAGAAGATTGAGCACATCCTGGCCAGGACCAATGTGGCCATGAAGCAGTGGGACGATGATATTGAAGCCGGGCTGCAGACCAGCAACATCTTCATCAACTGGTTGAACGAACAATCCGAAGGCACCTGGCGCGGGGATCAGCCAGATATCACCGACATCTTTGATGCCATGAGCGGCAATGCGGAAGGATGGCTCATTGCGTTTGAGAAAATCAGCGATAGTACCCATGACATCAATAGCCTCATTATTCGCCTGATGAATATTATATCCGAGATGGAAAAGAAAGCTGGTGAGGCCAGCCGGCGGACATGGGTAAGTTGTCCCTTGTTAATGTTTGTTGGTCTCGATAACTGATTCAAAGTCTAGGCGAGCATCACTCCATTCTCTGCACCCCCTATGCCCAAACCCCTGGATGTTCCACCACCGAAGCTCGAGCTCAACACTGCAAACACTGCACCGCATCATGCACCCTCAAGATCCATTGCTCAAGATACTGTTCGAAGCGGCTCTTCAGATAAAAGGCCTCCCAGCTCTATAGTTGACGCGGATGATACTAGTACCATTGATTTTCCTTTGCCAGGTGGCCTACCGCTGCTTCCACCATTCCGTTCAACTCGGCATACTTCGAACACTTTCGGCCTCAACAGCCCACAATCAGCAACGACCACGGCTACTCCTACCTTTGATAGTCCCCAATACACGCCGCAATCTACGGCGAATACTTTTGGTGTCACCAGCCCGCAATCCATGCAGATTCACTTGCGCCATGACTCAGTTGCGGAAACCGAGGAGAGCGAGCCAGAGACCGAGACAGGTCATAGCGATCATGGGGAGGAGGCGGTATTCCTCCTTCAGCCTCGAACCTATACACCGCAGCCCCCTGCGCCGTTGCCCTCACCACTGATCAAAGACGAACCCGGCCACAACGCTCGTTCAGGATCTCAGTCGACGCTACAATCACTCCAGTCTGCACCGTTTACTCCTGCAGACACCAAGTCCATGACATGGCGAGACAGCGATATCGTGCAGAGAAGGACTTCTCTCCGTGATCGCGTTTCCTTAAAAATGATGCCGCCTGGGGACATTCATATTCCACCAAGATCTCTGAAAGGCATGGAGATGTATGCTCACTCGCCTGGCACCACCACGCCTCAGACCATGAGATCTCATCAATTTGATTCAGCGTATGAGTCTGATGCGGAACGCCATGGCCGCCATCCATCTGGTAGCTCCAGCAATCTGGAAATGTCTCCTCCGCAGCTCAATGTCATGCCATCACCGCGTTCGGATCGACAACGATATCACCCTGTTCACGCGTCGCCACATTCACCACTTCAGCAGAGACCACATACCGCCGTCGGACACGGCCAATCAATGTACATTCAGGGCGGACCTAGTTTGGTACCGCCGCGCCATCTACGCAACAAACCGTCCAACGCCGGTATGAGCACGTTGAGCAATGTTCAATCAATAAGTTACGATGACGGGACGGCGCAGAGTGTACGGACGACCAAAACCGTGGACAAGCAGCTTAAGAAGAAGAAGAGCGCTTTTGGGTGGCTCAAGAAGGCTTTCAGCATGGACGAAGAAGAACGAGCAGCCTATGAGGCGCGCAAGGCCATGCAGTATGAGCAGAGCTACTACAACGCTGACCCACCAAAGTTTTTGGACGGAAAGAGGCTGCGGTAAAATACTTGGAGTGATTTTCTTTGAGTAACGCATTTGCACGGTTTGTCGGTCCAGGGAATAGTGGATTTCGATTTACATCTGGCGAGAAGGAAGAGGGAGACAAAGAAAAGCGACAACTAGGCTGAAGTCGCAACAGCTACAAGGCCGGACTAGGGCAGCAACTATACACAATACCACCTTTATCATCTGAATCAGACAGTCGAGCCAAGCTACTACGGAGAAGCATATCTCATTCAATGCAATATGCAACGAGTGGAGCTTTCCTTGGACTCAATTAATTACTTACCGAAGAGGAAGAACTCTCCTCCAACCTCTATACACACGATCTCACACAGGCTTATCTAGCATACCCTTTTCTATTACATCTTACTGACACATGTCTCTCATTTCGAGATGTGGTACTGTTCACGTATCAGCGATAAAGCGATTTCCTATCTTTCACTGCTTGTCTATCTTTTTGTATATGCCTCTCCTCCATTTTCCAATTTTTTTTTTTCGGTGCGTCATTTTGGGCATTGAATATCATCATATCATGGCGACGGACCTCATTTTTTCCTAAATTTTCATTTTTTTGCGCTTTGTTTCTCTTTGTATACCAAACTCTAGCGCGGCACATATGGCATCTTTTACAGTCTAGGGGGAAGCAGGCGGCACTTACATTTTTTGTACGTGGAAAAAATTATTACGAATCTAATGGGAGTCTGATGAGGTGTTTGTTTAAGGCTCTTCTGTTTTTTTATCTAAGCAGTTGCAATAAACATGTAAAACGCTGTGATATTTCTTGTCCCTCGTCAAGTCTTCGATGTACATCTATGTGCTTTCACTATGTCTAACTATTATGCGGAACTTTCAACATTGAGGGCTTTCATAAATTCAAATCATAATATCCAAAAAATGAGGGCGTATTTCGTAAGGTCATTGATGTGGAGGAAAATGGTGTCCACCCTTTGGAGAATCCATTAGACGACCGATTCTCCCACTCCGTAGCTCTTCACTCGGCTGAAGAAGAAGGGCTTGTCGTTTTTGAGCTGGAACTCGGCCCAGTCATCCGTCAGCTTGTTGTAGCTGCAGAAGCTCCTCCAAATGATCTTGTTGTTCCTGGTGCCCTTGCCCGCGCTTCTCAGCGACAAGTCCATGCGGTACATGTACTTTGCTCCCACACCCTCCGTCTCGACGTACAAGTCTGATTCCTGCTCCTTTGGGTCCGTGTTATCCGGATAGTCCAGCGCAGAGGACTGCCGCCAGCGGCCCTTGAGGGCTTGATGCATCATTGCGGAGGGGAGGTGGGCATGGGGAGCCTCGCGATGCAGTTTAAGCAGCTCTGGGGTGAGATGGTGCACGACATCGGCGGGGGAGGCTGTTGTGAGGAGGCTGATGACGGTGCCGTCGCGGAAGAAGCGCAGGTAGCGGTAGTAGGTGACGATGAGGTAAGGGTCTCCGCCCCAGACGGCCTGGTTTGTCGCCTGGCCGGTGCGGATATAGTTGACGGTGCTGATGTAGCAGCCGTTGAAGCGAATGCGAGGGCGGGTGCGAAACATGTTCTTCCACGAGGAATAAACATCCGTATCGTGGAGGGAGGCCGTGAAAGAGAGGGCATCAGCCAAGCGGCTCTCCTCAAGCTCTCTCATGCTGATGAGGAGGCCGTCCTCGTCTGCCTCCTCTTGGGCCTCGAGCTCTTCCCATTCGACCGTCTTTTGCCAGTGGCGAGGCATGGAGGTGAAGCCAAACTCGGTCCCCAGGCAGACGCGCCTCCAGATGCGCTGCTCCGTCGCGACCAGGTAGGCGAATCGCTTGCACACAAGACTTAGACGGGCAAAGTCCCCGACGTCGGCCACGGCAACGTCTTTGAGGATATGCACGAGCAGCTCATCCGGCAGGCTGGCTATGGGGCATGGAGGCGGCGGGGTGTTTTCGATGATGGGGGGCGCTGCCTCGATCTTTAACCCCGAAAAGCTGGCGATGAGCTCTTCCAACGTCAGCGGCTGGGGCTCCTCTTCGGCAGCGCTGGGGGCCGCAGGTTTGTGTGCTGCTGCTGGTGCAGCTGGTGCCGTTGCTGCTGCTCCTGAGGATGAAGATGAAGCGGTAGCCTTGGCGGGTGCAAAACCGGCTGGGAAGTGCTTCTCACGATACGACATGTCCACCCGATGATCCAGCTAAAGGAGTACAATTAGCATTATCCGCACGGCAAAGTAAGGTATTCATCTTGGTTGGGTCTTACTCGGTAGGCTTGTCTATAAAGCCGCAGACTCTCTCCCATATTGCCCTGTGCCTCCTTTTCCATGGCCTTTTCATAATGATCTAGCGCTGATACCAGCGGCTTTTCATCGTGCTTGCCGGGGGTGTCTGAAAGCAGATGCCCCGAAGCAGAGGGAGGGGGCATGGCATCAAAAGATGGGCCATGGAGATAGTACTCATCATCTTCAACGGCTGGCAAGCTCTTCTTGGCGATTGTTGGACTTAAAGGGCCCGTGTGCTTCCTTGGTCGTGAAGTGGCAGCCGGAGCAGCGGCAGAAGTTGAAGACGAAGCCTCAGCCTCATGGGCTCTCGACTGCAGGTCCGAGATCCATTGCTGGCGGAACGATTCCAGCTCCGAGCTTGCTTCACGGTCTTGTGAGGCCATGGCGGCGGCGGCTGTCGCAATTCAACGAGGAACGGTGTCCGATATGGCCGAGCGCGGGGAATTTGAGTGAGAGAGCAGGGCTTCCGTGCTTCGGGAGGTTGATTGCTAATGCTGGATGTACGAGTACAGTATGGTATGTACTAGCGGGACTCGAGTTTACAAAGACATTGATGGCGGTTATCACAAGGGGGATTAATAAATTGAGCGATGATGAGATAGGAGAGAAGGAGAATATGTCCCAATGCTGTATTTTATTTTAGTAACTGTGTATACAGTACAGTACCTGAGGTGAGATGAGATGAGATGAGATGAGACATGCAATCATTCGGTCAAGGCAATGCGCCCCTGGCGGGAGTGACTCGATCGGCCTGGACAATCTGGCATAGCCTGGGATCGGATTACTAAGACTGGATTAGGACATAGTACATGTACCCATACAGCCGACTAGAGGTAGAAAGTACAAACGCGGATGTGCCCATAGACTGCATTTCATGTGAGACACGGGTCTGCAGGAACTCTTATCTTATCGCCGCTTATCAATCGCCACCGATGCCCACAGCCAATCACAGCGCTAGGTGACATCATCGGCTACTCACGGTCCCAGATTCATCTCCGGCTGCGGCGTGGAGGCGAGCAAGATGCCGTAAAGAAAAAAAAATTCAACGGGGCCGGGGCGCTTGATGCGCTGCACTAGCACCGAACTCACCTCACTAAAAACACCTAGTCGCAACCTCCACCTAGCAGCATATGTTAGCAGCCGTCTATGACTGCTCGATTCCAGGCGGTTCTTGTCTCCTTCATCCTCTCCTTATATCCTCATATTACGCTCACTCTGCATTGACACCGATATCCATACGCTCGTCGCATCGTCAGCTGAAGCCCCTGTTGCCGCTCCGCACGTGGCCCGACTCCCGTCGACTCTCTGAGCTGGTCCGAGCATCTCCGAGATATTGCTAGGTCGCTCAATTCGTAACAAGCCGAGGGCTCGGCTCCTCGCTCACGTCCCCGGCCACCGACGGCCGGCATGGGATCCTTTTCTACGTCTGCTGTCCACAGCTCAAACAGCCAAAACTACGACAGGTTAGACGGGAACCAGGTCGTCATGCCTGGAGGTGATGGAAGCGATGCCATTCCCGACATCACGGCCGGCCAGAAGATGGTGTCGGCCATGTCGGGAAGCTTGTTGACGTCGCTGCTGGGTGAGCAATCCTTCTGATGCACCAATTAGAACATGTGCTAATCTCATTGTCTTTGCAGTGACTCCGTTAGATGTCGTCCGTGTGAGGCTACAGTCGCAATCAACCACCATTCCCGCGCCGACTGTCGATTTCTCCAGGCTTATGCGAACAACCACCAGCCTAACCCCCGTGCAATCGGCTGAACTTGGTGTCACGGCTTGCTGCCGCGAAGTCTTCTTCGCAGGAGGCAGCGCGATAGACTACTGCCTTGCTGTTCCGAGAATCGAAGGCATCACGGCACCAAGTGGAAGCAGCGCCGCCGCCGCCGACTGTGCGGTGCAAGAGGTCCAGAAGAAGACATATCACTCGACGATTGATGGGCTGCGCAAGATTGCCCGCAACGAAGGATTCACAACGCTATGGAGAGGCCTCTCACCCACCCTCGTCATGACGATTCCCGCCAACATCATCTACTTCACCGGATACGATTGGCTGAGGTTTAACCCCCTGAGTCCATTTTCTGGCTTCTCGACGGATTACGCGCCTCTTGTTGCCGGATCTGTCGCTCGACTTCTTGCGGCGACATCTGTCAGTCCTGTTGAGCTCATCCGCACTCGTATGCAGGCTGCCTCTGGCGCCTCGACGACAAACCACCTGGTTGAGACTTTCAATGGAATCCGGACCATGGTTGCCACCCATGGCTACACTTCACTTTGGCGAGGGCTGACGCTAACTCTGTGGCGAGATGTCCCGTTTTCCGGTCTATACTGGTGGGGATATGAGTCGATCCGATCTAGAATATCGGATATTCGGGAAGAACGCCAAGGCAGGCCGTTGGCCCGTGACACAATTGATGGACTCAACCGTACGACAGCACGGCGTCGATCACAGAGCCGGGAGAATCACACCGAGACCTTCCTCGACAGTTTTACTGCCGGAGCTATATCTGGTGCTCTCGCATCGATACTGACCATGCCGTTTGATGTGGGCAAGACGCGCACACAGGTCTTCCACGACTCATCGCGCCGCGGTGCTGGAGGTGCACTGGCGCCTGAAGAACAGAACATGATGCGGTTACTGTGGCACATCTTCAAGACGGAGGGATTCCCTGGTCTGTGGCGAGGTTGGATCCCACGAACCCTCAAGGTAGCGCCGGCCTGCGCCATCATGATCAGTAGTTACGAAGTCGGCAAGCGAGCATTCCGAAGCGTCAATGAGCGCTCTAGAAACGAAGGCTTTTCCAGAGAGGACTAAAGAAGAAGATGGGGCGAGATGAAATAAAAATAATTGGGTTTTGGCTTTGGCTTTGGCTTTGAAGCGGAATCTTCAACATTTTGGCGTTTTTTGCTTTATACGGAGTTTGATAAAAGGGACGAGCTGTGAGACGGCCCGTCCCTGTGGCATTTTGCTTTTTCTGAGCTGGGTCTGGCGACACTCCTATTCTTGTTGGACGACGATTTGAAATCCCTAGTTAGACTAAAACTTGCGTGTGTACGATAAGCTTAGCGGAAGATGTCTATGATAATAATTGCGAAGAATATAATTCACGTCTCTTAGAGTTGTGGTGAAGCTGTATGTGCGTGCTGTTAGTATCTTGGTGAAGAATATTTATTTAACGAGGCTGCAAGCTTAGCGCAGCTACCAAGGTACATGGAAGTAAGAAAAAAAAAAGAGAGTTTGTAGAGCAGCATGTTGAAGCTTTGTCTTTGGTAAGAAATTTTAATGATATAAAGTATTAAAATATATATCTGGATTTAGAGGCTATAAACGATTGAGGGCCTTGCTGATACTGGCGGAAAACCCCCGAGTTTTTCTTTCATCCTAAACCCGAGACACCACAAAAACAAAATCATCATCTCATCCGTCTTATACACACAAACAATGTACACCCTCACCAACATCGACCAGCACCACTTCTCCGGCCCAGAAGACGTCTACGTGCTCGAGGCCCACCGCACGGCGTCGGGGCTCGCCACGGTGGCCTCGGACCAGACGCTGTCGCTCTTCAACCCGGGGCGACTCGGGACGGGGCCAGTGGCGAGGCTGAGGACGGACCATGGCAATGTGACGACGCTGCGGGTGTTTGACGCGGCGACGTCGGTGGTTTGCACGGCTGGGGAGAATGGATCGGTGGGCGTGTGGGATTTGAGGCAGGGGGCGCGGGTTGCGCAGTTTACGGGTGAGTTTTTCTTGAGAGGAAGGACGAGGCTGATGAGTGTGAGGATTGAGGGATGAGGGATGAGAGGCGAGGATGAAGATGGAGCTGAGGCTGAGAGACAAGGAATGAGGATGAATGGAATGAAGGGAAAAAGGAAAGAAACAATCTTGTGCTAACCACCATGACGAGGCAGCCGGCCAAGCATCCATCCTGTCCATGGCTTGCAGCGCAAACACACAGACAATCGCCGTGGGCACCGAGCTGGAGAACCACGCAGCTACAATACACCTCTGGTAAGACAAACGCCCCATCTCAACCTCTCACCAACTCTCATCCCCTCTAACACAAGCCTCTCTTCTTCCTTTCCCCCGCTCTCAGGGACGTCCGCTCCAACCCATCCCCAAAAGCAACCTACTCCGAAGTCCACAGCGACGACGTCACCTCCCTCGCCTTCCACCCGTCCCAGCCCGCGCTGCTCGTCTCGGGCTCGACCGACGGCCTCGTCAGCGTCCACGACACCACCATCCAGGACGAGGACGAGCTCACCGTCCAGACGCTCAACCACAACGCCTCCATCCACGACGCCGCCTTTCTCAACAACACGGAGCTCTTCGCGCTGTCCCACGACGAGGCCTTTGCGCTGTACGACGTCGCCGACGAGAAGGAGACGGGCGATGCCGCGCAGGACTTTGGGGACTTGAGGAAAGTGCTTGGGTGTCAGTATGTGGCCAACGTGACGACAAAGGTGGATGGCAGCGGCGCGATTCTGGGCGCAGGAGCACAAGAGTATGTATTCCCCTCCCTCCCTCCCATCCCCTTTTATGTAAAATCTAAAACACTCATGCTTACAAAACTCTAACCACCCCAACAGCAAGGAAAACTTTGAGCTCATCTTCCTGGCCAAGGCGGCGGATGGCTCGTGGGCGCTGGATCTCGCCAACAAGGTCGTCCTGCCGGGGGCTCACGGCAGCGAGATTGTGCGGTCCTTCTGCTTCTTCGACGATGAGCAGGTTGTGTTTACGACTGGAGAGGATGGAAACGTCAAGGCGTGGAGAGCGGGTTAATCTTTGGATAGAAAACGAGATATCACAATAGGTTTTTCTTTTTCTTTTTTCTTTTTCTTTGGCATCGGGGGAAGGGTTTTTATTTTGATTCTATATATACGGTAGAGGTTCCTATTCGGTGGAAGTGTTTTTCGTAAACCTGAAATATCCTCCTCCCTCCCCTTTTTTTGCCGGCACCAATATACATTCAAAGCAAGTTGCAAAAGCCAAATTCGTGATGGCCATTACTCATCTTGACCGTGACCTCAAAATGCTTGTAGATTGTTGCTTGTAACAAAAGACCTGGTCGCTGTTGCAGTATGAAATGCAGTAGACAATCATGCTGATTGACTCTACTGAAGAGACGCGTCTTGAGCTCTTGGTCCGTAGCTGCTCTTGTTCAGTGCCTGATTAGTCCCTTGACATGGCCCCGAGGTGGCGGATAGAAAAGACCACTTGATTCAGGTCCACCGTAGCTGATTCGCCCCCTTCCACCGGATATGGAGAGCAATACAGGCCCAGCAGAAGGTGTAAATGCCACTAATCAGATGCTTCTCCCTCCAGCTCCCATTCGACAGCCATTTCCTTGCACGCAATCCCCTTGTTACTTCAACCGAATTTGTCATGCTTGTTCTTCACCTTAATCTCCAACAGCCGCTCATGATAGTCGCCCTCCCTCTTGGCCCTCTTGAGCATCCGCACCTCATCCTCGTCCAGTCTCCGCCCAGCAGCGTCCTCCAGCTCGCGGCGGCTAATCTTGGACTTTTCGCGCTCCTCCTTGGACGTCCTCAAGCGGGGCTTAAACCGGGCCTGCATGCGGATACGCAGCGTCGTGTTGAATGTGATGGCATCGGCGTCGCCACGGACCTCGGCGGGCGGCGCATTCGGCCTGGACGATGTCGACGGCTTGATGGTGAGTAAAGTGTCGCGCAGCGTCTGGATCTGGAACGTCCCTGGTGTGTCTGCGGTGGCGATGATGTTGAACGATTCCAGAGGGGAAACGGCTTCTGAGGTGGCCGAGAGCAGGCCAATCTTGTCGCAGGCGAGATATCTGCATTGCGTCCTTTGGTTAGCACATGCCATGTTGGAGAGCCTTTGCACAGACATATTCGTACCTTCCGTGGTGCCCCTTGAAGCGAAAGTTTTCCGTGCCGGCAACGCGGTTCGCTACCCAAACCTGCCGGACATCATGGGGCTCCGCGCTCGTCGGGTTGTTGTCGACGATGTTCTCAATCGGCAGCGCAAACACCTTGCCGCTGGGGTCGCAGGCGAGGGCAGACGGCTTGTCCGTAGGCAGGACAATCATGACAGGCCCGACGACATCGCCGACGGCATCGGCAGACACCCAGCTGTCGTCGTTGGGCTGGTCGTCGTCATTGTCGCGACGCTCGTCAAGCTGCTTCTGCTGCTTCTGCTGCCTGCTGGACTCGCCGGGCTCGTCGTCGGCGCGATCCGCAGCGGCGCGCTTCCGCTTCTTGGTCTTTTTGTCGCCCTTGAAGGTCAGCGGCTTGACCATTGTGCGGCCAATGGGGATGCGGGTTGCGTCGGGGCTGTGAGTACGAGTGCAGGTAGGGCGAGCGACCGGACGAGATGCGCCGTATTGCCTGGACTCGGTAGCATTACGCGGGAAAGCCTGCGGTCGGGTCGTCGTCCAAAGGAGCTACAAGATCCAATGTACGAGTACTAACTTGGCGATAAGAGTCGGGGGCCGGCGAGCTCCATCGGCAGCTGGGGCGTTTACGTAAGCCGACTGCTCAAGCTCGAGCTTCCTCTGCACTTTTGGCGGTTCTTTTGGCGGTTCTTTTGGCTGGTTTGCTCTGTTTGGCGCACTTTAGTCCTGCCTCGGGACCCTCTCATTTGTCTTGCGATTGCTGCGATTGCTGCCCCTCCCCCACCCAGGCATGAGTCGATGAACCGGCACACAAGCAAATGCTCTGATAATTTTCTGGAGCGTGGAGGAGCGGAAATGGAGCCGTGGCGGCCTTGGGGGCGAGGATCAAGGACGTTTCCTTTTTCTTTGCGACGGCCCCTCGTGCCACCCGAAGGATCAAGATCGATCCTTTTCTTCCGCATCTCTCCACCTGTGGTTTCTGCTGCTTGCTACTCGTATTCTGCCACTTGCTCAGGCATTCCTCTGGTCAGCAGCTGACGTCTGCCGCATCACTCTTCGTATCATCGTATCATCGTCTCAACATGGCGCCCCTGGCTCAGGCTGTGACAGTGTCTCTCAAGGACCTGCAAAATGGTATGAAGGCCCAACATGTCCATCTACTTGCTACTGCCTACTCTGTATAAGATGTCCGTCCCAATCATGGCAAGTGAGACCAACTCAATGGGTGAATGGATGAATGGATGGATGGATGGATGGTTGGATGGTTGGATGGATGGACTCAAAGCCCGCCCACTCACACTCAAGGCCTGCATTGATGATGTTTCTACACACTCACACGCACACTCACACTCGCACTCACACCAACTCATTGCCACGCTGCCGTTGTTCCCCTGGCTTACGCAACAAACACAGGAGACGTCTCATTCGAGACTCTGCAGCAGGCCTTTGGCCCTGACTCCCTCGGTATCCTAGTCGTCAAGGACGTTCCACAAGAATTCGCCCAGCTGCGCCATGTCGCCCTATCATATGGATCCTACTTGGGAAATTTGCCCAAAGAGGAACTGGGTAAGTGCTTGTTTGCCTTTTTTCTTTCCTTTTTTCTTCTTTCTTCAGCCACCGAGGTGGAAAGGAGGGAGGGGAGGCCAGGCAACGATTTTCCTCTTTTCCCATGACACAAGCAGCGGAGCGCTTACCATCGCCTTTGTAGACAAGTTGGAAAACGCTAAAGCAAAGTATCTTACCGGCTGGTCTCTGGGCAAAGAGACGCTCAAGAACGGCCAAGCCGACACTTTCAAGGGATCCTACTACGCCAACTGCGCCTTTTACGTGAATCCCAGCCTGGAATGTGCTGAGCCCACGGCTGAGTTCTCGCCAGAGACGTTCCCAGAGTACCTGTCGCCCAACGTCTGGCCTGCGGAGAATGTGCTTCCCGGTATGAAGCCGGCAGTGACGAGCCTCTGCCGCCTCATAATCGACGTTGCCGTGCTGGTGGCGCGCGCTTGTGACCGCTTTGCCGAGAAGGAGATCCAGGGGTACCCCAAGGGCTACCTGGAGCACGTCGTCAGCACATCCAACACTACCAAGGCGAGGCTGCTGCACTACTTCCCTCAGGGTGCGTCTGAGGCGGCATCGACTGAGGCAGAGGGCGATGAGGACGACTGGTGCGGCACCCATCTCGACCATGGCTGCTTGACGGGACTCACATCTGCCATGTTCATCGACGAAAAGCAGGTCAGCCCGGCGGTGCCAACGGCAGACTTGACGAGCCTCAATGGCGCCTCTCTGCCTCCGTTGGAGGAGCTTCCTGCCTCGCCTGACGCCGCGGCCGGTCTCTACATCAAGTCTCGAACGGGCGAGACAGTGCAGGTCAAGATCCCTCGTGACTGCATCGCGTTCCAGACAGGTGAGGCTCTGGAACGCATCACGGCGGGCAAGTTCAAGGCGGTGCCGCACTTTGTGAGGGGTGTGAGGGCCAGTGTTAGTGATGGGAGGGTAGCGAGGAATACGCTGGCCGTGTTTACGCAGCCCAACCTGGGCGAGGAGGTTGACATTGCGCAGCACTTGACGTTTGGCGAGTTTGCCAGAGGCGTCGTGACGAAGAACACGGTGTCTTAGGCTGTCTTGCCTTGAGCCCTAGACTTAGAACATAGTAAACAATCGAATACGATGAGACTGTGACCGGAGATGCTGCCTTGGCTGAAGCAGCGTCCTCCACATCGCTGCCAATGACAAATACTACATGCGCCCACCCATATGAGTGAGTAGGTAGGTACTTAAGTCAATTGTTTCAGCCTAGACTTGCTGTGCTGCTGTGCTGCTGTTAGCTGCACCCGTCGCTCCGGTGTTTTTGGGCTGGTGCTGTATGATCTCAGACACCAGACAGACGCAGGGCCAAAGGCGTCGAGACTATATTCGGCCAACCCGTGTCCGCCTCACCGGATACACACAGTCACAGTCACCGTTGCGTTGCACATAGCGCTGCAACCCCCTGCAGGCACGGCACTGCATTGAGCTCCTGCAGGTATGACTGCACGTTCCCGCCGTGACGGAGAGCCGTAGCCGCAGTCCAATAACCTCTTTTCTCTCTTGTTCTCTTTGGCCTCGTGGCAACGCCGGAGACCAAGGCCAACCACGTGGTGGGCAAGCATGGGAGTCAAACATTACAGGTAGCATTTCTGCTGAGGATAATGGGTAACATGTCATTCCAATACTCCAATACATGGGTGCCTAAGGCTGGATCGAGTCAAAAGGCATCCACAGACAGCCAGCCTCGTTCGGCCCCCATGCGCACTGCGTCGACCAAGCAGAAGACGTCATCCAGGTCAATAGACTGGGCGAGCCGGGAGCTAGAGTCGATGCGGGCTAGCCGTGGCCTTGCTCTCCCTTCAACCTCACCTGAACAGCCATGATGCGGACAGAATCGTATCATGGCATGCGCTTCCCCACCGCGACGGGAACGAGCGGGGCGCGGACATGTTCAGCTGGCCGTGGCCGTAGCCGTAGATAGTAGGCGCAAGGCAAGGGGTGAGGCAGCTCGCTCGCCCATCAGCTCGGTGAGGGACAAGAACCAATCCCAAGATTGTTGGAGGGGGCAGGAATTCCAGCCGCGCGGAACCCAAGATGGACGAATGGCAATGCGATGCGAGGGGCGATGCGACCAACCAACACCAACCACAACCGCAACGGCCAACGGAAAGCGACAGCCGCTGACCGGCAAGCGGAAGCGAGGAAGTGGGTTGTATCGGGTTTGTTTCGTTTGTACTGTATGTTTGCTTGTCTGCCTGGAATTGTAGGGCGATGCGATGCGATGCGATGCGATCCATTTGGGATTCTCACCTACCTAGTCCTCTACTCAATCACGTGTGGGTAGCGGGAGTCATCGAGATGCTCAGGTGATGGGGGATTGCAAAGGCAAAAAACAGGGCATTGGCAGAATCGGATATAGTAGGGAAAGAGAGAGAAGGGCATGGATACGAAGACTGGAGTTTGTCGCTCTTGCTTGGCGTTGGACATGGAAGAAAAGCCCCGCGCCAAAGACTCGGGTCAGCAAATCTATCACTTCTCTCTCTCTCCCTCTCTCCCTCTATGTCTCCCTCTCGCTCGCTGCGTGCTTTTTCCGTTTCCTTCTCCCTGTCCCTGTCCCGGCCGTCTCGTTACCGGCTGACGGCTACAGTGCAGTAGCTGGGCACAAGGGAGGGCCAGGCCAAAAAAAGAAACCAAACGAAGACAAGCACGGGCCCGATTGGGTTATTACGTTGACGTTATACTGGCCAGAACCCTGCATCCTGCCTGGTCCCAACCGAGCATCACAGCAGCTACCAGCCCTACCCTCCCTCCCGCCGGCTAGGCCCAACGCGGGCAACCCCCTGCTGTCAATTTCGATATATTGCTGCTAGCGCTTGATGGTAGCCGCAGTAAGAAGCGAATAATCGTTGAGAGCAACACCAAGCAAACGCAGATGCATCATTCCATGCGGCCGCCCGCCCCCGCGACCGCCCGCTGCAAACGGCTCCGGCATTTTCCTCACCGGCTGCTTCTTACCGTATTGTGAGTATGATGCTTGTATTATTCCCACTCACTCACGCGCAGATGGCCCTTGTCAAAACCCGCCCGTATAACAACCGTATAATAAGCGCTTCTTTTGTATTACTACCGCTATACTGTACTGTAGCATTACCAGCCAACCGGAAAACGGAAACAAAAAGAGAGAATGACAGCCAAGATATGCCATCATAGAGGGGCAAATACGACATGACACGACATGATACCCGAGTGCAAAAGCACAGTCCCTGTGATTGGGGCTGAGGCCGGGGTGCGAAGCCTACAACCCTGCACTTTCAGAGCGGCTGATGGGGATGACGCCCATTCATGGTGGATGGTGGGGGGTGACACCGAAAAGGCTCAAGTTGCCCGAAGTGAAACAAGGTGAATGCGAGTGGCCGCTTGTATTGGGCAGATGCTGCCTCTTGGTTGGCGTTGATACGAGTTGAGCGATCTTTTACGGTACATGATTTGGGAGCCAGTCGGAGGCCAGAGGGAGGGGGCGTGTGGATGTGGATGTGGATGAGGATGTACGGCCTCTTGCTCGCATACGGACGGTAACGAAGAAGAGAAAGATGCCTCGACGCCAACGCCCGCCTATTCATCTCGTCTTTGCCTTTGCCTACCGACTAACCCAGTATATCTGGTATTTTCACGACCACCACCAATTCAGATGCCGTAGTACCTAACAAGGCAAAACTACCGCCGTAATATGATATATTGCATCGCTTTGCTTTGTTCAGTCACGTCGTCTCTTGACAAAAGCCAAAAAAGCGGGATCCGGCCAAGACAAGGCATACACTGAGACATTGCCAAAAAAAGAGAGAAAAATGTTTCAGACCCGGATTAGATTCCTTTTCTTTTTATGGCAACACGGCGAGACATTCTAGAACTCCGACGTTACACGAGTGACTGCGATGACAATTGATGACTGCAAATCTCTCTGTCCACACTTACATTGCAGTGCGAGCCTCGTCTGCCGTTTGTGCGGTGGCCTGGGCGCGTGTACATGCCCTTCTTGTGCTGTCCTTGCTCGGCAGTGATTTAATTGTAATTCCACATTTGTTACACGCAAAGTAGAAAAAAAGAGAGAAAAAATAGACCCCAAATCAGACCCTCTCGGTGAGGTTGGGCCGCGGCCTATTTCCTCATCTGGCAACAGTCCATCTTCCAGGCATCACCATCATGGCCGCCCCAAGCGCAGCGCCCCTGTCCAGACCGAAAGAATAAAAATAAAAATAAAAGTAAAATAAAACCAGAGAACAAAAAAGGCCAATCACCGCAAGGCGGCCAATCGACTCATCCAGATCATCGGATTCCCTCTTCCATATACGCCCCTCCCTGCAGCCCTGTTTTGATCCTCCTCGAATCCTGCCAATGGCAAGTCACACTGGCCACGGCATTTTGGGAAAAAGCAGGGGGTATATCGCACACTCCCACCCCCTTCCACACCCGTTTACAGGCCAGCCACATGGCCTTTTTGCCTTGCCTTTGACTCTTTTGCTTGGCTTCCTGTTTTACAGTCACTATCGAGCAGTTCTTTTTTCAGCTGTCCCGAACATAGCCCTAACATTGTATTGCCTAGACCCCTTGACACAGCTTTGACTTTTGGTGTTGGGCCCCCCTCCCTCCTCCGCCCCCCTGTCAGTATCTACGATGACGCCCGGAAGGTAAACAGGACGAGAAAGAAGTCATCGAGTTAGGCAAACGTTCGTCTCCCGTGAAAAGTGATGGCCGAAGGGGGCAGCGCGCCCCAGAGGGAACCAGGGGGGGTCATGGTGGAGAGGCGCAATTCAGCTTTGGGCAATGGCAGGATTCGACCCAGAGAATCCGACGGCGGGCTCATGGCTTTTCTTTCCCCTGCCCATCGCTTTGTGTGTGTTTGGTTCTCCATAGCCTCACTAGTTGGGGCTTTCTTTGCTCGAGGTGGTTCGTTAGATACTAGCTTGTACCGGTCCTCGAGGAGATAAATATGCAGCTTTGCCACTTCATGAAGCTCTCATCATCTTCAAACCATTCAGAGTACAGCACTCATCCACTTACACAAGACTTCTACCGCCTACAAGATGAATCAAGTAAACGTCATCCCTTCTTCCATATCTCACCTCGCCGTGGGTGAGCCTGTCTTGGCCGGAACCAATGTTTCGTCCCATTTCCCATACCGCTACTTGCTGCTCTTGCTTCTCATTGCTCCCCTCGTCCATACCTACCGAGGCCACAAGAGCCGGACAGAGAGACCACTCTCCGTCCGCATCTTCAAGATTCTGTCTCAGATGAGATATCAAGTATACTCCTTCGTCTACAATGCCATCCTCAACTGTGCCAGGCCAACACTATCCATCAACATCTTCCCACGAAAGGTCCTCGTCACGGACCCTTCCATGGAAAGCGTTCTATCAAGACACACTTCGGAGACCAGTCTTGCCAATGTCATCTTCCTCATTGGCCGCCGGGTGTTTGACTTGAGCGACGCAACCATCAATGCCATTGGATCTTATGATCCTCGTCCGGTCCATGTGGGCGAATTCTCCTCTGCAAGCAACGCCAGGGCCCTCGTCGCTCAGGTATCAAATGCTGCGAACCAGCGGCTGCAGAGCCAGCCTGACGTTCAAGAGACCGAGCTTGGACCCTGGCTCTTCAAACTCACCAGTTCATCTGTGGCGAGTGCCCTTTGGGGACCAGAGAGCCCCTTTGTTGTGGACGACGAGTTCCAAACAGCCTTCATGTAAGTCTGACCCTCTTTCTTTCACCATCTTTCTTCATAAAGCTAACATCGTTATGTTATAGGGAAATCAGCGGTTCACAAATGACTCTCCTGAGACCCTTTTCGAAGTACACTGCCCAGGCAGCCCACAAGGCCAGAGCTCTCATCATCAGCAAGCTCAAGTCCTTTCACTTCAACAACAGAGACTCTAGACTTCGACAAATCGCCCATCGAATCAACGCCGTTGCCCTGTCTGATACCGAGTGGGAATCCAACAAGGACTACTTCAACGTCGAGCTGCTTACATCACTTGGCCTTTTGGTCACCCCAAGCAGCATGGCTGTCTGGATGATCCGCCATCTGCTGATGCGTCCTGATCTTCTTGAGAGAGTCGTCAAGGAGGCACGAAACCCAGACATTCTTGATGCCGAGGGCAGAATTGATGTTGCGCGCATTCGAGAGTCCTTCCCCTTTTTGGCAGCCTGCTTGTACGAGACGCTGCGACTGCACATGACGGCAATTCCACGCCTGGCAAAGACCGATCTTGACATCGCGGTGCCAAACTCACAGCCCATCCATCTCAAGTCGGGAGATCTCATCTACCTTGCCATGTCTTCGTTCAACAAGGACACCGCAACATGGGGCTCTGATGCCGGCACCTTCTCCCCCGACAAGTTCCTTACAAACTCCGGCAGCCTCTCGGCTTCCATGGTCCGAAAGCTGCGCGTCTTTGGCGTGGCAGGCAACTTGTGCCCCGGAAGAAAAGTTGGCTTCGAGACCATCCTGTTTGTGGTTGCCAATGTGCTGCGAGACTTTGACATTGAGAACCCCCGAGGAGAGGACGTGACCTATCCAGAGCCCAGGACCGAGGATGGCTTCGGCATCGGCTTTGAGCGGTGCGCCAACGAAATCACAGTGAGACTCAGGAGGGTATAGAGAAGAGACGGGAAGAATGCTTGTTCCAATGAGATGACGAACGATATAATGTACTATGCTGGGAGGATTGTCTGTTTTATGTTTTTTGTTTTTGCTGTATAGAATTTCTAGATGCTCTAGCGTGGGTTGGATTTTTGAGAGCCTGGAGCTCGCGGAGTTTACTATTTGCTGTAAGATAGAGGGATGAGAACTGGATTCTGAAATTGACTGCTGGTACTGTCAAATGAGCTGCCTTTAGTGTTTTCTCTTGTTTCTGTGGTTGATTAGTTCTAAGATAATACAAATCTTGAGTGTCAGAATACATGTTCAGCCAGTACTGTGAAATATAGAGCCAAGAGTAGAGACGATGAATATGATACTATTAGGCAATTATGCTGGTAGAAAAAAAAAGAAAAAAAAAGACATCAAAAAAGTTGCTGAAACTTCAATGGCCTCTGTTAATTCCAAGGCACCAGTAACAAAAAACGTGGTCGCTGTGTATATGGCGAATCGCTGCTCATGCCGCGTTGGGCGGATGAATTATGCAATCGCAGGCAATCACGTCATCGGACATCTTATCGCTTTGACAGCTGCCCCGCCACGGTAAGCTGGGACGAGTGCCCGAAATCTATGTGTTTTGACATCACCTTGACTTATCGCGCAAAGTAATAAATTAGTAGGGAAAGTAGTTAGTAGGTTGGGGATGCAGGGCAGTTGAGACGGAGGGGGTTTGAGGGGTAATTGCTTGCGTTCAAAGCTTACAGCGACTTCGCCATTCTGCTGCAACTTGCTCTTCAACACACAGCTCTTGAGTTCTGAAAGCAAACAACTTCAACTTCACCACTTTACATCACATCCCTTCACTTCACATTGCATTGCATTCAACACCAACTCTTGTCAAATCCAACACAATACAATACAGAAACAATGGCTGTCCCTCCCAAGTTCGCCGGCCACAAGCTCGAGTTCGCCCCGCCAACAGCTTCATCCTCCTCCGTGCCGCGCGCAACTCACACCTTTGAGCTCTTCGTCGACTACTGCTGCCCCTTTTCCGCTCGCATCTTCAACACGCTCACCACCCAAGTCTTCCCCGTCGTGCGCGAGACCCCCGCCTGGGCCAGCAGCCTCACCGTCGTCTTCCGCCAGCAGGTGCAGCCGTGGCACCCGTCGTCGACGCTGATGCACGAGGCGGGCCTCGCCGTCCTGCGCCTGGCCCCGGACAAGTTCTGGGCCTTTAGCGGCGAGCTGTTTGCCGTGCAGAAGGACTTTTTCGACGTCAGCGTCGTCAACGAGACGCGCAACCAGACGTACCGCCGCCTGGCAAAGGTGGCCGCAAAGGTCGGCGTCAGTGAGGAGGAGGTCTACAAGCTGCTGGTCATTCCCGACAAGGCCGGCGAGGATGGCTCCCTGAACATCGGCAATGCCGTTACCAACGACCTCAAGGTTGTCACCAAGATGAACCGCCTAGTGGGCGTCCATGTCACTCCGACTGTTGTTTTCGACGGTGTTGTTCAGGATACCAGTTCCGGCTGGACCGTGGACCAGTGGAAGGAGTTTTTCACTAAGAACATTGCGTAGATGGACGTGAGAGGGAAGATGGATAAGCTACTTCTGCAGCTTTAGCAATTGAAAAATGAAGTCAATTAGTGTTTGTGCTCGTGTAAATGCAAGAATTCCAGTACATGTATTATTGTCAAATAGAGAGCTCAGTAAATGCACCAAGCTTTTATCGTTATCGCAGGTGGGCCAATCCAAATGCGACCTCATGGCTCACAGAATATTAGTCTGAACTAATATCGAGATTCAAGCAACTACATTCATTTCAGCCCACTTTGATTCAATTCCATGATAAAAACTCACAACCCAGCATGCTTCCCCTAAGACTGTGTGCCAAAAAGCCATTCAGCACATTCATCAGCCCCTCATCAGCTCCCCGCCTCATTAGGTGGCAGCATCTTCCCCAGACTCGCATCCTACGACAGCTCGAAAGCAGATGCCTCCAGCGATGCTACGCCCAAGCAGCTAAGAAACCCGTCTCAAAACCGAGCCCTTCACCAGCCGAACAGGCAAAGCAGCAGGCCAAAGCTGCCGCTGCCACCGCCGGATCAAAACACTACGGCAAGCCCTGAAAATGAGACTCGTACCTAGACAAGGACACAATTTGCTAATGATGAAAAAAATCACAGAGATTGCCGAGAGATTGCTCATCTACCATGCTGGTACAGGGCGGATCACGTTTCTGGCCATGGTCAAGGTGACGACGCTGTTTCTCGGGGCGTTTTTCACGTTTATTGTTGTGCCGGGATATGTCAAGGCCGAGAAGCCAGAGTGGGAGACGTTGGGAGGTGAGTTTGGTCTCGTTTCTTTTCTTTTCTTTCTGGCATCTTCGAGTGGGGATATGCAAAGATATTGAGAAGTGAACCTCTGTGATGAATCTCTACGCACCTGGAGGCAATAGTATCGATAATTGCCGTCTACATCCTTCTCCCATCACTTTGATACAGGAAATGAATGTCATCACTGACTTATCCAGTTGCCCTCTGCGGCCTCATCCCTCTGTTCTTCGTGGCATACACCACATCTCCCTTTGTTTCGCACATTTACATCCATCTCCCTCCCGTCGCACGCACCAGCCGCCCCGTTCTCGAGCGCTTCATTCAGGCCTTGCCCCCTTCCACCGAGCTCACTCTCACCACCATGAGCGCCATTGCCAAACCCCGCTACAGCACCACGCAGGTAGGGCACCTGCGTCCGGCAAAGCGACGCTTCGGCATCGTCAACTATGTACGAGATTCCGAGGGCGCAATCGCGGAAAACGAGACGAGGAGATGGTACAACTTGCGAGCCATGACGAAGTTTGGTGTGCAGGAGGCTGGGGTGGAGAAGAAGAAGCCCAAGGGGAAGAAGGGCAAGGACCTGACTGAGGCGTGGATCTGGGATGCTGTCAAAGACAAGATTGAGAAGAGAGCAGTGGCAAGTAAGACGTCCTAGTTGTATTGGACAACCAACTTTGTACCGGCTTACGAACGAATATTGTATGAATGGTGAACTCGAACCGTGTTGTCTCATTATTACAGCTACCTGTGTTCTATATCCTCCAGGACACAAACAACCATATTACAACGCACAACAACCACGACTCATCTATATATAGGTAGCTGTATACTATATATATCAACAAACTACATCGCATCGCCATCTCACTTATCCACAAGAAATCCATCAAGCCAAACGCTAGGAACGAAACAAGTAACATGCCCGTTCCCCATCAACGGGATGTGACCCGAGCCGCATACATCTGCTCCATTCCATCGCGTGCGAACGGTGCTAGCAGTAGCGGCTGGTAAGTATAACGTTGGCCATTCCAGAGCTTCGGGATTGGAAGTTTTCTAGAAGCCCCTTATGAGGTGCTGCGTTGGTTGTGTTTTCAGGCCTTGTTTCCCCAGAGAGCGCAGCCTCGTAGCTTCAACTTTGAAAACGAGATAGACGTCGCAAAACTCATCTACATGTATATACTAATATCAACACATCTACAACCGGCGTAGAACAGCTCAAGACTCCAAAGAGCCTCCAAACATCAAGCATCCCCATCCCTCCGTCGTAAAACATGAAACATTCCCCGACCCCGCCAAAAGCCAAGACATTTTTTCACCTCGCTACACCTACGACCCTTCCCTCTTCCTCACCGACCACTCACCTTGACCTCCCCAAAAGAGAAGAAGCCCAGAAAAAAAAAAATATCGCAGCCCCCAGCAAATCACACCACCCACACCACATCCCGACTCCCTCCCCCCCAGTCCCTCTCACATGCCATTTTGTCGTCCTGTCTCTTACCTCCGACCAAAAAAACCTACGCAAAGTTCCGGTAGCCCAAAAAACAAGCCTCGGCATTTCACTCCCCCCCCTCCCCATAGACTAAAACAATGCATCCATGCTGTCTAAATCCTTCCCCCTCCTTGTCCGTTATTATCACGCATATGCATGCATATGCCGTACATTACATGTTTCCACCTGTACAGCACAGCACAGTACATGTCTGTACTTTTTTTTGTCAACCCAACACCAGGTATTAAAAGGGGCAAAAGCAATATCAGACGAATTAGCAAAAACCCTGCAAAAACCACCACTGCAGCCCGTTCCCACAGAACTCATCACATTGCATATGTAACTGTAACTGTAATTCGTAATACACCTCGTCCAAGACCAATGATCTTCCTCCCATCCCTTCTAATTCCCACACCCCCCCTCCGCGTTGAAGCTTGTTATTTTCTTTCAGGAACATGCATCAACGAGGGCAAATAAGAGACCCAAAATATGCCCATATATAGCCTAATTAGCCCACGTCGAGCATACAGTAAAAAAAGGAAGCCATTCGCCCCAAATCCCCACAACTCCCAGCCCCGTACGGTACTCCATGGGGCAGATTAGTTCGTAGTTTGGGGCATGGGCCATGTGTTTACACTAGGAGTTCAGTAAAGCTACCTACCTAGTATGCGTACTTGAAGCCCAGCTTGCTCAGCAGCACCATTGATACTACATACTTACCTATACATCAAGTCTAGCATATACTCGTAGAGGCAACGAGGGATTCATGATACACAAAAGCAAGTCAGAAGCAACAGCAGCAGCAACAGCACCACATTCTCCAAATATATCCCCCTCTCTCCCCCACAAATCAAAACCCTCACTCCATCAACTCCCCCCTTCCTCTCTCTCTCTCTCTCTCTCCCAACAACATCATAAACCTCCCACACACACACCGTCCACAAAACCGGGCGGCCCCAAACTAAACACGGCCTCGAGGGAAAAAGTTCCCCAGACCCTCAGAAAAGCTCATTTCTTAGCGCCGCCCCTCTTCTTTCTCTCTCTCTCTCGCGCGCATATAGCCAGCCAGCCAGCCCTCTTATCAATCTTGGCCCCCCCCCCTCCCCTCCCCCATGTCCCGAGCCGAGGGCGTACTTGTACATGTACTGCAATGCACACGTACGGGCGGTACTCGTACATACATGGTGATAGGTACGCATGGACGTCTGCATCCTACGCCAGACAGATACGAGTACAGTATGTAATAGCGCCTACGAAAGATGTACTGTACAGCTATGCACCCAGCAACCAGGGTATAGTAAGTACGGGCAGGCATATTATTCGCATCTTGCCCGGATCGCGAGGCTGGCTGGCCCTAAGCCCAACGCTCGCCACCCCCTCCCCTGCTTCAGGCCTCTCTGGGCATCATCCCACACACAGCCGTACTCGTAACAACAGCAAGCGCCTGTAAACTCCGTGTTGTTTGTCTACGAGTACAAACACCAAGCAGATTGCATCCAAAATGCCTACGCCAACCCTGCTCGGCTCGACGATGCTTCGGTTGCGGCTGCGGCTGCGAGACTGATTCCGAAACACTCCGCCGGCCTCACTCCATCACATTGTCTTGTCCCAATATATCAGCGGCACCTCGTGTAGCATCGCGCTTCTAGAACCAAGCCCATCTCCCTCTCGCCACCTGGACCTCGTTATTTCGTACGACGACACCGCTCTACCTACCTAGTACTACTCGTATGTTCAGTAGTACTATGTACATGGACAAACCACAATGTCCGCTCGTCCGGCCCGCCAGCCATTAATTACAGTAACACGCTTCGGCTTTATTTCGTCCAGTTCCGCTTTCAGCCCAGCAATGCACCCCACAACACTCGCCGCTCCTCTGGGCTGCGTTCCCGTGGGTCCTGAGAGTACGGAGTAGGTACTTCTAATACTCGTAATATTACATGCAAATACTCCACATCAAACAACATGCACTCTCACAGACGCGTATCCTGTCCCTGAAACTCCGCTTCTTGATTTTGTATCCAAAAGACTCAACCCTCTGTAAAATCATCCTTCCATAGGTATTCACCAAAATATCAAGATTGCCCATTGCCTTGCACATGATGCTGCTGTTCCCATAGCCAACAGTGGCCGTGTGTTCGTAATAAAAGATCCGTTATGCATCACCCTAAACACCAATGATATGTACTGCATTCAAGCTAATCCTGCATTCCTGAGACTCCGACGTAGACGATGCACCAGGAAGCAAGAGTTGAGAAAACATGTGAATCAACCTGCAACACCGCCAATTCTGCCCATCATAGATTCATTAAGATCCTCCGCCAGTATAGCCCGCAGGGCGTTGCTGGTTACCAAATATTGCTTTTGTTTTGCCGGAGCGCCGCGTCTCTCTCTGTTCCCCCGTCTCCCCTTGTTTTTATATCCATCCTTCACATCTTGCCGCCGAGACCCCCATTGATCGTCATAGATGATCGCGTCCGAATAGCACGAAAACAACAACACACGAAATGAATAAGTAATAAAAACGAACAAAGATGAAAAGAAATTAGCCTAGTAGCTCATCTTCGTCCAGCGTAAGGTAAAAAAATGAGCCAAGGATGAAACAACAAAGCATGGGGAGATAACTATACATGACCGTAAAGATGAAAGAAGAAAATAAAGAAAAGAGCAACTAATAAAGGTATGCATCGTCATGGGACGTCTATCGTCATGTTGCGGATGGCGTCATGGCCCTGCATGAGCCAATCAGTCGAGAAACCTCGTTTATTATTCCTCAGTCGGAGGTCGCAGCTAGATCGATTCCTGAATCGGAGGCCGTAGGGAGCCAGAAGCCAGAAGCCAGGTCCATTCGATTTGGGAAAGGCCTCTAGCGGCGCTTCATTACCGGCGTGGTTCCGTCGTAATCCCATGCACGTTTGAGGCCACCTTCGTATACGCTGGCTACAGACTCCTGCCACATCGCGGGCGTGACGAAATTCGGCACAGGCGCAGCCACGTATTGATGTGGGGAAATACTGTGTTGTGAGCCGGACGGTAGCGACGAGTTTACAGCTTGAATGTCTTCAAGTGTAGGGACTTCGGGTGCACCTGAGGACGAAGCAACGTTCAGAGAACTGGCCGGGGAAACAGGGTTGGGCTCGGACTGGGCGGGCGTACCAAATGTGGTGTTCCATTGTCTAGTTACCGTGTTAGTCCATCCATTTGTGGGTGTTACATTACAAAGAATGAATACATCTAACAAGTTATGGGAGGGATAAAAGTAAGGAGAGGAGGTAGAGCGGAAAGGAAATAGAGAGGAATAAAGAAAAGGAAAAAAAAAAAAGTCCAAGTTCGCTGGTAGAAACCTACTCAAAAATCCTTGCCGGGTTCCAGGCTGGCTGCTCCGGCAGGCCCATGTTCTGTGCAATGCCGGGGCCGACTGCCTGTGGCATCATGACGAGCGACTGTGCAGATGGGGAGTCACTCTTACTGTCCAGACCGCCGGTAGAAATTGGAGGTGATATGGGATGGCTTATGTAACTGACTGTTTGATTGCCGCTCGAATCCAGTGCTTGCTCCATGGAACCAGCGCGCTGCATGCCGCGATATCCTGGAGGACTGGCACTATGAGATGGATGAGGGCTTCCGTAGGGGAAAGACGGCTTCAGAACAAAAGGCTTCCTAACGTCAGCTGAAAAAGCCTCTCTGACGGCGTCGATCTGTCGCTGCAATTCTGGCATTGGCCACGCCTCCATCACCTTTTCCATGATCCTCATGTGGCGGGTGAAGAATTCTCGCGCATCGGTATGAAGATCGGGGTCTGGGGAGACAATCGCCACCTAGTTTCGAGAGTTAGACTTGTGCAATACGACATAGTTATTTCTTCTTTTCTTCTTCTTCTTCTTCTTTTTGCGCAGAGTACAAGGGAGAGAAAGGAACTGAGCGCGGCTTACTAGATGAAGCACAATGCATGAGAGTCCGGCATAGACAGTAAAACTGAAGCCGCGCTGCATGCACTGTAGCCCCATGGTTCCGAATGAATTGATAACAGCTTCCTGCAGACGGCAGAGAGCACGAGCGGAATTGTAGCAAATCATCATGTGATGCTTCCACTGGGCTTCCTGGGTCGTCGGGTCCAGGAATGACAGCTGGGGTCGGTGGAACAAGATGAGAGTCAGATAGTAATATGAGTGCAGGTTGCCAAGGAAGGGTGAGGGCAGCCAGGGTGCTGAGCCGTCCGGAGGAAACGTCACGCTAAGGTCAGCAGGAAGTTCTGCCAAGAAGGCGTTGAAGTGCTGGTCCATTTGCTGAAATTCAGGGTCGATTCCCCAATCCTTTCTCTTCTTTAGGCGAACATAAATGTTGGTAATCCTGGCGATGTTTCGCACGTTGCGCGCAAAGTAGGTGAAATTGCGCGAGACGTGATACTCGGCATCGTCTCCACCGGGAATAGGCTTTGGGACATTAAAGTCTACAGAATCGAGATCGACAGCCAAGTTGTAGCGACCTATACACACATTTTGCGCGCCACATTAGCAACCCCGTCGTTGTCAAGTCAGTCGGGGTGGATGATGTAACATCACCGTAGTTGAACGTACCTTGCGGAGTCCCCACCATGACTTCACAAACAAAGACTGTCTGCCAGATTCGCGTTCGCAGCTGACAGTCTGTGGGGCTATATTCGCAAGGCCGGCCAGACTGGTGCTCCTCGTAGTGCTCTTCCAGACCAAGATCCTTGGCCATCTGAACGCATTGGACAACAGTCATCCACGAGCGGTAGTAGTAGCCTCGCTTCGGTGCAGCTTCTCGGGCCTTGAGAATCATTAGCAGCGCCTGAAGAGTGCTTAAGCGAGGAACATCCATAAAAGCGTCGGCATGCCCTAGACTCGTTTTAGCACAAAGGATCTCGATGCATGCTAGCATTAAGCAAAGCAAGGGGCAACGTACTTGATGCTAGCGCCAGCCACTGTTGGCCCTGTGCTGGTTCGTCTGCGAGCCGCCCTCCAATCGCAAACAGAGCTTCAAGGATCAACGGGGAAATTGATTCTCTGGCGGTGGCCCATTGGCGGTAAAACATTGACCGGTTGAGCACGGGGACGTAAGGATGAACATGGGTAAAATAGAGGTCGAAGTAGTGAATTGCAGTTCCGTCATCTGGCATCAATTCAGGAGGGATGCGAATCCTGTGGCCTGCACCGATCGAAATGGGGGGCAGATCCAACTCATCGTCATCTTCAACTGCCGGATCTTCGCGTCGAAAAGAGGCCTTGTTCCTCAGATATGGCGCTGCGACAGGTTAGTCAGCAAAGTAGGATATTGCAGCTTAGAGCTTGCAAATTCATACCTGTTCCGATCTCGTTCATCTTGAGGCCGCCCAAGAGATCTGCTAGATCCTGTTGCTGGTAAGAATCGGCGGAATAGGCGCCGGGTGAGGAGCCCGGCTGCGACGACTGCTGCATGGGTGGCGTTGGGAATGCATCCTGAGGGTTAATCTGTTGATCTACCATGGACATTTGTGGGGGAACCGTCGTGTAGTGAATATTGTGCTGGGGTTGCGAAGCATCGTAGGGAAGAGATTGAAAAGAAGCTGAAGCTGCGTCGGGATAGCCGGCCTGCGGCGCATAGACGTCTTGTTCGGATTTGAGGGAAGCTTGCCCCTGCTGGTGCGATGGCATCGCCATTTGCTGAAATTGGTTCGTCGGCGGGACAAAGGCCTCATACGTCGTTGAATCGGTTGCGCCATCGTATCCATTCGGTCGGACGCAGTGAAGCTTGAGGCGAATGCAGGCACTGCAGGGCCAAGTATTCGTGGTGGCAGCATCACACTTGATCTTCCGTCTCCGGCAGCCTTCGCAGGCTCTCATAACTGTGGAGCATCGTCAGCAATCTTGGTCATCATGACTCTATATGGCAGGCCCCAAAGTACCTTTGAGCCGCTTATGGCGATTGTGCTCATCAACGAAGACATAATCTAAATCGGACACACGACGGGTTAGTTTGCGACCTTGGCCAGTCTACCAGATGGAGCTGGTGATTCTCACTCTTCTGGGTCTCCCTCTGAGGGTATTGCTGGGGCGCAAAAGTATAGCTGTTCATGCCGACGCTCTGGGCGTTCTGGGAGTCCTGCGGCAGAATGCGACGAATGGAAGGGTCATTAGAGGCCATGACGGTATGGGGATGCGCTTTCGTGGGTCGGTCGTCAAGCGGTCGTTACGTTGCGTATATAGAGATGAATGTCGGTGCCGGTATATGGGAATAGATGTAGATGTCGGGACAGGTATAGGTATGGCTATACAGGAATAAAGGGTATAGATATCAGCGTCGGGCTCGTGAGTTCATGTACATTAACACCGGAAAGTGGCGACCCCGGCGCCTCGGAATGTGGTCGCGCAGAGCTGCACAGCGGCCGCAGGGAGAATCGAAAGAGTGGTAGAAACAAGGCGGAAGCGGCGGCGAATTCGTCCGGCAATCCGCGAATCAATCCAGAGCCCAAATGCGAAGCTGGAGGCAGCGGGATATGGCAGCGTTTGGTGTTTTGGCAAAGTTGGAACTCTGTGATTGATCCGGGCAGTAGCAGAAGTACAACCTAAGTATAAAGGTATTGGATAGCAGAGGGGCAGGCGCTGGCGTTGTACTATGTAACTCGTAGCAGGATGCGGACTTTTGGGGTTGGCCAAGGACAAGGGCTAAATGCGTGGGTGGTACCAAACGGGACAGACAGGAGGGAGGGGCGTTCAAACCAAGACGTGGAAGGGGGTGTCCAGAGACAGGGACAGGGGCAAGGGGCTTGGCCTGATTCTTCATGTTGCCTTGAGCTGCTTGGGGCCCAGACTTTGCATGCGCCTGTCTCCCAGGCAGGTACTAGAGGGCTGGCGCTGACAGGGTGGGCTGCACTGGGCGTCTTTGGGGTTAGGCGGACGCCTTTAGTGCCCGCAATACAGTGCAGCTGTGCCGCTCCAGCGGTATCTGCTCAGTGCACGACAGCACCTGGGCAAGTAGCTTTGGGCGAAGGCAAGTACAGGCACACGACCTGCGCCCAGCCTTGGCCGCGGACCGTTGTACCTGTACGAGGCGCATCCAAAAGGATTTTTTTTTTCGCCTCCCTGCCAGCTGAGCTCCATGGATGATACGGACTTGACGGACCCGAACGCAACAGTCGGGAATCCGAACAGCGGGCGAAGAATACATGTACCAAATCACAACACCTCGATTAGCACTTTTGGCACAACCCTGGCAACCCTTGGAAGCTTGGAAGGGTTCTTTTGTTTTTCCATGTCGGCTTTTACGTTGATACTTGTAACAACTTCAACAACAGGTTGTCGAGTCAGGGGGGAGGGGCAACATCTCTCAACCAGTAGCTGGCCGCGATTGACAAGCTTCTCGGAGTCCGCGTTGCGCAACCTAGGGGCCAGGTACCAGCCAAGCAAATTGACTGGTTGATCAAGCATCAAGACCTTGGACATGACATGAGGATGGCTATATGGATCTTAGCGCTCTTTAAGCATTGGCCCGTTGCAGCTCGATTCCATGGGCCGTGTCTTGCTAGCTCCCAATAAGCAGTGACAAAACGTAATCAAGCATTCACATTATTCAGGTAGTGTGGAACTGTCAGTTGTGACAAGTGCCCCAGACACCGTGCAAGTGTTCAATATTAACAGATGCAGGTACCAGACATCTCATACGAGTACTCGTACAAGTAGTATATACGAGCATCTACACAAGAGCCATCTGTCGTTTGATGCCGAACAGCGATGCCAATAGTCTTGGACAAAGCACTCGTGCATACAGAAAGAGCAAGCAATCGAGCGCCAAGCGATCGTTCTGCTGTTCTTCGGGGTTCCGTACTCCAGATCTCATACCCCAGAAGCACGGAATCCGCAGCCAGAGTCTGGCGACATAAGCATCTCACGCTCGTATTCTAATGCGAAATGAACCACGGCGAGCTGCCATTCGCAGAGGTACGAAGCAGGCTGTACGCCAAGGGCGATCATTGGTATTAGGGTGGAGGTGACAGGTGATGTGAGCGTTACTTATTCTTAGATGAGAACTATACTGTACTCGTAGGATGGAGCCAGCAGAGCTTCACTTCCGCAGGCTCCGGACGGCATAGCGCGAATCAACTACCAAGCACCAGGCTCGCATTGTATTTCCCCACAACTGCGCGAGGCTGCTGAGGCACATGTCAAAGGCGCACTTGCATCGTTGACAGTGGTTCGTAGCTCGTGGTTTGTGGCTCTTCAAGTACATGTAAGTGCATGTAGCGTGAGCGCTTGGGGCAAGTGGCTATGACAAGCGTCATGCAAGAGAAATTCTATCTTCACTTCATGTCCTCAGGCAAGCGGCTCTTGTCTTCATGAACTCCTGGAATTGCGAGGTTGGACACGTAGTTTCCATCCCCTGGCATGTGAATATCAGGGCAACTCATGCTTGGAAGCCTGTATGGGTGTCTACCTACCTGGTAGGGGATATGGCCTGCTCTTGGTACTGCAGTACATGGTGATGCTACAGTCCACGTTCGCAGTACTCGTACGAGTTGAAGAGAGGTCTAGTCGTATAGGTAGTGTATAGTAGTGGTATAGAGTCCACAATCATCACATCTCACAACAATCAAATGCAAACAAAAAGGAGAGTAATATAATGACGGACAGGGAGCGTGCGTTCCTCGTCTGCGTTTATAGGCACGCACGAGTAGGATGATGACCGGATAATAGGCCTATCAGATTAGCCTCTTGTACTATCTTGGAAGGGCATATGCACATGCAGCAAGGGTTCCAATCCATCAAAGCTGGTAGGGCTGGTAAGGAGTATATTCGGGCTCCATAGGAGGCATATGCCGTGCTTGCTTGCAGTTTAGTCGTTGTATACATGTTGCAACTCGCAATCTGCTGCTCAGATATAAATGAGGATTGATGGATTTGATGACCTACAGGGCCTGCTAGGTATTACGTAGGCTGGGCTAGCAGGGCAGGGAATCGATTTGATCCATCGAACCTGGTTCTTAGTGGCATCAGCTTCCTTTCCAGGCCCTCGTCTTTCTCTATCAGGTTTATGCACGAGCTCCCTGTCTGCAGCACAACAGGGGCGCCTGATTGGCTGCGCGTCCTTTCTGACAGGTTCCCTGCCTCGACAAGCCTTTTGTCGCTCTGCCATTCGATGCACTGATGTTGCACCCTCGTCCAGCCCCTCTTGACGTGCGGATACGCAGCACAGGCCTTGTTGCTTCTGCTTCTACGGAGCACCGCTAGACGACTAGCCAGGCAACCGAATGATTCCCCGCCGCGCTTGGATCTGCAGAAGCTCCCTTGCTCTTGGTGTGCTCAGATACCGGCCAGTACAGGTCGAGGCCAGGCATGCGCGTGCATCTGCCGACTGTCTCGAGCCACTCCAGCGGCCGTTGCGCGCGCGCACCGGCATCGCGGGTTTGGCGGTGTCGAGCGGCCACCCTGGGCGCCCCCAAATAGCCCCCGCACTGCTTTTGGCTCTTTGCTAGGGAAGCTTACAACATGATGGAAGCAATTGAGCTCAAACTGCGTTGATGCTAGTGCTAGCAGTGGTGCTACGAGTACAGCAATAGTGCTGCCTCCCTAGACAGGGTTTGCTTGCAGTCGTGCCATCCGCCTGTCAAGCATGGAGCCGGGATGAAATCCAACCAGACATGAACGTTGCGGCTTCTCCAGCACAGGGCTAGCCCTGCCTACCTCGCATCAGCGCCATGAGAGACAACCTAATTGAATTGAAGCTACAGATACTCGTACTACTGTACTCGTACATACATAGTACACGCATACAGAACAGTACCGTGGAGTGGGTAGTCTCTAGCATACTCCGTACAGCATGCACGTATAATCGTCTGGCTAAAGATAGCCATTCATCGTCTTTGCAATCGGCAGTGGCCGACTGGCGGTTTGCTCTGCCAAGCGTGAGTAGCGGAAAGTTCCGGCAACCAACTTTGCTAACGAGACCGCCCTCCACGATACGTGACACACAATTTGCAACAGCCTCTTGGGGCTGAGCAGCACGCCGACGACATTTGTTTCCTCCTCTTTCCCCTCCCCCTTCATTCAGCTCGCTTAGCCAAGCCGAGGCACCTTGCGGCGAACACAACGTGGTACTGTACTTGTACCTGCTGGGCATTTGCTGCTCAACAAACAAGGAACCTCACCTGTTGATGCTACTACTATCTCTTCAGGGCTCTTGATCTAAGCGCCGATATAGAGTAGTGCTTGTACGGAGCACATCCTGCATTCCTCCGTGTCGCCCACCGGATTGCTACCATGAAGCCTCCAATGCATCGACGATATAGAGTGGGGAAGACTGCAGAGGGCTGACCCTCGCCACGCGTCGCAGATATACGAAGTACGAGCAAGTCTAAAAGCCATTGGCCTGATTTCTCCGAGTATTATCCGCGTATAGCCAACTTGAACTTCATGGATTCTTGCCCAGGTAAGGAAGCAGGAAGGTATGGTTCCGTACAAGCACCAGACCCTTTCAATACCCGTACAGGGGAACAAAATACTATTGGAAGCTCAGCAGACGCTTCCATTTTGTACAATTCTCATCTGCAGGTAGAACAAGCAAGCAGATGCACCTCATTGCCATTATGTGACCAGGCATTTACCGTCTCTGTACTCCGTACTCCGTACAGCCCTTCAACAAGCAGTGCTGCAAGCCGCTCCAATTGGCGTGCCGGAAATGAAACTTGATTTCAAGGAACACGAAAATTGGCCACCTACCTGATACCACCAATGACGAGGCTCAAGCTTCTCTGTATGCCAATCTCTGCGTTTTCTGCCCAATTAGGAACCTAGCGTGCCACTGTTTGCAGGACTTGGACCCGTTAATATGGGTACGGAGAGATACGTGCGCACGATATTCGGTCCTTTGGTCCGTATAATGAGACAGTGCCTTTTACTGATGCTACCACGAGCGTCCGCTTGTTGGTCATACTGCATGGGAAGGGTGTCTCGCCGTTCCGATTTGATAGGCAGAGGACGATGGAGCCATGATTGAGGCGCGGAAGGACGGCAGAGATGAAGGGGAATTCTCCAGAGCACGCGGGAAATTTCCAAGATGGACGACCCGCCACCTCATTGTTCCTTGACGGGCTGGTCTGCTTCTCGAATCGGCGACTCTAGTTATCTAGCAAGTCTAGGTCGCGAGGCCGCGGCCACCCGGTCACGACTAGTGCTGTGGTGAAGCTGCACCTCACCCTCCAACCACCTACCAATTACGAGTTACGGTAGGCATACTTGTGCAGATCACCACTAGTACACACATACCTAGTATTGCCCACGTCTGGCCAGGACGTTGCGAGGGCTCGGCACTTGGAGGCAAAGGGTGGTACTCGTTGGTCCAAAGCACGCAGTTGCTGCACGGCATCGCGTTGACCATCCCTGAGTACTGCAATGTAACTGTCCATCCAGAGAGGGCGTGGTTTGGGGGAAGATGGTTGGATGGACATGCTCCAAACGCGTCACCGCCCGGCCACCTTGCCGCTTACTCTATCAGATTAATACTACAAGCCAACATTCATTGCTATTATACTCGTAAAACACAAATTAATCCTCCCGGGAGGACATACGCTGGACTGGGGCTGGAGGAATGTCGTTGGACAAAAGGTCGAGCGAGCACCCTTCTAGCGCGAACAGGGCTTCTAGAAAGATTTTCCCAGAAACTCCGCCGTGCCGAGGCTCAGTGCCGTATGTGGCCATGGTTGAGTCAAGACCCCTCACAACGCAATGCAGCAGCAACAACTTGGTGTCTCATCTCCTCTGACTCGCCTAAATGATTCGGCGAATGCAGATTCCTCAGTGGTATTTAGTATTTAGTAATGGGCCGACTTTTTATCAATTGCGGATGGAGCTGGCAATCTTGCTAGATTGTATCCGTACTTTCCTATGCTATTGATGCTTAGAGTCCAACGCGCAGCCCGCCCTTTTTCGGCCGTACTTTTTAGTATTGAGTTTTAGCTACTAGAGCGATCGCGTCATCACGGGCACAAAGTTCTGCTTGCAGCCAGAGGCCACCACTAAGACGGCGAGTACAGGTACTAGGTCGCCACGGCATAAAGGCTCATCTCGCGTGGCCTTGTGGCGATGCGGTGTGGCAGCGAGTATGTACTCGTACATTTGTTCAAAATCATGGAAACATGCGGCGTCGATGCTAACTCCCTGCTTGCCTCCTAGTAGGTGCTAGGCTGTGGAAGCATTCCAAACTTGGCGACCCTCTCTAGCATCCTACGGTGCTTTACGGACAGCCTTGGCTCTGCACCATGGACAAAAGCGGTGATGGGCAAATGGGAAAGGGAGGGGTGGGATTTGGGGTAACGCTGGGGGGTGTAGTAATAGCACGGCACGCTGGTCGTCTTTGTTGCAGGGAAGATAATGGAGAGAACAAGGCACGGATGAGAAAAGAGGCTCGGTGAGCAAAGACAGCAGAGTCGAATGGTGACTATCATGGACGAAGTATGACGCCAGCAGACAGCCTGGTGCTCAAACTTCGGCCGTTTTATCGCACAGGCACATTCCCTACTCGTACTTGTGCAATACCTTGGCCAAGGACTGCAAGGGTGCCTTTTTGCGAAGTTTACGAGATACGACGAAGCTCTTGGTCTTGGTTCTTCCTTTTGCCATATGCCATATGCCAAATGACGAACAGTGCAAGGAGGTACCTTGTACGACGGGTACTCCGTACACGTATTTACATTGTATTTATGCGCAATGATACCATTGTCCACGACAAAGATCCCCTGCAGTAGATCAGCGTCAAGCGCGCTTGTGCCGACAGACAGCAGTCCTGCCACCTATGCCTGGAGCGGTATAGCAGTAGCCTGATTATAGAAGCATGCGGCGCACAAAGGATTGAGAGGATTGCGGGCTCGACTGCGATGCGAGATAGCCCACGATTGCCTCTTGCGGCTGCTCGCAAAGAGGCCCTAGTACCAAGTCGGGACGTCTTAGTAGAGCTCCCCTTGCTTGGGACTACGGATGTCGGTGCAGACGATGGTTCGCTCGCAGTTGCGGAATTCCAACGGCTGGGGCTGCGTGAAGCTCCGGCAGGCCTGGGATTCTTTTGGTAGGATGCAGGTAGGTGTTCCTATATGAAAAATCTGATTCTGGTAGTACGCAGCAGTGCCTGGGTGTTGGATTGTCTATGTAGGAATCTTCAATGTTGATATAATACAGTATCATCCAATGGGGGAGAGGGGAGGATTGCTCTGTGTCCTTGGGCCCGCCACTCAACTGCGTACAGTACAAAATACAAGCACGACTACTACAGGCTGCTTAGCCCACAATTGTCGCTGCGGCCCCTGTACCTACTCGTACATGTACAAGTTCCATATCGAGCAGTCACATCTCGCTAGAACAACGTGACGAAGCGAGTTGCAAAGCCCTCAACCCCAAACGTCGCATCTACAAACAGCCACTCCGATTTCGCCACGAGGAAAAGATTGATCCAGCTTCAGCTTCAGCTTCCGACACCTGCCACCGCTCCCCGCTGCCTGCCAAGCAGAAACCTTGAAGACAATTACCCTGCCCCATTTTACTGCGGCACGGAAAGCGTTTCTGGCCGCCCGCAAAAAGCCCCCCCAACCCCCATTACTAATGGTCAAACTCTCGATTATCTCCATTGTCGTCCCAACTTGCCTCCGCAAACGCACCCCCTCGTCTCGTGCGAATAACCCTGCATCGTCGCCCTGAACCGTCGGCCGATCGCCCCGCGTCAGGACCCCGAAATATTTCCTCACCAGTCTAGCTCTGGCTGCTGCTGTCCAGCAGTTGTAGACAAAGCCTCTACGCCTCTACACCTCTACGCACCCCGCGCATCTTTTGCTCTCTTATATTCACCCGCAGACACAAGACAAGATGGCTGCTGCGGCCCTGGATAACGCCAACCCAACGATTCTGAGCGCCTCTCAGCTCCCAACTCGGCAGAAGCGGTCCGCTCCGCGCAATGGGCCTGACTGTAGATATTCGGACCTGATCTTTGCTAAGCCGTCATACATGTCTCGGCCCTTCTTGCAAGACGACGACATCCGTTATCAGGATGACACTGCTACGGCAGTGGCTTGGTCCCGCTTCGGTGCCGGCTCAGGAGCTGCTGCTGAGGACGATTTATCGGCCGAACCCATCGACGAGCAAGAGATCTACGGTATGATTGCGACCCCCAAATGTTTTACATAGCCTTGAGCCTCCTTGGCCATCCTTCCACCCTGCTGCTTCCTAATTGATGATGTCTTTGATCCGTGCGTCTACGTCTTTTCTCCCATGTGCACAGTCGGCGTTTCAAACTGAAGACCGATGTAGCCTCCCCTGACATGCCAAACCCGTTTTGTCAAGATCATGCCACCAACTGTCAGTTCTGGGGAATTCTCATGTCTTTAGCTGCTTACTCTTGGCTCATTTGAGTTGATGGCCAACAAAGAAGAGGGAGGAGGGAAACGTCCCCTGCGCAAACGGGCATGGCGGACTACTCCCCAACAACTACATCTTGAGATGCCCCTTGAATATTCTCGTCACATCACGTTTGCCTTGGCTCCATATGCTACTGCTGGCAGAATTTGACAGTACTGACATCCACTCCCAGACCTCATTTCTAGCATAACGGATCCGGAACATCCCGTATCGTTGGGTCAACTGTCCGTCATCAATCTCCCTGACATTCACATAACTCCCTCTCCAGCTCTCGGGGTGCCAAGTCCAAACACAATTGTCCAAGTCACCGTCGAGCTTACTCCCACCGTCACCCACTGCTCTCTCGCTACCGTTCTTGGGCTTGGCGTGAGGGTCCGGCTGGAGCAGGTGTTGCCTCCGAATTACCGCGTGGAAGTCATCTGCAAGGAAAACAGCCACAGCCAAGATGACCAAGTGAACAAACAGCTCAGCGACAAGGAGCGTGTCGCAGCGGCCTTGGAAAATGACTCGTTGAGGAGTGTCCTGGACAAGATGCTAGAGTCTTGCCTAGAGAATTGAATTGTTCAATCTCGAAAGGAGAAAAACCGGCCGGTCAAGATGTTTTTGTGCCCGCTTGGTTTAAAGCGTGTATGCTAGTGCTCGCATTTTGTGTCACCACGTGTCTCCAGGTCTCTTAGGCCTCGAACGGCCAATCCAACATTTCGTGATATTACGCCCATGGGCAGCTTACGAGAATGGGTTTTGTAGGTGTCACTAGGGTATCCATAACAGATTGTTCGTGGAGTCAAAATGATCAGCATCCGAGAGGCCAGATGAGAAAGCTTTGACTACAGTGAGAGCTTTACTGGCAGCGCGACTGCAAGGAGCGGCCGCGTGAAGTAGCAACTACCACTACACTGATACTGTTGAGACTACCATGTGGTGGCTGAGGTAGCTGGCCTGATATTCGCCGAACAACCGATAACGGCCGCAATGAGAACCGATGAAAGCCAATATTAACACTGGCAGCGAACTCGAACTGGATCAGAGCAGAATATTTTGGGCGTGTTTCTTAATGGCGTGGATTTTATGAATCATGACTTGTCTTGTTTGTGTTTTCTTCTTAGACGTGGGGCCGCGGAAACTTGGCTGGCTGACTTGTGAGAATGACGCCCCGTTGTTAACTCCGTCAGATTGCACGGGCTGTGTTCTGGACTTTCCCAAAGAGCCGCCCTTAGTATTACCACGAAGCCCAACGCAAGCCCATCGCAAACTTCTTGGCTGTGGAATATCGACCTTGGTTGGAGAACAAGGCTTGAAAATATACGAATCTCGGTTCCCAAAGAAATCTCCGTCATCGGCCCAATGGAAGCTCGCCATTTCCCGTGATGGCCAAATCCCGTGTATCCGTACTTGTATATAACCCATTGCAACCTTGGGAATGAAACCCAGTGATGGGCAAGCAAACAAGCAGGGGATGCTTCAGATCTGTGGAAGTCGCCGAAAACGAATCTAGAAGCCAATACTGAGCTGGCTTACAAGTACTAGATGAATACCACAGCCAAACGAGCTTCCCTGCACATCTGGACGCTAAATGCCGACCTGACAGGCTATTGTGGCCCGATCCAATGTCATCATGCCGGCAGTAACTGCTAGCACGGGACATGGGCGTGCTACTATGTAAGATGCTGCAAAGTGCTATAAGCAATACACCACTACCTTGGTTATGGACCAGCCTGTTGCTCATTTGATCTGTCAAGTATGTACTGCTGATTGTGCTTACCTAGTGCTGCACAGTACCTTTTGTAGTACATTAGCTGAGAGCTGCTTCTGTACAAAGGCGGTGAGCCCTGTCAGAGCAGCCAGAACTTGACCTGTCATTCTTGAATCATGTCACGTACCCTGGCGACAGACCAACAATGTCAGTCATCTGCAGCAGGGGATGTTTACGGCAGCAACCAGCGAGCGACAAAAGTAACTTTTGCACGTTGGCGACGAACTCCTGCATGAAATGGGACGGTCGGTTGGAGGCAGCACTTGCGATTTGCTGTTGGTTGTTGGTTGGTTGTTGGTTCTGCATCTGCATCTGCATCTGCATCCATGTGCATTTGCATCTGCATATTCGTACTAGTATTGCTAGTACACCACCTCTTTTCTCTTCTTTTCTTTGAAGGGAAAATGGCGTTGGCAGGGGGTGCATATACCGTACCTACATGTACTACAGTACCCTCTTATCCGTAGTGCAAAAACTGCAAACTGTCCTCTAGAAAGCCAGAACAAACATCTTGGTCTTGTTAGGTCTCTCTATTTTTTTAATCTATTTTATGCTAGGCTCATGGGGTGCTTACAAACGCTGTATCTCGCTGACTGACTCGCAACCTCCTGCTGGACGCCCAATCCGTCTTGTCCCTTTTATGGCAATGTGGAGATGAGATGGAGGGATATGCGCTCTGAGCTTCTGCCGGACTGGGGGTTGGTTTTCTGAGATGAGATTACTGGATGTGATTATGATAGATCCCTTTTGGGCGGACGTTTGATTGATCACCGGCATGTTACAGTACGCTTTTTATCCCGGATCAAAAAAGATGACGAGCAAGGCAAGATTTGTATGTAGTAAGGGTAGCCAGCTACCTTGACCTTGTCTGCTAGGCAGTAGTAATACGACTCCATGTTAACTGGAGAATGTACTCGTACTAATACAGACGAACACAGAAAACCAAGCATGGGTCCCCCCATTCCCAAAAGCGCTGCAAAGCTGCAATGGGGGCATCGCCATTCTTCCACCAATCATGCGCAGCTGGCCAGACGAAACAGAGCGTACCTCATTGGCGATGGTGATCTCATCTTTGTCTTCATTAAGGTGTAAAAAAAAATAATCTAACATCTGTGCTTTCGCCCTTCCTATATACCTACATACTCCGTACTGCTGCTCCTCGACGGCTTTTGCGTGCATTTCCAATCTCCTCCCTCCCCCCCCCCCCCTTTTTTTTTTTCTTGCTTCCAGCCGCTGTGATATTCCCTCTAGTGCATTCTTGCCCTTCCTCGAATTATATATAGCGGACATGGCAGCATAGATAACCCAACATGTGCCGAGCCACAATTTCGTAATACGGCGCAGATTCTCTTTATTGTTGTCGGAAAATAAAATTTACGCATCACCCAGCATCCCGCTCTCCATCAAGCTCTGGTAGAATTCCGGTTCCAGGAATGTCTTGACGCTGACGTCCTCGCTGAGGCCCTTGCGCCGCCTTGTCTTGAGCACAAAGTCTCTGGCCGTGGCCTGCGCCGAAGCAGGCTGGAGCGGCCTCGTGACTTGATCTCTGTCGAGCGGGTCGCCGGGGACGATGCTCCAGCTGTCAAACACCAGGCTGACCATGGAGCCGCCCTGGGTTTTGATACGTAGATCCGTCTCGAAGCCGAAGCTGTCGATGACGGGGATGAGGCCGTTTACGCGGTAGAGGGGTGTGCCGGCGACGGGGCCGTCGGATAGAACGTGGCCGCGGCGTCGGGCGAGCACATTGTAGACTTCCATGTAAGAGTCTTCCGGCCCGGTGACGGACACGGAGTAAACGGGCTCCATGAGACGAGGAGAAGCCATGAGGAAGGATGAGTAGCATGCTCTCCGAGAAGTGGGAATGATTTGACCACCGCCGCGGAAAATGGCCTCGTTGGCCAAGACCACGTCTGTAACTTTGAATTTGGTGTTGCGGATGGCTATTAACGGCTGTTAGCGAATGGTCGTCTACACAAATATGATGCTTGAAAAATAAGGAAGCAGATGGAACACGTACGCTCTTCGCAGAGGGGACCTTCACGAGTAGCCCAACTGAAGCCCTGTCTGATGGACTCCTTGACAGTATTCAGCAGCTTCTTATCGACCTAGTGTGAGGAAAAGAAACAATCGTTAGCAGCTTGTTCAAGCAGAGGCCCAAGGTTACGTGTTAACTTACCTCAGTAGGCAGGGTGTCGTCCTGAAGAATGTTGGGCCCCATCTCGTCAGGACCAAAAGCCCAAATGCTCCTGGCCGCCAACTTGTCCCAGCCGTGGTTTTCTTCAAAGAACTTGGCCGTTTTCCGTACGGGGTCTCGTATTCTGACAGCACCCGTCTCGATGTCCGTGGATATGCCCTTCTCCAGCTGCTCTGCCACCATGGTGATCTTGTTCTTCTTGTTCGGCGTGATGGCGTAGCACTTCGTCGCCGAAGTCTCCACTACTGTCTCACAGAATCTTGTTACTGGATCTGATACCTTGATATCCATGTCGGCATATAACCGCCGCAGATCGTGCAAAACGCAGTCCATGTAGAGCTCTCCTGTTCCCAGGATAATGTGCTCGCCAGATTCTTCGACTTTTGTGTTGATGAGGGGATATGACTTTTGAACCTTGCGTAGTCCGTCAAGCATCTTGGGGAGCTCGGAAGGATTGATGGGCTCGACAGCCACTTTGAGGACAGATTCGGTGAAGTGAGTGACAGGTCTAAAGATGAAGGCATCCTCATCATCGTCCAGCTTAGGAGGGACAATTGTCGCTGACTTAACGATTGAGTTGTCTACGCCTCCCAACAGTACCAAGTTACCTGCCGGGACGCCGTCTGTGGGAATGTTATATCTCGTCTCTGCGATAAACACTTCGCCAATGGAGGCCATTGTCATGTCTTCTTCGTCGTCAAGAGAATAACCTTCGCCGAGAACTCTCACGGAGGCACCAGGTCGGGCAGTGCCGCTCAGAACACGGCCAAACGAGTAGAAGCCCTTTGCATCCGAGGTGTTGAATAGCTTTGTGACGTGGACCACCAAGGGGCCATCCTGGTTACATGTCTTCATTGACTCTGCAACCTTTGTATCCAGAGGACCAGTGTAGTATCTCTCCAACAACCGTTGTGCACCCTCTGTGGGCGACGGGATGTGCTTTACAACCATATCGACGAAGCCCGATGAAGGACCGAAAAACTGCTCGCATACCAACTTGAGGATGACGTTTGCATCTGCCTTGTATTGTGATGGCTTCAGCTCAATGCCAAGCGAAGCCAAAACTAGTTTCAGCTGCTCCGGACTGTCACTGATGGAGTGTGTGAAGATTTTGTAGATGGGTTCGAGAATGAAGTGGACAAAGGATCTTGCAGACCTGTCTTCTGCCGGTTTGCGTGTGAAATTCCGCTTCTTTGGGTTATAGTAAACATCTCCCCAAAGCCGCTTAGCAAACTCATCTGCGTTGATGTCGCCGAAGGTGTCGGTATACATCTTGGCAAAGGAGGGCAGAGTGAAGCACCATCCCATGTCCGTGCAGGCGAATAGAACGTTGCCCTTCTCAGGACTTAGCCGCCGTGAAGCTGCCTTGGTTGGGATGGTGTTGGCAATGACTGTATTGACCTCCTCTACAACGTGCTTGAGCTTGAAGTAGGCGTCCTTGGGAGGCAGCTTCAGCTCCAGGATCAAACGATCCACCTTGTTGATGATGAGCGTGAGGGGAATGTCCTCCAGAACAGCATGCTTGATAATCTGTTCAGTGTTTACTTGGACACCCTCAACCACATCCACGACTAGACACACGCCGTCCACCAGCCTAGAAGCTGCTGCCACCTCATCTACAAAGTTGACGTGGCCAGGGGTATCAATGATGTTGAAGAGGTGCGACTTTCCCTTGGTGCTCTGAAGGACAAGGCTCATGGGTGCAGCCTTGATAGAAATTCCCCGCTCTCTCTCCAGCATGTGGATGTCGGTGTATCGTAGGGCCTCATCGCGCTTCTTGCCGACTCTCCGCTCAAGCCTATCGGTGATGTCATGAGTCTCCAGAACAAGCATGTCCATGAACGCCGTCTTTCCGTGATGCAGGTGGCCGGCCAGCGCAATGTTCCTTGTTTGCTCGGGGAAGTTCATCAAATCGGCCATGAACTCGCGATCGAAATAGACGGGGGGCAGGTCGACCTCCTCGATGTTGAACTTCTTCTGCTCGACCGGCGCAATGATGGGCTCTGTCAGAGGCTGTGCATCTTCCTCTTCTACTCGGGTCTCGACGTCGGCGCCATACACCTGCTCGGCGGTGGGGTAGTACTGCTTGTCCTCATGGAGGATGACGGCATTCGAAGGTCCATCTGCTCGGGGCGCAATCAATCAGCCATCTGTTTTACAAGTTAGATGTAGATGAACCTACCATCGAGCTCCATAAGCTCCTGTCCAGTGACACTGGGCGCCCCCTCGTGCTCATCGTCGTATGCATAGTCGCCCGCCTCGTCTCCAGCCTCGGACGCTTCCTCAGACTCAACCTCCTCCCCAATGAAGTTTCCGAACCTAGGGAGCTTGTTAGCAGCGCATTCAGAGCAAATCTTATCTGCAGAGGGCATTGATTCTTACTCATCGTAGAGGTCATCCATTTTGTCGTCGGTCTAGTCCAAAAGCCAAGGTCAATGGCGGGCGACGAAGTCAAGATGCTCAAGACACGGGTATCGTCGCAAGTCGCGTGTACCTGCTGTACCGACCGCCTGCCTGCCTTGTACCAAAACGGGTCTCTGGCAACTTTTTTTCTGCAGAGCAAAGCTGGCGGGAGCATATCACGTGGCGATATGCAAGGCTGAGGCGTATCGCATCTTATCTTATCGGCAGCTTCTTGCATCGATCCATCAATCCGCCAGGTGCCTGGCTTGTCTCTTAGTCAGCAGGGGTCTTGCTGCTCGAGGAGGTACAGGGTACTTTCTACTTCGTATTGCGCCGTACCCGTGTACTTAAGCCCTTGAGACTGACTCGGACTTTCAAGTTCAGCCCGGACAGCAATCTGCATCTTACCTGCATGGCCAACGATTGCAACCGTATCATTGGATCGGAAGGATTGAATAATTGTCTGCATGTCCGTTACTGATACTCTGCGCAGCAGAGATGTGTCTGACAACTTTACGGATACGGATACGGGAGGCCCTTGCTCGCATCTTCCTAGCGTAATCGCTCAGCACTACTATGTGGAATTGGCCCTGATGCAGATGATTGCGATTTCATCTCGATGGGGTAAAATTGATAACTATCAATGGATAGGGATTTATCAGCAGCCAGCAAGGGGCCTGTTGCTGTTGGGCATGGACGTTGAATAGTTGTAAATAGTAGGTACATGTACATGCTTCAAGTTTTCAATCTTCATCTTCTCCAGTAAGGTACCTAAGGTATCTAGAACCTTGAGAGGTGCCTGGGCATTTGCTGCTGTAGAATAAGGTACAGTAGTGTATGTAGTGGGCAGCTTACTGCCCAACATGGCAATTCCAGTGGATCACAACGGCGCAATTCCAGCTGGTTTCCAGCCAATGCTGCTCGAATGCGAGTACACTTTGGTGCTACCAAGTGGCGTACTGGGTACCTGGACAATGCGAGGCATGGAGGGGTTCCCTCCCAAGAGCCGAACCACGGCCACTAAGAAAAAAAGAATGCCCCTCTCCGCCGTCACTCGGCTTCAGGATAGGATACAGCACAGTAGCCGGCCAAACATTGTTGCATTGCGACGTTTGCGAGATCCAACAAGCCCTTGCTATCTTCGTCTTCGTCATCTCATCTCATCCATCCATCCGTCCAGCCTTGATCCTGCGATCCATAATTTCTCATCTCACCCGCGTCCCAGCACGTTTGCTCCCCCGGTCTGTCACTCCATCCGCCTCTTGGCCTTCTCTCTGCCTTGTAATCTGTTGGGCTGCACTACACTAGTATATATACCCCTTTGGTCTCGCTCACCTCCCCCATAGCCAATTCTTCTCTTTTCTTCTCTCCAATCCATCCCAAGGCCAATTCAATCCATCCCAATCCACCAATTCCTCCAACACTCCTCCAAAATGTCTGGCCTCCCCCCCGTTTACATCGTCTCAGCTGCCAGAACCCCCGTCGGTTCTTTCTTGGGGTAAGAGAAGAGACCTGCTTCTGTCTTCCCCTTGACGCGTTCTGTCTGATGCTGATCCTTCCATCTAGCTCCCTGTCAAGCCTGAGTGCCACTCAGCTCGGTGCTGCCGCCATCAAGGGTTTGTCTGCTCTCCAACACTGCTGCTTCTAGTGTCCAATTCTAACAGCATCACAGGAGCCGTTGAGCGATCTGGCGTCAAGCCCGAAGATGTCGAGGAGGTCTTCTTCGGCAATGTTCTCTCCGCCAAGTAAGCCCAACATGCCACGAATCCCACTCTCGATCGTATAGATGCTCATATTCCTCTTCTAGCTTGGGTCAGGCTCCCGCCCGTCAGGCCGCTGTCGGTGCTGGCCTTTCCAAGAACGTCGTCACCACCACCGTCAACAAGGTGTGCGCCTCTTCCCTGAAGGCCGTCATCCTCGGTGCCCAAAACATCATGCTCGGTGTCAACCACGTTGTCGTCGCTGCCGGTGCCGAGTCCATGTCCAACACCCCCCACTACCTGCCCACCCTCCGCACCGGCGCCAAGTACGGTGACCAGTCCCTCGTCGACGGTGTCCTCAAGGACGGCCTGACCGATTCCTTCAAGAATGAGCACATGGGTCTCCAGGGCGAGCTCTGCGCCGACGAGCACAGCATCAGCCGTGAGGCTCAGGATGAATATGCCATCAACACCTACAAGAGGGCTCAGGCTGCCACTGAGGCCGGTCTCTTCAAGGAGATTGTCCCCGTTGAGGTTAGCGGTGGCCGAGGCAAGCCTCCCGTTGTCGTTGACCGAGATGACGAGGTCAAGAACCTCAACGAAGCCAAGCTCAAGGCTATGCGCCCTGCCTTCAAGTCTGACGGCTCCATCACCGCCCCCAACGCTGCTCCCCTGAACGACGGTGCCGCTGCCGTTGTTCTGGTCTCTGAGGCCAAGCTCAAGGAGCTTGGACTGAAGCCCATTGCCAAGATTCTCGGCTGGGGTGATGCTGAGCGTGAGCCTGAGCGATTCACCATTGCTCCCGCTGCTGCCATCCCCAAGGCCATCAAGCACGCCGGCCTTACCCCTGCTGACGTCGACTACTACGAGATCAACGAGGCCTTCTCCGTCGTTGCCCTCGCCAACATGCAGCTCCTCGGCCTCACCCCCGAGAACGTCAACGTCTTTGGCGGTTCAGTTGCCATTGGCCACCCCCTGGGTGCTTCCGGGGCCCGTATCCTGACTACCCTGACCTCCGTCCTTGCGGAGAAGAAGGGCAAGATTGGCGTTGCCGGTATCTGCAACGGCGGTGGTGGCGCCTCTGCTCTGGTTATCGAGAACCTGCAGTGACTGCCTACCCCTGAATCAAATTCCGGACTGGGGCCGTCGAAATTATAAGCATTTATGAATATATGAGTCAATAATTAAAGCGAGGTAGAAAAAGCTTGGTTGGGCAAAGAGATTTAGACCCGCCCGCAATATATATACCGCCATACACCTACATGAGATTTGGCTGGGCTGGAGTTGGATTATACATAGGAAACGTTAAAAAAACAAAATACAAATTCAAAATTTTACATTTGCACAGTCTTCTCTTGCAGTAAGCAGACGATATCTTAGAGCTCCATCGCTTGAAGATACCGGGTCTAGAAAAACTTTAACATCTCGCCACACCTAAGCTTACATCGCTGCTACAACGAAACAGCCCATCTTAGTAACAACTCTGCGTATCAATTGAAGCTACACTAGAGCTACCTGTACAGAGTTTCAATGGGAATGAAAAAACATAAACGTAACCCAAGTACAAAGTAACATTGCAAAATGAAAAATTGAGAGCACGCTGCAAGATGAACTACTTGGCACAGAGCCCACCCTCGTTTGATAATCCTCTTCGTCGAGGGCGTTCAAGCCAGTTCTGTTTTCGTTTTCAGGTGCTCTTGCCATCCACTTTGCCTGCTGTACTTTTGTTTCATGCGAGACATTTCTTTTTGGTTTTCTTAAAAAAAAAAAAAAAAATTGCAGCCATGGAATAAAAGAAAAATTGAAAAGCGAAAAAGAAAACTTTAAAACACAAGGCGCAACCCAATTCCGCTCGAAGTATGCCTGCAGAGTCTTCCTTTCAAAGAGAAAAGGATAGGGGAGAATAAATCAACGACAACAAGGTCAAAAGAGTGGAGGGAGACAGCATCCCCAAAACCCCGGATCCATGCCCACATCCTCATTACGAACAGCTGGAGAGATTCCCTAATCCATATCCACATCTTCATTAGAAACAGCTGGAGAGATTCCCTCGTCCATCCACTTGCGGAAGTTCTTGTTCTGCTCTTGGACTTCCTCGGGGCTCATATCCTTGGCCCACACTGGGTTGTGCACCATCTTCTCAAGAAGCTTCAGCTCGCGAAAGTTGCTCAGCGTCTTGGTGAACTTCTCGCGCCGCTCGCGTTGCTCCTTGGACTTTGGCGCTTGGTCATAAATAAAGTACTCGGAAGTACCAGGTGCCCATATCATCTTGGAACTCTTGAGACAGATGCTGACAGTGAGGTTCTCCTTGTACGACACCGGTTTGGGAATGGAATCCTCGTCCGAGTCGGAGTCTCCGGAGGGCAGGTTGCGAGTGAGAACGACCTTCTGCAGCTTTGATCGAGGAACACCTTCGGTAGGCTCCACTCGAATGAAGGAAGAGATGTAATATTGCCACCTCTCACGCAGACGCATTTCATCCATATAGAACGTCGTCTCATCTCGCTGGAGCCATCGAATCGTAGCTTCTGATTTCTGAGGGAACTAGAGTCAAGTGTCAGCAGATGGGAACAGAATATCAGTTAGACCTTCTTTTTTTTTTTGGTACAACTTACCCAGCAGATAACAAATAGATCGCCATCCTTGACACATTTCTCAGCGAATTTCCTCGCGCTGATTTCAGTCTGGTAGCTCGTTTCTTCTCTTTCTCGGTTGGCAATGTACTGCTGAATAAGATCCGGCGTCTTCTCCTTCGAGTCAAGGCTTTTGCAGGTCAGAGCCAGACGGCAAAGAGTCTTGAGCAGATCTTGAATAGTATACAGCTTCCAGCCGTTCTTCAAGTAATAGTGTCTCATGACATCCTGGTATCGGTTCTCGTCAATCTCGCCAGTAATGTAGTCCTCGATAAGCTCAAGGGTCTTGGGCCAAAACTTGGCAGGCTCTTCGTTGGGCTCGAAGAATGTCATGTGATTCTCAGTGAATCCGAGGTCTCTGGCGGGCTTAGGCTTGTTGAGGCGGTAAATCTCAACTGCAACTGCCTCCTTGCTGTCTTTGATATCCAGGAGTCGCGAGTACAGCGTCTGGAAGATGCTGAAGAAAACAAACATGGTTTGGTTGCAGAAAAAGTTGTACCACGGACGAGTGAAGAAGCCATCAGCTTTGAGCTCGCCATCGGCGTCCAGGAACGCATTATCGTTGTCTCCGACTACGACTGGCTTAGGGATGCTGGGCATCCATCGCTCATTAGACACCTCGGGGACGGCAGAGTCGTCGTTAGCATCAGCCATCTCTTCTTCATTGGCAGATCCGACCTCAGGAGTCGTCTCCTTGCTGCCAGAAGCCGCGCTGTCCTCTTTCTGGTTCCGTGGCTTGCTGCCGTTTCGGCCAGGGTCAAGAACCCCCCTAAGGAGATCACCCTTCTTTCCATTGCGGCGACTACGGCCATTGGTCAGCTCGGCGGGCGTCTGGTCTTCAATCTCTTCTTCGCCAGATTCAGGCTGCATCTTTGGAACTCTCTCTTGGACCACCTCTTCGGGGAGATCAAAGAAAGCAGGGATGAACGTCTCAAAGAAGTCCAGGATACGCTCCTTCTCTTGGCCGCTGTGCTGTCCATTGTGCATGCTATACAGCATCATTAGGCGCAAGAGGTCGAGAACAACCTCCTTATCCTTGAAATCCCAAACAAACTGGTGGCGAGGAGCTTTGCCCTTAAGAATGCGCTCGCGACGTTGTTCCTCATGCTTGGTCTTGATAACATCTACCAGATGCTTTGCCGTCAGGTTCCTCTTGTCTGTTGATTTGACCAGGATACCCATGTGGTCCAGACTCTTGAGGTGCATGTTGTGCGTTTGAGCATGCCACACCTTTTCCCACTCTCGCTGCGAAAAGCGCCATTCTTCGTCCTTTTGCTTCATACGAGCCAGAAGCACGGGGATTACGTCGAATGGGTTGGTATACATGTCATTGACGACATCAATGCCACGTTCTCCGTAAATCTTCTTGCAGATGCGCTTAAAAATGGAAGTGCTTTGGCCAGCAAGAGCAGAAGGCATGTGGAATGCCTCCCTTTCGCTGGGGGACATTGCAAGCATCTGTTGAGCAATAGGCTCGAGGAGCTGGATACACTTCAGATTTGCTTCAATATTGAAATCGTAGTCATGGCGCTCCTCTTCGATGCGATGAAGGCCCTCTTCAAACTGATTTTTACGGTGAGCGACAAAGCCCGAATCTTCACTAGCCCAGGTTGGATGTGACGCCCATTCGTCATTCAGGACAGAGTTGCAAAGCTCATCACGGCCGCTGCAAGGCTTAAGACGCTCCTATGATAACATGTTGGTTAGTTTGACCATACGCCGGATGGAAATGCATGCTTCGTTTGAGATTGCTTACCCTCTTTGGCAGAAGTCTATAGCTGGGTCCATAGCCCCGGCAGTTGCTCAGGGACACCTTTTCAAGAGGCGGTGCGGGCCTATTGTCGATGACCACATCTTGGGAGTCGACGCCAACAAACGCCTTCCAGAACGCCATCAAATCTGGGCTGGCGCCAATAAAGAGAGCACCTTTGTGATAAAGAGTATTCTTATCAATAATATTCTGGCTAAACAGGTTGCAAAGTTTCAGGAATTCGTTCATCGAAGACCGATTGCTAAGGAACTTCTTAACCCGCTCGAAGAAAGCAATCTCTTCCTGGTTTGAGGTTGCAGGAGAACGAGGGGGGTAAGGCTCAGGCATGACCGGCGTAAGGGTGGGTTCAATGGAGATGCCATCCCCGCTCCCTCTCGCGTGGCTGAGCTTCGGTCGCTTGCTGCCGTTGATGGTTTGAGGAGGCAGACGAGTTGAAACCGGGGGTTCAGTAAGAATTGAGCCGGGAGTTGGGGTTTGCTTATCAGTCCGCGGCCGCTTCTTGTTGTCTTTGCCAGCACTGACAGGCGGCGGAAAGCTTCCCAAGGGGGGCATCTTCTGTCCATCCCTCATGCCAGGCTGAGGCGTGTGACTAGATCCAGCAACGGCGCCGTCGTCCGGACGACCAGGAGGTGCCCGAGCCTGGCCAGCAGACTCTGGCAAGAACTGCTTAAAGTCCTCTAGGAGATCCGGTGCTGAGTTGAAGAGGGTCGTCACTTGGGCATACACATCTTGGATCGGTTTTTGCTCCCTCTGGTAAGTCTGAAGGATTTCGAGGAACTGTTTGTATATCTCTGGCTTATCCTGAAAGCGATTCTACGCAGAGTTGAATTAGTCAAAAGCTTGCAAGCTGACGCTTCAGCTATGGGCACTTACTTTAATCTTGTTGACATAACTGATGGCATGATTAAATTCAACAGGGCCCCGGCGTTCCATGTTTGCCGGATTAGCAGCCCCGCCGTTGACTGCGCCTGGACCAGAAGTAGGCATAGGCGTGTGAGCATTCCTTGCATTTGGTCCGCCAGGCGGCCCAGCACTTCCTGGCATTTGAGGGGGGTTGCGCTGTTGGTGACCCCCTGGGCCATCGAATGCGCCACCTTGAGTCGCAGCTTGGACGAACAAATTGGCACCATTCTGGACCGGAGTACTAAAGGCAGCTTCTGGGCTCTCAATACTATGCTGAGGCCGTTGTTGCCATTGGCTTCCACGTTCGGGGAACAAGGGCTGGCCACCAACAGCAAGTCCATGGCCGTCAGGCTGAGGGCCTCGCCCAGCGATGGACTGGACTGTGGTTCCCATGGGAGTAGTGACTCGAATGGTATTCGGATCGTTGCCGGCTCCACATTCTATTCGGTACCCAGGAGGGAGGAAGGTATTGAATCCTTGGATCAGATTTGGGTGCCCTGCAAATAATTCAGAGACCCGGTTGATAACCCCGGGTGTATCAATCCTGAATACATGTCAACGTCTGAAATCTACTAGAACCTTATACTTTACGTACGCCTGGCTCTTGAAGTCTTTCATAATGTCCAAAAAGCGGTTGTAGACATCGGGTTGGTCGTGGAACTGCACCTTGACTTGATCAAGGTAGGTAAGGGCATCCTAAAGAGATGGAAAATATTAGCCGCCGGCCAGCAGAATATTTAATAATCTGAGATTCAACGGCACATGAAAGTGATGATAGAAACCCCAAAGCTTGGTGTCATCGCGACAGGCCAGGATTAGACGTTCACCACCACCAACAAATGCTGTGACCACTTCTCGTGCCCCAGCTGGAAAATCGAGAAACGCTCGAGTTTGAAGCGCCACAGGGTCAACGACACTGGCCAAAGAGCGACCGGAGGGCAGTGTGATGGCCACCGCAGGGTATTGCTGTGGTCCATCCATGGCGATAATCGGGTTTAAGCCAGCGCTCAGGTTGTACAATGATGATAGAGTGGAGAGTGCAGAAGGTTTATGAGGTGGTCGCAACGCACGCAGGTTGCTTTGCAGAACAGTGCTGGATCGGGTCGAAGAGGAAGGGAATGGAGAAGGAAAAAAGAATGCTGTTGTACGCAAAAGGAGAAAAGTAATCAAGGTTGAGAGGGGGAGGGGAAGAAAAGCACGAGCAGCCAGAGTGAATCATATCTGACTTTCTCGTCACTTTCTGGCGGCTGGCTTTGGCAGCTGGCTGCCACTCTCCATCGGTTTTTCCCACAGATTTGAGCTCCATTCGACTTTGTGTTCACAACACAAAAAGAGGGGAAGAAAAGGCGAAAAACACCGGCAAGATGGAAAGAAATAAAAATCCCCTTGACTCACATTTAAAATAGGCTGTTGGCCCTGTGTGATGCCACCCGGCATTTGGTGCCCGCCAGGAGCCACACCAACCATGGCGGCATTCTGTTGACCTCCCCGGCCTCCATCTTGTGGATGCTGGGGCTGCAGAGGCCCGCCGAATATCCCACCGCCTGGCGCCGCCTGTGAGTTATTGGGAGGAGGTTGTGTGTGAGAGATCGATGGAAACATCTGGTGTTGCCCGTTGGCACCGCCCGGCCCGCCGTGCTGGATCGGCCGCCCGTGCTCATTCTGCAAAGGTCCGCCAAAGGTGCCCAAAGGCCCCGACGGAGCGCCGAGGGAGATGGGAGGCGCGTTGCCATTATGATTTGCGAGCAGTCCTCCGGGGCTGTGGATGGCACCGGAGATCCGCGAGGCCACCGGCTGGTGAATGGGGATAGAACCCGCGCTGCTTTGGTGCGGTGCCGGAGGGTAACGGTCGCTCTCTCGTTCTCGTTCGCGCTCTCTCTCCCGTTCTTGGTCGCGGCGAGCCATCTCTTCGTGCTGTTGAATGGCGCGATGTCGTTCGTCCATTTCGCGCTCCCGATCGTACGGCGCGCCGCCACCGTGGCCGTGGAGATTCTGGCTGTTCATGCTGATCTGCCGAGAAGGATTTTAAATTAGCAGAATTCAGGAGATAATCAACCACGGCTGCTCAAAAGACAATGCGAAAGTATAGAAGCTCGCCGGCAAGGGCGTATGTCGGCAGTTGACAGCTCCTTGTCAATGTTTGTCCGTCCACACCTCTAAGCCGGCTCAGGAGATTATTCGGAGGGCTGTCTTGGTCGCGCCAAAGCGGAATGAAAAAAACGACTTACAGCTTGTAGGCACAGCTGAGCCGATGTGCTCCTACATGGAATCCCGGATCCCTGAAGAAGACCTGGCCAGAGGAATGGCGCGGCAAAAGCTATAAGAGAAAAACCCTGAAGGGCACACAAACTTGTACCGGTGCAAACCTAGGTGTAAGTAGCTCCGAACTGAGAGGGTGACGAGATCTGACGGCCATCGCCTGGCCTTGCCGCGGAGGATTCTGCGTCACGTGGTGATAAGCGCTCTGAAGCGGAATTCATCCCTCGCAGCTGGCGTTTGGCAATCGTGGATGGCTCGGATTATTGTTTGTCCCTTATCTGATTCTGAAGCAGCGGAATTCGGCGCCAGCGGTGCGACATGATATCATGCAGCCCACCAGAGAAGCGCAAACAACTTAAGCTAGAGGGCATGCTAGTATGTACAGGGTCCACGAGTAAAGTCAGAGTCAGTTATTTCTCTCCCACTCTCAACGGCACTTTGGCTGGAAGAATCCTGCCTGTGTTTTGTTAGTAGTACCTATAATTTCTCACTTACTCGTACCGCCATTACCTAATTACCTATGTACCAGGCAGTACTGTGGACGCATGTAGATGAATCCTTCAGGACCCAACGAGAAGACAGTAGATGCTACAGCAGGTGAGACAGGATCCAAGTATAGTAGCTTCTGCTAGGCAGCACCCTAGAGCAAAATTGCTAGCATGTACCTTGGTGGCCGTTCAATTCTCTCGTATACGAGTACAAGGCACGTTCCTCAGGGAATCCGAATTGACTCGTCCCAGCTGCGGAGCGCCGGTAAGTCGATAGCTCCTAGGGAATTTATCAGCGGCAGGCTCTCAAACACTCCAGACCCCCGCCAACATGGCTGAACTTAAACTAACTTAACCCAAAACAACTTTTGCGACAACTCTTTGTGAATCACCTCACGGCCCCAAACTGTCCCTTTGCACCATAACAGAACCCCCCCTATCATTACCCTTTTGATCTCCAGCCATGGATTTCAACAGCTCGTCGCCCTTTCCCGAGGGAGTCATCTCCTTCCTGGACACGGATCTGTATAAGCTGACGATGCAATGCGCCGTCTTCAAGTTCTTCAAAGACGTGCCCGTGACCTATGCCTTTACTAACAGAACCCCCGACAAGAGGCTGTCCAGGGCCGCTTTCAAGTGGCTAGAGGAACAGATCCGAAGTGAGTCCTTTGTCCCCGTTGCTCTTCCTTGAGCTGCACGATGCGTATGTATGTACTGACTCATCTCGACAGAGCTCGGCAACATCTCCCTGTCTGACGAAGAGTACCGATTCCTGCAGGAGCACTGCAAGTATCTGACTGCTGACTACCTCGAATTCCTCAAGGAGTTCCGGCTGCGACCTCGAGAGCAGGTTCTGACAACCTTCAGCCCCGTCGGAGATGATTCGGGCTCGGATTCGGACGTTGGCGACGTCCACATGGAGATCAAGGGCACGTGGTCCGACACGATTCTTTATGAGATCCCCATATTGGCATTGACATCTGAGGCCTATTTCCGCTTCATGGACACGGATTGGAATTACGAGGGACAAGAGGAAAGGGCTTTCGAAAAGGGCTTGCGCCTGCTGGAGGCTGGGTGCACCACTTCCGAGTTTGGAACCCGTAGACGTCGCGATTACCACACCCAGGCGCTGGTGTTTCGCGGTTTAGTCAAGGCGTCTAAGGAGGCGACCGCAAAGGGCTTTCCTGGCAAGCTGACGGGAACGAGTAATGTACACCTGGCTATGCGTTTCGGCATCCCTCCTGTCGGAACTGTGGCTCATGAGTGGTTTATGGGAATTGCCGCCATAACCAACGACTACACCAAGGCGACAGAAGAGGCCCTGCGCCACTGGGTCAGCTCTTTCGGTAACAATCTGGCCATTGCTCTGACAGACACCTTTGGCACGCAGGAGTTCCTCAGGGCGTTTAGCTTGCCCATTCGTCCGGTCGACGGCGGATTCGGCCCTGAAGTCTTCCAGAAGGCCGACGGAAGCATGAAGACATATGCTGAAATGTTTGCAGGAGTGCGACAAGACTCTGGAGATCCTGCCGAGTATGTCAAACTGCTACGTGACTACTATGATGGACAAGGCATCAAGGACAAGAAGATTATTGTGTTTTCAGATTCGCTCAACATCGACCGTTGCTTGGAGTATCTGGAAGTCTCTCAGAAGTACGGCTTTCAGCCTACATTTGGTGTTGGCACCTATTTGACAAACGACTTTACACACCTCAAGACCGGCACAAAGTCTGTGCCGTTGAACATTGTCATCAAGCTCAGCTCAGCTGCTGGTCGGCCAGCTGTTAAGATTAGGTGAGTGATTCGTGGAGAGCCACTAGTCATCTAACAACGTCTGTATAATTCGACAGTTGACTTACTTGAAAATTTAACAGTGACAACGCTGGCAAGAACACCGGCGATAAGGAGATGGTTCAAAAGGTCAAGCAGCAGATTGGCTATGTGGAGCAAGAATGGAAGGACGGCGACGAGACTGCACGATGGGGCAGAGAAGGAGATGCCAAAGCATAAATGACCTATGCCCAGCGGATTCAAAGCGGCGGCCAATGTTTTATTTCTGGTTACAAAACAACACTGGATACACACACTCTTGGAAAGACTTTGGGAACTATTTCAGCTATACCTGTGTTCATTATATACCCTATAAAGATAGACAAAAGATACGGGCCAAGGCCAAAGGTAAATTCTCTTGTGCCCACTAGCCACAGAGATGGGAATGATGTGAGTGTGCTCATTTGCAACATTTGCTCCAAGAGAGGGCGGTGTTCTGTTCAATTTAGCAAGATCGTAGAGATACATGGGAAATGGGCGTCAAATGTCCATCAAAACTTATACACATCGGTCCAAGTCATATCATGAGGCTGCCACATTGTTTTCTATAGCATACACAAATTACCGCCCACCCATGCCATCCTTCCATCCCAATTACTTTCATCTTCGTGACCGCCAACTCCCTAGAAAGCATTGTCATCACGATCCCCCCTTAAACGCCAGAGTAATGCCAAAAAGCACAATCGAGAAACAGGTCTAAAGAGTGCTTTTGAGGAAGGAAGGAGAAAAAAAAAAAGGTATCATGTGTGCGAATTCCACAGTCTTCCATGCGTAAAATCAGGAACCCTCCCACGTTCGAATTGTATTTTTTTTTTAAACAAGAGTTTGTTATGATATTGAACTCTTGTTCAACATCATCGCGCTTTGTCGGATAGATGAGACTTTCGGGTTTTCCTAATCATCATCTCTCTAAATCATCCGTTCAGCTGCTCTCTCCCATACGGACAGCCTCGCTTCAAGATGGAGGAGGTTGTGATGGCTGAGGCTTTCTGATGATTTTAATCTTGGGGCGCGCACTCGGAACAGCTGCTGGTGCCGCTGGTGCCGCTGGTGTAGCTGGTGCCGCTGTTTGACTTGGCACTGGTGGAGTAGCAGATTTGCTAGGCGACTTGCTTGGTGATTTGCTGAGCGTTTTTGGCCCAGGCATTGGGGGCCGATGCTTTGCGAATATTTTGCTGGTCGTAGAACCTGGGAGACTCGGCAATGAGCCACCTGATGGCAGGGGCTTTCTCACTATATCTCCAGAGGGTAGCGGCTTACGCGGAGGCTTTGGCGTATTCAAGTCCTTGGCTAACCCGAAGGAATGTTGTTCCTTGGGGGCTGCAGAGGGCAGGGCGGTCCTGCCAGGCATGGCAGAAGCAGTTGAAGCACTCTTCGATACGCCAAGAATAACGGCAAGCCGTTTCGGATTGGAAGTTTTCAGAGTGACAATGTGACGCTTTTTCGGGGGAGCACCAGGAATCTTGTCGAGATTTGATGGCTGTGACTCCACTTTGGGTCTCTTTGATGCCGGGACGCTATCGCCCTTTTCTGGTCGAGGCCGCTTAGCCAGTACGCCTGCCTGAACATCCGATTTGATAATTGGTTTGGAAGGGGTGCCATTGCCGTTGACCGGACGGGAGGCGACAGAAGCAGCAACTATTGTATCACTAGGGGGTGTTGAATTTGAAACGGGCGTAGGCCGAGGCGATGGTAATGGCTGTGCGGCCTTCGTATTGATCTTGATTGATGATGCCTTGGGTAGGGGTGGGGGCAATTTTGCCTCGGGCATAGGGGGTCGCGGTGGAGGAGCTGCATTCTTGAGCTTCGTCTTGTAATAAGACTTGAAATTCATCATCAACTATAAACAGTTAGTAAATCATCTACTGGGAAAAGGTGGCAGGAAGAATTTCTGGTAACTCACCCGATCCGAGAGCTGCTGTACCGGCCGCTCCACCCTCCATCCTTTGGGCAGATTAAGAGTGAGCACCCAGCTTGTAGCTTCTTCGAACATCATAGCTGCCAGTTCAAGAAGGGATTCTATTTCAGCTCGTCCGAGGTTGGGGTGATCCAACGCCTTGCGCATAGCAGTGCTGTAGTGCCTCTCGTCGGTAGCATACGTCTCTTCCATTTCCCTTCTCAAAGCCTTGAGCGCGGCATCCAGATTTTCCTTTCGAGCAAACTTTTCCTTTCTGGCAGCAACTTCTTCTGCACTATCTTGAATAAGTAACAAAGCATCTGCCTCATCCGGAGCAGGCTCATTCTTAACAGCCTTTGAGTATTCACCGAATGCAATAGATGCAAGCCCTCGAGCCACCGCCTGGATAAGCTTGTCGCGAACAAAGGGTGATCGATCCGTCATGAGTGAGTAAAATAAAAAGGTAAAGACTGTTGGATCCATAAGTGCCCCAAGATCAATCAGAGCCTCAAAGCATTTGATACGAATAAGATCATGGGTTCCATCCAACAAGTATTGGCCAAAATCGGCGTAATTTATTGGGATTACCTCTGCCTTCATGAGGCGCTGCTTGGCATCCAACCCAGCGATGGTCCATATGTTTTGATAGGAGTTTGTCCACTCGTCACGCCTGAGAACTCGTTCAATCTGCTCCATTGCCTCGTCGAGAAACTGACGTTCCTCATCGGTGGGCACTTTGACCTGGCGTTTGAACCACTCATCCGCCTGCGCCGGAATGAGGGAGGTGGCCAGCGATTCAACCAGCATCGCAATATAATGATGGTCAGAATAAGGGTTATTCTCATTGTTATTGAAGAGCAGTTGGTCCAAGATGAACTGTCGGGCCTCGAATGGACAGTAGTTTGTGCCATCCCTAACTTCAGAAATAGCCTTGATGATTGAACAGCGGACATTGTACTGTCTCTTATCGGAAAAGTCGTTTTGAAGAGGTTGGTTGGTTTGGTCATAGCAAAACATGTCGCGAAAAGCCCGCATCAACTGTCGCAGTCCAAGCATCGGTATATCTTTGATGTTGGCTTGCCTGGTGAGGGCTTGCGCTGCCATGGTCCGAATACCATGGAAATAGCGGCGATCAACAAGCGTTCTCACGAGGAACCCCGATGCGATTGGATGAAGAGGGCCAGTTGACAGATACAACATTGCATCTTGTTGAGCAACAACGTCTCTATCTTGCTGAAGTTGGGACACATACATGTACGGCTCGAGAGTTCTGTTCATGCTGCATGCCCACTCGAAGTCAGCATCGACACGGATCCACTCATAAGACTCTTGGTCCATCTTGCGCTCGGTTTCCGGGTCCCATTCTATCAATTCCCAGTCTCGAAGATCCTCTGGGCTTTGAAGGACATCTCCGAGACAGTAAAGAAGGGCGTCGTCAGTGTTTTCAGGTATCTCCATGCTCGCGCCTGCGTTGTGCTTTTCCTTCATGCGACGCGTCCGCTTTAGACGCTTATACTTGGTGTTATAAGGAATCTCAAACTTGGTAGAACGAGTTGCATCCTCTCGAATTTCCAGAATGTGCTCATACGGCGTTCCATCAGCCTCGTGTATGCGAACAGTCATGGGTCCAGTAAACAGTGGCTGCACTTCACCAGTCTTGAGATCCGCCCTTCTCTCTTTGATAGCTCTCAAGAAGTCGTCCCTGCTGAGTTCGGTTTTCTTGCTAGTTTGATGCTGCACCTGTATAAGCATCAACTCGACACAAAGCCTCTTCTTATTGAATTTGGCCTTGACATCGAAACGCGGGCAGCCAGAGCCGTATACCCATTGGTTCCAGAAGCTTTCGAGGCGGTATTTGGCAGCCTTTTCGCACGTAGCTCTAAACTTTTCGGAATCCAGAACGAGGAATTTGTCACTCCCCTCAATCTGAGCCCTGGTCAAATGTTTCTGCAGGATGCGAGTCAATCCGTGGCCACCGGACGCTTTGCTAAGCCGCTTGTCAAGGATAAAAAACACAATTGGTGCTTTCAGTGCCATGAACTCCATCTCAAATTCGCCCAAGTGGAGGTTAGGTCCAAGATCTGCCAGTGAAGGCCGATTGACATCCAACTCGACAAGCTTGTCCGCCATCATCTTCATTCGGAATCTGTAATCATTGTTGCCACAGAGCTTCTTCATGAACAGATCCGTCATGTAATGAGCGATGCCAACCACGAGCCACATGTCGTTGCGCGTGTTGGGAATCATGTTGATTCCAATCCATTGAGAGGTTAAAGTGTGTACAATTTTCCTCGTCGTCTCAATCTCCGGATCAATAATATCCTCAGGATACAACAATCGGTTGCTGATGAAGGCCAGGGAGTGCAGTGCTACCGTGTCCTCAACCATGTCGTCGAGGAAGCAGACTTTGAAATTGCCAAATGGGTATTTGGCAAAGGTATAGGTAAAGAAGTCGGCAGCCATAGTCAGGGCTGCAGCAGTATTGCGAACCCAATCGGCTCGGTTGGGCAAGCAGTAGGCGTGAATCTTCAACGCACTCATCCCAAGTTTCACCTCATCCTCCTCGGTTCTGGACTCTGATGAGAGGTTAATATGTTCAAAGGGGCCAATGGCAAAGCCAAGCTTTTGCACAGAGACTTGCTTCTCCGGCTCAAATATCATTATCTTTTTGTGGTCGTCTTCGGGATCAACTGTCTCTTCCATAAGGAAACCAGAGCAGACAACAGACATTTCTCGCAGCTTGTCTTCCTCGGCAAGTTTGAAGTGTAGGTCATTGCCATCAGTTTGCGCTTTGTCCACGCCGTTGTGAGACGCTCCATCTTTCTTGGTTGCGAGAGCCTGTTGAAGGGCATCACCAAGCGTTCGCGGATATTTGATGGATATCCTCCAATCACACCGAGCGCCATGGTCGTCAACACAGGGGAATATGCAGCACGCAGTTCCCGGCTGGATCGAATGGCGAGTGTACATGTGTGTAAATCTGTTGTCCAGCGGATCGACACCAACAAAATGCAGGCCATCTCTGGGATTCTTGTTCGTAAACGGTATGGTAATCTTGAATTGCTTGTGGGATTTTTCCACGGCATCCAGATTCGACATTGATTTTCTTATAATCAACCTTGGTCGTTCCTGCTCTCCTTTGCCACGGAAATTCACCTTGAGCGAGCCGTAAGCCGGCGTAGAGCCCTCGAATCCTCTATTTTCGGCGGGTACGTCGGTTTTGCGGCTGTGAAAAATCGAACGGGCGCGGATACGCCGCAGATCATGATGGTCGGCCCTCCAGTTCCAGCCCTTGGGGTGTGCGAGTTTCTGGTAGGGATCGCGGTATTCAGCAGTCACCTTACGCTTCTGACCTTCGACGGCTTCCCCATCTATCTCTCGCATTTCGGTAACGGTTATGTTATTTGTGTCGATTTCGCACTGGGCAGCGTCGAGTAAGATTTCTTCGACGGCTTTATCGACGAAGGTAACAATAAAAATATTCGTCGTGCCATCGATGCGTCGATCTCGAAAGTTGACCTCGAGATTTACTTCCTGCTTGAAAACAAAGTATCCGAGGATCGACCGGTCTTCAATGGGAGGGAGGCCATCTCGCCCATCCAGCAGGGGATGCTGCGATAACGCCTGCTCCTCCATGTCGGGCGTTGAGTTGGAGCCGCTAGGAAGTGTAGTCATGGCGATGGTAGCGAGAAGTTGGAGAGGGGGGAGAAGTTGAAGAGCGGCGCGGCTCCAGCGAGCTTAAATTGCAAAGTCACTGCATCGAGGTCGGTACATTCGTCACGGGCGCATCTGAGACGAAAGTAAGTGCTCTCAGATCAGCGTCAGGTTCATCGCATTAGGTTCCGTCGTCGCTAATGGCTGAGGCTGGGGCTGGGGCTGGTCGCAAGGGGCCTGCGGCGGCAGAAACGGCGCCGCTGAAAAGAACACGAGCTGATATACCTAAATCGCAAAACTCCGGTGCGTTGAAAAGAGAGACGCTGGAAAAGCAGAAGGAATATAGCGATACTCGCAGTTTGTTGAACAAATTGTTGCCAGAGGTGGCGCGCGTCGAGAGAGAAGCTCAGGGAGCACGGACCAGCTCGCAGCCCATTGTGGCTTCCGACTGGCTCAAACTCACCTCTCCACCAACGCCGCAAAATATCCGGTATAGGCCGAGTTCAGTGACGCTCCTAGTCTAGTATATTTTTCCTTCCACAGTCACGCTCATACTCTCGCGTTGTCAAAGCTAGTTTTTTTGGGTATATTCCTTTTCTTTTTTTCCATTTTTAAAAACTTTATTCGTCCCAGCCTAGGTTTGCGCACCTTCATAATCTCTGATGCATTAATGCTTGGTATGATGACCCCCATACTGCTAATCTTACATACATGAGCTACTTAAATCTCCTCTCGATGACCTTACCCGCCAAACGCCCTGCAAATCAGATCCTTCGACGCCATTGGTATTTTGTTCTTCCAAACCTCCCCGGGTGACGCCCGTAGCAATGATTCCAATGTTATTTCGAAGTCCGCCGCTCTCGCCTATCTCTGCGCTTCTTCCTCTCACGAGCCTTTAGTGTTTCCTCATTCCGATACTCCTCCGGCAAAACGAAGTCGGCTTCAGGTATGTCAGGGACTGGGTGGCCCCAGGCAAGGACTTTTCTACCAGCTCGTCTTTGCCGGTTGAGCGCGCTCTCGCGCTCGTACTTCTTGGTGAAGAAGGACTTGAACTCCTTGGGGGGCTCTGGGGGCCTTGTTGGAGGTGTGGGTTTGTTAGCAGGCCGTGACCTCTTGGAGTTTGCAGCCGCTAGTTTTGATCTCGCCCTGGCCTCTCGTCGCAGTTGCTTGGCTGGCGAGGACGTCTCACTAGCATCGTCTTGCGAAGGCTCATCCTCTTCAGCCTCATCTTCTCCTTCATCCTCTTCGTCGTCGTCGTCGTCATCATCATCACTCTCCTTAGAATAGCTATCCTCCCTTTGTTGCGATTCTTCATCGCTATTGTCTGTTTCATCTTCTTGCTCCGCCTTTTCCGCGAGAGCCTTCTCTTTCTCAAGCTTCCGCCGCTTCTCCTCCAGATTCCAATTACGAAATTTGGCCAGTATAGCCTGGCAGCCCTTGATGAAGTGCATCCTAGCCGGTTCAAACTTCTTCTTCTTGGTCTCGGTAACGCCACTGACACCCATGACCCTTAGCCAGTCGTGGCCTTGGAGGCCCTCGAGGAGCCGGATGATTTGGTCCTTTTCATGCTGTGCACGACCTTTTTCAGTATTGCGGATCGACCGTTCAACCCTCTCTGCCTTTTTATGAATCGGTTCAAACAGAGCATCAGGTAAGGGATCTTCAATGTTCTTGTTCTTGTGCTGGGCTTCTAGAAAGCCAAAGTCGATGCGTTGAGAGTCGAATACATCAGTGAATAAGGCATCTCCGTATCCTCTGACAGGAAAATCAACGCCACTGAGGTTTTGGTGGTGGGGTCGAGGCGCTGTACGTTGAGCATCGGGAATCGCGCGCGACAGACTGGTATCGATAATGATAATGGGCGTCTCAGGGTTAAGCAAATCTGCATCAGCTGGTCAGTTACCCGTTGCAAGCAATGTCAGAGTAGCAGAAGCTCGAGGTGACAGAGCGGTATTCTGTCCGGCAATGCCCAAGGTAGGTGGGTAGAGAGGTAGGGCTGCTCACGTTCTTCTTTGGGGTCGTTCCCTATTACTTCGTCGTAGTCCGGGAAATAGGCAGAGAGGTCGCTCTTGAACCTGGTCGCCTCCTGCGACCGCAGCTTGCGGCCCTGCTCCTTGGTATCGTCGTGCAGCGGCTGCAGGCGATCCAGCTCGTGCCTTATGCCATTTATTACTTTGGCCTGGTGCTTCGTCAGGCTGGAGTTGTGCGGCTCCGGTTCTGCGGATATGGGCACCGCTGGCTTGGTGGGCTGCACAGGGGGGACAGGCTGCCTACTTGCGCTGCTCGCCACTGTGGCTCGTCGCGGTATCGGCGGTTGTACATTCACAGTCTCGAGAGGCAGCTGGGGTTTTGCAAGAATCTCGACGGCGATTCTCGTCTTCTTGTGCCGGATGGCCTCGAACTCGCGCTCGGCCACGTCGAGGGCTCGCTTTGTGCGACCGCCCGCCGCAGCGCCGTGGTGGAAGGAGTTTGGCCCAGGCCCCGAGCGCGTGAGGGGGCTGGCGTTCACGTTACGGTCATAGAGGTGAAGGCCCTCAGCTCGCCGGTTGGAGCGGGTGATGGAGGCCATTGGCAAGCAGAGGCACGCCAGTCATGTTTCTTCAGATCCGCTGCAGAGGGCGCTGTCGCTGTCGGGACACGCGTTGCCTCGATGTTTTTGCTCGATGCACCGATGCCGATTTGTTTCGTGCGACGTGACGGCTCTCAACGTAATTCTCCCTCTATGCTGGTTTTTTTTTTTTTCTTGGGCGGAAGGGGGCGCTCTAGCGCCTGCGCGTCATGGAGTTTGGCGGTTCTAGCGAGTGGTCCCAGTAGCTCTTACCCCCGAGCCGCCTGTGAGGGGGCATCTTACAGAGGACCTGCTCCCTAAGTTTAGTGGCGCTCAGCCCCCTTTACAGGGCACTTGGAGCTCTTGTAGTGCTCCACCACGCTTAGCATCAACGTGCACGTTCATATTACGTCGTCTTGAAGCTTCGAGGTCCGAGCTATTTACCTGGGACTTTGGTACTCTGTGGAGGGATTTCAGGCAAGCTGTTGGAAGTCCGTCCTCAAATATGGACGGCGCAACATGGATGGCGCAACACGCACGGCGCAACCATCAATTTATAGCATTCAATACCCCTCTACGGGGTAGATCCATCAAAATTAACATTTTTTTTCTCCTTTTTCTTTTTTATTTGGTATTGCTTCGTTGCTGCATCAAAGATGTTTTTTTGGGGGCTGCTAATACCGGGTAGAGAGAACAGAAAGCGCTCGCAGTGTCCAACAGGTGAAAAATATCAATTCGCTCTATCTAGATGCCTAGTATGTATTCCTTCATACAGCAACAATGGCTCGGCCCAAACAAGTCCCAGGGTATTTATATGTACAGAACAGGTCCAACAGGACTACCTATGCCTAACCAAATGCCCAACCGGAATAATGATGCTTTGCCCTAAAGATATGTAACAGTCCTCTTCGGAGAGTCTTGACCAGCTGCCGTGGGCACTATATGCAGCTTTTCCAGCGCCTTCATGGCGGTTTCTTCCACATGAGCCTGCTTCTCGGCTTCTGCTTGCCGCTTTCCTTCGGCCACGACTTGCCTTTCTTTCTGCGCACTCTTGCTCGTATCCTTTTCTTCCTCTTTTTTCCGCTTCATCTCCTTGGGGTGGATAGTCTTGTTTTTCCCGTGAATCATTTTATGCACAAGATCTTTTCCTACACGCCGTGTCTTGGTATACGTCTCTAAACCCAAAAGGACGGCGTATGCTTTTGACATTGGCACGTGTCCCACGTCGACGCCTTCGGCCTTGAGACTCCGCATAAAGGCGCGGAAGTTCGATGTTGGGGGGCGATAGTGCCCGCTCAGCGGCGACAGGAAGTTGAGTTTGCCCTCCTTGATCCCGATGAGTCCTCCGGCGGATATGCGAGCGCCTTGGAGAAACGACGAGTGTTGAAAGGCGCCAGCCTGCTTGATGCCGATGTAAAGTCTAAACGATGTGTCGGCGACGAAGATCCACGTCCCATCCTTGACGGCCTTGCGCAGAAGTTTGTTCAGGGTCGTCGTGACAGAAAACTGCTTGACCTTTTTCATATCATGCTGATCGGGTGGTGGCGGCGGTGGGTTGATGTACTTGTCTGCGCGATGTTGTTCGGGATTCGACTCGGCGTATGAGGTCGATGTGCTCGAGGTCAATCCGCTGGCTGAGTCGGCATAAGGATTCGGATCCAGCATCGGCCGGTATGGTGGTGCCGGGTCGTCTATAGGGACGATGCCATACATGCTGTCTCTGTACTTTTCACTCGTGTCGATGGGTTCGCCGTTTTTGGCCCAGCATAGACGGCCCTGGTCATCGACTGTGGCAAGATAGAGCTGGCGCTCCTCTCGTGACAGGTACCGGACCTGATCTCTCTCCAGTCTATCTCGTGGACATGTGTCAAGCGATATATATCGACCCTCCCCATAATCGAGCCAGTAGAAGAAGTTCTCATTGGTGTCGGCCTTTCGCCATTCCTCGTGATACATGCGTAAGTTGGTGCCATATCGGTGCTTCTGGTCCACGATTTCTAACCAGTACTGGAGTCCCAGTGTGAGGGCAGTTGACCGTCGCCGAGCATTAGCTTCCTCTCGAAGTCGCCTTAATTCTTCCTTTTCCTGGGGCGACAGGCTGCTCGATTCCGATGAGCTATCCGAGTCCGACTCTTCCTCCTCGTCATCATGGCCAGCCCGCAGCGCAATCATGCCCAACTTCTTCCAATTTGACCGTGCGGTTGATGAGTGAAAGTCGGTGATATCGCCAAGCGACAGTGTATCTTGGCTTACGCCGGTGAATGATCGACCTCGAGGGCGCGTGGTTTCGCGGAACTGTGCCTCGCGGATGGCAGTTATCCATCTTGTACTCGGATCCAGTGTAAACCCACTCATTTCCCTTCTTGCTCGATATCCTCGAAACGTCTTCTGGATAACACGGGCAGCATCGCTCCTCTCATCGCTCCGATTCGACTGCAAGCTCCGCCTGCTCTCATGCTGCGACCTTCGCTTTTGATGCTTAAATCTTTGTCTGATCTCCTCTTCCCTCTCCTCCTGCACATGGGCAATGCGCTCAAACTGCTCCCGAGATGGTGGTACTAGCGAGTCCATGTATTGCTGCGATTTTGCCGAAGAGGTAGAGATGGTGGTGAAGCTCGAAGCGAAGCTAGTAGTTGTCATGGTGCCGTCCAAGTGGGCTATTATATCATTACATCAATCCAGCGCCCGGGACCTCCCGTAGGAGACTACTTTTGCGGGGTTGCATAAGTAGTACAGGAAACAAAGAAATGAAACAGCTATCGACACTTATTTTCTGTTCAAGACTTGTGTTGTGAGATGAAATGACACGTTAAATGGAAGGCAAAAGGTCGTCGTCGACATTCGGGTTGCCCGGATGGGCTCCGGCTGTGAGGAGATAACTCAAGGTCGGCCGCAGGCTTTATAGCACTTGGCGAGCTTGGCTTGGCGAACAGACGGGACTACAGAAGCGGGAGGACGGCCCTTAAGACACTGATAAGAACTAAAAAAAAAAAAGAGACGGTGGCCACCTCTATGGACCCAATAAACAGTTCCAGTTGTGCTGGACAAGGTAACATGTCTGATCGGACGCTGACCACCTATCGCCGGCCCCTGAACTGGGTATAGGTGCCCTTTTGTTGATGACGGAGTGACGCAAGGGCCCGAAAGCGTCGGGATACCAGTCATTGAACCATGGCGACCCGAGAAGCACTGCCTCTGTTCCGAGACTTGTGGCTATCATGGCTTGAACTACTACGGAGTGTGCGCTATGAGTACAAGGGAGGTGGGAATAGCAGTATACTAGGAGCTCTCAGTACGCAGTACGAGTAGGTACTAATTCCACAAACAAAACACAGGCATTACAGATCAGGTTGGTCTCACTATTGACACTTAGTGATGACGTGACGTGGGGCGCTGGCATATTCCAAGCCGTCTTAGTGTAAATGCCAGGTAGTATAATGGGACAAAAGAACATGGCGAATTCCGTACTTGGAGAACGGGCATGTGCCGATATATTTCTCATGTTTGCTCTTTCGTACATGCAACCAGGACACCCAAGAATGAGAGAGAACCAACCAGAAGATGAGCACGGGCACGCTCGAATGCCATTGCATATGACCGGGAAAATGTTCAAGTACTGAGGGCAACACAAGCCAGTCCCGTGGTTCTATCAAATCCACGCGCGCGTGCATGCGGCATCCTCCGAAATCTCGAATCGTCGATCTCCAATTCCGTTGCGCCAGCCAAGAAGGGCATAGGGCAGGATTCCAATCATGACGCCGCCCTCTGCGTGTTTCTGTTTCGGAAGCGGGACTCTCTGGACCAAACAAAGCAAGGGCCGTCGGCTGAGGGGGCCAAGAGCAACATGTTTGAGGCGGTGCAGCGCGGAGCGGAGCACAGGTGAAGCGAAGTCCGGAAACTGAACTGAAAGATGGAGTCGAATGGCATGTCCCAGTATGGAATATGCGAGTTTCACATGCGGATCTCATCTCAGCAAGCGCGTCTATTTAGGAAGCGGCTGAGGCGAGCAGAGTAGTATCCAGCGTTTAGCGGGTGTTTAATAGGCATGGAATCAATGAACATGGTACAGGGCGTGTCGCTTCAAGGATATTGAGGCTCAATAAGTGTGTGTATGTGTGTGTGTGCTAAGATTGATACAACATGCGCTCAAATCTGCAACTCGCTTGATTCAAGATTCCTCATTAACATTATACTAGTAGTATATACTTAAATATCATACATGACATAACAAGTCGGGCCATTTCGACGTGCATAAGCCTCAAACAGTGGCTGTAGTAATACAAGGTCAAAGAACATGCTCAAAATAGATGAGAAAAATGTTACCCAAAGAGGAAACCCCTCGACCTCATTTCCCCAGCTCATCGTGCGGCTGCATGTGGGTGCTTCCCTGGTGCTTAGGCAAAACATTCCTCCTGAGGTATGCGCATTTTTTCCAGGAAAAACAATGTCAAAAAAAATTAAAAATTAAAAGCAATAAAGAATAAAGGGAGGGTGCTCAGGACGAGACAGCGCAAAAGGAGAAGAAGAAAAGCATGACGCGTGATTACGCAAACAGAAAGTCTTTGAGGACTGGTGACCCCGAGAACTCTGGGTTTAATAGTATACAGCTAAAAGAGCGTGTTAGTCCGTTGCAATCACAGGAGCGTGTAATTGGGCAGATGCTTCATACTTTAAGAAATATTGTAGTCCAGCTCGACGCTTCTCTAAAAACTTGGGTCTGAACTTGAATATTGCGCTCTTGGGTGGTAGTTCCGGCACAGCCGCTTTGAAGTTTGGAAATGATAATGTTAGCTTCTGCCGAAAGTCGTCGAACTCGGAGTAGCGCTTTCGAATATTCATATAGCTTCCCTATATAGACGGAAAAAGAACCCCATTAGCCAATGCCTCGTCTACGAAATGGAATTTGGGGGCGAAACGCGCATAGCATATTTCGCCAAAGCACATTCGCGAAGGGAAAGAAGCAAATACTCACAGTGAGCGTTTCGACTCGAACATTCCACACCACAAATGCGCCAATGTTTGTGTTGCTGCCATTGACGATAATGTAGTCGGTAATCTCCACACTCTTCGCCCAGCACGCGCTGTTTCTGTCGTCGTCGTTTGTGTCGCGGTCAAATAGCCTTATGGCGCCTACAGGCAGGATAGACTCGGCAGACATGCTGGAGATGGTTCGCTGGTGTGAGCCAGCATGAGGCCAGTAAGGCGGAGGCGACGAGATGGAGCTCGGAGATGTCGTCGCAGAAAGCGCATTGCGTAGCGCTTCGTCGTCATCGTTGTCGCCATCATTATGTCGATCACGGGAGTCGTCGGTCGAGGAAAATTGCGTATCTAGTCTGCTCAAGATGCGATTTGGCGATGCCGTTGCGCCGGAATTGGCAATCGGCCTTGACCCTGCCTCGCTCGTCAAGTCGCTTGGCGCATAGTCCTGGTCTACAGCCGGCGCCATTCAGCCATGTGAAGGAATCGTAGAGCTCGCGTGGCTATCGATCGAGATTATTCTTGTTATGAAATCGGAGGCTGGCCCGGTATCGCCCTGGGGAAAATTCTCAGGCCCCTTGGCAGAAAGCGTAATTGCGCGGGACTGTCAAGGGCCGGGATTCGAAAGAAGATTGCCGCTTTTATCGGAAGAGCCGGGTTTGTCGTGGAGTGCTTGTACCTAAGCTGTATAGATGCGAGATACTTTGAGAGTTGGTAGATGTAGGAGATAAGATCCTAAACGGGACGTCTTTTCGATTTGTGGCCTATCACTATCATCTACGGTCTCTGGGTCATATCAAATAGTCCGATAGTGGCGTAACTATCCCCACGGCAGCTAAAAGCTGCCACAACGTGGGGTTTATTCGGAAATAATATTGACATAGAAACCCAGCCATTGAGCTCCCCTCATAGTGAGAATTGGGTTTATGAAGAGTCTACAGGTGCTAATTATAGCATCAAATATTGTGCACATAGGTATGTAGATGCCATTGTTGTCATTGCAAAGAGTTTGGAAGCTCCACAGAAATTAAACATCGTGTGGAATCGCCATGGTCAAGGAGCCCATGTGGCGAGCATGCAAGTAAGGGGCATTTACAAACTTGTACTCGAGGGTTTGCGGAACAACTCTTCTGGATAGAGCAGGGACTAGAGGTGTGGTTATGTCATGCTCGACTACCTCATTTCCACGGAGTACTGCTTCCAAGTTTCAAAATCTGGGCTGAACTTTCTCCTGTCCTGTTAGTTACCGAGAGGCAAGGAGCAACACCAAAGCGTCTGAAAATTCTTCTACCATTATCTTTTGGCTCGAGGCTCGAGGCCCTCGCTAGGGTGTGGATTCGTAAGGAGGACTCGGACCTCATGGTGGAGGCAGCTGCGTTGGTGATGCTGCTATCAAAATCGGATTGAGTCCACCATAGGATTGTTATGGAAAAGAAGCCATGGCTCCTCTGAGTCCTTGGAGACGTGGTCTTGCCACCAGGCGGGAACGGCCAGGCTATGCACCTTTGCTACGTAGCAGCGGCGAATTATCGACTTACCAGCCGTTTGCTTGGCCAAGTTACATAGTTGTACTGGTGGCAATAAAATTCTCTTCACGACTCAGGACTCTGGCTCTTCCCGTGCGATTGACGCCTGATATTGTAGATCATATTGACATTTTGCCATCGATTTTGCCAGGCTAGTCGTTTTGTCTACTGTGACAATGTGACTATCCACCAAGAGAAGGTGGGTATGGGCATTTTAGAGTCCCCAAATCTTGTGAAAGTGAAAGCAGTTATTCATCCAGATTCTCGTTCGGAGCAGCCATGATTGGATCCGTGCTTCTTGGTGGTGATCATCCCCTTAATGCAGCATCTTTCGGCGCCGCCGGATGAGTAATGATAAGCTGACTCCTCATGACTACTTGTAATTTGTATGTATTATCGATAGAAATCAAAAGAAAGCAGGGCATGTGCTGTTGATTTTGGGCCGTGCTGTATATATGACCGCACAAGAAGCTGCTTGGTATGATACATCGAGGATGTCGGGTTTCGTTCGGGTCGACAGACACCTGTGGGACTCGCATATTTTTGGCCACACTGGCTGTCACTAGCTGCGTGTCTCTCGAATTGGATTAGTAGGTGCATGTAACAGTCCATCTTGCATGTCGCTCTGTCGCCACTGTCTCTCCATATACGAGTTTGAGACAGTCATATTATACGGAATGCCTTGGTAGAAGTAGTAGGCCGTACAATTAGCCAACACCCATCTTCGGCCAACAGCGGTTACAAGTACTCGTATATACCTAGTACGAGTAGCTGCTTGGCTGATACAAGGCCGTATCACGCTTCAATAAAAGGAGCACTCCGTTTCAACAACGCTAGTGAGATTACGGGGCGGTGCCTCACCGTCAGTCGATCCTCAAGGAGATGACTCTGATGGCGGTAAATCGCTTCGCCCGGTAAGCCGTATTCATGCGTCTTGGCTCCGATACGGTGCATCACGCCTCGGCACACAATGAAAGCGCAGTGGTGATGAACGACACAGTGCCCATGTGAGCATTTTGGCTAATAGCAGCACTTGGCTCTGGACTGATCGTCGTCTGATGTTGGTCCACAGATGGAAAAGCCGTTCTCCCATCTCGATTCCCCACACTAGAACAATTCTAAACGGGGCCCTCTTCATATATTTCGCGCAGCCGAGCATGGCTCTTGACTCTCATTCGCGAATCGCTGGGTTGGTTTAAACTCCTCCCTCCAATTTGAACTCCTGCCCCAGATTTCAAGATTGCCAAGCTTTCCAGGCTGGCGGTGGGAATCTCTGCTTTCCTGTGCTTTATCTTGCACTCTGCATCAACAGCACAGGCACGAGGTCCATGTATGCATACGGATGCTTGCTCCGACTTGCGCTTGAGCCTTGCTTTCGAGATGCTGGCAGATTCTCCATAAAAGAACCAGCACGGAGCAGTCAGTGCTGGGCCCATGCCACGAATCCGAGGCATGTCTGTGCAGAAATGAGGCCGAGCAACCAACTGCCTACCTAGGTAGGGAGCAGGAATGGAGCCTCGTACTGGGATGCATGTCTGACAGGTCATGAAATTGCCCTTGTACCTCGTCGACTCCGAAGGGGGCTCTCCGTTATGACTGTACACAGACCCTGTCACGACTAGGGAAGGGAAAAAAAAAAAAACCTTCAATGAGCTCAGGACTGCATGGTAAGATATGCATGCATTCTCCCATATTCGCCCCTCTCATTGCCAGTGTTGTGATGACCATGGCCTGGTTGCGCAGGTGGATCTCCCCACGAATGTAACTTTTCAGGCGACTCATTCCTCGCGGACTTCTGTGACGGCATCGTGCTGTTTTCTCTGAGGAGGCTCATTAGTGTGCGGAGAACACGGAGCATTTTCACCTGTCTCTGCGTGTGTCAACTGAATGCAAGTGTCTGCATAAGTGCGATTGTAGCTCCCGTCTCCATCTGCATGCATAGCATAGCAATACGAAGGGCTCCGATGCTGATACGGCACACAATGGATGGGTGGCTCTGATTCTCGTCAAGCGGAGAATCCTGGTTCGATGCTCAACTGCCTCCCAGAGCCGCTAGTGCCCTTTGCCTAGGCTTGGATGGCCGGGGCTCGTAATGTTGGATCCATGGACGGCTTGATGAAAGAGTCCGCCCGACGAGCTGCAAATGCAAAAGCAAATGCGACCTGTACGAAGCACGGAGTACGAGCTTGCACATGGCTGCGAAGATTAGGCAGTGAACGGTGGCACGGCAGAATGCCAGGTAAGCACTGCGTTGTACGATTGGATATTGATTGATGTCGGGTGTGTGTTTGCGAAGGGAGAAAGGGAGAGTCTGTGGCTGTTTGCTCCCAGCTCTGTACTCGTATATTTCCCTCTTCCGCTTGGCGCAGTCTTGCCCTTTTTTTGTGCGAGAGACGCCGCTGGCTTCATTTCCTAGCTTGCCCAGAAGCTCAGAAAGGGGGAGAAGCTACTGCAAGCTCGGATCTTTCCACTAGCGAACGCGCGCTACGAGTACTAATGTGCACTAGCGGGCATTTGATGACTTGTAGCTTCGTGCCTGTGTAGACCTCGAACGTTTATTACTGAACTCTGGAGTAATAAGTCGGGTAGATGGTGGACGCACTAGGCCGTGGAGGGCCAAAGTCGCAATTTTGAGTGCGAGATTTGCAGTAGCAGCAGCGCCATAGTGCCGTGACTCCAGGTACTATTAGCACTAGCAGTGCTTGCGAGAGCCCAACCTGAACACTGCAACCTGCCTGCTGTACTGATTTGTCTCCTCGACCCGCGTAGGATGTGAGACCTCTCACAGGGGCCCCCGTTTGCTTTGCCCAGATGGTGCTGTGGAGGAACACGAACTGGAGCTAGCCTGATACCGAAGCTGCCCGTTTGTGCATCCATTGGCCTGATAGGCAAAGCTTGAGCTGGGGCCCGTGGCCAGACTCGCCTCCTGGTCTCGCTTCCCACCCGCCCTGGTCACTTTGGTCTTCTGGAGAGATTCTGTGCCGGACCTCCGTCGCCTCCGCCGGCCAGCTCATAAAAGTGCTTCCGGGCATGCCTCCTTCTTGATCCTGTCCTTTCTCTCGCTGCTGCTGCCATCTCTGTCGTTAACGAGCCGTTTGTTGAGCCTCTTTTGCCTTCCCAGTCTCTCGCTTTTGGGTTCCGCATTCACCTGCAGGTTGCCATTTACATAATCTGTGAGTTCAGAGCTGTTTCCTCATTTCTCCAGGGTCTAGGGTCTCGTCTGCTGCCTTGTCTTCTTTCTCCTCTCCCTCTCTTCATTCAACCAAGAATTGGGTCTCGCGAACGGTATCACTAATATCCACTCGGGATAGATTCTTATAGTATTACTTGTCACATCTCCACGAACGCGTTTCCCCGTCGTCATACTATATCAGTCAATATGGTGTCCTTCAAATCAGCCGTTATCGCCGCCACGATGGCATTCGCCTCGTTGGCCAACGCAGGCTACTACATCGACCCCAAGAGTGTACCTCTGTCCACAAGACGTGAGATGCTCCTTCGCCATTAGGCTATGGCTCACTGATGCTAATGATGGAGCAGAGAACTGGTGCGCTTCTGAAATATCGACATGCCCCCTCATTTGCCAGCAGACGACCAACAAGCCGACATTGGTCAACGACTGCAACGCGGTATGTTCATGAACCCAGCCTCGTAGGTGTAAAGTGCTCGTACTAATACGTTCTCCAGGATTCGTTGACTTATGGTTGTCTCTGTGGTGACAACAAGCAGCCCAACATCTCCGAGTATACCTTAACATTGCCCTTCTTCATTTGCCAGGAATTTGTCGTCCAGTGCAGAGCCAATTGCGGCTCGGACAACACATGTGCTTCCAACTGCGCCGAGGACAACCCCTGTGGTGCCACTGATCCCAAGCGCTACAACTCAACTTCGACCGCTACGACATCAACCGCTCCGGCTACTTCCACCACCGCAGGCCCTGACACCATCTTCACCGGCACCCCTGGAAGCGGTAACAGCAACAACAACGGTAAGGGCGGCAAGTCCATGGCAGCCCCTATGGTTGAAATTGGACGAGCCTATGGACTGGCAGTTCTGCTGGGAAGCATGTTTGTTGGGTTTGCTCTGCTATAAGAGTAGCGCGGGGAGTTCCGAAAAGAATCATGCGGTCGAGCAAATGATAGATGCTCAATTCGGATCGCCTAATGTTTGATTGGTTTGCTGGTTTATTGGAGCGTGCGTCTTACATTTACATATCTTTATGCGTGCTACCGGAAGTTTTGGTCATGGGAATTACTTAATACTGTTCAATGCCTCTTTGATACGATAAATTGACGTGAATATATTACTTTCAAAATTGAATTTCCCGTTAAGCTGCTCTCGGCCTATTATATATGGCGAGAGGTACTCCTCGCTGATTCGATATCGGAAAAATGTCGGTGACAAGCATTTAGCCTATGATGGCTGCAGGCTTCGAAAGGTCCGTCCCTTTTTGTGGTCTTTTTATGGTTTGCACATGATGTTTTCGACATCACGCGACAGTTGGCAAATGATTGACATCATGGCGAGCTAGAGCCATGATTCAATGTTGATGCGCACTCTGCCCTTGAAAGGGACCCAATCACGAGCTCTTCGGCTCCGAATCATGTGCGGAATTTAACGTGCATATTGGCGAGATGGCTGCTGCAAGGTGGGAAACCTTGAGTGGACAAAATAAACGAGACTGCAAGTTGACAAGAGATCTTGCAGCTGTCAAAAAGGTGCATGTATTTCGTACAAGAGAAAGAAACTTTGTTGAAGTAAAACGCCTATGCGCCTTTTTGACCCTCATCTCTTTCATATATCCAACCGAGCACGCTCTAGGGAAATATTTGGGCTTTGTCTAATACCCACCCTGGTCCCTACCAACGTCTTTAGGCGCTTCAGTTTTTGCTCTCGTGCTCCAGTGGCTTTGTCCAACGCCCCAGCGGCCACGTAGGGTTCAATTGTCGTGGCAAGATTCTGAGAAAACGCCTTGTACTTTACCTACCCACCTATCTTACGGGGCAACTGGTTATCTTACTACTACCTGTATTCGAGTGTTTGCAGGTTCTCTTTTCGGGTATCTGCTATTGTCACTGCCTACCTGTACTCTGTACCTTAATATTCAATCAATTTGGGACATGGGATGCTGGGTATTGTAGCCGCTCTCTAAAAGTGCCTTGCTCCGTTGTCATACACATCTTCAACGTCCTATTTTGTCCAATGCCAAGTAGCGCTTCCTACCGGCTCATCGACCCGGCATGGCAACGTCACACTGTACTTGAGCAGTAACACCAATGACCCAGTGATATACACTTCATCAAGTAGAGTGCCTTGGAGTCTCTGATAAGCCATAGTGTCATCGCGGGTACCACTACTCTACTAAATGTACATGGAGATTAGCACCAAGTCAAAAGTCTTGGCGCCTCAACGAATTTCGGGCTTTCACGTGCTGGCGACTATCATCTCATTAGATTGCGAAGAGTGGGGCCCGCTTGAATGATCCCCCCTCAGACTATGATTTGGGAGGCCATGGAAGCTCTCTAGCAGCTCTTTGGGGGCTGTAGCGGTTCCAGCTCAGGGGACTTAGAGGCCCACGGGCAGATTTTCCGAGGCTCTTTACAGGGGTCAGAGGACCACAAACCGCAGCTTTTCATGCACGCCTCCCAACGAAACCAGACTCTTGGTCACTTGGGCGACCAAAAATTCTTGTCTGAAGTTTGCGCACTCTAGACGCACGGGAGCAAGGAGTAACCAACTAGTACTCCCGCAGAGACAATCCTAGAGCGCCTGAAGGTTCCCCCTTGGCGCCCTTTGTGTCCTTTTTTTAAAAGAAGCTCCTGCCTCGTCCCCCGGGCCCCCGGCTCCCCCCCTCTACGATGTCCAGCAACAACACGCTGCCATTGCACCAAGGCGATATTACCTCAACACGAGGTGGTGGCAGTATGGCTCCCAACACAAGTAAGTCCAGAGTCTGTCTTGAACTGGGGAGGGATGCTTGTTTTGGTTCTGGGCGGTGGCTAGTCGCTTGCGCTATCGAGAATGACAGCTGGAGGGAGTCGTTTTTTACTTTTCGTTGGTGGCTAACCCGGATCGGTGGGCTAGAGCAGGCTGTGGCCGAGTGCATCTCGGATGATGCCCTGATCCATCTCAAGTCGTACAAATATTCGAGCGTCGATAAATCGCCGGTATCGAAATATATCCTGGGTCCATGGGTACGGCTCACCAGTCATCCCTCCGTTTCTGCATGACGTTGCAGTTGGCTTTTGTTCTGCCCCTCCTCGTGACGGGCAGACACATTGCGAATACAACCCAATGAAGACGGTGGCTAACGGAGAATACTTTGCAGTGGAATGCCTTTGTCGAAATATTGCCGTTATGGCTCGCACCCAACATGGTCACCCTCCTGGGGTTCTTCTTCATTCTCTTCAACGTCGCCTTGATGGTCATCTACATGCCCGATTTGGTGGGACCTGTATGTCACCGACATTCAACCGTGCCTCATATTGTGCTGTGCGCGACGACGAAGATCTACATGCTGACAGGGGAATCCCGTATAGGCGCCGTCATGGCTATACTTTAGCTTCGCATTTGGGCTTTTCATGTACCAGACGATGGATAACGTGGACGGAAAGCAGGCCAGAAGAACTGGAACCTCGAGCGGTTTGGGCGAGCTCTTCGACCACGGCATCGACTCGCTTAACTGCACACTCGCCAGTTTACTCGAAACGGCCGCCATGGGACTGGGCACGTCGCCTTCTGGCATCTTCACGGCGCTTGTGCCTTGCCTTCCCATGTTCTTCTCGACGTGGGAGACGTACCACACACACACGCTGTATCTTGGCTTCTTCAACGGCCCGACCGAAGGCCTCCTTATTGCCTGCGGTATCATGATCGTCTCCGGAATCTACGGACCGGACGTTTTCACGAAGCCTCTGGCACATATCTGGGGCGACCACCTGGAGGGAGTGGCTCACCTCATTGGAGATGTCTCTTTCCGGGATATTTGGGTTGGCATGCTGGTTCTGCTCCTGGTCACCTGCCACATCCCCTTTTGCGTCCTGAACGTTGCCCGTGCGCGCCAAGCAAAGGGCCTCCCTGTTCTTCCTGTCTTCATGGAATGGATCCCAATGGCCGTCTTCACCATCTGCATTGGTGCCTGGGTGTTTTCTCCCTACAGCTCGCTCATGAAGGACAACCACCTTGTCCTCTTTTGCTTCACCATGTCCTTTGTTTTCGGGCGTCTGACAACTAAGATGATTCTGGCGCACTTGACCCGCCAGCCGTTCCCATACTGGACTGTCATGCTCACCCCGCTGGTTGGTGGTGCCATTCTTGGGAACCTCCCTCGAATCGGTCTTCCCCAAATTAGCCCTCAGCTCGAGCTGTTTTACATGTGGGCGTATTTCATCTTCTCGGTGGTGGTCTATTTCCGCTGGGCCTACCTGGTGATTACCAGCATCTGCAACTTTCTGGGCATCAACGCTCTCACCATTCCCAAGGAGAAGCAGATGGCCAACAAGATGGCTGCCAGAGCCGCTACCAAGTTGCACTAAAGCGTGTTATTGACCGTCCCCCCGCAGAGCATGTGAACTCCTTTCTTTTCTTGTCGTTTTTCATTTTCATTTTACGTTTCTCTACCTTTTTTGCTCCTTAAACACAAGTAATGCCCTCATGAATTGAAGTTAGAGATTTTTATGCGGGACTAGGATTTCAACAACCGCTGGTGGGTTTAAAAAGGGGAGAAGAAAGAGGCCAGACTATTCGACAACGATTTCGATTAGAAGATATGGTTTGGAGGCATATATGAATAGAGAAGGAAAGACGTGCTTGTATATGATATGAGCCACCCAGTGCGCAACAGGCATGGCTGACTTGGCGTTTGGTTGGTGCTTTACGCTTTTTATTATGAGCATGCTCCGGTTCTTGGGATTTCCGGGCCAAGATGGGCAACATGTAATATTCTTATTTGGTATACCTTATTAATCCGGGGGCTATATAGATTCAACGTCATGTTTAACAGTCACTGCTACAAATAATAGGTATTTTAACAACATACATATACTGGGATATTCTCCCAATTGATCTAAGGTGCCATGTGTTGCATTCTAGTGCAATCCGGATCAATGGGTGACGACTCAATAGCAACATGACGGCAGTTCAATTAAGTACCTGTACCATCAATGGTACCTATTGAAGAGGTCAATCCCAAACTCCCTAAGCCACATGCAGACTAAACGACGCCTGAATTGCAGCGGCTCTACAATGCTCAGGAACAGGGACAGAACAAGGGCTAGGGGGCTCCGCAATGCGGTTTAGCGGGATGGCTTCCGCACCCGCAGTGGCCACGACACCCCGTACTGGAACGTTGGCTGGTGCTAAGATAACACCAGGCTGGCGATAACACATTTGTATGTAGCCTTTGCCGAGACGATGACAACCTCATCCTAGACGCTTCTCCTTCTACCTGGCGTCGCTTTTCTTTGTTTTTGCCGCTGGTCTCTCTTACTGCGGGAGAGAGCGGATTGGCCCTGCAGGTTGGAGCCTCTTAGATCGCTTGTCAGCGACCTCATAGACGACAGAGATGCGGGCGTCCATCGTGATCTCGCTGATTGGCCTCGTGGGCGCAGCTCTCGGCATTGGGACCCTGACCGACGACGACCTGCGCAGACTACCGTCTCCCGGCGACGATTTCGATATTCATAATGGGAAGCTCCTAGCTCCGATCCTCATACCGCGAGTGCCCGGCACTGAAGGACAGAGAAAGACACAGCAACACTTTGTCGACTTCTTCACGGCCAGCCTACCAGATTGGGAACTCCTCTGGCAGAACTCAACCTCCAAGACGCCGGCGACTGGAAACAATGATATACCCTTCTCAAACATCATTCTGCGCCGCGATCCGCCAGGGTTCCGCGAGGGAGAAGTCGGCAGGCTGACGCTGGTGGCGCATTATGATAGCAAGATGGACCCCAAGGATTTCATTGGGGCCACGGACAGCGCGGCGCCGTGTGCGATGCTGATGCACATTGCGAGGAGCATCGATGGGGCGCTCAAGTCCAAGTGGGATGCCAAGGTTGCGGGCGACGGCTTTGACGATGACTTGGAACCTGGTGTTGGGGTGCAGATCCTCTTGCTGGATGGAGAGGAGGCTTTCGTGCGCTGGACGCAGACGGACTCGCTGTACGGCGCAAGGTACGGGCCCCCATCGCATTTTCCCCTTTCGCGTTGAATTGGCTTTGTTAACATTGTCTTCATAGATCATTGGCTGAGACGTGGGAGTCTGAGTTTCATCCTTCCATGTCAACTTTCAGGACGCCTCTGCATTCCATCAGCCTCTTTGTTCTCTTGGATCTTCTCGGGTCGCCTAACCCCCGTGTGCCATCCTACTTTCTAACCACCCACTGGGCGTACCGGAACATGGCGGCACTGGAGAAGCGCATGCGGGACCTGGGACTGCTCGAATCCAATCCTGATGGCCCGTTCCTACCAGACGCAGAGAAGCGTGCCGATAGGTTTGGCTATGGAGGCATCGAGGATGACCACATTCCCTTCCTCAGACGAGGTGTCGACATTCTCCACTTGATTCCCAGTCCATTTCCTGAAGTGTGGCACACAATGGCGGATGATGGTGAGCATCTTGACATGCCGACTGTGATGGATTGGACAAAGCTCGTCCTGGCATTCACGGCAGAGTGGATGGACTTATCCGGACACTTCCCGAAGGCCGCCTCCAAGGAGAAGAGAAGTGAAACGACGATTGAGACCAGCAAAAAAACAGAATTATGACTACGTTAGGGGGAAGGTTTATGATCAGTAGATATGGTTGCTTGTTGATTGACCCCGGCCGTTGTAGACCACAGCCAGAGGATACGACTTGTTGCGTCCAAACTTGTAGCTATCACGAAGCTGGCATTGTATTTAGCACTGCCGTGTATATATCGATAAAATTCACAGAAAGTAGCATTCATAGTGATTTATCAATGGACAATGCCTTAGTTGCTTAGAAAACACTGAATCTTCGTCAAGGGATACAACCAATTTAGCACAGTGCATAGTGTCGCATGCACCGTGTGTTGTACATGACGGCCGGCCAATCAGAGCCCCACCCTGCGACTCAACCACGTAACCTTTAGGACAGAAGCTCTCTAAGCTGTCATCTTGGAGCATCTTCCTCGCACCAACGCCGTCTGTCGCCATGCGTTTCTCTGTTGCCTCAACACTTTTGGCACTCGCCACCGTCGCCTCTGCCGCTTCCTCATGGACTTTTTCGGACGGTACCGTTAAAGTGTCCTCGAAAAGCGGCAATGGTGCAGTAGAGAAGTGAGCTTTCCCGGCGCCAAGACTGAGCTTCGACCTTGTTACTTTCCTGAGCCATACAATTCTTTTCAGCAACACGAGAATTGGAAATAACTTTTTACTAACAATTGTAATTACAGATTCAGCGGCAATTCTCGAGTGCAGAACACACTTACTCTGGGCCACCAGGACAAGCTCAAGGTGACGCTCACGACGAAAGATGGCTCTACGGCGAAGCGACCGCACCAAGCTTTCTTGGTCGTAAAGGAGGCATCTGGTCTAGAGGCGCCTTTCCCGTTGACCGTGAAGGACTCTGGAAAGGGAACGGTCGAGATTGTATGCTGAACCCCGCGAACTAGAGATCAATTGGCTGGCAATAACTAATGCGCAAGGCAGTCTCAGAAAGATCTTCCCGTCCAACTACTTCTATCTCAAGAACCCCTCGAGGCCAGCCTTATCCTGGGCTCCTTTGGCTCTTCCGAAGGCTCTGTCACCCCTGTTTTCGATTTCGCCGTCAAGCTGGACCCGGCCACCGCTGCGCCAAGCTATGAGAAGCCGCTGCGATATGGCAAGCTTGCTGAGATCCACCACATTTTCCGAGCCGATCCCAAGAACCCTCCCAAAATCGTCTCCATTACATTTGCACTTGCCGTACTGGCTACTGTGCCGGCCTTGTTTATCGGCGTACGTTCTATGAATCGCAATGGACTTGATTTTTTTTTTAAAAAAAAAAAAACGTATATATGCTAACTTGTGACAGTGGTTTGCTCTTGGTGGAAACTTTACACATGTGCAGAAGGCTCTGGGCAATGCTCCCATTTCGCACATTGTCTTCTTCGGATCAATCATTTCCATGGAGGGTGTCTTCTTCCTCTACTATACACAATGGAACTTGTTCCAGACTCTGCCGGCGATTGGCGTTGTTGGCGTCGCTGCCTTCCTGAGCGGAACCAAGGCTTTGGGAGAGGTTCAGCGCCGACGATTGGCCGGCGAGAGGTGAGTATCATGAAGAGGGCAAGGCAGGCAACGAAAACGGAGTTGAGATGGGAGGCTATTTCTCAGTGTAGAAGCACCTGGACTAGATCTCTAGCATAGCATAGCCTGGCTGAAGCGGCCGTTGGCATATGGCGAGACATGAAGAGCCTCTTTTTGACGAAACAAGGGATGAAAAGACACAAACGCATAGTCAAGATGATGTAAGATATTATGTATTTGAGCATAGTTACGCCATTGTTGAAACCCAAGTAAATCGTTGGATGCTGTCACGCATTCTTGACCTGCCGAGGCTCAGCACGAATGACGTTACGTATCTTTGATGATGTCAGCAGTTTTAACTTCCAACTTCAACACGAGATGCCCCGAACCTCCGCGTCAATGCCAACTCTACTTATCCCGGGGTAAAAAGCGCTGTGCTTTGAAAGACTTGGATTGCATGTTTCAGTTTGCATGATATCCTGGCGTTTCATCTCGTAGACGCATATAGAGCGCCATATTTGCTGCACTAGTTGTTGGGAGCTGTCAGACCGTGCCTGGACTAGACGCCAAGTCGCTCTCGCTCCAACGTCCGATCTCTGAGTCAATTTGCTTCTAAGACAGGATTTCTCAAGCAATTCGGCATACCATGTAAGTCCCCTCGGCCTGATGCAATCCTCATCTCAGCAGCTGCCAATGGCGAGTGTAACGGCTGTCGTTCGTGAAACTTCACGTGACACACGTCCTTCGTCTGACTGGCAGCCATGTCTCGCTTTCGCCTTGTTTCTCATCGTCGCTCATCAGATAGAGTGCTGACGCTAGATATTTGTAGGGCGTTCAAAGTGCCATCTGCGGAAGAGACAGTTAATCATCCAGCCTACTCCTCGGTGATCTGGGCTTTGGAGCCTCATCAGCAAGGCACCGTTGAGGTTGCAAAAGGGCGAGGCGGCCCTGTGAAGATTGCTTGGGAGATTCATGGAGATGGACCAACGAAAGTTGCGGTATGCCTTGCCCGTCCATTTGATTTACCCATGGTTCCTTTGTTGAGAGTTAGACCCTTGCATAACGGCGAAGTAAATGCGAGCTCTTTGGTTTCTTTCTGTTGACAAACTATGCTTTAGCTTATCATGGGCTTGGCCGGTGTAAAGACGTCGTGGCAGCGCCAGACGAAATATTTTGGCCATGACCGCTCAAAGGACTACTCCGTCCTCATCCTGGACAACCGAGGGATGGGCGACAGCGACAAGCCTCTTGCGCGCTACACCACCAGTGCCATGGCTGCCGACATTGTCGAGCTGCTCGACCACGTTGGCTGGACCGCCGAGCGCGAGGTCCATGTCGTCGGCATTTCCCTCGGCGGCATGATCGCCCAGGAGGTCGCCTATGCGATTCCCACCCGCCTGCGCTCCTTGACCTTGATCGGGACCACGGCGCAGTTTGAGAGCGGGCCCGCAAAGTCCTGGTCCGATGCCATCCGGCAGCGCCTGGGCTTCGTCATCCCCAAGTCAGAGGACCAGAGCATCTTCGACACTGGCCGGCAGCTCTTCCCCGAGGAGTGGCTCGCCGCTTCGGACGACGCTGCGGCGCTGCCCTCGCCCAAGACGACGCCTCGGTGCGGTCCAGCGCCCGGCACGCCTGATGGAGAGTATCGCACCTTTGACAACAACTTCCAGCGGTTTCAGGCGCAGGAGCTCTTCAAGAAGCGTCACGCATCGTGGTTCACGAAGCAGGGCTTCCTGTGCCAGCTGATAGCGGCGGCGGGACATTTTAAATCGCCACAGCAGCTGCGTACGATGGCGGATCGCGTGGGGAGGGAACGTATCCTGATCATGCATGGAACGGCAGATAATATGATTACGGTGCCGAATGGAGAGAAGTTGATCAAGCATGTCGAACCTGGCATGGGGTTGATTATTGAAGGGATGGGCCATGCACCAAGTATGGATAGAGCGGATTGGTTCAATGCTCTGTTGGAGGAGAGATTTGCGTCTTGGGGGAAACTCTGATAAATATGAACGTCGTATAAAGGGGTCAGGAGAATTATATGAGCGCGCGAGCTTGCTGTGAATTTAACTTGAAACGTTATTTGGGTTATATACGCATCAACAGCTAGCCACTGAGTACCTATCTATCTTTTCATCTTTCTTCTTACACCGATGCTATCTTCAGCGGACAATATAAAAGAGAGAGAAAACCTGCTTCTTCCCATATACAAAAGAAAAACACGCTCCTTCTACGGCAAGACCAGTCCGACGCCGCTAAGGGTATTCTCGTCCAGCTGGTTCTTCTTGTCGACGCCTCCGGCTATGGGGTTGGCCCTGTAATTGAAGAGGTAGTAGTGCAGCTGGCCGTCGCCGGCGCCAAACTTCTGCTGCTCGAGGAAGAGGCCGTTGTCCATGAGGGACAGGGCGTTGAAGACGTCGAAGCGGGCCTGCTTGGCGAGGATGAGAGCGTCGTGGATGAGGTCGTTGAGGCGGGATTTGAGGGCGGCCTTGTCGAAGGGCTCCTTGAGGGCCGTGTCGGTGGCGTAGTAGAAGAGGTAGGCGACGCGGATGACGTCGTGTTTGGGGTTGTTGATGGCGGATGACTCGATGCAGTAGAAGGAGAAGAAGTCGGTGATGTTTTTCTCATTGTCCTGCAGTGAAGAAGGAAAAAAAGGGAGTTTTAGTAAACAGTGAAAAAAGGAATGGATTTCTTTCAAGGGCATGGGGGTGTGTTTTGCATTTCTTACCTCGACGACATAGGACCAAATGTACTGGTCCTGTCCGGGCTCAACGGTTGGGCAGAACCAATGGGTTGCTTCCTCCGTAGACATCTCAGGGGCAATGTCGAATCGGCTCATGTACCGATCCATCAGCTTAACAACGGCCTCGATATCGGCGGGCTTCATCTCACGCAGGCCCTTGGTAGATGTATGATCCGGGACGGCATACTTGCGGATCTGGTACTGAGGCTTGCTTCCATGGGGCAGGTGGACAAAGTTGCACTCGTACAGCTTCTGCCAGTTGAGCGAGCGGTGGTAGTAGCGGCACGTGCTGACGGGCCTGGGGAGGACGATGCCGGCCGTGTACAGGCCCTGCCAGATCTCGTGCAGGTTGCTGATGCGGGTGATTTCCTTGATGAGGACGGGGGCCAGGCGCTTGCCGCGGAGCTTCTTGTGGACGCAGAGGAAGTTGACTTCGGAGCAGGTGATGACCTTGTTACGGACTCGCACGCGCACGGGGATGGCGGAGATGAAGGCGACGAGCTTGCGGGACTGGGTGGCGCGGACGCCGACGTGGTAGTGCTTGGCCCAGCCGGGAGGCATCATGGCCCTAGGTATCACGCAGATGATGTTAGCAGATTTGTTCTCACAGCTCAGCAATGATGTTGCGGGGGGGGGGGGGGGGGGGGCCAAGTTCAGGCCAGCTCACCATTTCAGGATTCCAGGTCCGTAGTTGAATCGGAACATGGCCTCGTCGTCCTCAACGTAGTGTCCGTTGAGCAGCTCGTAAATCTCCTTGATCTCGTCGTCGTTGGTCAGGTCCATCTCTACCCACTCGAACCCAGCGACCAGCGGCGCCGGATCCTTGGAGATTTCGTCGACCGTCTGGATCTTCAGGGGCCCCTCCTCGACCGTCTTGTCGTCCTCGCCAAACTTGGGCACCGGCTGCGTCTGCCAGAACTTGTACGAGGCCATGTCCTTGACGTTTTTACCGGCCGCCGCCAGCCCCGTCATGATGTCCTGCAGGTTCATCGTCTTGAGCATCTCGGCGATCTTGTCCGGCGAAGGGTTTGCGCTGCCCGACGCCTGCGACAGCTCGCCCGCCAGAGCTGGGTTGAGCGCCATGAGCTCCTGGAGCTGCTGCGGCGTGAGCCCGCCAATGGCCTTTTTCAGCTCCGACTCGGCATCGCCCGACTTGCCCGTCAGCACTTCCTTGGCCTTCTTCCGCTTGGACTTCTTCTTCTTCTTTGCCGGAGCCGCAGAGGCGTCACCGGCTGTGGGCTCGTCATCTTCCTCCTCGGCGTCGGATTCGGCCGCGGCTTGCTTGCCCTTGATCTTGGCGTCGACCTCGTTGACCACCGGGTCGACCGGCTTGGATTCCTCGGCAGGCATTTGTGCTGTGATAGCTTCAGGTCCTGACGTCGCGTGATTGTTGCTTTTGCGCAGTTCAGGGACGATGCGGAGTGGTGGGGTGAAGCAGCATTGAACCGAGCCTCCAAAACTGTGGTGGGGTTAGACACAGGCTGCAGCTGGCATGTGGTTTCAGGTGGGAGAAGCTGCCCCAGGCATGGAGCCTCGACTTCTCAGCCATGACTTTCTTTGGATGTTGTATTCAATTTACTGTGCGCGATGCGATGCGTTTGGGGTCTTTTATTCATTTTAATTATTCCGTCAGAACAGGTATACATAAGTTGGCGGAAGATGTTTGACAGATAGAGTAGCTGCTAAGCTCGACAAGCGTACAAGTTGTTATAAGCCACAAATGGCTATATGCAGAATCTAAGCGACACCTTGACTGCTTGGTCTCGCCAGACCCCAAAACACTATCTAATACTCTAAAAAGGCAAGTATTTATCCTCTTTGACCTTTTTGTATGCGCAATGGCAGAAAGCAATGAACCAAGAGAACAGCTTGTAGCTGATCTGAATCTGAACAGCGATTTAGATCTCCTACCCTAAAGTGAACTAAATTCCATTTATTTTGCATGCTCTTTGCTGTAGCTGTATAGTAATAGATAGTGCACCTCCTTTCATCAAATCATCTGATTGGCGGAGTGCCAGAGTGGTTAATGGGTATGACTAGAAATCATATGGCTTCGGCCTCGCAGGTTCGAATCCTGTCTCCGTCGAAACATTTCTTTTTTGCGCGTTGTTCTTAGCCTGAGAAAAACTTTTTTTCTTCCTCGTTTCTCCAGGACTGAATCCCTATATTTCTGTTGTGCTCCACATCATAACATCTAACATCCAATAGGCGGAGTGCCAGAGTGGTTAATGGGTATGACTAGAAATCATATGGCTTCGGCCTCGCAGGTTCGAATCCTGTCTCCGTCGAGCATTTCTTTTTGCATTTGGTCTCAAACGAACATTTTTGGTCAAGAGGTCCAATCAGTGGAATATTTTGATGATATAACTCTTAGGCAGACACGCCGACAATGAATGGTGTGGAAGCGCCGCGTTAGAGAATCCTTTTTTTCTTTTCTTTTTTGAGTCGATGCCTGTGATGCTTGAATGTGACCCCAAAGACTCAATACCCAGACTTGACGCGGTCTGTATGAGTACATGTATATAATCAGCAACGCGCAGCGAATATTCAGGTCATGTACCTTCTACGTGTAATTGCTGTTAATCGTAGGCTGTGCCTCCGAGGTCAAACGACCTCATAATGGCCAAGCTGACTGGTGCAAAGCTCAGAATGTCATTGTGCCCTTTGTGCACGGTCAGCGCCATGGGCCAATTCCTGGATTTGAGAACATACCGCCATAGGGAAACAGCTCTTGACGAATTATAATGTCTCCACCTGTTTTCCATGTAGTCACAAACGAATCCCCGCTGGTCCGAACAGTGTAAGACTCTTTCCAAGTGTCGAATTCATCATCATCTAGAGTGCCGATTGTTTCGCTCGCGGCAGCGCGAAATAGCTTGTTATCCTCCGTCCAAGGGATATCTAGATCATTCTTTGCATGCACCAAACTTATTCTCAATCTGTTCCTTGTGTGGCGGACGATGTTGGCGAGTCTGTCGGCCGAGTGCCACTTGTCCACGATGAATCTGTCGAGGACACGCGCGAAGGAGGGCCAAAGAGCGAATGGCCCAAGGGCGGGTACTATCCCCCCGAAACGATAACCGCTCAGCATCGTGGCCAAGTCGCTGAACGGGGCAACCAGTACAATGCCTGCAAATTCAACCCCCTGAAGTGCATACCGTTCGGCGACGCCACTAGCAACAGCGGTTCCAAGGCTGTGGCCAAGCAGAACGATTCGATTCGGCGAAATGTTTGCCACGTTGATTGCCCAGTCGACTACCGCCGCGGCATCTAGAATCAGGCCCCTTTCGTCGGGCGCGCCAGTGGAGTGGCCGAAGCCGCGGTAATCAATGGCCAGGACGTGGTAGGATGAAGTATCGGTCAAGGCATGATAACTATCTGGCCGAGTGTTTTGAGCGATATGACCGGCATTCTGCAATGGTGAGCTGTGAGATCAAAGCTTAAATGGAAGAAATGCCAGGAAAGTACCAGGAAGGGCTTACACCATGGACTGTGAAGCGCCTATTAGCACAAACATTTTTGACTGTACTTGGGGAATGAGATGGACTTGCATGTGATGATGAGTCTGGCCTCTGGATCACTTGCCAGCAGCCGAAACGATTCGGTTTGCGTGAAATCGTTACAGAACCCCATGTCCTGTGTTGCCACTGTGGTTTCATGTTGCAGATATAGAGGCAGCGGCATAATGTGCCAAGCGTAGATTGTCTCCCCATCAGAGGTCTGTAGTCCAAAAGGTGTCACCTGGTTTTCTGCGGGATATCAGCGCCATTAGATGCGTAAATCCCCCAATTGGGGTGTGTTGGACTACGAACTGGCGAAGCCCCAACCTACTGGGGCGTTGATATCCGACCACCATAGCGAGTTGATGGTATGGGCATATAGGAAGCTGTTCTCATGTACACGCCAAGTAAGACCGAATGACCATGGCACTGAAACAAATTGGTGAAACGCATTGATCACTCACTGCCTCTGGAAGAACGGAATCACACCCAGTCCTATGAGAGCGACATAGAAGATGAGAGGCGCAGCACCCACCCAGATGGATACCCAAAGGATAGGATGCAAGGGAACTGCCATCTTACGGGGCGCAACGGCGTCTCCCTTGCGTCTGGAATCGATAGCTTGTGCCGGAAGGCTGCAGAAACCCAGCAGAGGCGTTTTACGGGTGCGGGTGATGATGAATCAGTTCGACCTGGTGGGGGGTTTTTCGTAAGCGGATCTTCAACATTCCGCCGTGGACTACCAAGACAAGATGTACCGCGTTCCGTGGCGCTTTGTTCCCAGTGTCTCTTGGTAGAAGGATATTGTGACTGTTCTCGCCTCATTGCCCTCTTTTGCTTGTCAATTTATTGATGCGGCGCATGGATTTCATCAACAAATGCGGCATATCACATTGCAGCGTGCATTTAGTCATCTGCAGGTTTGACACCCTTTCATTGACGAGGTACTCGCGCCCTTGGGCACATCTGTTAAGAGTATCAGGCTGTGTGTAGTGGCGGAGGGGAAGAGTTATTAAAGTTTTCAATAATTGATATAATGTTCTATGAAGTACTTGAGTTATCTTTTCAGATCTACTTGCCCAGAATCGAAAGACAGAGGGCATCATATCAAATTCCCATTCTGGTCGGCAGATGTGGTGGTGCAAAACGGCGTTGCAGGGGCTGGCATCCACGAGATTCACCCTCACCCTGCCTGACGACCCTGCCACACCGAGGCCAAGACGCAATTCGTATCCCAGCCGTTATTTGCCGCTCTACTTGAGACAGCTTGGGCAGTACAAAGCGCGCCGGAGATGCCAACCGAAGTCTAGTGCGGCCATGAGCGACGTTGGGCACTGGTGGCTGCAGGCCGTTGAGGCTCAGTAGGATCTACATCCTGCTCACTCAAAAGTGCGCGAGGAGGCACGGAGTACTTGTACTTTGCACCCAGTTCGTATATCCGTACTCCGTATACCATCCAAACATCCATGTATTACTAAAGGTGCTGGACTGGACTGGTCCAGGATCACTTTGATGACGATATGATGCAGGTAAGCCCTTGCGGCTCCCATGCCGAGTCATGAAGTCAAGGCTCTGCGTCAGACGAGCCAGCCATTCCGACGATCAACTGCGAATTGCCTTTGGTTGGTAGTGGAGAGTAAACTCTCAATACGGTGCGGCGACGATGGCAAGGATGGCCAGGTTGTACCTCGCATTCAGCACTGTGGCTCCTCAAGTCCAGAGCGGATAGCGCTGCAAGAGCCCGCCAATCCCGCGACGCGGCCTCCAGCGGGCCAATCAAGCCCCTGTTGAAGAAGCTCGATGGCACTGCAGCAGCGCATACTGGGGATCCACAGGGCTTCTAGCACCAACTAACGGCTGGGCAGCTTCCAGGATTTGTGCCAACCTCTTTGGCAAAGAGCCTAGGCCGACTGCACTGCTTCCACCGGTATATTTATCGCTTTTCATCCTCTGTGCAGCATCGCGGATCTTGCTCCTCACTGCAACGCCAGCAGCCTGGCCTCTACCCCCAAGGCCGTTTGCTGCTCTCGCATGGCGCTCTTATCATGCTGACCCGTCGCCCATCGCCTGCCGCAGCCGTGTAAAACCGCCTCGAGACGCGATGGAGAAGAAACGGAAGCTCCCCGCGAGGACTTCGGCCCGCGTTGAAAATGCCAACAAACGCCGGAACATGACACCGCGAGCGGAGCGTTCTGTGACTCCTCTTCTTCCTCCTCCCCCCGAGCCTATCAAGGAACCCTCGCCATCGCCGCCGCCGCCGCCGCCGCTGCCCACGTCGATCCAGGCCGGGAAGCCGCTGCCAACGGTTGAGAAAGCGCAGCCGGACGACTTATCGGCTAAAGAATATCAATCCATCTCCGAAAGGCATGTATACTGTGGTTTGTTAACAGCCCGCTTTCGCTAACCTGTTTCGCTCCCGACAGCGGCGTCCTTGCGGAATCTCTCTCGCGGTCTCGATATCGATGGATCAACGACGGGCTCTTCGAAAAGTTCTGGGCGAAACCTCATAAGCGCAAGGGCGTCCTCAACGAAGATCCGAAGAATCCTCCCAAAGACAGTATGACCAAGGTTGGCCCGGTTACAATTACCATCGAGCCTCACATTGTCGAGGCCACCATGTTCATCGTCAAAGAATCCAAGCAACGTCCTCCCCCGCCTCGGACACCACAGCAGGCCTCGAAGCCGTCGCCAGTGTCTCAAACGTCAACTCCGGCGCAATCGCTACCTCAATCGCAATCACAGCCGCTCACCCGGCCGGTACTTCAGTATGGCCCTCCAAATGGTTCCATGCCTCCTCCGCCTGCGCCTGGATCGGCGACCTCGATCTCGATTCCAACCGCAGCTACCACACCAAAGCCCATTGCTGCCCCGAGCCCTTCTCAGAGGCCACCGTCATCCTCGCCGAGCACTCCAGGACCACAGCCCTCACCATCGCCGCTTACGACCATCAACGTAGCCACGTCACCATCGCCTAGCCCGGCACTCTCTACACAGCCTGCTGGTCAACCCCCTGTGCCTCCACAATCACTTCCAGCTGCTACTCCCCCACATCCGATTCGACCGCCTGCGAATCCCCTTCCAGGGCAGCAGCAAGCTCCTACAGGCACACCATTGGCAAGGCCCCCACCGCCGCCAATCCCGACCCCAACCACGACCCCGACAGCTCACACTCGGCCTGCAAATGCTGGGCCAGCTCAGTCTCCAGCTGCGGTGAAACCTGCAACGCCGGTTGCAGGGCGCCCTCCAGCAGCCAAACCTGTTCCCAACGATCCGGTTATTGCCCTGCTCGCCCAAAAGGCTTCAGGAGACCCTGACCTACGTGACCTTATGAAGAGGGTCGCCGTGGGCCAGGCCAAACACGGAGAGCTAGATCGCTTCCAGAAGATAATTGATCAGCTGAATGCGGAGTATCGGCGGAGTGGTGGGCAGCAGGGCCCTTCGGCTGATAGGTTGCTCGTCGATGGAAGGACCGTCAAGTATTTTGCTGATGAAGTGCGAACCATTCTCGACATTGTCTTGGCATCCAACCCTCGCCAGACATCCAGCGAACTAAGACCGCCGCCTAGGAGTGACCCCCTAGTCGTACTGCTTGTGAAGGCTGCCTTGGAGGATCAGAAAACAAGCGATATGATTCGACGCATTGCCGAAGGCCGTGCAGGCTTTACAGATTCAACAGACCTCAAGGAGATTCTAGATCGTCTCCACAGAGATGCAAAGCCTCCTGCGCAGACGCTCCCTGCGCCTCTCCCAGCAAAGCAGCCGTCCATGGATGCCAATGGCCATATGCGAGCTTCGAATCCTCCAACCCCCCAGCAGGCAAATCCTCAGGCACTACGGTCTAAGGGGCCCCCACCAGTGCCGAAGCCTGACATTTCCGCAGTAGTATTTGATTTTGGAAACGGCGATCGCTATCTGTTTCCCAAATTCAGTATTCTGGAGTATTTGCCCACCCCATCGGGCCAAGAGGTGGTTGCATCATTCCTCATTGTCCGTAAAGGAAGCACATCCGAGTATGGCGGAGACCCCAAGCTTGACTACTACCAGCCTGTCACGATCCGTATCTCTACACACGTTGGACGCTACCTAGAAAACCTGATGCGCGTAGTGGCCCCTCAAGATGAGGTACGGCGGTATATGGACGATGTCATGGACAACATGACGCGCGCCGAGTATGTGCTATTGGCAATGCACTTGCCAAGAGTACCCAGGGATGAAAAGACAAATGGGGTGCCTGATGAACCCAAGACCAATGGGTCAACGCCCAAGGTCGAGGCGGAGTCTGACCATACTGTAGAGGTGAAGCCGTCCGTTCTTTGGACCAAGACGGCCAACCCCTCCAAACAGTTTGATCTTTTCAAGCCCCATGATGCCGAAGAAGAGAATGAAGCCAAATATAAGCGCCTCATTCAATCAGTAACGGCCAAGGACTGTTAAAGACTGATCGTTTGACGTCTCCAAGACTGCATAGAGTTGTCGGTAACGCTGTGCACGCTAGAACTATGTTTTGTTATTTTAGATGCTTCAAAGACATGCATTTCGCGTAGCGGGAGAAAGGGGTCTGGAGTATTGGATTGGCACGGAGGATACGGATAATTTTCATAGGACGTCTCAACAACATGGCAGCTGTAAGATGCTTTTAGCCAAGATCTCTTGAAGGTTTCGCGTGGCAGTATGAGTAAACGAGGCGAACTGGCCAAATCTTTTTATGCGTAGTTTCATCTATCATGAGTATGAATCACGAAAATGAACAAAAATAAAATAAAAAAGTGCAAAAAAAGAACCACCTCTTTAGAGGTGTGGCGGATCTCTCCCGCCGGGAATTGAACCCGGGTCTCAAGCGTGACAAGCTTGCATACTGACCACTATACTACGGAAGATGTCTCAGGCGTTGAAGCGCCTGTTGTAGGTGGTTGGCTCTTGGCGGATTGGCGTTGGTTATTTTCCTTATAGAGGTAACAAAGGTGGAGGCACATAACATTCAGTGTCTAGTACAGTACCTAGGTATGTATCAACACACTTGAGTCGGCGCATTAGGCTGAATTTTCATGATGCATTCGCGCACATGCATGCCTCCATATTAATGGTGTTTCCGCAATAATGAGGTCAAATGCCAGAGAAAACGGAAAATAGCTGGCCCAACTCCTGCACTCTACTTGAAAGAGACATTGAATCTGATTTGTACCCGTACTCTGCAATCCTGCCTGCTGACTCAGCAAGCAAACAGTGACGTGAACCAACTCTTATTTGTCCGCGTTATGGTTTCATAGCTGCGTCTCCCTAAACTCAGAATAAGTGCTAGGCAACCAACTGCGTCCAGAACTCAAACCGTCTATCTATCAATGTAACTCTAGCATATGCAACCATTTTCATCCATCCATTCAATTGACTCCCCTTGCGTGTTTTTGTGATACCCTGCCTTGAAGCCCAAACAAATGAACATTAATTGATTCGCCCTGCTATCTCGCCATGGGTCAATCTCCTTCCCAGACGCGGCCTCGACGAACGCATGAGCAGCTGACACAGGAGCTCGTGAGCGCCACTGCATCCAAAGTTGCCTCGATGCACGTTTGCTGATGTTTTGGCAGGCATACAGGTTTAAGGAAAAGTGCTTTACCTCGATTGAGTATTACTCGCTGAAAGATGTCTTTAAGAGCCTTGCCGACCAGCAAGGCGACATTCGCTACCTCAAAGAAGACACGATAGCTCGGTTCCTGGAGATCCCAGACATACTTGGCGCCTCGCCTGTGATATTCCACATGGTTTCGTATCTTGGTGCGTTCCCGTTTCTGCACGAGGCGCCGGTGGTGCTGGAGCTTGCGCAGTTGATCATGGTCGTTGTCATTATGACGGAACGGTATAAACGAGTGTTGGCCAAATCAACAGACAGAACAAAGCTTCTGTTTAAAAGCCTGGCCGTCTATGACCGGAAAGTGACCGTGGCCGAGTCCACGCCGCAGAGTGCCACTTCAGAAAATGCTGCTGCGAAGCCAAATGCTCAATTCAAAGGCTTTGCGGTCGACCAGCCGGGTCTGGATGATGAACATGAAGATGACCAGGAAGACGACGATGACCTTGTTATCACGGCTTTTGAGCTACTCGACATTCACGAGGCTGCTAAGCGCGGCGATGTCTCCAGCATTCATGAGGCCATCATTCCAACCGACAACTTTCGAAAATTAATAATGTTGTTACTGTTGGTTGCGCCGCTGGATCCACAAGAGAGTTTATCGCAGTATTCTAGCCGTGTCGCTGGCAACGAGTTGGATCAACTACGAGCTACGGCAGAGTGTGTCCTGGCCTCCTTTGTCAACGTCGAGACTTCTCCTGGCATTGGATATACCCGATTCAAAACCGTCGTTCCGGCCCTGTTCCCCAATCTCTTTGCTGGTTTCAATGGATTGTTTGAACATTTTCTCTTCTCCAAAGACCTCGACTTCTCCAAGCACAAGATCGAGAAGCCTGGTGATGCGGCACACGTTAGCAAGACAGCGCAGCCTCTACTGCCCACTCCAGGCGATATCTTAAATGAGCATACCTTGTCGCAACTTTCACTCTTCCTACCTGGCTCTTCATTGTTTAGAAGGGTGAGGTTACTGTACTCGGGCAACGATGCTGGGTTTTCAATGGGCAGCCTTGAATCAAAGATATTTTACTGGAGAGCGCCAACCATCCTTTTGGTAAGCGGGACGAGGTTGGCAGACATCCCCGACGGTGGCCAGGAAGCATCGTTCGCAGCTTCGCTCCCAACGAAACGATCCCCTCACGGTAGCAAATCCGAGCGTGTGACGTTTGGGGTGTATCTCAGAGAGCCGTGGAAGCATACTCACAAAGAGTGCTTTGGCGACTCGGAAACAGTTCTCTTCCAACTGGAACCTATTCACGATGTCTTTACAGCATCCACGGTCAATACAGACTACGTTGCTTTTACAAAACCTCCTGGAAATCGGCCCTGTCTCTCGTTTGGCTGCCCTCACCCTAAACCGACGCAGGCTCATCGCAGGGAAGGGTTGCATGCCCTGGGAGCTGTTTCTCTACTGTTTGACGAGTCTTTCGAGTTTGGAGTATTCAATCACGACTACAAGTCAAGAGGCGGTGCTTTCCACACTAGCATCGTGAGAAAGTTTGACTTTCAAGACCGGTTCCGAATCGACAATTTGGAGGTTTGGGGATGCGGCGGTGACGATGAGGCCAAGGAACAGGCCGAGAGATGGGCTTGGGCAGAAGAAGCGGCTGAAGCCCGCCGTAGAGTTAACCTAGGAACAGCCGATATTGCGGCGGACAGAGCGTTGCTAGAAATGGCGGGCTTAGTAGGCGGAAATCGAAGTGGTGGCTCAATGGGATGATGATTCCCCCATGATGTTGATTTTCTGGTTTCATCATCGCAGGCGCTTGATTTGATTTGATAAGATGCTACCTCCATCTGGGATAGATGCTAATGGCAGCGTATAGAACACAGAGAATGATACCTGATGTAGCCACAAAAGCTGTTTCTTTCATTTTGGAGTTAACAACCAGAGCAGGGGTGATGAGCCATTCCCCCTATTTTTTAAACTATCGTACATGCTCATACAGTTTTTGAGAAATGGATTTATACACTTTTTTTCCTCTCTTGTTTTCCGAGTCGCTTGACTGTCAACAGAGAACGACTCATTTCTTGGAGTCATCATCCTTCTTGGATCCGTAGAGTTCGCCCAGCGCGCCGAGAGAGCTCTTTGGATTCTCTTTCCTCTTCTTGTCAGGCGCGGACTCCTCAGATGCTTGAGCCTCTGCCGCAGCCTTTTCACCCTTGGACCACAATCCCATTTTGCCCAAAACCCCTCCGGTGCCTTGCGTCTGTGCCTCAGCAGCAGGAGCGGCTCCTGCTTGTTCTGCTTGTCTCTGCTTTATTGCCGCCTTCATCGCCTTTTCCTCTTCGTCGCGGATCTCGAGCTCGTGGATCCATCTCTGGCGCTTCTCCTCCGAATCACGTTCCTCCTTGAGCTTGCGCAACTCCTTTGACTTTTCACGATCCTTGTTGTAGTACATGCTGCCTGCAACCATGGCGATGACGGTGAATCCCTGAGCGGCGACACGGGCGCGGAACATCTTGTTTGCTTGCCTGGAGTCGCCTCTTCGGAGGGCGCGGTAGGCATTGACGAAGGCGAAGACGGTCAAACCGATTCCTGTTGCGCGGTGGTCAGTCAGTCGCCCGGTGCTAGTTTATCATCAGTATGGGAGGGGATTGAGGCTCACCGAGAGGCACGAGGGGCTCTTCCTTGAGCTTGCGCTTGACCTTCTGCATCGGACCCTCATTGTAGAGCTCCCTGAAGCTGCATGTTAGCTGGTTTGTTGCCTACCGAGCGCTGGGACAAACGCACTGGTCGTCAAAAGACGAGGGCATATGCCCGGTGTATTCCGGCGGCCGGGCTGCCATGTTTAACGGGATGATTGTCTGTATCGAATAGCAAAGATGCAGTGGAGATGCACAGGCAAATTCGATACAGCAGCTTCCGAGAATCTTCAAAAGCCGTGCAAGATATCAATGGCAAGCGCAAAGGGTATATCGGGATCCAAGTTTTGTTCGATGACCACACGACTTGAAAACCGCACCATGGCCCCTCCACCTGCATCCAGGATCATACTTTCGGATCGGTCGCCGACGCTTTGATAGGTGGGATGCCAGCGCTAGCCCGCTTTGCTTAACAGCTGCGAGAGCCGCTAGAGCCTCTGTGGCTGGAGCGTGCTTGCTGAGCACACAAGTAAACATGTCAAGTGTGTTGCAGCTGCATCTGATTTCTAACACGACCGGCCTTTCTGCCTGTTACACAAACATCTTCAGAATCTGAAGCAAGCTGGGCACAACATACTGCTTAGTGTGACTCGCCACAGATCACAAATCCAAGCGATAGCGGCACTCATCCCTCGATCGCCGCCATCGTGCCAGCAACCGTCCAACTCCGGCCTGTCTTCGACCATCTTCGACTGTCCATCGTTGCCACAGCGAAGCACCCGCCCTCTTGCAAGCCGGTAGCCACGATGCTACAACAATAGCCATGTGGCTTTCGACTCCATCGGTCGAGTCTCTGACTCGGCCGCGAATCGCCGTCGCTCTTGTTTCGGCCATCGCCACAGCTTCGATCGGATACTACGTCTACCAGAGCCGCATCAACACTGCGCAAGAGGCTGTTCTGCCCGGCGGCGGCCTTCATAGAAGCAACGCCATCCGCCGTAGCAGACGACGATCCCGCGGACACAGACCCAGCTCTAGCTCTTCCTCTTCAGACGTGCCTGGCGACGAAAACGCTGAGAATGCCGACAATGCTGAAAACCAAGATGTCCCGGCCGCCCAGCCAGTAGGTGATGGCGAGACCGTCGTAGATGCGAATAACGATGAATGGTGGAACGATCCTAACAATTACCCTCCCCAGCAGCGAGCCGGTCATAATATTGTCAGCCTTTTATTTCGTGTTTCCGAGGACAACGCTAAGCGCAACGGATGCGTCCATAGGGGATGCCAGTGCAATTCATGTGGCATGGTTCCTATCCGAGGCGTTCGCTACCGATGTGCCAATTGTGCCGACTTTGACCTCTGCGAGACGTGTGAATCCCAAGGCGTACACATCAAGACTCACATCTTCTACAAAATCCGGATACCTGCACCCCCGTTTGGCCCCCGGCAGATGCAGCCGGTGTGGTATACGGGAGATCCCGACAGCTGCCGACGCAACTTGCCCAGACCTCTGATCACGAAGCTCACAAGAGAAACGGGGTTTGAGCGGCCGGAGCTCGAGGCATTCTGGGAACAATGGACATTTATGGCAAATACCGAGTGGAGAGATGATCCCAGTGATCTCGGCATTGCCATGGATCGCAAGACGTTTGAGCGATGCCTTGTACCGACGGGTGGTTCACGCCATGCATCTCCTAACTTGATTCATGACCGGATGTTTGCCTTTTATGACGACAACAAGGATGATATGATTGGATTTTCCGAATTTCTACGTGGGTTATCCTATCGCAAACGGAAGGATAAGCTGAAGAAAGTCTTTGATGGATACGACCTTGACAGTGACGGGTACGTCGACAGGCGTGACTTTCTTCGCATGTTCCGAGCCTACTATGTCCTATACAAGCAAATGCACAAAGATATCCTAGACGGTCTTGAAGATCAGCTACTCGCTAGTTCCGAGGCTCAACAGCTAGTCGCCAGCCGCCAACCCCTGAGCAGCCTGTTTGGGCGAGAAGGCAGAGTTCCGACAGCAGATGGTCCTCTGGCGTTTAGCGGAAAGCGGTTTTATCCCGATGGGCACGTTGAGCTGGAGGCCGGAATGGAGGACGCCGTTGTGCGCGACACCAGCGACACGGCGGATCGAGATGATATTCTAACCAACCTCTTTGCTAATGACACCGACCCGTATTCCCGTCGCCGGATGCCGCCCACAGATGATGTTGACACCAATTGGCGTACAGTCCGCACACTAACCACCAATGATGTTGACCGATCGTACTTTTTGTCTTTGATGCACCCGCCCGCTACCCTTGACGAACTGCCTGCAGCGGTCGCGGGTAACCATGAGCCTGATGATAATGCCACAGACGAGACGTCGGAGGACGGAACAACGGACGATAAGGAAGCCGATGATGATCAGGACCACGACAACCCTGAATATTCCGGATCGCAACGGCGCGACTCTTTCACCAGCGTCTTCCGGATGGACAGAAACCCCACCGAAAGCGAAATCAGAGCAAGCTACGTAACCCACTATCGCCAACACGGCCCCAGAATGACCAAGAGACGCCAAGAAATGGCTCGACGACGGCTCCATGAAAGGTGGAAGAGGAGGCATTTCTACCTGGACGAGGAAGAAGGCGGAGAGCCACCCTCACAATGGGAAGACGAAGAAGATATCCTCGAGACATCTGGCATCATGGGCGAAAGTTCAAAAGCCGCCAGTCCCCATCACGCATCGACACACTCACGCTCCAGCTCCAAAGTCAGATTTGCAGAAGATATTAGTGACTTGGAGTCTGGATCCAACAGTTCGGAGTCTTACACAAGCCAACCCGGACGCTCGACGTCCTTCACAAGCCAGCCTGAACGCTGGGCGGGGCTGGGAATCCCTGTCGCCGAAAAGGATGCCGGCAAGGAGATCCTTTATCAGGTCACGCAACAAGCGTTCAATGAGCTTCTCGACATCATCTTCAAACAAGCTGAAGACCTAGCAGTCCAAGCGGCCGCAACTAAGGAGCAACGAGTAAAGTACAAGTCTGCCATTGATTCTGTAAGTCTGGCGGATGAAAAGACAGAAAACGGCAATGGCGGCCAGCAGGAAGATGTACGAATTTACACAGAGACGGCTCCCCGAGATAGGACGCTCGCAGAACTCCTGGAAGAATCAGGATACATGCTCGATCAACAGGAGCCTAGGAACGCTGTGGAGATTAGTATCGTTGAAGAAATCCTACGAGACGAGCCTGTCGGTGAAGCCGTTGAGCACTCCTCGGATCAGGGCGAGAGCGACTCTGAATTCGAGTCTGATCCTCAAAACGAACCTGAAGACGAATACCGAGACCCTACCCTGCCGCAGTTTCGCCCTAATAGTGATGCCTCGGTCGCAGCACCCCTGCCACCACCTTCGTCCAAGCGCAAGGACAAGGAAAACTCCAAGGGTGAGACCAAGTCGAACTCAGGCATGCCACCAGCTGCAAAAAGGATATCGAGTGAACCATCGCTCAAAACTTTGCGGAGGTGGAAGAAATTGAACATGGCCGAGGAGCAAGCAGCTGAGCGTGGAGGTTGGGGCAGACTCAATTTTGCAGAGTTTGAGGAGATTTATAAGAACCAGGAGCATCAGGGTAACAGACTGGACTATCTTGGTAGTTGGATAGACTTTTGCATCCCCTAGGCGGGATCAAAGATCTTTCATTTCAAGCCGATGGAAATTGTTTTTGGGTAGAGACGATTCTGTCTGCCCGCAAAGATGTATACAGTTGGGAGATGTTGGCTACTGTTATTTTTCTACACGTAGCCTATATATTAGACCGACCAGCGATATCAATATGAGCTATCAGCGGATGAGATGAATATAACATCATTAAGATAAATACGTATAATTCCAAGTTCACAGCATGAGTGCTCATCTTTTATTCTTCCAAGGTAGCGCCAAGATGCTCCTTTCTTGTCTCCCCCAAAGCACCTGCAAAAAGTTGGAAAAGGGAAAGTTCACAGGAGACGATATTGTTATCCAGGCTCGGCTTACTCCAATGGTTTGTAACATCCAAATGCTTCCCTCTGTCACCAAGAATCATCACTCTGGTTTTTAAGCTCATCAAACTCGTCCTATGCCTGCCCTCCCTTTAAAGCCTACATTATTCATCTTATCAAGAGACAACAACAACAACAACCGTAGCAATCGAAAATGGCTGACGAGAGACGAAGCCCGTCATCGACTCCGAGTCCGCGTGGAGGGTCCCAAGACGCAAATCACGAGACAACACTTTACGGACGGATTCGAAAGTTCCTATGTGCTTCGGCAACAAGAAACTGCTTACTCGTGCTCAGCATGATATCCAAACTCTGCTTGGCTACGGCCGTGACGATTCTCTGGGCGCGGACGAAGCCCTTTGGTCGTTTCGGGCGAAACGTTATGGGTGAGCACTCTAGTGCCGGAACTCTTACCCCCTGGAGAATGGGGGTGTTTTTCTCCTTATGTAAATGAATGAAAACATTGGTGTAACTGGCGGTGCCTGTCTCTAACATTTTTGTCTCATTCTTTGTAGCGTGGGTTAGCGTGGGCGACTTTTCTATAACGAATCTTCTGCGGACAATTGAGTTTGTGCTCCTATTTCTGTCTCTGCTTTCTTTCTTTTCTCTGCTCTGATGCTGATGTGTTTGGCAGTTCTTTCATGTACAATCCTCCCCCGGATGAGGTGCCTATCCAGGACGAACCTGAGACTATTAAGATGACATCGGTCGTAGTGCAGCAAGATGCTCCTGCGCTGCCTTGTTTCGAGTTCGAGACAGTGACGGCAGCACAAGACGCTAAGGAGAGGAGCCTGCATCCAAGGAGTGACAAGGGCAATGATGGTGACCAGGAAATCCAAAAGGATACTCCCACACTGCCTTTTATCCAGTCCGTGAGAGTTATAACCCCTCAAGACGCTGAAGAGGAAGAAGTTGTTCCTGCGCTGCCTGTTTTCGAGTTTGTGCCCGAGACAGTTACGACACCGCAGCATACTGAGGAGGAAGAAGTTGTTCCTGCGTTGCCTACTTTCGAGGTCGGGCCCGAGACAGTTTCCACACCGCAGCGTACTGAGGAGGAAGAAGTTATTCCTGCGCTGCCTTCTATCAAGTCCGGGATATTTATGACGCCTGAAGACACTGAAGAGGAAGAAGTTGTTCCTGCGCTGCATTGTGTCGATTCAGAGACATTTATGACACCTGAAGACACTGAATAGGAAGAAGTTGCTCCTGCGCTGCCTACTTTCAAGTTCGAGTTCGAGACAATTACGACACCGCAACATACCGGAGAGGAAGAAGTTACTTCTGTGTCATCTTTGACCGAGTCTGAGACGATGACGGCGCTGGATGTTGCTGGACAAGGAGATAAATACTCAAAAGGCGATGAACGCGATGATTGGTACGAGGACAACTATTGCGGCCAGAGTAACAGCAGCAGCCAGAGCGACGACAGCGGCCAGAGTTGGGAATATCTCAAGGAAATCATTGACATATGGGGCGACGATATCTCCATAGTATCTCTTGATGAGGAGTGAAGATGAAAAAGGGGTTATTCAATGATCAGCCTCTGCTAGCGAGGAGCTATTTTTAGTTATGATTCACTGGTGTGTGTTCACAGCGAGCATGATGGCAGATTTGGCATAACAGCGGATAGTTCTTGAAGCGCAAGTAGTTATCAAAAAGTAGAGTCATCATTATTCATGCACAAGCTGTCTCCTCGCTGAATGGAGCAGAGTATGTACTAATTATATCCCAAACGCCAGCGTGATGATTCCTGTTTTCCCTCTCAACGCTTCCAATCCTCCCAACGCCATGATGTGATAAACCTTTAAGCAATATTGCACAAAACAAAACTCGCAACTTATACATCTGTCCTATCCAGCGCCTTGACAAGGATATAACTTGTCCCGGCAGCCAGAACACCTATTATCAGCGTCTGGATGGCGCCCCATAGGCCAGCTCTGTGATTCCTAATCGCGACATAGTTCTTGACGTATCCAAAGCCCAGGAGGATGACGACGGTGACGGCAATGGAGATGAAGAGCGCATCAGCAACCTTGTCCATGACGAAGTAAGGAATCATGGGGATGAGGCCGCCGACGAAGTAGCTCAGGCCCATGGTCACGCCGGAGATCCACGCGCGGTGGATGTTTGGCTTCTCGAGGCGCAGCGAAAAGTCCATGCGGAAGCGGATCCACTGCTCGCGGTTCTTGCACAGCTCCTCGACGAGCGGGGCGGCGGCCTGGCGGGAGACGTTGTACTTTTCCAGGATGCAGAAGATGTCGTCGCGCTGCTCCTGGGGCAGGCTGCAGCCGGCCTGGCTGAGCTGGCGCTTCTCCTCCGAGTTGTAGTGGTCTCGCTCGGTGACGGCGGCGAGGTAGGCGCCCAGGCCCATGCTAATCATGCCGGAGAAGAGCTCGGCCATGCCGCCCATGATGACGAGCTTTGTGCTGCCGAGGCTGGAGAGGCCGGCTGTGAGGGCAAAGGGAACCGTGAGGCCGTCTGAGAAGCCGATGATGACGTCACGGAGGACGTCGGTGAGGTCCATGCTTGAAGAGACGGAGGAGGTTATTGAAGAAGAGTCGGGCTGGGTGAGATATTTGGTGTCCCAAGGCTGCTCTGTGGCAGGCTCTGGAGATAGTAGAGGTGATGATTCTGAAGGTGGCTGAGACATGTTTGCTTGTAGACTTTTCTTATATGCTGTGGTGTTGTTTCGTTGTAGACAATGACACAGCTACGAATTTAGTAGTCTGGTTGGTGAAAACAGTCTTCAAGGTGATTTAGACAATAACTGCGAAGAGTGATGGCCAATTACAATGATGTTAAATAGAGCCGAATGTGTGTGTCAAGGCGAGCAGGAGATATTTATTATTGTCATGAGATCTGGTTTGTGAGATCGAGGCGGCCCCTAAGCGATCGGTAGTTGCGTATTTATGGAGCTCCCTTCGCATTCCGCCCGCAGGCCGAACCAATCGCTGTGTTTGTAATTTGAAATGCCCGCCTCGGAGCTATCTGAAAAGGCTTGAAGCGGTCGAGGTTTGACTTGAGTTGCTGCTGAAGTTCTTGAATCTCACTAACATGAGCAAGACGGGATTCTCAGCCAGGATGCGCGGGCCAATCAGCGTTGAGGGTTTAGTCAGCGACGAGTAACCAATTGCCCGATCGGGAAGTGACAATGGTACCAAAGCGGGCCCTGTGCCTCCGCTCTCCGTAATTGTGTACGAGATGTGATTTATCCCATTTTCTTCTTTTCTTCCCTTCCTCTTCTTCATCCCCTTTATAAGGAACAAAAGGGGGCGAAGGATCTCGGGGAAAAATGACGTCTGACAAAGACTCTCGTAGACCGAGCCGGGGGAATTGGTCAACCGTTTGTGCTGCGGCGTGAATTTGCCGTCCGCAAATCGCCACCCGCAGGCAAACTCCGAACTCCGAGAGTATACGGGCTCAAACTCGCTCGCTTTAGCCCGTTGCATAACAGCCATTGCCGGACGTATAATTCATAAAGGATTGGTGCCTCATCACGTGTGGAATTACTCATTTGCATCGGCCTCGGGCCATACCAAGAGATCGTCAAAGCCAAAAAGCGAATTGTTACTTGAAGCTGATGCTTCTGCGCCATCGGATTTCGAGTCGAGGGCTGCAGGCTCGTTGAGGAATCCAAAGTCAAAGTCCATGTCAATGTTGATCAGGTCGAGCTGCTCTGTCCAGCTCAGTCCGCTCTCGCTCCCATCCCCAGGACTCATGCTCGCGGCCTTGTCTCGTAATGTCTTCAAATACTCCACGGGGGTGACGCCAACGCACTTCTTGAAGACGCGATGGAAATGCCACTTGGATAGCCCCGTCTTCTTCGCCATCTGACTCAGGCTCATCTTCATCTCCCCCATATCTCGGCGCCCGTCGCTGACAGACTCTTGGTGCCGCACAAATGCCCGGATCTTCTGTACTGCTTCCTCCTCAGGCATCAGGCCTAGCACCTCGGGCTTGCACCGCTTGCAGGCTCTAAAGCCGTTTTGCTTAGCCTCGTCTCCCGTGGCATAGAAGCGCACATTTGCACGGCGAGCCAGTCTGGCTTTGCAGGTTGGGCGGCAAAACACCTTTGTGGTGCGAACTCCGTAGACAAAGAAGCCGTCGGCATCGGCATCGCGCGACTGGACGGCTTGCCATTTGCTGTCATCGTCCAGGAAGAGGGTAATATGCATGTGCGGCATATCCATGATTGTGGGTAGAGGTATATCTCTATGAGTGACTGTAGACGTTGTTCAAGACGCGATAAAGGGAATTGTTATATTGCTGATACTTGTAGTTCCTTCGATAAGATTGCCGAGCTGGCCAACTTGATGCCAAGCAGGGCATATCGAAGCATTTAAATACCTGAACGACGATGAGATCCAACCTGTGATGCTACCTGCGAATTGGTCCGTCGTCGTTGAGGAAAAAGCGGGCCTTGCTTTTAATATGACCAATAGGGTTGGATACAATAAGTGGGATTGCGAAGTGCCGAAAAGTGCGATGACTAAGGTAGGTGCTAAGATGGAATCTGTAGTTCATCTCTACTTGCTTTAGATATCGATCTTATAGCCGACTTTAGGCGTCTCCGTCCTTGCTTCTAGAGTATACCAGCATGATTTGGCATTCTTGTTCAATGATCTCATATTTCTTTCGAGATCTCGTTTAGTTTGGATGCCGTATATAAGCACGTGAGCATGTGAGAATTTCACATTTGAAGCTGACGTCTTTTTACTAAAAACTGAGCCATTTACATCATATTCACCTTTTGAATGTTTCTCTCCGCCCCATCGCTGATAACTATGCCTAATATCCAACAATTAATGAGGAAGAAAGCCAATGAGGCCAACCACATGCCCGGGAAGAAAGTGCTGTCACCAAGGAACTCCAGCTGATACCCTTGCTGTAGCCAAGCGGCCTGGCCCAGAACCCAAAGCAACAGCGCCGTGATGCCGAGCCTAGGGACACGAAGCATAGATGATCCAGGAAGATAGAGAGGCAGGAAGATCATATACCATAGAAAGTACTATACAAGAATGTGAGTTGGCTGGATTCCGGAATGGAGGACATGCGCTCAGCTTACCTGTGAGGTGCACACTTTGTTGAAGGTGACAAAGGCAAAAGTTTGGGCCATCATGGACGTGGCAAGATCCTTTTTGGCAATGACAAAGGGGATAAAGAGGCATGAGAGGAGCAGTTGGGGGAGGAATGCATGAAGGGAGCTGGATGATGGGTCGGCAGAGGCCAGATAGAGGAAGATGTTATAAGGCGAGAAGTTGTGGCGGTGGTCGATGCGGGTTACATGGTGGAAGTATGAGTGGGTGAGAAAAGGGGTGCCGTAGCTGCAATGCGGTTCATTAGCGGGAGATGATTTCATGTGGTGGCTTGAGAGAAAAGAGAGACGACAATTAGAGAAGACGCACATATAATACATGAGGACATTGAGCCCCATAAAGGTCGACAAACTGATGAGAGTGAGTTGAATCCTCTGAGGGGAGAGGAACTTGATTACAGCCCCAGCAAATGAGGCCGGCAATTTAGATACCCCCTTCCCAAGATGCTCATCGTCCATCCACCAGATGATGGCGGGCGCATAAATAAAGGGGTAAATCTTGAAATGCACACCCAAGCCCAAGATAAAGCCAGCCACGCTAACCCTCTTCCCTTCCACAGCCCACAGCAGGGCCATTGTCAAAACGCCCAGTAAGCCCTCAGAGCTGCCTCTGGTGCTGATGGTCGCCACCATTGGATTCCAAAGCCAAATGGCGGCAAACGCACCGGCTCTCTCAGCGCTCATGCCCCTCTGCTTCCTCAGCACCCTGACGATCAACCATCCGGCAAGCAAGTCCGCCAGAGCAAAGACGACCTTGCCAAAGGAGAAGAGATGCGGCTTGGCAGTGGGAATAAGCATCCATGCTAGGAGGGGCGTGTACCGGTACGTTTCTCTAGAATACGGACTGAGACCATTGGACACGTAGCGGGCGGCATCGGTGAAGACAAGATAGTCGATGTCGGTGTATTTGACGGCAGAGTGGGCGTCTTGCCAATTGCCGTAGAGGAGAAGAACGAGGCGGAGGAGAGCAGCGAGTGAGAAGAGGGGAGCTGGACGAAACAACGAGGAGAGGATTGAGGATGACATGGTTGCGAAGGTTGCCGATTGCTCTAGATATCAAGGGGACATGAGACGGCTCTAAGGACAGCGTGTTGCGATGGTTGGTGGATTGGTGTCCAGGCTCATGGTTTCAGGTCTGGGCTGTCCAAACTAGACCAAGCCAAGCAGGGATCTGTGAGAATCAACGGTGTCTTGTAGGTTGAATCTTTATTCAAGAATGGATGGAGGAGGGAGATTCAGCTATGAAGCTTGAAGGTCGCTGAGATATGATGGTAAGTACATAAGCTGGAGCTTTAGCTCTTATGGGGCTCTGACCTCACGCTGCAAAATCCCAGTGGGAGCAACGCCTGCAATTGCGACTTTTTAGTGGCTGCTTTCCAAGGGCCGCGTCTCCACTCTCAACTACCCAAGCAATTGAAGGAACCTTAAGCTTGGGCGCAGATTCAACCAGCTTAAACAACCAGGACAAAAAAGAAAAAATACTCACATTCGCATTCTTCTCCTCTGCTCTCTATCCATACGGAAAACAACAGCTATGGCTGGAGGCGTCAAGAGAGACCGCGATGGCAATGCTCGTGCTAAGCCCACGCAGGATTTGCCGCGGGGCAGATTCCATGCCATGTTTGAGAACTTCCGAGATGAGCTGGACGAGCATTACGATCGCAGGGAGCGCGTCATCAAGGTGTCGAGAGACGTGACGGCGCAGAGCAAGAAGATGTCAGTCATTTGATCGTGAATCATTTTATTCTTGATTTTTATTTATCTAGCTTGCTGACCGTGACATTGTTGTTCCTTCTTGTAGCATTTTCACATTGCAAAGGTATCGTCATAAACCACACCCAAATGCTTAACTCAGGCAGCAGTGGCTCACTCTACGCAGGGTCAAAGAACTCAACAAGGATTTCCCACAGGGAATACATCAGGATGTTGACACACGCCTGAGCGAAATCTCAAAACTGCTCTCAACCATTACCGCCGATGTGCAGTCCATCAACCGCTATCGCTACGGTAATTCCCTGAAGTGCTTGGAGGAGCTCGTCGAGGCACTCTCATTTGCACACTACCTACGGCACCAAAAGGTCATCACACTAGAGGAAACGCAAGCAGCTACTCCCGCAGACGTCGTGCTGACACCGCACGACTACATGTATGGCCTGTTTGACCTGTTCGGAGAGCTGATGCGGTTCGCAACGGTCACGACGGCGCAGTCGGGCCAGCTCGTTGGCGATTACGAGAGGAACATTCTCAGCGACATACAGGAACTTGGATGCTCATTTGAGTTGCTACCTCAGATGCCAACCAAGGATTTTCGCAGCAAGATGGAGGTCATGCGGCAAAGCATCAACAAGGTTGAGAAGCTGGGCTATGGTCTTGTAGTAAGGGGTAGTGAGCGACCCAAGGGGTGGGTTCCTGACATGAAAGATGACGATCCTCGACCTTCATCACCTGTGTGAGGAATCAGGGTTGTGTCTATCGTCCTGTTGATTCACTGGTGCCTGGCCCCCTTTGAGACCAGGACTGCATTGTCAGAATGCTGAATTCTTTTTTTCATGGCGCTTTCCTTCTCTATCTCTTTTTCCTACGCTCATTTTCATGAAAAAGACATGTATGCCCTATCTCATCTGGAAGGAATCTCTGGTGGACTGTTTGGAAGGGGCAGAATTTGTTAACCAAGTGTCGGACAACTAGCGAGCAGCAATGAGTTCAATCATCAAACAAGATATTTACACAACGCGCTGCTCCCCCTTGATAAGATGCGACTGTGGCTTTAATCATAATGGTCTAAAAAGACACAGACGACATAATTTAGCTGGATCATACACTCATCACATACCGGGTTCTCCTTCAGTATGTATAACAGCCTCTACAATGCAGTCCTCGAGACAAAGGGCATGATGCCATCTCAGCATGACTATTACAACCTACTAATTATTTGCATACCTAAGTAGCTGGGGTATCTCAATATGTCCATAATATTTCGCCCACCTATAAGATCGGGATGCTAGATGACCACTCCCCTCTTAAGCGCCGCAACCTGTTTTATTCCCAGAACTGATACCGCCCAATAATAGCCCTTTGATGAAATGTGATTGAATAAAGTAATGTCAACCCAAATCTGAATAGAAGCCGCATCCGCAAAACGCCCATAAACCCGTAGCTAATAATCCATCCCAACCAGATCCCATTCTTCGCATTTCCACGCCTTCTTCCATTTCTCCAGTTAGATTTTCTCCATGTAAACTATGTCGCTCGAGCCATTAACATGCAGAAATTCGTCATAAGGTTCCGGATGGTCCATTTGTCCACAAAGGGGAGCGAACTCTTCACATTCTGGGCTGGGATAACTTGCGTTGTACCGAAGCAATGGCATTTGCAGGTCGTCTTGGAGCCCGACAGAAGGAGAAGCAGTGGCTGGACTTTGAGTGGTCTGAGCCTGGGGAGATTGGAGGCCCGTATTAGCATCCAGACGCTTTGGAGCAGGCAAATCGACATCATCATCGCCGCCCTCAGATCGATGACGCTTTAACGAAGTTCCCTGCGGAACTACAGAGGAATCTAGAGTCAGAGAGGCCGCCTCGTCTTGACCTTGGTCCTGGCTTTGGTTTTGGTCAGGAGTCGCAACCTGGGCAGGGACGATTTTCTGCTCCTCCTCGTCAGGCACTTCAAGCCAACCAGCCACCATTGCAGCAATATCATCGCTGTTCGTTTCCAGAAACATCAAGTGCCCGTTCCCGGTGACTCCAAACTGTGACAGATCGAAGTGGTCCACAGAGACACCCGCTTGTCTCATGAAGGTCACCGTAGCCCAGTCGAACATCCTGTGAGAGCTCGCCTCGGCAGTGAAAACAGCGTGACGCATCAGTTTAAGGTGAACCAGCTGCGGTACGGACTCTTGTCCAGGCTTGAGTGGTTCCTTTGTAGAAGTCACACATCCCGGCACGAATTTCTGGGCCATATAGCAACCCAGGTTATTGGGGTGTTGGCGGACCTCGAGATCCAGCACTGGGCCTTGAGATGGCTTTTTCGCCGGAGGGTCGAAGGTCAAAGGGACATCAGAAAGCCCATACTTTCGTACGCTATCGTCTCTGCTCAACCACGAGCTGTACTTTCGACCCTCGGGGTGGTTGATGTGAGCCTTCGCGGCAGGTGGCCCAGCAGGCTCGATTGCAACCACCTTGGCCACAAAGTCTGGCACAGCATCGGCGGCGAGCCAGGCTGCCGTGCATCCAGCTCCTTGTCCAATCAAGATTGCTTTTCCGATATTTTTGAGAAGACTGCAGAGGCCATTTTGAGCCAGTTGTTGTCGCACTGGCTTTTGCAGAAACAGAGCATGCTGAGTCCTCATATACAGGTCAAAGGCCGGATCACCACTCTTGCCAGTCTATTGCGTGGTTAGATGTGTGTCGTCTCAAAGCTTGCGAACAACAGAGATAAACTTACTCCGGGCCACTTATTGTGCAACCCAGCCGTCGGCCACGCGGTAGTCCCCCCAACGATGTGTCTCTCGGGAGCAGTAAGTTGATTCTCAACACTCTTCTCATCCATGTATTTTTCGCAGCCCATGAAGTCAGAGCAAAGGTCAAAATCGAAAGGTATCACAGACTGGCCGCTACCGGGCAAGTCAACGACGTACACGCGATAACCTCTATTGAGGAAACTAGCAGCCCAGCCGGCATTGCCGTCAGGCTTCGTGAACCAAACCTATGTTGGAACATGTTAGTGACTCTGCCTCAGCTTTGATCAAAGGTCTGCTGAGTCCTTGATAACTTACGAGACCATGGTGGAAGTCACCGTGGATGAGGACGATAGGGTTCCTATAGCGAACCACCATAGGCTCCAGACACTCCACGTGCATCTGGGCAACCTTTTCGCCGCCTTTACCAGGCCATTCTGCCGGCACCTTGCAACTTGTTCTGATACAAGTTGCTCCCTTTATAGCGCTAACAGTTGGCTGGGGATACGGCTCCGTAGCCACTATGGGCGGCATGATCAGGACTGCTTAGGTAGATGGGGTGGTTGGTGACTTGGAAGGAAGAGGATGAAAAGAGAGAGAGAGGAGGAGGAGGAGAGGAAGGAGAAGGAAAGTAGTAGAAATATTTTGAAGGGCATTTATAGATGCGCGCACGGAGGCTTGTGCTCAGAGTGTTTGCAGCTGGCGGTAGGCGGCGTTGGAGAGATTATGCCTGAGAGTGATATTGATATAGATTGGCATTGTTCACAGGCTGCTGTTTTGACAATCTAATAGGCCATTGTACAGTCAATGGCTATTCAGCATATCAGACTCAACAATACAATGAGGAATTACGAACACCCCTAGCTACTAGTTACCTGAGGTACTTTATACTAGGCAGTAGAGAATGTAACGATACTAGAAGAGAGTGATGATGCAAGAAGCATTGTGACTAGAGTATGCATTTCAGTATATGGCCAGAAAGTAATATCATTTTACCATCCCCAATAGCCACTGCAGTTAACCCGAGAATGGCAGTGTCGAGTAGAAGTGTCCTGCTAGACCTCAGACGAGCGAGAGTAGAGCGTATGTGGCATAAATTCGAAATATTTCATTACGGGTATCAACCTAACTTCACCCAATATCTCTCAATCTCGTTGCAGAGCCTTTCCCCCCTTGCGCGTTTGCCCAACCCCCCAAAGAATTACCCTACCAAAGCGATGCCAAGCAACAATACCATCAAACCCAACTGCAGCCCTTGAACCCCATGTATCCATGATTACTGAGTTTAACAAACCAACTCCGAGCTTTGTTCGCGTTATTTGACTGTCCCAGGGTATGAAAATCAAGATGAAAAATTGCGGGACAAAAAATTTAGAACCCGGATCCCATAAGCCCTCGCTTCGTGCTGATATAAAAAGCTGCAAACGCCTGGAAAAGAGAAAAAGAAAAAAAAGACGACATTTCCGTTGGCTTTTCCGCCAATGTATTTGTTCCATAAATGGGATTTTATAGGCTTTCTGTTTGTTTTTTGCGTTCATTTGAAATAAAAGTGCGAAAAATATCTGCACAGGATTTCTCGACCAAGTTGCTTTTGATATACTCCGACCAAAATCTGACCAAGTGGCTACTGAATAGTAATTCGAGTGGCAAGCGATCGATAATTGGACAGTTTCAAAGAGGTGATGCGCGGTCTGGATGGCTCAGGAGCAATAATCATCCGGCCATCTTTGCTGTAGACAATGTTTCCAAATGTATCGCTCAATCCGGGGAATGTGATGTTGGGTCGAACCCTATTCATTTCGTTGATGATGAAGTCGCTCCAGACTCCAGTGCATTTTCCATTTTGCATTAAGAAATACGGGTTCAACGGTGGCAACACGGAATCTGGTCACACAATATTAGCAGTTGATTGGTGAGGAGTCAGAAGTCGGCTGAACAAACCTAAGTCAACAAACCTGATCCTCAGGTATTCGATCCCCTTGAACTTGTCCATCGAACGAACCGCGGAAACAACAAGCTTCTCAAAAGCCTCGATAAACGCCATATCTTGGATTCCAGAGCCGGATTCGTGAAAGCTAAAGGACTGACGGCAGCAGTTCTTGACGGTGATGTCAATGGACTTGAGCCTCGTTGTTAGAGGGTCGGCCAATCGCATTGCTGCATCAAAGAAATGGTGGCAAACACGACCTGTGTAAGCAAAGTGCTCCAACGATGGTAAGATTCGAGCCATGCTGGAACAAAGGTGAGCCTTTTGCGCCACTTTATAATAAAAAGCCGGCATCACTCCTTCTCGTCGATAATCGCTCTCCATGCAGAGTGAAAGATTTGTGACATGATTGGGTAAGAGCGGCAAGAAATCCGAAGCTGTGATATAACTCTTAGATTTCGGCTTGCTATAAGATCCCTGCCACTCTTCCAGATTAGGCAATGCCTTCATGAGGACTTTGAAGTCGTCTCCATCCCTCATCAAATTCCACTGGCCCTTGGTTACCAGAGTGCTCACCGAGGTGAGAGGGAGAAGCTGCCGATCCTCCGCTGCCAAGCCAGGGATTCTCATGTCAAAATGAACCACTCGGGGTGCCTTGCGCCGTTCTCCACCTTCCAGCGTAAGAACCTTGGTCTCAGGAAGCGCGGCGGCAACAAATTGAAACACTTGCTCAAGGGTACAGTTGTTCCCAGGCAATGTATATGTCGCATTGGTCAACCCATCCGTCGTTACGGTGGGCAACGTGAGAGTGTTGGACAACGCCAACGGTCCGTACGTTGGTTGGAAAACGGGAAACCAAATCTCAATGTGCTTGATATACGATGAGAGATGGGGTCGCTCGACCAAAAAGTCCATGGCATTGTTTATGGAATCAAGCGTCGCCTTGAGCTTGATGTGTCGGAATAGCCTCTGTTGGACCAGGACGCTCCATACACGGTTGACCAGAGCTAATGCAGTGAGCTCCCGCCTCCGCGAATGGCGAAGTGCCGTGCTCCACCCCCTAGTCAAACTGGATATCCTCATTGTACTTCTCGACGTAGCAGACACGCAGTATCCGAATATGTGATCGAGAATCGCCTCATGGACTTCGGTGGGGAGTTGTTCGAAATGCCGCGCAGGCGGACTTCCGGCCGCAGCGTCAACGGGTTCGGCCGATGACTCGTCCCAGCCACTGGCATCGTGGCTCGACTCTGAACCCTCCAGACAGCAGATTTGCGGGCTTCGAGTTTCGGGATGTGGAAACGGCGTACTACTGGGCCGCGCGGGCGGGACAAAAGACGTGCTCTTGGCCATCTGGAAGGATGGGCTTGACGGACCGGGAGAAACGGGACTCGAAGTGGTGTTGAGAAACGTCGCTACCATGGATGTGGTCATGAGCGACGAGAAACTGCCGTCGTCGGAGTCGTCCGGCCGCATCTCGCCATCGTCTTGGCATTCAACGTCCCCCTCTTCCAGATAGTCGTCCAGATCCATCCTCAGGCTGCCAACGCTCTTTGCGTCGTCATAGCTTGCGACATCCATAGTTTCTCCCATGCTGCGTAGGCCTTCAAACCGCTGATTGGTAATTCGGCTAGGACAACAAGACACGCATTTCACGGCGAAGATGGTTGGGTGATGGGGCGTCGTCAGCCGTCTTCCAGGCAGTAGTCAATTTCCAGGTCTAGTTCGTGGGCAGCCGTACGCCCCCAAGCGACGCCTAGGGAGGAAACGTCTTCACAGGGCTCGCGGTGTCTCTCGGCGACGGTGGAAGCAGATGGAGTGAGGTTGCACAGAATGGGCGCAGATACAGATTCAGGTCAGTTTGGGCGGTCCGGCGAGATGAGATTTGCTGGCACTTTACGCGACGCACTCCCGGTCTCGTGCTCGCGTGCCGATACGGAGATTGCAGGCGACAGAGGGGGCGGTGCAGGAACAAGAAGGGCCAGATGATGGAGATGGAAGAGTCTCTTGTCTCGCCCGCACAGGAATGTAAAATGTAACAAGACAGCCACGAGCTGAAGAATGGCAGAGTCGGCAGCGGAGGCCTAACCAACAGACAAGAAGGGCGAAAAAAGACAAAGAGCACTGCAGACGGTGGGACTGCAAGGAGAGGAGAGAGAACGACCGTACGAAGTGCTCGGGAAGGGAAGGGAAAAAAATGAAATGAGGAGGCAACTTAATGGGCATCAAAACCCGTCAGACGACGGATGGCGCTCAGTGGCTGTTAAGGCACGTCCAGGGAATTGCGTGCAGCTCCAAATGACGATTGGGCGGCAAGCCGCTAAAATAACGCCAACCACCAGAAAAGTCGGATTGAATGTTTTTTTGCTTTTGCTCCGTATTGCGTATTGCGCAGAGCCAATCTCTTGGTTGTCCAAGGATTGATTGGCTTGAAAGACATTTCATTTGCACAAGTAAAATTACCCCACTTCAATATTATGCCGCCCAAGACAAGTCGAGACAGAGCTGGGAGGGAATAAGACATTTGATTCATTCATTGTGCTCAGTTTCTATTGCTTCACTCACCCTCGTAAGAGACGTCCCCTCCCATGACACTGAATAGAGGAGAACATGTATAATAATGGAATAAAGTCAACAACATCACATACCACGGCTACTGTACCTGTGTTGACGGCAGTTGGTTGGGACCCAGCCTCATACTGTAAGCACCTCCATCTCCCAATTTCCCGTAGGTTGTTTGTTAGGTCAGATACGCTCCGCCTTGTGGATTTTCCCGTTGATTATCTCGACGTCGTTCGTATACTCGCAATAGCTGCCGGGAACACCGCCGCCTAACACGGGTTAGAAGCACCCAATAGGTCGGGTGATGCCAGCAGATAAATCGTGATTAGAGCACCATCTGCCCTTGGGCTCCATGTTTAATTGCTGAATTTCCGCCGTCTCGGTAGCTCCCACACACTAGGACGCGCCAATTTCAGCGCTCCACTGTGAGGTTGGTGGAAGCCCATTCGATTGGCCAAGTGGAAGGAAAAGAGAGAGAAAAGTATTGATGAATAAATTCCACCCCGAAGATGCTGGATGTTGTCTCACTGTTTGCACCATTGCAAACGCGAATGTGAAACTTATGACACATCTGCCTGCATGTCTGCAGTGAGCTTGGTCAAATACACGTATTTGCAAGGTGCTGCATACATGTGCCTGCGAATCATTACTCGATTTGACATGCTGGTTTACTCACACAACCGTGGCAATGACCATCCCAATGGATTCCCCAATTGTTTTCTAGCAACTGTCAATTAGTATACAGAGCTGTCCCATAACAAGGGCATGAAACCCTGTTATATCAAATCTCGAGATCCAGGGTAGGTATTGTAGAAGCTGTTAGAATAAATCTAGCAACTTCGAAAGTTAGTGGAGGCGTGGAGATGCTCATTCTCAAGCGATGAAAATGTAATTATGACAGCATACTGGCAGATGGTATCTACACCACCAGACCAGTAGCAGCCTGTAGAGAATCATGACTACCTATCTATCTATATATTTCGTTCTCTCTATCTTTATCCACCAAATGCACACTCTGGGATATATCCTGGCGTAGCACGGCAAGGCATCGATGGAGTGCTGAATATGTACATTTACATGTTACGGACGTGTACATGAAGCAACTCCCACGACTAAAGGCTTCTTACCCCACGACTACCTATTATTACACATGAGGATGTCGTCCTATTAATAACTGCAAACGTAATGAATTTTAACAGAAACCTCTCGTCGGCCTAATCCAAGCCCCGCGTGAAACAAAAAGAGCCGGCAACTACATGTACCGTAGCCCCAAAGTAAACATGAGACGAAACCATCCACCAAACAGCCAAGCCTCCATGTTGGAGATGGCCATCGCCAAGAATCCCACGCCGGCGCACCAGGCAAAAGAGGCATGGCTGATCTTGGAATCAAGCTCAGTGTTTGACCACGACGGGCTGGACAGGATTGAATCAAGTCGCGCCATCACGGAGCTTCTTCTTATGCTTATTTCGACCCAGTTCAAGAGCGTCATCCGAGACGCGAAATGTTAGAGCCAAGATGGGTAGACTGCGAATAGCCCCCAATCCAGCTGCCTATTCATAGATGGCTGCAGAGGCGTCACAAACTAAAGTAAGGTTGATAACCTTGGCTCAGATCATACATGTACTGGTGCTACTCCGTCCGCTACGGAGTCTGGGTTACAGGTTGTCAAGGTAGACCCTTGCAATGCACGAATAGCCAGCTGTTGTAGTCTGCAGCTATCCATATCCCCTCACACAGGGATGGTATTGTGTTGAAAGGGCCTGAGCAGGCCATAGGGTTTGCCCTGTCATTGCTTGGTACATGCACATATAATGATACAGGTAGATGATGCACTCGTAAATATTACATGTACTTATACGACAATACTTAGTACCTGTCAGGCTCTGATAGCATGATGTGTCCTCCATCTGCCCGGATATCGCCGAGACTATACGAGTAGGTACAAACTGCTTGCAAATCTTGCAATAATTTGCATGTATGGAATTTCGCATTGTGGCCCCGTGATGAGGCGAAGCAACTGAAGGCATGCATGCACGTTGTTTTAAAGGAGTTCGTATGCGTTGGCAAACGGAAATTGCTCACTCAACCTCAAACACCACGGAGCACAGACACTAGCAGATGGCCTGCAGCCTGTCAGGGCGTGCCCTGGCTCTGCTGGGGTCGAATGCGTGCGATGTGGGGAGGACGAGAGTGGGATTCAACTCTAAGCCATGGGTGTCTATGACAGCTGTTATTCCACTTCTGGCAGCAGGTCAAGGCATGTTCCGGTGACTTGCATCGTGATGCAATTTGCTTGATATCAGGATGCCTTATTGGGCCGATTGCTTTGATGGCACTCGTATGCAGAACTCCATCTGTTGAAGCACTTGAGAGGGAGTAGCATCGGCGAAAAGCATTGATGGCTTCTGTTTATACCACATGCTAGTTGAGGCAACGATCTCCGTTCTCTTGCTTTATCTGCGTCGCGCAAAAGACACACCGCCATGTATTGTAGTTGTGGTATACTAGGATAGGTGCATGATGCGATAACATGGGAATTGCGGTGTGGTGTTCATGTCAACGTGATGGCAACGACTAGAGCAATCATGAGCTCGTGTTCATCTGGTAGGTGCCTGCTATAATCCATCGACGCTTAGACAACCTACTTAAGTTAAGCAAACAAATAAGGTAAACAACATGGAGAACAAACAGATGCTTATTTTCCCAACCCGCGTCTAACCTCAACGCCAGCAGCAAAAAAAGCGTCGAATCTCGACGTTTGAGAGCCCTGCATCGCAACGCAGCGCAGAGGACCAGGCAAAGTCGCTGCTCTGTAGCGCGCGTTTCAAGTGCCTCTTTGCTAGGCCAATGGAAGAAGGTTCACCAACTGGATGGAACAGGCGCCGAGCTTAGAGATTTACTAGCGCTGCGTTTCAGGGGTGGGGCGCTGGATGCCCCTGACGCCACCCGACGCTAATTTCCAGGGCTGCCGAATTTCTGCAGATGCGTGTGCTTGAAATCAATGTCTGAGGTACCTGGTACGTGATACCGTACTCTACAGGTTCTCGAATCATGAATGATGCAAGTTGGAGGTAGTACTCTCTTTGAAAGCTACAACAATTGAGGGGAAAAGACGCCGAGTCAAGCACCGTTCAGCTTAATACGAAGTGATGGTGAGCTCATCATATTGTAACCTGAAGTACAGGAACAAGCGTGAACACCAGTTGGTGCATGCAAGAAAGCCAAGCAAGGGATCTGCGTTGGACGATCAACTTGGAGGCATTTATAGTAGCATTCACGTTTAGATCAAGCCGCATCTGGTCGACGCATCAAAGGACAGCTGAATTTGCAAGGTGATCGTTACCTGTACCAATGATTGGCACTACTGCAATCAAAACAAGCATAATATGCTATTATTGCCACTTGATGCGCGGGTGTGAGATGGCGATGTGCCGCTGCCCCCGAAGATCGATATGGCGCTTGTGGCACCTCTGCAGATACATGCTCTCCAGTACCACCGAATGCAGATGAGTGAATACTAATACTATTGAGAACATTGAAGTCACATCTATGAATTGACGCAACATAGGTAGCATTAGGCCCGAGATGTATACGTGGAATGGCCGAAGTGCCCGTTTGTACAAGTACCTGGTACCTGACGATCTGCTACCCCCATTGCCTTGTACCTCCAAGTAGCCGCCGCAGCGAGAAATAATGGCAAAATCTCAGCCGCTGACATCCGTTTCATTCAAACAAAAACTCTCTTGCCAGGGCCCTCGGGCTGAAGCATGAAATATGCATACCGGATAGTACAAGGAGAAAAGAATGCAGGAACAAGACAAAAGAGCTCGCAGCGTTTGAGCGTTTTCCAAAACAGCTCCCGACGTTTTGCGATTCGCTTGGCGGCAACCCCTGCTCACCCGCTCTGAGACATGCCAGTCTCAGCATCTGGGCCACGAAGCTGCAGGTACCTGGGCGGCGTGATTGCCACCACGCGCTACAAGAGCTTGTGGCCACTGAAAGTTCTGCAGACAGCGACAGGCCCCGCTGGCAGGGGCTTCTCCGGCCCCATCGCTGAACCACGGAGGCCGGAGGTCCCTGGGCTTGGCTTTCCATCAAGTTTTCAATGGCTTGCGAGGCCACTCTCTCAGGTTGTCTTGGTACTGGTACTGGTACTGGTACTTGTACCTGGCCGGAAATCCACTTCTTTCTTCTCCTCACTCTGCTCCCCCATGTCATTGTTTTCCTTCTTTTTTTACTACTACTTTACTTAAGTACTTCATTTCCTCTTCCTTATTTTCTTTTTTTGGATCTTCACATCTCCTTCTCTCTTCCATTCAAGAGTCTCCGGCCTGGTCCTCCGCACTTGGATCATTCATCATCTCTTCGCCGTCTTTCTTTCAACGTCTTACTTATTGCTGAACCGAGTAGCTGGCTATAGAGGACCGTTGATCGCACATCCTCTCATTAGCATTGATACTACTCTGTTTACTTTCTCTTTCGAGAGCATCGATATATTCATTCATTCACTAGAAGACGGCTGGCCCTGTCCTCACGACAAACTCGTATTAATATCCATCATCTTCCTTTTCGTCATCGCGTGTCTCCAAGTCTTCAATCAAAATGGCTCCCTTCAACACCATGCTCGCATATCTCCTCCTGGTCGTGGCCCCTCTGGCGGCTGCTGTGCCTTTCCATAACCGCCACTCACTGGGCGGCCCTCAAACACACGCCCATAACACTGTCAACAATATCAACCTCGCGCATCTCATGAACATCGTCGTCAACCCCACCGCCAAGAACATCATCCCCGGCCGCTACATTGTCGTCTACAACAACACCTTCGGCGATGAAGCCATCTCTGCCAAGCAGGCCCAGTTTGCTTCCACCATCGCCAAGCGCAACCTCGGAAAGCGCAACCTCGTCGGTAACCTGCTGTCCACCGAGATCCACTCCTTCAAGATGCACACCTGGCGCGCCATGGCTCTCGACGCCGACGACGACATGATCAAGAACATCTTTGATGCTGAGGAGGTTGCTTACATCGAGGCCGACACCAAGGTCCAGAACACTGCCCTCGTTGCCCAGACCAACGCCACCCCTGGTCTGATCCGCATCTCCAACAGGAACGTCGGTGCTGCCAACTACATCTTCGACACCTCTGCTGGTACCGGCATCACTGCCTACGTTGTCGACACTGGCATCCGCGTTACCCACACCGAGTTCGAGGGCCGAGCCACTTTTGGAGCCAACTTTGTCAACACAAACGTAAGTGTTCTCATCTATAAGGAGAAAGCGATGGTCAAATAAGGTATCTAACAATCAGGCTCAGAACACCGATGAGAACGGTCACGGCAGCCACGTCGCCGGTACCATTGGTGGTGCTACCTTTGGCGTTGCCAAGAACGTCAAGCTCGTTGCCGTCAAGGTCCTCGATGCCAGCGGCTCTGGTAGCAACTCTGGCGTTTTGAACGGCATGCAGTTCGTCGTCAACGACGTCCAGGCCAAGAAGCTCGGCGGCAAGGCTGTTATGAACATGTCTCTCGGTGGCTCCTTCTCCACTGCTGTCAACAACGCCATCACTGCTCTGGCCAACGCCGGCATTGTCCCCGTTGTTGCTGCCGGTAACGAGAACGTACGTTGATCTCCGCTCACCCCCCTCTTGTAACGTCATTCTGACAAAGCATTACAGCAAGATACTGCCAACACTTCTCCTGGCTCTGCCCCCCAGGCCATTACCGTCGGTGCCATTGACGCCACGAACGATGTCCGTGCCAGCTTCTCCAACTTCGGTGCTGGTGTTGACATCTACGCCCCTGGTGTTGACGTTCTCAGCGTTGGCATCAAGTCTGATATCGACACTGCAATTCTTAGCGGTACCTCCATGGGTAAGAACCTCAGCCTTTATATACTACTTGGGTATGAAGAGACTAACTCGTTTTCCAACAGCCACTCCTCACGTTGCCGGTCTTGCCGCCTACCTGATGGCTCTCCAGGGTGTCAGCAACGTCAACGATGTCACCAACCTCATCAAGAACCTCGCTGCTAAGACTGGTGCCGACGTCCAGCAGAACGTTGCTGGAACCACCAACCTCATCGCCAACAACGGCAACCTCTAAATCATGACCAATTAGACAACTCTAATATGAGTTAGAGAGCGCGCACTCCAAAACTTGTTATATCTTGCCATTTCATAGACATATATTTTTGAGAAAGAGAGATGACTTGGAAATGATAGTAGGGCATTTGCCCGAGAAGTATAATTAGATGGTGATTATTGTCAGCGTACGGGCTACATGTAGATATAATAGAGAACAATGCCCTGATTATTACATTCATGAAACATGGCGAGCGGTTGTATTTAAATGAGAACAATGCAATTGGCCATCTGACAATAGCAGAGAAGCAGCGAACATCAAAGAGCTATATAATATCAAAATAATCGCCGTTCATTGATGCAATGATATTGTCTATCAGTCACAATTCAACGCCATGCAAACCCCATTCACCACGGCAACATGTCACAAAGCCTAGTGGCACAATGAAATGTTCGCTCGCCAACACGGATCCAGCCTCGTCAAGGCCAAGGCCAAAAGGTTCCACGCTGCGTCATCTCGTCAGAGTAGACCAAAAGCAAAAGTTGATATCAGCACTTCTTCGGCACAACCACAGTCATGAAAGGACTGGATTGCAATTTGACATCCGTGCTAGAATAAAATGTAGACGAAAAAGAGACACCACGTTTTCATTTCTCTCCCAAGACATACCACCTGTTTTGATCATCGTACAGAAAGTACCATTTCCTGTCGATTTTAGTATTGAAGACGTTAATTATGATGGGTAAGTATATATAGTATGCTTGGCATATATCATGAGCCAAGATTATATGTAGTACATGAGGGCATCAAGGCATTGCAATTAGTGATTTGATTCGTAAATCCATGATGTTGTTACAATTCGTCGCGAGTACCCGTTATTGAAGGCGCAGAACCGGCGCCGCTGCCTGCAAACAGCTTGGCAGTATCGGCCAGAGTGTTGTCGAACTTGGCGCCGAAGAACCAAGCAATGCCAACCTGTTCATCATTAGATTTACCAAGTCCATGGGCTTTGAAAGACGTCGGACTTACCATCAGGCCCGTCATAGTCAACAAGACACCAAGAACGACAGAAACCATAATGGCAGTTTCGCCGGCGGTCATGCTGGGTTCCTGCGTCTGCTTCGCCTTGGCCTCCTGGGCCAACTTCTTGGGGTCCTGCTTGGGGAACAAGCTTTCGATGAATTGCTCAATCTGGAAGAATATTAGCATTCTCATTCATGTCAAGTTTTCTTCAGGATGGCTTCGTACCTTGGCGCACTGTGAGCTGATTGCCAAGTAGTTTGGATCGCGAGGGTCGTTCTTCTTCTGAATGCGCCTGGCATATCTTCGGAAGACCTCGCAGAGAACTTCGAGATTCTGTGTGCTTTCCAACATGATCTGGCAAGCGTCTCCTTTGGTGATCTTAACATTCCTCTCCAGCACAAGCGGGTTCCTAAAGCACAGCTCCAAGGTAGCAATGGCCATGCCTTGTGGAATGGCAACAAAGTTGAAGGCACTTTGATCCCTCATACCCGCCATGTAGAATAGGCACTCTTCAACGTGCTTCAGAGCGTCGAGCACCATGGCTGATATGCACTCTACTGCCTGTGTTCGATGCTTGGCATCAAACAGGTCTTCCCATCGGTCAACGTGCTTGCTCCAAATCTCCTTTGGATACCACCGTCGGCCGTCCACCCAATCTTCGTGAATGTCACGGATGATGTTCGTCTTCTGCAAGAACTGACCCATGGATTCGGTCAGTTCTGGTCTATCAGCCAGCTTCGGGTTGGCAAGGTTGGAAGCCACCAATAGCCGGGTAAGGCCCTCGCCAACCAACCCCGCAACGTAGTGGCAGTACAGCTCGTATTCCTCGATAGTCTGTACGCCGTTTTCGATCATATAGGTATTTTGTGCGTAATCAGCCATGCCGTTGCCCATCTTGATGGTCATGTCTTTAATGATTTCATAGTAGGGCTTCTTGATCTTCTTGAGCTCGGTAATGACGCAGTCAAACTTTTCCAGAAGTTCTCGGTCCTTCTCCTTGCTCTCGTGGTACTGCCAGCCGTCCTGTTCCATTGTCACATGGAATTCCCGCAACATAGGGACTTTGGTACTGAGAGGGATGGTCATGTCATCCTCAATTGTGTCGAGGCCACGTAGCACCAGGTAGAAGAGTGTTATAGGGACGAGAAGCTCATGGTTGAGTTCTTGGATAACGGCCGAAAAACTACGGCTTGTCAAGTTCAAGAAGCGGAAGCATTCTGATAATGTTGCGCACTCAGTGCTGGGGTCGCGGCGGTTAACGGGGTCGTGCCATAGCTTCCTACGGCGTCCAAGTTAGCAATGAGTTGCGAAATCGGCCCTGGCCCTCTCCGAGGCGTCCTAATGGCTAGACATACCATTGAAGAATGGAACGCAGTTGGCCCGGGTGCATTAAGTAGTAGATGGCGCCCATTGTGATTGTGTGTTGGTGCGCGTTTAAAGGTTGCGAAATGGCAAAATTTTGTAGAGCTGTTGCTGCTCTCTACTAAGCAAAATTAGGCGTCTAGCTACCGTGTCCGCAAGACGAGTGGAATGCCGGGAAAAAGAAGAAGAAGAAGAAGAGAGAAGAAGTAATGGGATGGGGTATATAATAAAACAAGAATTGCTGGTAAGAAGATAGAGAGCCGGTAGAAAACAAAGTGAGGGAATGGAAGGATTGATGGGGGGAAGTGGAATTATAGCAAGCTGTGCAAATGAAAGATTGCCAAAAGGCTGCCAAGAAGTGGGAGCTGGTGGATACGAATACGGCTGAAGGACGCTGACCCCCCCACAGTTGCGCACACACCAAATCTGATCCGGCTGGTTAGATAGGGTTAGCAGTCCATAGTCTGCCAATCTGCGTAGATTAATTTTGCCGATTCGATCACTTTGCTGCCGCTGCAGGGACGCTGGTTTGAGCTAACTACAGCGAATACGGAATGGAGGATGAAAGAGTTTAGGGGTAAAAGGCGGGAGAGGATATTGGCTATTGGCTATTGGCTATTGGAAGGGTGGCTGTTGGGGTTGAAAGAGGAAGAGCAGCGGCATTCACTGAACTTGCTTCAACTCCGTGGGCCACAGAATATCCATAGCAAACTACTCGGGCTTACTCCGTAGACTACATGTATGATGAATTATGATGCTGCTCGGTTAATGGGTCGTACATCCGAGAAAACAGGCAAAGGTACGACTAGGAAGTTTCACACGCGGTCGTGTAACTCGCTTCGAAGCGCCACCAATGTTATCTATGTACTCAACTCCGTAGCTCTTACTGTACCTACAGCATATCCCCTGCGTTGATGACTCAGCTAGAGGCGTTTTTCGTCGAGGCTCTATCCTATCCTATGCGGAAAAAATAGGATGAATCGCAATCGATCTCAGCGGTGAAGATGCAGGTAAAATGAGACAATGCAAGAATGCTGAATGAGGCTCCTGATAAAGGCCTTGGCAGAAGTGATTGCGATTGGGCACGAAATCGGGCGGAATTATCTCCAAGTGTATTGCCGGGAGACAGTCAACTCTGTGGGGGCATGTTTTTGCGGAAAACCGGAGATCCTGGTGGGATATACGAAACATCGCCCTGTTGATGTAGATGGAATCACATCACATCCATGGGTCCTACAACTCCATAGCCGACTGTTTCAGAACTACCATATTTGCCGTACTTATGGATGAATAACCGCAATGCCTATTGATCGGCCAATCGCCACCCCTTTTCACTTACCGAGTAGCACCTTCGCCCAACTTGGCAAACTTTGGCCGGTAACTAAGAGCATAATATTCTGATGCAGTGAAGATGCACAAATTGGAAGATGGAAGCACACATTAGGCAGGTACTTCATTGGGAGCATACGTGTACTACCAAGGTACTAAATTCACGCACGTCAGGTGTATCTGATATGCGTACCGTAAGACCTAGTACCTGCCAGTAATACAGCTCCAAGGTTTTTTATACCCACAAACATCGTATCAAGATGCCAAAGGTGTCCCCAGAACAAGTCATGTACTACAATGTAGGTTGAAGCAGGTAACACTTAGTAAAAAGGCAAACCGTGCCTTCGTTAGCAATTTAGTTCTGATATGGACAGCACTTGATCAGGCATCACCTTCCCGTCAAGCAGCAAAAGACTGCACAACAATGACCAAGAGTAGCTCCTTCCTCAGCTTTGCTCCAGAACGTGAAGAATGTGATTGCCATATCCCACCATCTCTGATCGGCCATGTCTGAATATCTTGATATTCCAACTTCATAAGGAAATCCGACCATCAAAGGTCCGGCTACTATTGCTGTACTCTGCAACCAAAAACCAGAGAATCCTCCATAATTCGCATCGGATAGATTCACTACAATGGCGAGTTGGGAATCAAACGGTCATATCCAGCAGCCACGCTTCCTCATATGGGGAGGCAATGGTTGGATTGCTGGTCAGTTGAAACGCCTTCTTGAGGAGCAGGGCAAGGAAGTTCACACCACGACAATCCGCATGGAAAACCGGGAAGCTGTGCTTTCGGAGCTCTTCCTCATCAGGCCAACGCACGTTCTGAATGCCGCCGGATGCACTGGGAGACCAAATGTCGACTGGTGCGAAGACAACAAATCCCAGACGGTACGATCCAACGTCATTGGCACATTGAACTTGGCAGATGCTTGCTTCCAAGCCAAGATCCATTGTACCATCTTCGCTACGGGCTGCGTGTATCAGTACGACAAGACACACCCCATCGGAGGGCATGGTTATACGGAGGAAGACCGCCCAAACTTTGAGGGAAGCTTTTACTCTTTAACCAAGAGCCACGTTGAGCCGGTAAGCCCAGTATTAGATTGTGTATAACATACAACGAGGCTAACACGTTTCTAGATCCTAAGCAGTTATTCCAACTGCCTCATTCTTCGTCTTCGCATGCCTGTTAGCGATGACCTTCATCCGCGCAACTTTGTGACAAAGCTCCTTGGCTACGAGAGAGTAGTTGACATCCCCAACAGCAACACCATGCTTCATGATCTTTTGCCTGCTTCCATCATTCTTGCGGAGCATGGTGAGACTGGTATCTACAACTTTACCAATCCGGGTGCCATCTCCCACAACGAGGTTCTTACGCTCTTCAAGGAAATTGTGAGGCCAGAATTTAGCTGGAAGAACTTTACCCTGGATGAACAAGCTAAAGTCATCAAGGCAGGCCGCAGTAACTGCACGTTGGACACGACTAAGCTGGTTGCTAAGCTCAGGGGGTACAGATATGAGATTCCTGAGATTCACGAAGCCTACGAGAAGTGTTTCGAGAGGATGAAGGCTGCGGGCGTAAAATGAGGCCTGGCATTGGGCTTGCCGCGATTCATCCATGACTCGGCTGCATGGATTTTGTGCTGTTGTCGAGGGTATCTCGTCTCAGTTAGCGCGTGTTGTCGCCCATGATATTCATCTATATCTGGTGACCAGATAGGTAGTTTCGCCAATAATGCACTATGTTCTTTTCGGCCTTTGGTTTGAGAGTTGTACGACGGCTGCTTTCTTGTGAGAAGGCTGCCTAATAGATAGGTAGTCATGTTCTGCAGACTGCATTGAGTTGAATCGGGCGTGTACGAGTATGTATGCATATTAAATAACCATCGGAATGGCAACATCGGGATCCCGCTGATTGGCAGCCTGCATGTGGATTTTCATGTGAAAGGCGTTGGTTTGCTGCTTACTTTGGCCCATGTGCCTACCCTGAACCCTGGCGATCAGCCATCGGATTCGCAGTTTTCTAGCCGCCCATCACCAATCTGGCCTCAGTCCATGCCGAGCACTGGCTAGCAGGCACTGCCCCGCCATTACGTAGCGCCGACGAAACATGGCACACTCGACTTTGGGCAAAATTTCGGCTGCGGAGAGCGAATATGCCATCCCTCGACTAATGCCGCGATAACAACTTACATCTCCCACAGCGCCGCCAGCCGTTTCGCTTTTCTTTGCTTTCGCCAGCATAGCATCTGAAGCGCCGTATTCACCGGATAACCGTTAATCATTCAAAATGGTCGTCGATACGGCCTACTACGACACCCTCGGCGTCTCGCCGCAGGCTACCGAGCTGGAGATTAAGAAGGCCTACCGCAAGATGGCCATTGTCCACCATCCAGGTATTTAGCCGGCGCATCCCGTTCTGCGTCTTTGCTTTCCGGGTTTGCCTTGTTGCGCACTGACTAACTGGCTGTCCCGCCGCCAGATAAGAACCCAAACGATCCGACAGCACACGAAAAGTTCCAGGCCATCGGTGAAGCCTACCAGGTTCTCTCCGACGGGGAGCTGCGAAAGGCCTACGACAAGTATGGAAAGGACCACGCAAAGCCGCAAGAGGGCTTCGTCGACCCGGCCGAGTTCTTCTCTGCCATCTTTGGCGGCGAGGCTTTTGTCGACTGGATCGGTGAGATTAGCCTGATGAAAGATCTGGCTGCCACAATGGACATCGCCATGGAGGGAGAGGAGGGAGAGGCTCCGCCGCAAGAGGAAGAGGAGTTTCCGGGAACAGCTGAGGCCATGAAGGAGAGCTTAAAGGAGAAGGAGAACCGAGAGTCCTACACAGGTTCTGCGTCTGCGCCGCCGCCCCCCACGGTGGTCGTGGATGAGGAAAAGACAAAGACACCATCTGCCACCTCGACACCGCCGCCCCGATCTGAAGCCACGTCTCCGACCCCCTCATTTGGTTCTCGAAATCGCATCCCCATCCGAGCAGCTCTTACGGACAAGGCTCACGAGGATATGGAGAATGAAGTAGAGGCAGCCGACGAGGACCCCAAAGGCAAGGGACGCAAGAAGGGTGGAATGAGCAAGGAGCAGCGAGAAAAGCTGCTTGCTTATGAGAAAGAGCGCGCGCGCATTCGCCAGGAGCGCGTTGAGGCTCTCACACGGAAGCTGCTGGACAGGGTCAGCGTGTGGACCGAGACGGACAAGGGCCCCGACGTAACCAGAGCCTTCCAGGAGAAAATGCGGCTCGAGGTGGAGAATCTCAAGATGGAATCATTCGGTATCGACATCCTTCACGCCATTGGCCAGACTTACATGTCTAAGGCCTCGACCCTTTTGCGCAGCCAGAAGTTCCTCGGCATCGGTGGCTTCTTCAGCAAGCTGCGTGACAAGGGCACACTGGTCAAGGACACTTGGAACACCATCAGCAGCGCCATCGATGCGCAGCAGACGGTGGAGGACATGGCCAAGATGGAAGAGAGGGGGGGCGAAGACTGGACAGAGGAGAAGCGTGTTGAATACGAGCGCCGTGTGACGGGCAAGATCCTCACGGCTGCGTGGAGAGGTAGCAGGTTTGAGATCCAGGGCGTGCTGCGCGAGGTGTGTGATACCGTCTTGAACGACAAGAAGGTTCATTTGTCAAAGCGACTGGAGCGAGCGCAGGCGCTCGTCCTGATCGGCGAGATTTTCCTCAAGGTTCGTACTATTCCCCCCTCCCCTTTTGCTGCGGTGCAAACTATTTAGAAGGTACCGTTGTTTCTAACTGTGATTCTTTCTTCTTCCCTTATAGGCCGAGCGTTCTCCCGAAGAAGAGGGCGACTACCTGCTCTTTGAGCAGCTCGTTGCCGAAGCAGCCATCAAGAAGGACAAGCACGACGACCACAAGCACAAGAAGGACAAGAAGTCCAAGACCGCGGAAGAGATTGCCCAGGATGCGCCTAACGTGCCTAAACCGGAGTCTGCGGCGTAAGATGTACAATTTGGGGGACCGGGGGCGTTTAATGGTTGTGGGGGGAAAGGGAGGGGAAGATGTCGAGGAGGAAAATGGATTGAAAAATTGAGAATTTGTTTGTTTAGAGAGATAATGTCAAGATTGCCGGATAGAGAGCGATCGGCATATTTATTATATATAGAGTATTATACAACCCACTTCTTTGCTTGGTCTTGCGCTTTTTCTCATGTTGTGTGCATATTTCGGCTCTTTTCTCTTGGGGATGTAGTTCTCCTGGGTTTCAGTTCTCATTCTGACGACTTTCATACAGTCACTACGAGTTATTCGGGTATAAACCCCAAATCACGGCACATACATCTTATTCTTACGAGTCACCAAGCAGAGCACGTTTTGCAAACACACCGAAAGCCAGACCATGGAAGGCATAAACGCTTTTCTTCTTCTATTTCCGTTTCCATCATCACCGAAAGCAGCGTATTCTATATCTCGCACATACATAAAAATAATGCAGTTTCCTCTCCTTGTATATCCAGAGACATGCGAAGCTCGTTTCGTTGCGTAGCCTGTCACGGCTAAAAAACGATATATAAAGTTCTGTTTTTCTTTCTTTCTCTTGTTTCAAGAAAAGAGCAAACAAACAAACCCCCCCAAAATAAAAAAATAAAATTTGGCGCTTCTTCTCCTTTCTCATCTTCTTTCATCTTCTTCGTTCGCGGTGGCGCATTTCATGTGTGTCCGTAAGCTTTCCCCTTTCTTTCTCTTTCGTCCTTTGCTTTGCCTCTGCGGGTATCTTACACATTTGGAAAAACAACGACAAAAAAAAAACACGACAAAAACAACTGAGTAGTCAAATATGACTAGGATATCATAGAAAGAAGGACTTTGCGGAGTAAGGGGGTAGCCATTGTGAATGTTTTGGCCTCCCCCCTTACATAACGAGGGTGTGAGTTTCGCACTCGGGTTGTGGAAGAAGGGTATTTGGGGATATATGAGGAAGCTCTCAAGTAGAAGGAATGAAGACAGCGGGTGGTAGGAAGAATAGAGTGATCATGGCCTTCATCAACGCAATGAGAGTAAAAAGCCGATGTCGTATATCGGCATAAAAAGAAAAAAAAAAAAAGATAGAGCATAATAAAACGCCATGCAAAATCCAAATGAGCGCCATGTATCCCCGATATCCCGAGATGCAACTGTACGTGCAAATAAAAAGTATATGCTGTCGCAAATACAAAAGAAAAGAAAAAAAAGGTAAGGATAGAAAGAGAAAAAAGGAAAATTGCAGCAGTGGGTAGCAAAGATATAAAAGGACGGAGGAGAGAAAGAAAAAACTTAAATATCCATGAGTGGTGATGTGAGCGAGAGTAAGAAGTGATTGCGCCGTGGAAACAAAAATATCGGTTGGCCGATTTATGAAAAATAATGTGTCGTCTTGCCCTCCCCCCCTTGGTGTATGCGAAATGCCGGATATCTAATGGCCCGCAACGGGCAGTGCTATGCCGCTATCGCGATCCTGTGATTCTTTTGGCCATGCTTCGGCTTCGGATTCCATATTTGATACTGTATCGTCCCCAACAGAAACGGTAGATATTGTATCGTCTTCGACTTGAGATGTGTCGTCACCATAGTCGTAATATGAAGCCGCCAGGACACGACCGGGCATGGCGTCCACGTCGGCAATTCTGACGCGGTATGCCAATGCCTTTTGCCCTTCCTTGATGAGCAAATCCGTCCAATTTAGGCATTTCTTGAGACTTTGATTCATCTTCTGGCTATCAAGCAAGAGCTCCTGGTGCTTGGTGAGATCGAGTTGGAGACGGCGCTCATCGCGCTTACGCCGTTTATCTCCAGGAGATTCTGCCTTTAAGGGTGCGCCGCTAGACTTCGAGTCGGCGGCAGCATTTCCGTTGGATAACTCAGAATCGACTAGCGAGTCTTCATCCTCATCGTCTTCCTCCTCCTCCTCTTCGTCTTCATCGTCTTCGTATTCGTCGTTGGGCTTTGCCGGGCCCGCATCCTCTTCCTTCTCACTGACATCAGTGAGGCCACCTGAAGCATCCGGCACTGCTAGAGAGGCTCCTCCCTGGGTAGAGGCCGCAGAGCCGCTTGCAAGGCGACCAGCTCTCGATAGGCGTCGGAAGCGGCGCAATTCGGCAGATTGCTTGCGCAGTTGCCTCTCAAGAGTTCTATTTATGGCCTCAAGAGAAGCGTTGGTAATTTCTAGGTCCTGAACTTTGCGTTCACGCCGGGCGCTCAGGACCAGATGGTTGAGGGACTCGGAATTCTGAGATGACCTCTTCCGACTGATGGAGTCAGTTTCTGAGTCATCGCTGTTCCCATCCTCCCCGTCCTCCCCTTCGCCTTCGCTTCCATCCTCTTCGTCGTCGTCCTCTTCATCTTCTAATTCATCAGCCATTTGCAAAATCGAAGCCATCGTCACTGGCTGTGATAAATGCGCCAAAGCGGGACTTAAAAGCGGCGGCGTCATTTCAGGCGCATGGATCATGGGTGGTGCGATTGTGGGCGAGGCAAGTTTTGGTGCTGCTACTCCATCTATAGAATGAACACTGCTCGTACGACCGTGCCCCTGATTCAACCGTAGAGGCGCCTCAATACTCACTCGCCTTTTGTTGGCCTGGGTTGTCGTGGCCGCTAGCATCGGGGGCGCATGAGCGGAAGCTCTGATTGGAGATGTGGGCGACATGGCACTGGCCCGTAGCGTTGGTTGCTGCTTTTGATGTTGCTGTTGCGGTAGTGTAGGGTGGGTGAGATTTTTGGAAGGCGATGCTGGCCGTGAGTATAGCTGGGTTGTGCTGGATCCCACGGCCGAGGAGTTGCTGGTGTTGGGGCGCGTTGCCTTGGAGCTGCTGGAGACTGTTGAGCCCGATCCGGAACTGCGCGCTGACAGTCTCGCGTCGACATCTGGCGTGCCATTGGCGTAGAAGAACTTGGTAGCAACGCCCTCTTGCGCCGAGCTCAGCGAATGGGTGCTTGAGCTGGGGTATGCCGGAGGGCTCGTCACTCGCTTGCTGGCGGCGTCACTAGCATAGAAGAAGGTCGGCGTACTCTTGGTATGGACGACCGAAGCCGGTCGGGGCGGTGGTGCCTGGGCCGCGGGCTTTATGCTGCTCGCGTAGAAGAACTTTGAGTCGTGGTCGGGTCCGTTTGACGAGTTTCCAATGCTCTTTCTGGCGCTCAGGTTGTCGGTTCGTGCCAGCGGCGACATGCCCAGCCCGCGGTTGCTCTTCGTCTCCCACCCGTCGCTCATACTTGGCGTGCTGCTCTGCGTCGAGACAACGCTTTCGGCACGGGACTGTCGGGGGGCCGACCGCGGGGTCACGGCATGGTTGAAATATGAAGCTGAAGTAGCAGCACCGCTCTCGCTATGCGGCGATTGCGCGCCGACTACAGATGAGCCAGATTTGCGAGCCAGCGGCGTGGTCGCTGACGGGCCCTTGACGGCAACCTTGGGGGTCAGGGGCGTTCGGGTCATGCTTCGGGGAGGTCCTGCGCTCAGCTGAGGCTGGCGAGGCTTGTCGCCGAGAGGCATCGTGGCAGCGTCCCTCTTGGTGGATGAACGCGTAGTCGGAGCAGCGGCAGCTCTCACAGAAAGCACATGTTGATTCGGCTGTCGAGCAGCTGGCGGACGGATGAGGGGCGCTCCCTGGGGATTGGGCAGTGGAGGCGTGCCCAATCGAGCTGCAGCAGTCGTCGCGGTGTTGGTCGCTGGTCGCTTGGATGCGGTTTTGCAGGCGGAAAGTCGCGAGGCGGACGGTTGGGGCTTGAGTTTTGGTTTGGGCTTGGGATTTGGATTTGGATTGTCGGCGACAGTGTCTGAGTATGGGTTGGCTGAGCGCATCGTCCGGGCGTCCAAAGTCGCTCGACAGCGCCGAACGGCTCCCTTGGGCAGAGTCCCTAGGTAATTAAGGCCGCTGTGATGACTAGCCCGGGCCAGAAATTAGGGGGTGTGTGGAGGGATAAAAGGAGCCGGGACAGCCTGAAGAGGTCCACTAGCCCAGCGGGACGGCAGCTATGGAGGGATCAGATATACGGGCAGGCACAAGCACGGGGACGGGACGGAGCACAGCAGGAGGTTCAGCAGCAAACACATGAGATGGATCATTGGTGACGCTTTAAAGAGTCGGCGATGTTGAATCGTCTGACGATTGAGGAGAAGCACGCACACGCAGCAATTATGGCCCAATCCATTTAAGCGCAAGCACAGGGTTTTTGCCCCCCCGCAAGTCTGTATCCAGAAAGGCGGTAAAGAGTGCAGAGCAGATGCATCCTATGAGAGCGAGCGGAACGCATCCACAGCTGCACGCACATGCTGTAGAAGAGCAGCAGTGCTCCGTACGAGTACATTAGCATCGAGCCTTTACAGCGGACTAAGCCAGTCCGGTAGGTGTCGTAGAGACATGCTGGGTTAGGTGTTATGGAGTGTGCAGAGGCGTGTCTGATGTCCATTAATACTCGGTGTAAGCTGTGTATAGAACGGGGGGCGGTGGATATGCGACAGATGCAAGATAAAGATAGATGCACATCTAAGTACTATACGCAGATGCAATGCCACTCACCACTACCATCCTTAATGCTACAGTACTATGTACTACACCTGTGCATGCAAATGCCATCAACTCCCGCCCCTGGCTCCGGCAGAACAAGGTGACGAGATCTGAATCGTGTGAACAGATTAAGCTACTGGACAAAAAAAAACAAAAAGCTCCGTATAAATTAGTGCACGCATGCTTATTACCTACTTAGCACCACCCATCCGCCCATCATGGCGTCACGCGGGCAATGTCGGATCGCCCATTGTTTATTTACTCGCCCGTGCATGCGCATTAACCACCGCAAATGGCCTCCTAGCCCAAAACAAGCAAGAATCAAGTAACGCAAAGTAGCCCCCCGACTCACCGCGAAGGTATTCCAGACGAAGCAGCTCCCCTGATGAAACAAAACAACGAGAAGAGCCGAGGATTTGCTCCTTGTGCCCAACGCGGCGTAGCGCCTCGTGCCTGGCCTCCCGCTAGCGACGTCCCGGTGGCAGCAGAAAACGGATCCCATTGGCTGCCGAGGACGACGGACCCCCTGATGTCCCAAATTTAGAGACCACATGCATGCCTTTGCCGTCATTCTTCAACTGACTAGCATCAACGTCTGGAATTTCTTCATTTCTTTACCGTTTCGTGTCTCAGCAGCCTAGCATGGCCCTGCTCGGCATCTCGCTCATTGTCGCATCCGTCGTCTTCGTCATTCTGCGCCCGCCGCCGTGGCTGTGGTTGCCATGGCACAGCGCTGGAAGGCCCGCTGCCATCACTGACGGCAAGGAGACACAGGCATCAAATCGAGATCGAGATGATGGGCAGCGTCAAGTCAAGGCGGAGGATAGCATTGAGCTGAAGGGATCCTCGACAACGACCTCGGCGGAACGAACCTCTTCGACGCTGAGGCAGCGGAAACCCGAAGACGACGCCCCTAATACACTTCCAACCATCCAGCCGCCGACAATCACGCCCCCCACGATTGTCCCTCCAGCCATCCAAGAACCGGAATCTCCAACTACGCCCAAAGCTCAAGCCGCAGCTCCAGCCCAGCCTGTCCCAAACCTGTCCCTCACTGAGCCAGTGTCTGCCATGATGCCCCCGCCGCCTCTCCCTTCACTCCGACCCAGCGGCCGCATTCCTTCGCTCAACCAGTTCCCGGCTCCCAACTCGCCCCAACGTGCCCGCGGCCCGGCTCCCGATCGAGGCCTTTCCGCGTCTTCCTCCGGTCTCGCTCCTCCTCCGACTCTCTCCTCCAAGCCTTCCAAGCCCAGTCGCAAAGTTGTCCTCACGCCCGGCCACTCTCCGCTGGACTGGGCAAGGATATCTGGTCCCAACGCCGACCTTCGCGGCGTGGCTTCTTCGTCTCCCTATTTGCGCGTGACGCCTTCGATGCTCAAGGTGCAGACGGGGCGCAAGGGCACAGATGCGTGGATGGCTATCAACGGGAAAGTGTACAACGTCACGCCGTATGCCAAATTTCACCCTGGAGGCGTGCCCGAGCTGATGAGGGGCGCGGGACGGGATGGCACCAAGTTGTTTGGGGAGATTCATCCATGGGTCAACTATGAGACTATGCTGGCGGCGTGTCTTGTGGGACTGCTGGTTGATGAGCCAGACGGCAAGGAGAGTGAAATGGACAAGATGGATTAGATTGGATTAGATCAGGCTGTACACGGTGATGAAGCAGCAGGAGCAGAATTTGCACTGTAAAGAGCATAGATTATAGATGCTATACATTAGTTAGAGAGATACCCCCATGTACGCAGATATTAGATTACATGTACAAGGTAGCCAGAGCATGACCCAGTGCGACACAACTTTTGCACAAATTACCGTCTCTTGCCAAATCTAAACTTGAGGTCGTCGTCGCTGTCGTTGCTATCGTCGCTATCCGCAACCTCGAGAATCTTCGGCGCCACTCTCGATCTCTTCGCCGGCGGCGGATCCTTAGCTGCGGCCGGCTCCGTGGCCGGTCTCTTCCCCTGACTAGTCGCCCGAGACTTTGCGCTGGAAAGCTGGCTTCGTGCGCTGCTCTGCGACTGCACCCCAGTCCCCTCTCTCCTCGATGCCGTAGCTCTGGTAGAGGATGACGGTTCAGGAGTTGGCTCAGCCGCTTCCTCCACGTCACTGCTATCCGAGGCGATCACTCGCGCCGAGGCACCTCGCCTCGCCGGCGGTGGATCCAGCAAGGGGAAGTCCTTTGCCTCGCTGGCGCCGATAGCGGATGGCTGGCTCGTTGTCTTTTTCCGGTCACTACTGACGTCTTCCAGCCAGTAATTATCGCCAACTCCAAATTCTTTGGGCTTGACTTCAGTGAGGGCGACGATGACTCTGGCGGGCTGCCTTCCCACCACCTCTCCCCTTTTGCGAAACTTTTTAAAGTTCTTCATTCCATTCCACTTGGGATCCCACCGCCCATCAGCAATGTCCTGCTCTCTTGTCCTGTCTGACGCTCTGTCTTTGGGGCGAAGCTCAATCTCTTCCACGATATTAAGCCGACGAATCTCGGCCAAGTCAATGCCCTCGGGTAAATTTGCCAGGTCCTCGGCCTCAGCTCGAGCCCGAGCTTCCGCCTCCTCACGATTCTTCTTGGCCACTGCTAAAACGTCTAGCTCAACCTTGACCTTCTTCTTGGTTTCGATCTTTATCTTTATCTGATCTGGCTCTTCCCCCTCGGGTTCAGGTGAAGGCGCTGCAAACTGTTCTCCCCTCTCAAGGCGCTGCCGTTTAAACTTTGCCACTGCTGGTGCCATCCCTTCCATTAGATCGTTTTCTGGTATGGGAGAGGGCGGCCTCTTTCTCTGTGATCGAAAGTCCGCATGATTGTCGTCGGGTACGAAAGGAGCATCTTGCTCCTGTGACACAAATAATCCTCCCTCATCCTCCTGAGCTTGCAATTGTGGTCTCGCAGGCTCCCTGGCGGGAGGGGGAGGGTTATCGTCTATCCCCATCTCGTCATCATCATCGAAGCCTGCAAATCTCCTCTTGACCGGTTGCCGCACTCGACTTCGCCTGGGGATGGGCTGCGAATCAACTTGCTGGGATGAATCGGTCACCACCGGTGTCATTTGACTACGCGGGCTCTGTTGAGTGGTGTGCTCGGGCTGTAGACTTTCTGCTGGCCTTGAGTCCTCGGGTCTGATAGACGATTCCGTCTCCAATGGTCTTCGCAGTTGGCTTGCATCATTGATCAGAATTGCTTCCAGGAATTCGTTTTGCTCAATAGGCCTGTGATCCAACAGCAGTGAGACTGCTGTGATAAACTCGGTGTACCAGCCGACAAGCTCCCCCTTGGCTGGCAAAAATCTCACTAACACAACTCCCTTACCCTCGCTACCGTCATTAAACGATCCGGATCCCTTTTCACCGGCAACTCCCTTTACATATCGGACAAAATCATCAGCCCGCGTCTCCTCTGGCTCGATAGGATGCAGCATAGCCTTTCCACCCCCATTCGTAATCGGCGCCATGAGGTTATCATACTGAATCTGGCTATAGAAGACGAAAGTATATCCTTCAAATACTTCTCTTCTTCGATCATCCGGCGCATACATTTCATCCGGGTGCTGCACGGGTTCGCTGCCCCGCGGCGGCAGGTGCTCCATAGCGTTGGGCCAGAACTTGTCAAAGTCCGTTTCCAGAGAACTTGACTCTTGGCTGTCCGCTCCATCGGAGAGCTCTGTTACAGAGGATATGGCATCGAGAAAAGTCTCTGTGACGATATATTTGCCATTTATGAGAGCCTGTAGGCCCTTGGCTGTATTTCGCTTCTTCGATATGACGTGCGTCGTGTGCTTTACGCTGTAGTCTGTCAACAGCTTGATATCTAGCTGCTCAAATCTCTCTTTGAGAGACGTTAAAGGCTCGGTTTGCATCTCTTTGTTTGTAAATGAGAACGTGAAGACTGTCGGGTGCCATTTCAGCCTAATTGCTGTCAGCAATCGTAGAAGCATTTGCATGCAACAGCTGGGCGCAAATACCGGAACTTGTTAGGGCACTTGCCCAGCATAATCTCGTATTCCTCGACTTGAGTGTCGTAAGTGGCCCCTTTGATTTTTTGTCCATTGACTACCGTCCCTATCTTTGTTGCGAGGTCCTCAATCTTGATGTGCGATCGGCTCGATAGATTATGTGCGTGTCCTTCTATGACACTCTCGACGGTGATTGTCAGGTGTTTGCGCGAGATGGTGTTATGCGACAGTGCCAGCAGGCCAGCTATTCCCACCCCAATCAGCACTTATACTAAAAAAAACCCCCAAGGACTCGAGGATAATCAACTCACGCTCCACTGCTGTCCTCCCAAAGAGGTACGTTTTGCCTGGACGCAGCCAAAGTCGACGCCCTGCGCGGAATCAGCTCGGTCAGTACGGCATCGAACCCAATACGCATATCTCGCTCACCTTGGAAGGCTTCTTCATTTTCCAGCAGCCACATCGCCACAGGCTGTGATTCATTCTATGCCACAGGCCATCTCTCGAGGCGCAGCTGCGATGACGCTGTGCATGAGTGTCGTGAACTTTTTGCGGGGCGGCGCGTCGGCGCCTGGACTGTCTTCAACGCCAATTCACGTGCCTCTTTACATCCATGTATTATCCATGTACTTTTACAGGGGTCGCAGCAGCATTTCGAAGGAGTAACATCTCGCCCACTGTTAACTTCAACTCCATTAACGGCTACATATACTAATATTGCCGACGTCGCAATTAATGGCTTCTATTTCGACGATGTATTTTAATAGCCAAATCTGACAGTCAAGGCGAAAAATGCATTGAGGAGAATGCGATACAATTATGAGCTTTCAAATATTAATCTATAGATCCCTTTTATATGCGCTCGTAAGTAGACAGGAAATAGCTATTACATCAAGACAAATGCCCCCATATTAAGTTTCATTACGCCATAAACCCCATATATGTCAAGCAATTAATATCCAAAATCCGGTGTTCAATGACATGAACACAATCACAGCCATGTCTGACATAACAATTCGTTGATTTGCCATTTCGTATCCTGGCTTTCGTTTTAGAGAGCCGCCTCATTGGGCTCATTACCGCGGTTCGCAAAGGTGAAAATCCACAATTGATCCTTAGACAACCCTCTGCCTGTAGAAATCAACAAGCATTCGTCGTCGACCAGCCTTTCTGCCTTGCTCGACCAGTTCCTCAGCATCATTGGTCTTGTACGGATCGAAATCTTCCGGTCTCTCATTGTGTGCTCTGGCAAGTTCGTCGACTTCACCAATCTTCCACCCACGAAGTATGACCATGCAGATTGTAGCAGCAATAAACATTAACCCCGTCCATAGTTGGGTGCCGAGATAGCTTCCTGTTCCGGTCACAATCTGCAAAGCGATTGGCTCGCTGAAAGTGCAGGGAAGCAGAATCATCAACCACATGATATTGAGCGCAGATGGTACATCTTGTAACCCGACAATTTCGGCTGCGACAGGTCCGACAACCGTCCAAAACGTGCCGGCAACCATACCGCATACAATAGAGTAGAGGATTAGCACGCCATATGTTTTGGCGTTGATCCAGATGGCTAATGAAAAGACGCCAGCCAGGAAGCTGCAGATGGCAGCCATGTTCATTCGCCCAGTTCGGTCACTAAAGTAACCCATTATCGGTCGGCCAATGCTCTGGCCAAGGTTGAAAAATGCATTGATGAGGGCTGCTTGAGATGATTGAAGGCCGATTTCGTTGGCGTAGTTGGCAAGACTGAAAATATCCACGGAATAACCCAGGATGCTAAACCAGCCGAATAAGATAAATAGCAGGAACTCGGCTCTTGTCAAGAGACTGCTCTTAAAGGCCAGATGCGTCGACCCCACAATCTTGTTGCGATCCTTCACTAGAAGACTGCAGATGAAGTTGACCACAAATGCGAGGATTCCAAGTATTCTAAAGGCCCAGGCAAGCCCCAAGTTCTGAATCATAGCACCGGCAGCAAATGAGTAGATAAGACCCCCCATGCCTGAGCCAGCAGCCGATATGCCGTTTGCCAAGGAACGATGAGTCGTAAACCACTGAGGGATAATGCCCACTGTAGCAGTGAAGAGACAACCCATGCCCACGCCAAAGAGAACACCCTGAGTGAGGAAGAGATGCCATATCTTGTAGGCAAAGCTTGCTGCAATCCAACTGCCTGCTTCAAGGAAGACACCAAGGAGCATCACTTGCCTTGTGCCAAACTTCTTGACGGCCAGGGTTGCAAATGGGGAGACGCCCATGGCGCAGCTGATGCTGAGAGAGCCCACAAAGGCGTACTGTAGAGTCGTGGCCCCCGGGAAAGTATTGTTCTTGATATAATACGCCAAGAAGACTCCATAACTCGAGTTCATGCCCCATGTATGGGCGTTGATGATGCAGATGGCGGCGGTGACAACCCATCCATATCCCCCATTTGGGGGTGGAGGAGGTGCATTGTTTGCAGGCTGCTGATCCTGAGACTCAACCATCAACTCTAGGTTTCCCTTTTCTGTCTCATCGCTCATGGCTCCTTGGTCATTATTGTTCTGGTGAGGCTCGGAAGCCGACAAGATATCCTCTCTGTCATATTTTGCACTGGGGGTTTGACTATGATTCATTTTACCCGACCAAACCTTTCTCAGCGACTTTGGAGGTGAGAGGAGGCGATGATCAGGCCAAACAAACCTGTCAGTGAAAATAAGAGGATTGGTCGTCTGAAAGAGATAGAAAAGGAAGGGGAATGAAGTGGAGGGGGGAAAAGGTTTGGCTGGCAACAGGCTGAATGGACATTATTATGTATGTGGTGTTTAAATGGGTCACCGGGGGCCAAAATCGGCCCCATACCCGTAAGGAACTAAAGAGGAAACCGATTACTTAACTCACTTCCTGTTTTGTTAATTTAGGAAAGCCTCGGCCGCAACTTGGTGGGAGTCTATGAAAGGGCGCGGTCAACAATCTCCTCTCTTTGAGCCGGGAATATCTACCCGGAGATAATGGGTCTAGCCTCGAAAATTCAGGTACAACTTCAATTTCTCTCCCTCTCATCTTCTCTATTTCAATGCTAGGTCTAAACTTGCATATACTTCAAGTCTCGCGGCCGACAACAGTTGACCATAAATCTATGGAGAAGATCTAATTCAACAATAGGTCGGATCAAAACTACAGGTATAGTATGACCACCTTATGGAGTTGACCCAGTGAAGCAGTCCAATGGCAAGCTCCTGTTGATGAAAGCCCCGTCATTACACTAAGCGCATCACGACCAAAGAAGAAAAACTTATCAAAACCAAGCCGGGAAAGGAGGTTGTAGGCCGGTGACTCAAGCGGCGTCGGCCATGGTCGTACGAATCAAAAAGCACCGGATGGCAAACTCTGCTTTTTCGGGCGGCGGCGGCCAGCCCGGAGCGGAGGGCGGAAGACGTCCCGCCCCGCCTTTTTTGGCCATTTTGATTTTTTGTATTTTTTGATGACACGCTCATTAGGCAGGGTTGATGATAATTTTTTCAGCCCTCGGATGGACCATGGATTAATACGGGCGCTGTTAAGGTACCGATTGTTGTCAATTACTAACCTCTTCGCCTCTGACAATTCGAACAGTAGAATCCCTTTGTTGCTACAGCTCGAATGATACGGGAATCCTCTGCCCTAAGATACTAAGGTATCTAACTTGAGATAGGCTAGCAAGTGCGTTTATTATTTTCACTAGATTAATTACTCTATAGCCGGCAAATCAGATACTTGGGGGCATAGGGCTGCCAAGCTTGACCATCGATTGGGAGTCTGGAGATGGAATATATATCCGTAAACGGCATACTACCCATACACTAAAACGAAACATTGGCGCTTGGCAAGGGCGTTACTTGTCTTTCAGAGAGACAACTATCTTCATTTTATAGATGCCGCGTCCGTGATGTACGGTGCTATACGTGTATATAACCTAACCTCCCTGCTCAATCGTCGTTGATATTGCAGAGACAAACGCAGAAGCTCACGTGATTAACTCATCCTCCCTGTCTACCTACTAAGTATCTACAAGGCAAGTACTACCAGTACATGCATTAGATGATATGGATCCGAAACAGTAGTAATACATGGGTGCATGAACGGCAGCCTGCATTAGTACCTACTAGATGGTGATATTCATGAGCCTCATGATGAAACATGTTTTATGAGATGGAGTCTGATGCATGCACACCCGCTTAGTAGTGGAAACATGGCAATCTGAGACAAGATGGCCTAATGGATTACGAAGTCACGATGGAAGGGCCGCCTGCCTCTAGGAGGAATCTTTGCTAATCGACATTCGCTTAATCACGGCAGTCACGAGGATGGGGGCACACAATCTATGCGGTAGCAATGCTGGGCAGAAGACGTAAACGTCAATTTCATTAATAGGTATATCAGCAGCCGGGATGCGGCTTCCTGCATTACATCGCAATAACGTTTGGTAACCAGATAAAAAAGAAAAAAGGCCCAGATAATCATTCCTGCTCGCAGCCCAGCCCGCTAGGAACTGCGCGCTCGCTTCACTCAGGTATCATTCCTTACTCCAACATCGCTCATAACCAAGAACATAGCACTCTTTCCCTCAAAGGAACTTTATGCCTGAGCGCGCTCAGACTTGCTAGCACGGCGCTCACGGGCCGCCTCGGACCAGGGGAAATGGATGACGGGAACCTGGAAGAAAGAGTTGCTGATTGTTTGTTAGCAAATATGCAACGCACAGACGCGGACGGGCCAACATGTCGAAGTACTAACCTGCTGTCCTGAATACCGGCCAAGGCATTGTACCAAGCGGCGAAAGCGGCCAAGAAGCCAAAGAGACCACCAGTCTTCTGCAGGGCCAAGGCAGCGGTTGCGTTGCCCAAGTCGGTAGCGTACTGCTCCATGGCAAGGAAGAAGAAAGCCAGGTCAAGGAACAAGAAGAGGAGGAAGAAGGCAACGGTGGATCGCAGGGTGCAGAGCAGAAGGACGGTAGTGAAGATGAACCAGCCAGTCAGGAAGAAGCCAAGAACGCTTGCGACGTCGCCCTTGTACGGACCATCCGGAGCTGTGATGCCCCATTCGGGAGTCAAGAGGATACCGTATGAGATCCAGAAACCACCATATGAACCCAGCGCAGTGGCACCAAAGGTGTTACCGGCAGCAACCTCCCTGGAGAACAGACGAATGATCAGTACAATTTGAACTCTACATCAACTTGTAGTTCAAGAGTTCATGACTTACCACATGCCAGCGAGCAGTTGAACAAGACCACCATAGCCAAAGGCGAGGGAGACAACGACGTTGGGGGCCGCGACACCTCGAGCGTGCATGTTGATAGCTGATAGAACAAATGTGGTCAAGGCAAAGGCAGAAAGACCCAGAGGGGCAGGGTTGGCGAGCTTGCGGTGCTCATATGGCCTCCATGCCCCAGGCTGGAGAGCACCACCAAAAGCCTGAGCATACTGGCCAATGGTCATCTCGTTGAAGTCGGTATGGTGGTTGTGTGAGAAACCATGGCGCTGTGTCGTCTGTTGCTGGACACCGTTGGTCTCCTTCTCATTGGGAGCGACGTTAACCTCGTCAGCCATTGTGATTGTCGGACTTGTGAATCGATCGACCTGATTAAAGATGCGAAATAGAGCTTGGGGGATGGCTTTGTTCGAAAACTTGATGTGATTGAAGAGTACTTGTTTCAATGAAAGCAGTGCTTCACGACAAGCAGCTACTATTTAAATCAGGGATGACCGAAGCAAGAAGAGAGAGAACAGCAACTTTTCCGGTGGGGAGCGAAGGTTCTTATATATACGGAGTACAGCTTATCACTACCTTGAACATGCTACCCTCCCGCCATCCGCAGGGTCGGGCAGAATGAGACCGATGGCTGAGACTTTCATGGGCGGATACCCGATGTCCCCAAAAGTTGCCGTTTGGTACCACAGCTACTCCGTGTTTAGTACCGCACTGGGGAGGCAGGGGGGGTCCGGCGGTCGCGAGTCAATCAACAACGTGCGACAGATCTAGCAAGTGGAGAAGGAGAAAAGGGTTGCAACGAGTGACACGCTGGCGACGGACTTGTCCCGTAGGGCCCGGAGGAGCTGCCATTATGGAGTCGTTGGGATAACTATGATATGAGCCTGCATACTGTACGGTATGTGATATACTCCGTACATGAGGAGGATTTTAGGCTCGTCAACAGCAACCTTGAAGTCAAGAGGCCCGCAGCTGCATGGTGAGTCCATCCATATCTGTCTCTCTCTTTTCAAATTCTAATCGACATACGGAGTACTTCGAGGTGGGTATCCGAGGTACAAAGAAGAAGCGCACATCAATTGCGTTCGCAACCTCGCCAATACCAACTATCCCTGGACCTTGTTCAGAATCTGTACAATGCCGACGACTGTTCCCGTAAGTCCGCCTATCTAGTTCAAGCTAGAAGCGAGCCGAACAGCACATGTTCCATACCAGGCGTTCACTACCACACATTACAGGTCGGATTCTTGCGCTACGACACGGGACACTCCGCAAATGAGCCAATGTTTGAGCTATGTGCAAAGGCTCTTACCACTACTGTAGAATGGACGAAGGGAACCCCCAAGGCACGCACTGCGGCCAAAAAAAGAAGCTATGGCCAAGCCACGACTGCAGTGATTGGGGTAGATGGGTGGGGAGGCCTCGGGGTTCCAGATCCTTACTCTCCAGGGACAAGCCCGACAAATTATGCCATGGATTTGGGGTAGTATTGAAATGGCCCACATCCTCCCTGAGCTGACGATGGGCCCTATTGACGATGGGCCTTATTGCCGAAGAGGCGTCGCTTGGTGCTTGATCTCATGCATGCTTAGGCTGTTTTTGTCGTGTTGGTGAAATGAGGCACGGCAGAAGAAGGGAAAAAAAAATCTTCCTTACCCCCGGCGAGCCGCCACACAAATACGGCCAAGCCTGGCCAGCCACTTTTGTCCAGGCCTTTCTGGAAATTTTTCAGAGTTTAGGCTATTTAGCCTTGCCGTCAAGCCAGAATAACCATCATCTATCTGGATTGGCTGATGCAGAAACGGATGTGTGTCGAGGCTTGGCGGCTTTGGGAAAAAGGATCCATGCACGACGAACAAACAAGGGAACAAACAAGGTGCTGGCCGCGAGAAGAGAAACAAAGAGCCATGATGCAAAGGCAGTCCGCCCGTAAGGCTGCTGACTGGCTAGGCCAGGCCAAGGGTGCTCAAAACGGACCATTGGCTCCCCATGGATCAGGCAAAGGGAAAGGATGGTGAGATGTGATGACAGTCCCTCTGCCGGAGCCTGACCCTAAGCCTGGTTGTACTATTTACGAGCATATACTCGTACACATACTCGTGAGCACACGCCGTGATCACGATTGTGGCTCTTGAGAGTCTCCAGGCTGAGAACCTAAACAGCAACAGAGTTTGTTGGTTGGCTCTAGAGCGGACCCTCAAATTGTCTGAGAATATTGCTAATTGCAATAGTGGTTCGGAGTTGTTGGTCCTACCACGGAGCGCCTGCCTCAGAGTAGCAGCTGCTGCATTCCAATTTCCAAATTGACCGTATTGCTCGAGATTATCTGGCAATGAAAGCAATGCAAGTACCAATTGACATCGCTTCAACGGCACACAAAATATCACCGAGCACTCGAGACCATGACGGTCCACACCGGCTCCGGTCTGACCAACACTGAGTCCACGTCCACCACTCGTAAGCCCGGGAAAAGGAAGCTAGCGCTATGCGGTGACGGACCCTGGCGCTTTCACAACGGTGATGGGGGATCGCCAGAGAACCGAAGTCGTACCTTATCTCAATATGGACAAGAACTCCGCGCGCGAGTCAAGCCTGATGGCCAATGCCTGGGTCGCTAATCAAATGCTACAGCACGCTTCTGCAACATCGAGCCAGGGTCAGACCCGCGATCCGGCCAATACGGCTGTTGTTAGGTGCAATCTGCAATGGAAAAAGCAAAAAAAGAGCAGGCTTGTGCCACGGAGTGACTTGCAAGTTTGTATTACTCCGGCCGTGATGCCTGCAATGCCATGGACAAGGAACGGGTTGCAGGCTTTGATCAGGCTTCGATGCATTGGATCATCTAATCCTTGCGGTCTTTTTTCTTGATCTGTCTGTTTGTGGAGAGCATGGAAAGGGGGCTGCAGAGATCTGTCCCCGGTACTGTAGCTACCCTACGGTACGAACGCTGTGGAGCTCACGCACATGAATTGCTCCATAGGACGGAGTACATAGTACGGAGCACAGATGCTGAAGCTGTTGCCTTCCGCAAGTCTTCATTTTGATGGAGCAGGGAGGTGATCGCAGCGTCAAATTCGTCTGTGCTGTAGCCAACAATGACGGAATGGGAAATGGGGAATTTTCCTAAATTTGCTAGGAGTCGGCTAATGCAACACGCTGCCCGTATAGTATGCCGCATCCTTCAGAGCTTGAGCCGAGCGGTTTATTTGCGGATCCTCGGAGGAAAGCAATGTCCATGGATTGACTGGTTGTTGAGACGAAAACAGAGAGGCGCCGGATGGGCGGCTGTTAATCCATCATCAACAAGCTCCCCTCAAGCCCCTCCCCTCCCCTTCTCCTCGGGCAAGCTTGATCACAGCTAATGGATTGGCACATGGCTGGTCACCGCCATACCCGTTTACCTTAATTGTATCAGTCTTCCCTCAAACTCTTCTCATCTAACTACTCATCAAGCCCACATGGTGGCCCGATCGACCGCCAGAGCTCCGTCTCTGCTCACCAGCCAAGAAAACTCAAGTTGAGAACACGAGTCGTAGCTTCGCGACTTTGGTGCCCGCTGGAAGTCTTGGAGCCTTGGCATGTCATATCCGCTCGTGCGCCCGGATCGTTACGATAACTAGCACCATGAGACTATACAAGGGAACTACGAGCAGTTGTGTGCGAGTGCTAAGAATTCTTAAGTACAGACTTGTACACTCAGCCACCGTGGCCCGTGATGGTACGAGTATTAATGTCAGCCTTCCCCTGGTGCGAACCCCGTCAGTCTTCTGATGGTGGCATATCAATCACGCGATGTTGTCAATTCAACACAGCAAGAATGGCTGGGGGCCCATGTGGCTTGGCCGAGCAGAGTCTGAAAGAAGCGGCTTTGTAGCCGCGGCTTAACAAACAGCCGCCCGTTGTGCTGATTTCGAATGCCGGAAACAGCCATGTTCATCAGGTTCCGTTTGCGGTAGTGGTCTTGGTATCGTGACCTGCTAGTTTCTAGCCGTCAGCGTCCATGCCCCTCACCACACGGACAAAGGTGTCATTTGGGGCAGATCCTCAACCTGCCAGATCGATCAACTAGCCATGATGAAATGGCCCATCGGACAACGCATCTTTTCGCTAGGATGAAAGAGCTAATTCGACTGCTACTACGTGCCAAAAATATACCCCTTGGACCAATTCCCCCGCAAATAGCAGTCCGCTATCAACTCTAGCGGATCTCAGCATCTTTATTCCCCCAGACTCGGCGTTCGGGATCTCTGGCTGTCGAGATTTGTGTCTCCAACCCGCTTCCCCAGCATTGCCTCCCCCGCACGAAACAATCATTACGGAGTCTTACTACGGCTTGCTACCCGCATTACCCAAGGAGACGGTCTCGATGGAGTCGGTTGGGCTGAGCGGGAAATGGGCTGTTCATCGAACTAGTAAAACGTGGGGTGGCGGGCGCCCTCGTACGATTCGATCCATGGCAAATGAAGGATTGCTGCTAAAAACGAAATAAAGGCCAAGACTGCCTAGAGATTTCCTAGAAGCAATATCCGGCCTTGCAGAAATCTCCGGAGTCCGCGCCTCGAGCTACGGAGCTGCGGCTTGATACAAATCTACGAGGCTTCCGGCCTGTACAGCAATGCAGAGTTGATGGGGTTTTTTTTTTTTGGCTTGCTGACTTCAACCTGAATTCAACCTGGATTCATGACGACGAGACTCGTGTCCTGAGATGCCGTTATCCGGTCGGCAACCAGATATGAGCCCGAGAACGCGCGTGGTCGTGGGTCTCATAGCATGGCTGTGCCCGTTGCTCACGCATTTCCATGCCTCTCGCGTCTCCTCCTGTGATTGCCGCAGCCAAGCCAAGCGAGTGGCGGTTTAATCCACCGTCCCAGTCGATTCCCTGAGCTACCCCAAATATGATGCTGGGAAAACGCCAACAAAATCACTAGTTTTTGGAGATGGACTCGGCGCTTGGTGCTTTATACGGTTGGCTTGGGGAGGACGAATGAGGTTTCTCCCTTAGTCCGAGAGGTACAACCTCGGTAACCGCCCGGCGTCAAGTCTACCGTCTGACAAAGCAGCACCCGGATGAGTTGGTCGTGAAATCACAAGCCATTTGCTTCGGCGACTTTTCTCTTCTTCCATGCCCCTGGCGCACAGCAGGATTGCTACTGCAGCGTAACTTTCTTCGGATAGTTATTTTTTTGCCAAGGAGGTTGGTTGTGGTGACAATGCACTGGCTGGGCGTATTTTACTACAGGGTAGGTGGCTTGCCTTGTATAACCCATCTTTACCACGTACACGGCAAGGCAAATCCTGCAACGATATCTTTGGGATCAACTGTCCAATGAAGACAAGTCGTAGAATATTCAAGTAACACGGATTGACCAGTAAAATATTCCGAGTGCATGCCACCTCACTCTATTTACTGATAATTGCGTGTCGTATTCGCCTAGCTCGCAGCAACCACTACGCGGTAACACCAGCCGAGGGGCATTTTTGTCCCAGCTATATGGGCTTGGCCAATATATTGGAATTCCACCACCAACTATAGCACACCGGAATAAACAGCACAGCCCAGTCGGAAACAACCAACGGTCAGACAGGCTGGTAAATTAAAAATTATATTAAGAGGGCTAAGGGAAAAGCCTTCTGCACTGCTATATTCTATATCCAATTTGTAATTATTCTCTCATGCAAGCCCAAAGAATATGGATTACAGACTGGACTTGATCAGCTGAGCTCATGAAGGAAGTCCCATCAGCTTCCCGCATGTGCAAGATTCCAAACTATCCGATCAAGAGCCCATTAGGACCTCTTCGATGGCTACACACAAAATAGGCAATTTTTGTGCACATATTGCGAGTCGTGCGCCGTGCCGCAGAAACTTACTGTACTTGTCAGTAGCTGTCCGCGCATGATTCGTGCTCTTTAGGTTAACGGGCTAATGGCGTTTGGCTCTGGTTGGACTGGATGTAAAATTATCCACTTCGACAGGGTAAGACAGAGTGAAATAGAGGCATCGGTTTACGAGCAACAAATAAAACAAAGCCTCGCTTTTACGATGTCCACGTCAGCGTCCGAGAGGGTACCATTGTCCCCCCTCGAAAGCAGACAGCCGGCGTATGTAGAGGGCAATAGACAAGTAAGGAATGCACAGGTTATTAAAGAAAGCAGTGTGATATCTTCAGCCGGCTCCTCTAATTTAACTTAATCTCCACCATAAGGAACATATTGTGATATATACATCATGCCATCAGTTGAAATAATGTTCAGTATAACGTTGGAAACCCCCCAAGACATAGAGGCCGGCTTGCCTCAACGATATGTGATATAGTCACAATGCTAGAAATATTAATCGACAGATAATTACAACCCGCAGTTTCTCAAAACAGCCATCTGGAAAAATCAGTTGTCCTTGTCATTTGGTCAATGAAATACACGACAACTTAGAATGGCTGGCGATGTGCCCCTCCTTTGTTGCTCTTGAAGTTAGATAGGAGTCGGAACATGAAGCCTCCGGTAGATTTCCCAGTTGGTTCTCGGAGTGACTCAGATTTGTCCGAGCATAAGAAGACATCCATGGCCCAGCTGCCACCACAGGCCTCTGTTGGCTGGTTTTGACAAGGCTTTCCACATTGAGATTCAGGAAGCCGTACTGCATCATCCCGAATGGAAGTTCCGCACCAGCATTCCCGTCCATTCTCTGTTCCGGCAAACTTATATCCACCAGAAATGCAGTGATCTACACATTCCTTGGTAGACATATCCCCCTGAAGATAGTCGATGGGTTTGGCGCCAAGTAATATGCGAGATATAGCATCTTGGAAACAGCCTAGATGGCTCCAGTCGGCGGGAAGATCATCGGTATTAGGAAGCATCGTCGGGGGTGTAGCGCTACTTGGGCTTGGCTTCCCTGTATCTTTGGAAGACGGCCCTAGCACAGAGCTTGGAGGGGGCGTTGGACCAGGTGTTTCATTTGGAGCGCAGAACCAACCTTCTGAACAATGATAGCATGGCCATCCAACGCCGCAAGGAACAACCTGCGCTGGTGTCTCCTGAGGAGGGCAGAACCATCCGTCAAGACATTCATCACACTTGTAACCCTTCCCAGGACAAGGTCCTTTTGAGGGATCAGGAGGTTGGTGGGCACTCGGCCCCTCGGGTCCTTGAACAGAGCAGATCTTGGGAGCACACTGATCGCAAGATGGACACGTAGGGCATGATGGGTGAGCTGAAGTAGTTTCAGCCGAAGCACCATTGTTTGATGCGGGCCCGCCTCCATTTTCTCCATCCACGGGTGATGGACTGATAGTTTTGGTTGGATTTTCGGCTGCGGACTTGGATTGGGAGACCGGATTCGAGGATGAGTATGGGCTTGGTGGTGCAAGAGTCGTGATTGCTCCTGAAGTAGATGGATGAGGTGTTGATCCGGGCAGCACAGGTGCAGCCAATGTTGTGAGTTGACCGGCCGAAGTAAGAGACTCAGCTTCATCGGAATCACAAGGAATGACTGCTTCAAAAGAAGTTCCGTCCACAACTCGATCAACGGCACAAAGAGGCTCTTTCAAATAGCTGGCAACAGCGCTGACTATCATAGCAAGCTGGTTGAGAACTGCTAGAAGTGATGGATCTGTGATATCTTCAAGGGCTCTGCTGAGATCATTGATGACTGTTGTCCCTTGCAGGAGAACCTTGTTCAATGTTTCCACCATGTCCAATGTGCTGACAGAAGGCAACGGAGGCAGAGGTTGGTCCATAGCCTTGGCAACAGCAGGAATGATGAATGGGAGTAAGTCAGTGGCTGAAAGGGATGTCTGATTTGCTATCTTTGGTATAGCTGAAGCAACAGTAGACGGATTCACATGAAGAGCATCAAGTACTGTGTCTGTGAGCTTGGCGGCTGCTATTGGATCAATATCCGATATTTCTGCAACAATTTTTGACACTTCGTTCAAAAACGAAGGGCCACCAGTAGAAGATTCTGGCGGAGACTCCTCCGTCACGGCTCTTGCATTGTGGATTCGTAATGTTAGGCCACCCCCCGAGAGACCGCCAAGAATCCCAACCGTGGGAGTCGGGAGATTTCCCATAGAGCCTAAACGAGATGACATCAACGAGTCTGATGAAAGTGGTACTGCATTGGACTGAGCTGCAATCAAGTCGGATAAAACGCTCTTCTGAAGATTCTTCGGCGTCGTGGACGGGAGTTGCTCTGATTCTCTGATCGCCTGCTTCACTGCTGCTGCTATCGTTTCCAGCAGTTTATTGGGGTCACCATGATAACTGCTTGATCCCGACATCTCCATGATTGTTTTTGAAGACTCAGGAATGTGATTTATCACTGTGGATGCCTCCATTGTGTAGCTTGATGTCCATGAAGTGGCAGTGGAACCTTGCTCCATGGGCGCTATCGACGTTGTTTGGAAAGAGTTTGTACCCATTGCCTTTCGTTTAGTTAGTAACGGTTTGACGTGCTTCTTGTTTCCCAAGGATATAGAAATATGATGAAATCTTACCTCTCGAAACATGCCGCCTAGAAATCCTCCGAGTTGGAATTGCCGCTTCATTAAGGCCTGTTGTTCAAGTTTGACCGTCTCAACCGTGACAATCCTGACAAAGACAGTTGTAGAGAAGGCAAGTAGACAAAAACTAGCGAGGACTAGGGCCCGCCGTCGGATAACTGAGAGTCTATTCGGCGGCCAGTTGAAGCCATTGCTTTCGGGAGGCTGACTTGCCATTGTGCTGAGAGTTTCCTGTTTATAAATCGACCAAAGGGTAGTTAAGATGCTTCCAAAAGAGCAGCCAAAAACTGGATCCCAAAAAGAAGCCTCCAAAAAAGTTGTCGGTGTATCGGACTACGAAACGGACAAGATGTAGAAGACAAGGTGATTAAAGAGAGGGGAATGGGATGAGTTCGATATGAGATTTAGATGCCTCGCTAATGGCGGATGGCTCCTTCTTAAAATTCTGGAAGGGGTTCATCTTTTGGCAACTGTTTGTTGAAAACGCTTATCAAGGCGGAAAGAAGGCACTCAAGAGAAGCAGCTACGAAGAAGATGGGCTGATAGATACCATCTTGGTGCTTGTATTAACTGTTCTAGTGATCTGATTAGGCGACGCTTTTCAACAGCAGACGTCTTGCTTCTGTTTTCTCGAGATGTGCATAGTATGGGCTGTTTCTTTGTCAAAATACTACTTTTGACTGTTCAAGGCATTTATTGAACATGCAGCTCGCTAGATGCCAAGGAAGAAGAGAAATCTAGCAGAAAATATAGGTAGATTGGTATTGACAAGAGTGTGGAGCACTCCACATCCAGGCGAGGCTGCCTTAGTACCAACAATCTTAGTAGTAATCTAGCATTGAAAGTCATTTGTAGAAGCACATATTGGCAGCGATGGAACGGAGTATTAAGCTGGATGGCAGTCACACACGAATCCCATTGGATGGCACGGATCAAATCCCCAAAGTCGCAGCGATTGGGTCAGCATAAAGGTACATAAGTGTAGGTTGTGCTGTAAATCAAATTTGCGCCGCTCTTATAGGGGATGCAAATGCCCTGATGGCGGACAAGGCGCTGCAAGAGGCCGATAATTGGTGGGGTGGAGGGGCAGCCGTGCATGGGCCGCTGCTTAATTCGCCAGCTCTAAAAAATTTCTGGACGAGGCTGGCACTTTTTTTTTTCTTGCAGCATCACGGCCGCAGCGTTGCGCTTCATCTCCCACAGCTTTGGCGGATTTCGGTGTCTGGAAACGCGTCAGACGCTGGCATTCGATTCAACAAGCCTCAAGAGACGACGGTTTGTCATCATGGATATCCATCGCTGCCGGTTTGTGCCCTACAAGCCGTCGGCTGTCAATGCCGTAGCCTTCTCGCACCCCAAGACCAAGTCTGCAAAGCAAGGCTCTGTTGCGCGATTGGCTGTTGGACGAGCCAACGGCGACATTGAGATCTGGAACCCTTCAAGCGGAACATGGCACCAGGAGCTGGTCATTCGCGGCGGCAAGGATCGCAGCATTGATGGCCTTGTCTGGGTCAACGAGCCTGACCAGGATCTGGGCGATGGCAAGATCGCCGTGGGCAAGTCGCGTCTCTTTAGCATTGGATACACATCTACGGTGACCGAGTGGGATCTCGAAAAGGGCAAACCCAAGAGACATGCCAGCGGACAGCACGGCGACATCTGGTGTCTCGCCGTACAGCCTCCGGCTCTGAGCGGCGCCTCCGACGACTTGCACTCCAACAAGCTGATTGCCGGCACAATTGATGGCGAGCTGGCCATGTATTCGATCGAAGATGATGACCTCCGCTTCCAACGAGTCGTTGTGCGATCCCCCACGAAGAAGGCCCAGATGGTCAGTATCACGTTCCAGTCACGCAAAATTGCAGTCGTGGGCTGCTCAGACAGCACCATCCGAATCTACGACGTTACAAAGGGTCATATGCTCCGCCATATGACGCTGGGTGCAGATCTAGCCGGAGGCTCAAAAGATATCATCGTGTGGTCGGTCAAGTGCCTGCCTAACGGTAATATTGTCTCGGCTGATTCTACGGGCCAAGTTTGCATCTGGGATGGCAAGACCTACACACAGTCCCAGAGACTGCAGAGCCACAAACAAGACGTTCTTAGTCTTGCCATCAGCGCCGATGGATCGACTATCACGAGTGGAGGAATGGATCGTCGCACTGTCCTGTACAAGCAGAATACTAGCGCTGGCAACCGCTGGACCAAGGTTTGGGGAAGAAGATACCATGACCACGATGTCAAGACGATGGCATCGTTTGAGCATGGACGCACGAGTGTCGTTGTAACTGGAGGTGAGATGATGACGATCAACCAAATAAAACACTCTGCTGGATCCAGACTGACTAACGTTGTACATAGGACCGGATTCAAACCTCATGCTCGTTCCCCTGAGAGAAATGGGCCGTGAAAACCACCGAACAATCAGCAATCTCCCACAGCAACCTCCCGTTTCGAGCGCACAAAAGGCAAGGTTCATCACTAGCTGGTGGGATAGAGAGGTTCATATCTGGGCTCTGCGAAAGCCTGCTACGGAAATATTCAATGTGGCTGGAGGAGAAGAAGTTGACATCAACCAAAACCGCAAACTCCTCAAGACTATTGTCGTCAAGGGCGACTCCAACATCAGCTCTGCTACAATCAATCCAGAGGGAACTCTCCTCATCGTGTCTACATCAACAGATATGAAAGCCTTCCGGCTGGAGCACCAAGATCCGATTAAACCTTCTGACGTCAAACTATCCGCAATTGAACTCCCGGAGAAGTTAAAGAATGTTGGTGCCTCACAGGTGCGACTTTCTCCAGATGGGAAATGGCTCTGTGCTATCAAGGAGGGCTCTCGAGTTATCATGGCTAGTCTGGAAGAGGCCAATGAGTCGGAGAACCCGTCACAACTTGCTATTCACTTGCAGCGGCTTCCCCGTCTCCGACGCCACATCCCACGATACATTAAGAATGGTGGATTGAGGAGCTATGAGAGAAATATCACTCACATCTCATTCACTGCCGACTCCAAGATGGTTGCGGTTGCTGACATTGCCGGTTACATCGACACCTGGATATTACGTGGCCCGGATGAGAATATGCAGGAAAAGCTGGAAGGGGATGGAGCAAATGACGCGGCGCCATCGTCAGATAACGACAGTGACAGCGATAGTGACTCGTCGGATGACGAGGAAGGCCAAGCTAGCAGTGTCAACAGCCGCTGGATTCGCAACCCGAGCGCAAACCTGCTGCCCAAGCTACCCTCAACTCCCGTCGTCTTGTCCTTCTCGGAAGACGTACCCTCTGGAGATGCAAGCGAAGGCGGAGTGGATGCCGTCAAGGACTACACCCTCGCCGCCATTACGGCCTCGTGGAACGTCTTGACATTCCATCCTCTCCAAGGCTCGCTCACACCATGGTCACGCAGACACCCCCGGAAAGCTCTCCCGGCCGCCGTGCAGGACCTGCTAGACTTGGCCAAAGGTGCTTTGTGGCAGGGATCACGTCTCTGGGTCTATGGTATCTCGTTCCTACTGATGCTCGACACTGCCCAAGACCTGCCCAAGCCCACCTCGGAGAGCGATGCTGTCGTCAGCCATGGAGCCCAGTCCGGCACAAAGCGCAAGAGAACTGGTCATACTAGTGGTGCCGGAGGCAAGATGACCCGTGAAAATCTTGCACCACACCGTATTGGCAAGTACGTGGACGGGCAGTGGGTTAACATTGACGTGGATACTGCCTCTCCCCACGAGGATGGAAGCGACAGTGACGACGACATGCCTGATGCCCCAGAGGGCGACCTCGCCCAGCTTCGCAGCGCCAACGGCAGCACCAACGGCACGGGGGATCATGAGGCGGAAACTGGCCGCAAGAGCTGGTGGATAACCTACAAGTACCGCCCAGTTCTTGGTATCGTATCCCTCAACGCTGCAGACCAGCCGCTGGAGGTTGCGCTAGTGGAGAGACCAGTGTGGGATGTGGAGATGCCCGAGAGATATTACGCCGGGGAGGAATGGGAGAGGTGAAAATTTTTTTAATAGCAGGAGGCTGTTACGACAAAATCGGAGATGGCATTGACATGCCATTGGCATGGGCAAGTAACGTGTCAGAATGGGGGGTGGGTTCTTTTTCATGATCACCAAGTACATATATAAGAGTGATTCAGAACTGGGTTTATTCCTGGCTGATGTCTACAAAAGTGCTAGTTGCGGTTCGTGGCATATAGAAAGGAGTTGAAATGTTAATTTTGCTTTCGAGATTGCTTTTGGGCCATGAGGAGATCTAAAGTGGTGATGGAAAAGTCGTGTACAAACGATGCGAAGAACGGATGGGCTGATACGTAATGCTGCATGTTGACACTCCACTAGAACAACATCGTCTCTTGGTCCCCCTTTACGTACATGGGATAAAACAAACCTTTGATTAAGGTAGCATCTTAGGTTGAATATAAGAATCCTCGTTTTAAAAACGAGGAGTGTTCGTACGAGTACGTAGCCCCTAGTTATACGGTACAAGGACGGCTGGTATTGCGTTACAAAGGCATACAAGTGTGGTTTACACGACAAACTGTTAGTCATAGGAATTATTTATTCGTGTCACAAGTCAGTCTACGTTCCGCCCCAACGAGTTAGGATACCGACATATGGGAGACCACGATCCTGGCGTGAGACGACGACGACGACGACGTCCCGGCAGACAGGGGGCGAGATCCAGTTAACGCGCGTCCCCTTCGAAAAAAGCCCGCGCTTAAGGCAGGGTGGTCGGGTGCTCTAGCCTTTTCGTAGCCTTGTAGACATACAAGGTATGTATGACTACACTCCATATAATCTTGGTACTCGTAGTTGTGTCCTAGAACCTGGTAGGTTGTGGAAATTGAGCATCAGATAAGAGCCTTGTGGAGCGAGGACTCATGACAAATGTGAATCATGCACACGTCTTGGGCTGAGCAACACGGGTCGGGAAAACGTGGAGTAGTGATATTTCGGCTAATGATGTGGCTTCTTGTAGTACGATAGAGTTCGACGAGAATCACGATGTCGGGGCTCGTGCTGGAATGGCCATGTATCTAATAGGAAAAGCGAGGTGGTAAGCATATGGAGGTGTGTTGTACGAACCTAGTCCATTCATCCAATGTCTGGTAAATTAGCAGGAGGATAGTAAACAAAAGTTCATGCGAGGGTGATGGGGGAATGCAGGGCAAACTCAAGTCGAGTGTCGTGGTAGCATTCGATATGTGAACGTGTACGGAGTAATTTACTCATGCCTTAGCATCCCCCATAGACCACCCGTTGGTGGAAAGTAGTGGACCTAGATCCGCCTTGGGCTGTGGGTTGAAGAGCGTGTGATTCCAGCTGGCTTTTGGGGTCGTCAAGCTTTAACGTTGTAGCCTCAATGGACGCAGGAAAGCTTCTTCACACCGACAATGTCAACAACGTGTCGCCGTGATGATGTCGTCCTGTTGTTGGCGGCAGATCAAGCTGGACGTAGAACAGCCCGTTCACCAAGATACATGCGCGCAAGTCTCGAAGGTTCCTTTCCAGTACGAACACGGACTCGATATGCTCGTATATTCTGCCTCTTTTGGGGGTGGATTTCGCGCGGTAGTTTCTTGATTGTCTCTACTGCAAAAGCCAAGATGCTTATCGAGCCTCAACGAGGTTGCCCGCTAACCGCAGTAGGCAATGCTTCTGTATAATGATTTGCACGGCTTTGTCGTCTACCAGGCGTGGAGTGGCGATTGGACGTTGTAGTACGCAAGCCCCCATAGAGCGCAACAAGCGGATGACGCGGCCTCGGACCCCTAACACCACGCCCCAGCTGTGAACGTAGAAACGAAAATTTGTTTGGCGAGGACGTGATTGGATGAAAACATGTTTAGTTGTTTGTCTTTAGGGATCAGGAAAGCCCTTGTCCTTTAGCTTCCGGATCCGGCACCCGGTCTTGAAGCTGAGTTGGAGCCGTGATGAGATTATGGGCTTACAGAAGAAGAAGAGTCAGCAATCAAAGGGATGATTCTCTAGCCGTTTTGTTTGTCCTTTAGATGATAGGAATACTAAATAGGAAGAGGGAGACGAGGAAGAGAGAAAAGGCTTTGGGTGTCCAGATCAATGGGGCGTGAAACTCTCTACTCTTGCAGGAAACAAACGCTAGCAGGTAGTTTGGGTGTTGAGGGGGTTCAAGATCTCACATGCTCTTTTGGTTTTGGTCACCTTATGTAATGAGACGTGCAACTCCAGATCAATGTACAGCACATGGAAAGCTCACGATCCGTTGACAAGGTCTCCTCCATTTGGCCATGACGACGGAGGGGCCAGCTTGACGGTGGAAAGGCCAGGAACACGAAACGCAAGGCTGATTATTAGAGTGGAAGCCCCTTTGGACGTTTGCGCGAGAGGTGAGTTGATAGCCGCCTAACGGAGTACTAATCATACGGTGCCGATAAGTAAACGAACACTGTATGACCGGAAGTGCAAATTCTACTGCGGCTACAAGCAAAGCCAGCACTGCCGCGATTTCCCGCGATGATCAATTTTCCGGTACATTTTCCGCGGAACATGCTATGTATGCTTGAGGCCTCGGGCGATGGAGAGAGGGAGAGAGGCGAGGTTTTGCTTGCTGTGGTAGCGGGGATTGGTGATCACAACCACCCTCGAATTCTAAATCAGGAAATTAAAGAGGGGGCACGATGCAAAAGCGATCAATGTGACAAAAGAAAAAATCGAGAGCAAGACAATGCGAACGTGTGAAACGGCGCAGGTCCGTATCTTTACGCGCAGATCGTACCTTAGTATACACGAAAGGGCCAGGAATAGACCGGAGAGTATTCGTATGCGTAGTCTTGTAGCAGGTTAGTACCCTTTGCGGCTAGCGGCGCTGGCCACGACCGGGATTGCGTTAGCTGGAGACTCACAACGGCGACGGAAAATATTTCGAAAAAAAGAAAAAAAGAAAAGAAGAGAAAAGATGAAAAATACCAAAACGGAGGCGCAATGCATCGCCTCCGTTCAAACACGGTATCCAGTCCACAGTACAGTACAGAGCGACACAGCGAAGCATCGCCGGCTGACTGCGGCACCCGCGCCGGCACACAGTGCGCAGACGGGCGTGCGCAGCCATGACGCTAGCATCTTGGCATCGGCTGTGCCACAGCAGAAACGGGAAAGGCGCATCATGCGCTACGTGCCTCGTCATCGCTGTGCTGGAGGGCCCAGGTTCTGGTACTTGCGGATTGCCCAGCGCGAGGCCAGCGGTACCTCTGCGCTATTCGCATGTAAGTTGCATGTGCGCGGCAGAATGATGCGGTTGGAAAGCAACCTTTTGCGGGCGGCGCTCCGCAGAAGCCGTCGCTGTACTGAATGTATTCTGGCTGATCTAGATACCGGCTGCTCGTGCAATTTCCCCTTTTTGATTTCCCGGTTGACGTCTGCCCAGGGACGAGTACAGGGACGTGCGCAATCGCAGCCGCGCGTGTCGTTGACGCATGCTGAAACCGGGAAGCAGAGCATCCCTGGGTCTCAGCCCATTCATTGCTTAGTACTAGGTAGATGGGAAAAAGAAAGAAGAAGAAAAAAAAATTTGGCTGAGAAAGAAGGTTGGAAGAAATTAAGCATAGAGTGAAACGAGTCATACGGAGTACCGTCTGGTCTTTTTGCATTTGCAGTATGACAGATGAGACGAGACGGTACCAGAACTTACTACTAGGTATAGATAATGATGGCACCGCAATGCCTGTTGGACGGCACGCCAAGATCCGTGAATCTATGTAACTGAATCCCTTGGTAATACTACTAATCGTGCGGTACCTTGCCGTTACAGGGCCTTGTACCTGTGTAGCGATCGCATCAATCAATCCGTTCAGCTTGATCCCAGATATCCCGGCTGCGCTCTCGCTCGGCATCATCAGCAAGGCCCATGTACCCAGGCTTCGCCGCCTTGTAGCGGTACCCGCGCCGGGCTCCTCTCACCGAGCAGAGCTAATCCTGGTGCTGGGCCGGGCGGCGGCTGTGATTGGCTGCACTGGCCAGCTGACGCGTAAACCGCCATCAGTGGCTCCAAAGAGGAAGAGGCACCCCCTCTGCCACTAGCAGTGCTACCACTTCCACTACTACAGCTAGTCCCTTTATTTCCCCTGCCCTGTATGTGCTGCTGCAGCGCTGCGTCTCCAGAGGCCGTCGACCCCCAAGAGGCACATACTTCCTCCACTAAGCCCCCCCGTCTGCCTCTTTTTCATGCTGCTCAGCTTTCTTTTTTCCCACCAGCGCTCTCTCTGGCGACGGCTTCAACTCTCAGCGTCGACCGGCTTCCAGCTCCACGGTCGATTCTAGCGACAAGGAATTTGAAAACAAAAAGGGTCCAACCCCGGATCCACGAGGCCAGGCCAGTTGGCGCACGCTGAGGGGTGGTCTCAGTCACTGTGGCAATTTCAGAGGCCTACGCATACGCAGCTTACGACGCTGTCCGCCTGCGACCTTGACCAGACTCCAGCCTAGCCGCGACATCGACGACGACGCAATCTTGTGTCCAACGCCTCTGCCTGCCACTGTTTACCCTCTATTTACTTGGTATCTTGCATCCTTGATTGAGATCCGAGACCAAGCACACCAATCTCAGCCAAATCTCATTCATCCGCATCGGCGTCTTTCCAGCATCTCGCTCTCGACCCGCTTCACTCGTTAACCCAGCATAATTCCCTTCGGCTGCCTTCAACCGCAATGGAGGGCCGAGGCACCCCCTTCCGCTCAGGGCCCTCATCGCAAGGCGACAACTATGGCGAGGAATGGGCTCACGACCTCCGGGTCCGCTTTGAGGGCCTGTTGCGCGATAAGCGCATGAACGACCTCCGGGCTCAACACATGTCACAGAACCTGCGAGAACGACCTTCGAGCCCCTTTAACGACGCCCCTTCACCTGCTGGCAGCAGTCAGTTTGGCTCATCCAACTCTTCCGCAACCCCGCCCTCATATTCAGCCCTGCGACATCTCCCCAAGATCCCAACACCACCTGCCGCCGCCGATCGCGACTCGCAAAAATTCCGAAATCTTCTCCTCAGCTTATCACTCACACCCACCAAATACGAGAACCCTGGCTTGTTGGATGAAGCCCTCCAGACCATTCCTCTCGACCGCATTTATGGCGAGGCTGAGGAAGAGAGCCAGGTTCTGCAGGCCCAGGCAGAGAGTATGGGCGACGGTCGGAAGCCAGAATGGGGATATCAGGACTGCGTCATCCGAGCTCTTCTTCGGTAGGTTTTCAAGCCGATGAAATGTATCCCTTTCCTTTCAACTAGGGTACATGGTTCTAACTTTTTCACCCTGTACAGATGGTATCGGCGGTCATTCTTCACATGGGTAAATAACCCCCCGTGCCCGGTTTGTCTGTCGCCTACAATCGCCCAGGGCATGACAGCGCCAACCCCAGAGGAGAGTGCCTGCGGTGCGCTTCGAGTTGAGCTCTACCGCTGCTCTGCCGAGAGTTGCGGTGCCTACGAACGCTTTCCACGCTTCGGCGATGTGTGGCGACTACTGCAGACCCGCAGAGGCCGCGTCGGAGAATGGGCCAACTGCTTCAGCATGCTCTGCCGCGCGGTAGGTGGTCGTGTCCGGTGGGTTTGGAATGCCGAGGACCACGTTTGGACTGAAGTTTACTCGGACCACCAAAAGAGGTGGATTCATGTGGATGCCTGCGAGGAAGCCTGGGACAACCCCCGACTCTACACCGAAGGCTGGGGAAAGAAGATGTCATATTGCGTGGCCTTTTCCACCGACGGCGCTACCGACGTGACCCGGCGGTATGTGCGCAAGAACGAAGCTGCCAATGAACGCAACCGATGCCCTGAAGAAGTCATGCTTTACATCATGCAAGAAATCAAGAACCTCCGACGAGCCAACATGTCCAAGGAGGAGCGCTTCCGTCTTGAGAAGGAAGACCAGCAAGAGGACCAGGAGCTCCGGAACTACGTCGTGGCATCCATTGCCCAAGCCGTTACGGATCTTGTACCCGGATCCCCCACTTCTGCCAACAGCCGTGGCGGCAGCGGCGGCGCTGGCCAAGATACCAAGCTACCAGCCGAGAACCCATCCCGCCAAGTTGGGTCTGCTGAATGGCTAGCTGCTCAGCAACGCCAGCATGACAGACAATGCCAACCCCGTGATCCTAGCCACAGACGGCACTTGCCTTGAAATGCATGCATAACGATGCTGTCTATGCATATCACCTATTCTCTTTTACCCTCATTTTTTTGGGTTTCTCATGCCTATACTAGCCTTACTACCAGGCCGATCCAATCACACACAGCTGGCGGCCTCAACACGCAACACACGAGCGATTTTGTCACGTCGATGATATCCAACGACTATTACCAATGACAGCCAACCATGTCCTGTCAATGACAAATCAATATGCAATTCCTTACCTACTTATATTTATTACAACTATTCACGGCAGGCGGACGCCACTTGCCCTCTCGTTACCAAACAACATTAAATCTTTCTCTTACATCACCAAACTATTTCAGCATAGACTTGGCGTTTTTCTTATTAGCCGAAAGAAAAAAAAAACTCTTTGCCATCCTGTTGACCCCCTACTTTGGAGGAGTCGACTTGTATCTATCACTTATACCTGAGTTTCTTATATATCATTTCCTTTGTTGTTGGGTAGGGAGAGCTTGGGCGTATTTGGAGGGAGGACCGGGACGAATTTTTTCACACCAGCGTGAGCCCTTTTTATTATTTTTTTCTTTTGGGACTGGGGAGGGGGTATACCCGAAACCCCCCTTGGGCGTATCGGCTGTTTTGGGATAGCATCTGCTAAGGAGGAGAGGGAACACGGGATGAAGAGATGGGAAAAAGTGTATGGAGGCTTTTTTTGGGCAGTAGACCTACCAGAGGAGTAGATGTAGCGAATAGCATGCGTCATGTACAGATGGGATATTGCAGAGGAGTGCATCTGTCTGGCCGTATATGCAATACAAAGAAGCTTATACCTGGTTTCTTATCATAATAATATCAAGAACATGGCTGCTACACTTGTTTTATACAATCGGAAGATATCAAGAACTGTGCTTGTGCTGTACACGCTTTCTATGAGCTGTCGTCCCATCTGACAAATCAACCCTCCGCAGGTCATTAATAAACGAACTTAAAAAAGGGGGGAGGAGCATGGAGATGAAGTCGAAACTCCGTCCTTGCGGACATGACCAGAAACGGTCTATCCGGTGGTGAGAGTTGGCGAGACGGTACCTTTCGGCGGCCCACCGAATCGGAGGGACCCACCGAACGCCGAACGTCTAAGTCCGCCGCCGAGGGGAGAGTGCTCCGGCATATATAGGCAAATGCAGAAGATGAATTAATTTCTCGCTTTTCTTTTCATTCAATTTACGTCCTTCTTCTTTTCATTCAATTAATGTCTCGTCTCGTCCTGTCTAGAACTAGACTGGGGACTTCTGCTATACGCAGCACAGCGTGGTTTTCAAAGGCTCTCTACAGCAACTTTCCAGTCCATCGACTTACTTCAAACATCATGAACACCCCAACGACGATGCGCTCACTTGTGGCGCCGCGAAAGGGTGGACCCGAGGTTTACGAGGTGCAGGAACTGCCGGTACCGAGCATCACGCTGCCGACGCATGTGCTCTTAAAGATGCACGCGGCGGGGGTGAACACGGGAGAGCTGCAGGCTGTGAATGGAAAGTTGGGGTTGTTTTACACGCCAAAGTAAGACAGCTGCTGTATATGCGGGTTTTTAGCTGCACGTTAGATGGAACTGAGGGGCACTGGCTGACTAGGAAATTTCATCTAGATATCCAACGCAGCTCGGCCAAGAGGGCGCCGGCGTCGTCGTCGCCGTGGGACCCGAGGTCAAGGATCTCAAAGTAGGCGACGAGGTGTTCGGGGCGTACATTGACAAGCCCATGTTCCGGCTGCCGCCACCGGGCTTCATCTCCGAGTATGCGGTGGCTGAGGAGCGCTTCCTGTTGCGCAAGCCGGCGCATCTATCTCCTGAGGAGGCTGCCGCCATGACGGCCATAGTGGTGACGTCGTACCAGACGTGGCGGCGAGGCCTGCAGCTCATGGGCGCGGACAGCCTCGAGGGCAAGACGGTGTATATCCCGGCCGGGCTGAGCAGCACGGGGGCCATGGCGGCACAGGTGGCCAGGAACGTCTTCGGCGCATCCCGCATCATCACGACGGTGTCGACGCCCAAGTTGGCGCTGGTGGAGCAGTATCTGCCGGGCATCTACGACCAGGTCATCGACTACAAGACGCAGCGGCCGCGGGACCAGGTGCCCCGGGGCAGCGTGGACATCATGTACAACACGCAGTGGGACAGCATGGACGAGGGCATCCCGATGCTCAACCCGAAGACGGGGGTGCTCATATCCATCACCAGCGCGCCGTCCAAGGCCACGGCGAGGAAGATTATCGGCGCAGACCGGTTCAGCTGGTGGATCGGCGTGATTCTGGACCTGGCGCAGCTGGTGTACTGGTGGAAGCTCTGGGGCACGAGCATCAAGTACGAGATGGTATCTGGCAGCATTGAGATCCGGGAGGACCTGGAGAAGGCGGGAGAGATTGTGGCGCTGGGAAAAGTGAAGCCGGTGTTGAGGGCTGTGGAACTGGGGGATATAGAGGCGGTGAAGAGAGGGTGTGAGGAGGTTGTTACTGGCAAGGGGGGGATTGGGAAGCTGGTGGTGAAGATATGAGGAATCCATAAGTGAAGTAAGTATTCAGTACCTCAGCAGTCACGTGTGGGTATTATAGTTTTCATATTCAATTCGATATCAAGTCTAGCTGAGACCAGATGAACAATGCCTCTTACCTATATGACTATTCCAGAGTACTATTTGCATTGCATTGGCTCTGTCTCGATACAATACTCGCATAATATGTCATCATCACCGTTTTAGCTTGTCGCGAAGCCACTCTACGCGCTGCTGCACGCGACTCGCGCCATCTCTCAGCGCTTGCAGGCGTCCTCTGTCGCGCCTCAGCTGCTACAAATACCTGCTAAAGACCCGCCTCGTTACCTCAACGACCACCAGTCCGTCTCACTGGCTTCTGTCCATCCCAAAACTCAATTCGCCCAGCCTACCGCTTTCGTCTGCCTTTCTCCTCTTCTCCTGTCTTGTCTTTCCGTATCACCACCAGTTGTTCTTTTCGTCATCTCTTTGCGAGCCATTGATTGAGGGGAGCGTGCGTGCTATTCTGCTCATTTATTCGTCTCCATTTTCTGCATTCTTCTCTTCAATCTCAATTTCAGACAGACAGCCATGGCAACGCTCCTCAAGCGCAAACGCTCCGCCGCCGAGCTCTGCCCTCCTACTGCCGACAACTCTATGATGGTCCTCGACGCACCGGCCCTGCACAGCCGCACCCTCAAGCGATACCGCGACAACAGGCCGTCTGACGAGGAGGTCCATCGTAAGTTCTACGAATGGCGCGCCCACCACCATCTGAGCCCAAACTCATGCCTGCCCGCAGAGCACACCCTGGACCTCCTGTACTCGGCACAGCAGAGGCAGCAGGGCCAGCTTCAAGACCCCGTCGCCCAGCCCGAGCCCGAGGCCCAGCAGCAGCCAGCCGCGAACCCGAACTCGGACGGCCAGCAGTCGCTGCACCGCTTCTGGGACATTGGCTCCGAGCCCAGCTCGGGCACCTCGTCGCCCGGCATCGCGAATCCCAGCGCGCCGCCCACCAATTGCGACGACTGCGGCGCTGCCCTGGCTGGGAACGACGACGACATGGATGTGGACAGCGGCGCTGCGCAAGACACGGCGTGTGGCGCATGCGGCAAGCACGTCTGCTTCAGCTGCTCGGTGAGCAACCTCGGCGAGCAGAAGCGCTGCCTGCAATGCGCCGGCCGAAGGGTCTGGATTGGTGGCATTGGCTGGACTAATGCTGGTGTCTCGGTTTGTTAAATGCATGAGATTGAGAGCCCCATTTTCTGGATTAATGTTCTTTTTTTACTCGTCATCTTTCATTCTAGTTCTCGTTTCTTACTTGGGCGAGCTTTGAGGAGCTTCTGCTATGGGTTGGCTGGCGTTATCTGGGTATGTGTGTGCGTGTATGCGTGTGATGTCTGCATGGCACTGGTGAAGAAAAGCCAAGAGTTGGCTGCATAGCTGGTATGCTTTAGCGAGCATTAGTGTATTGTATAATACGGGATTTACGACTTGCTTTGCCAATGGAATTATATAACCCGTTCAACTGAATGCCGTCTCACCTGGGTCTCCTTATGGCATGTTTCATACAAGCCTGATAGGTATTAGGTAGGCAAGTTGCTCGCACTTGGCATTCTTTAATCGTGCCTCGTTCTTGAAGTAGAATAGTAATGCTGATAAATGGCTATATCCGTTATTAAATACATTGTAGGCCCAAGAATGCCAGATGACGAGCACGCCACAGGCAAGTTAGGCACATCATCTTATTCTTATTAGCAATTCCCTGGCCAGTACCCTGATTCCGACCTGTACACCAGCATCCAGATAAAGAATAAGGAAAAAAAAAAAATAGGAACCTCCACAGAATCTCGTCTAACCACGGCGCCGAGTGGTGGGTCCCTTCTTTGGAACGGCTGATGAACTTCCCTGGCCCAGAGCCTCAACGGGAATAACCTCCTTCTGCTTGCCCCTGGCCTTGGCCGACGGAGCGTTCCAATAGTACACCATCTGCAGAGCGAGAATGGCGTTGAGGACAAAGCCGGAGATGAAGCCGTACAGTATAAGCTTGTCGTCGACCTCCTGGAGCGTGGTGAAGATGCGAGTCAACGAGCCGGCCAAGTAGTTGAAGACCTAAAGTTTCTATTAGCTGCGTTACTTTAAGCGAGAGACATCAAGTGCAAACGAACCGCAAAAGCGCTGAGCTGGCCGGTGCCTCCCTCTTGCCAGATGGCCAGGATCTGAGGCACCTTGCTAGCAACGCCGAGGACACCGGCACCAGCTTGCAGATAGCTCAAGGCCTGCATATCCACAACAGTGTCAGTAAACAAGGCCGCGGCGCTGGCAGCCAGTGTAGCGACAAAAAGAGCAGCCGCAGCAGACCGGCCGCTGTAGTTGAGCACGAGCATGGTGATGACGACATTCTGGCCCATGATGAAGGCGGTCTCGCCAAAGGTGCTAAAGGGGAAGCCATTGCGGACGTTGTAGGCCAGCGAGATGAGGTACGCGCTCGTCTCCAGCAGATACGACAGGAAGGACACGCCCTCGGCGGACTTGGACTGGAGCAGCTTGAGGATCTGCGGCACCTTGACGACGGCCGAGGCGCCGACGATGCCGATGCCCAGGCCCTTGCTGATGGCCAGCTTGATGCATTCCGTGTTTTCCACGTCCACGTCGAGCAGCAGCGCCTTGTAGCAGGTTTTGCCTACGATCGACACGCCCAGGTCCCGGATGGGGGCCGGCAGGTTGTGCGTGATGGGCTGGACGAGAGACCGGACGGTGTCCATGGCGTGCGAGGTGCGAGGCTGAGCTTGGGCTTGAGCTTTGAGCTTGGACAGGACGATGCCGTTTCGTTTTCGTTTCGTTCTCCGCGAGAGAGGGAGCCTGTCTGAAAGAAAAAGACCAAAAAAAGACTTTTTTAGTTAGACGCGCCTCTTCAGCCTAGTTCCGGGTGGAGCTCAAAGAGTGTCAAAGCCCCCTCAAGGTTGCGTTGCAATGCCGGTAGCAAAGATGGTAGCTCGAAGCTATCGTTTGTCTTCGTTTTTCTTTCCTTGTGCGGAATGCGACGCTTCTCGTCCGAGCCCTGGTCAGTTCAGGCCAGATTGCGCTTGTGCCTGGAATGACATCAGGCTGGGGCGGGGGGTCCTTGCGATTTGTGTGTGGCTCAGCAACGGCGTTAGTCAGGCAGTCAGTCTGTCGATCAAGACGTGACGGAGAAGAGACAGAACAGGGTATTGAAATTTAATGCAGAGAATATATAGAAATAACCCAGTAGTGAATATGGATAGAGGCAGCTACACATGCATGCACTTTTGTTATACATGAAATGCGTGTGTATATACATGGACACATCAATGTCCAATCCTGTCCCCGCTACTAAGAACCAGAAATTTGTACTCGTACGAGCACATTGGGTCGGATGTTGCCCAAGGCGCTGGCAGTGGGACTGGGAGGCAGCTGGAGAGGCGATCAGCCGCCAGAGGCCAGCGGGCTTAGCGGCGGGATGGGGGACTGACGGGGGGCAGGTCACGGAGTCGATAGCAGGTGCTGCACTAACTTGGGCAGTGTTGTCTACTACTACCAGGTACCTATACTTTCATCACCTGAAATGCAATGAGCCTTCAACTCTTCATCTCCATCTCTCTACTAGCTACTCACTCCTCACCGGACGACGATATACCATCAATCCTCTCATCACCACACGCCCCTTCTCCAGCTGTGACATCATTCCAAGCCAAGTCTTCTCTCCATGCACTGCAGCAGCAAAACGAACGAACGAACGCATGCACTAATCTGCTGCACCGGCTACCCAACAGCAAGATCAACGGCTCGCCCCAATCACAGCTGCACAAGTCAACCCTAGCCCATGCTAGTCGACATGCCTCGCCTTTGTCCGTCCTTCGCACCACCTGCAGCCACGACGCACGTGTCAGCCCGTGAGGGCCCGTGAGGGGCCGTTTGCGCCATTCGTCGTCTTTGGTCACCAGCATCACGGTCATGATGGAGTCGCATCTGCTGGAATCCAATGCCTGCCGTCAGCATCTGCCTCGGTCTGGCCAGCCTCTGATACGCCAGCCTTTCTTTTTGCCATGGCATAGCCGAGCCTCTTTGTCTGCCTCTTTTTTTTCCTCCTTTTCTCCCTTGCTTCTCTATTCCTGCGGCTCGTCCTTTGTGGCGCACAACTGCCTTGCTAGGCTGTCTGACTGCCTTTGAGCAAAGCCAACCCACCCCCCATAGCCTATTTTACTCCAGGCCCGGGCCCTGCCGCAGCTAGTGACATCAGTTCCCATCGCCCACCCACCTTGCTTCTGCCTCTCAGCTTTTGTTTTTGTTCCTGGAAAAAGCCTACAAACCGTCTTGGATGCGAGCCTTTCTTGCTGCCAGTCGCCGTTCAGAATGGCCGTTCCGCGATCGAATGGCCAGCCGCCGCCGGGCCCCATCAAATATGCCTACATGTTCGAAGCAGACAAGAGTCCGACAATGCAGTTTGATGCCCTGCTGAGATCAATCGCGCGCTTTATCGTATGCCCTGGCATCCCACCCGACATGGCCCGGAGGCAGCACGGCTAATGGTTTGAATGACAGGTTGTTGAGCTTGGCGACAAGAGTGATAGCCATCTTACTCCCAAGAAGCTCGCTGCGTTTTACAAAGCCGTTGGTGGTGATTATGACTGTACGTCAGTGGGATTGCGTGCGTAAAGGGGACCGCACTTCATATGTTAACTCGCCGCAACAGCCTTATTCCTAGAGACTCCTCACTCGACCATTTCCTACATGTGGTCAGTGACGGGTTGCCAGCATAGTCTACAGCCCACGGAGAGCGACTTTGATCCGCCCTCCATCCCGGCCTTGACGCCTCGGGGTTTCTCACGGTGGGAGTCGGTAGAGATCCTTCTCGGGCCCGAAGAGCATGTGCCCTTCATCCAATATGCTGTCAAGCATTGGGGCCTAAGGCATCCCGAGACAGGCCAATCCTTCCCTCCCGATCTTCCCGCCAGTGTATTTCCTGCACAATCAGACCAGGCAGTCGACCGCTGGCACAAGGAATGCGCCAGTACCTTACGCGACAAAGCTTGCAAGGAGGAGGAGGAAACAAGCATGCCCAGCTCCAGCTCTGCGCCGCGACCCGAGCCGTCTCCAGAACCTTCCGCGCCCAGATTCGCCTATGTTCATACCGCAGATCCCTTCCGTCCTGGCTCCCCTCGATCGAGGGCTGCTGATCCAAATCAGTACGAAAGGTTTACTTATGTCCGTGTAGGCGAAAGACATGGGGCTAATTTCGGCCAAAGGCCTCCTATGCGCTCGCCCGAACGGCCTCGCCGTCCGAGACCTGCCGATGACGCTGCGAGACGTCGAAGCTTTTCCGACTATGCTTCTACACGCCAGCCACACGCAGATGGAATCCGCCACAGCTATTCGGGAACATATCTCAACCCGGATCCCAGCCGACCAACGCCCAGCCGACCCGGTCACGGTCGTCGGCATAGCCATGCCCAGCATCACTCGTCCGGCGAGTCGTCAGGAGATGAATCTGCAGAAGAAGACATTCATCTGAGATCCAGACGGCGACAACGTACTGGCTCACCCTCGACTCCTGGCGTTCGTCGAGTTGTCCCGCCATCATCGGGTCCTCCGCCGTCGTCAGGCTCCAGCGTCCCTTCTTTCCGGACGCATCGCAGCGATAGTCGTGCTGAAGATGCAAGGAGAAGGGCCAGCCCGTTTGGCAACATCAGGGAGAAGGTGTCGGAGACGGTTTCCAACATACTGCCAGGTAGCCGAAACAGCTCAAGGCACAGCTCTGTCAACGACCCCATCCGCGTGAGGAGAAGCCGCGAGCACATTCCCCCATCCCGGTTGAATCAGAACCACTCAGATCTCGCCTCGGACGGTGTGTCGGAAGATTCTAGCGAAGAGGAGCTACGCCATCGCCGCCAATTGCATGAAGAGCGAGACCGCTACCGCACCAATGACCAAGACTCCAGCGGGCGCAGGGACCGGCAGCAGCAGCACCCACGGATGCGTCCAGATTCACAGCGACGCACTAGCAGTCACGCCGATGCCGACAGGCGACGAGACCCGGCATGGGATATGCGAGACAGGGATCGCATGAGGGAAGATAGAAAGTGGGATAGACGATCCATGGAAGACGGGCTGTCAAACCCTGGAGGGATCCCTAATCGGCGATACCAGGAATCGGCTTACACCTGAAAGATGCCCTCATGCAGAGGAGGGAGCTCTTCAATTCTTATGACGTGATGAAGGATATCAACCATTTGTACGGAGTTTAGCGATTGGGGCCTTTCTTCTTCCATTTCTATTTTTTATGCTCTCTTTTTCTTGTTGTCTCTTCTTCACTTTCTTTTCTTTTGGCAAAGTGCAATGCATTTCATAGAGACAGTGTTTGTCGTACACGCATAACAGCAATGATCAAAATGATTCGGATGCCTCAATTCATTGGCTATTCGCATCTGTATATGTCTCTCCATGTATCTGTGAGCTCTATTATGTCTCATTGGGGGCGGGCAGCTTCATTTAAAATTCTGGTATCAAGTTTTCCGTCTCTTTCTCCCAAAGGAGAAACCCCAAAAAGGAGTACGTAGTGTTCATGGTCAGCGCTTCGGCTACGGTCCATCCGTTTAGTGGCAGACGAAGGCTTATCAGTGCTCTTTACATTAGGGGGTTGCTATTCCGTTCTATGCCTGTCGCTGCCACGGCCGTTTGATCCTTCTGCCCCAACAGGGGCTCGTCGTGCTCAAACGTGCCCAGTGCAGCAGATACAAAACAGAATATCAGCCCTAAGAGGAAAAGCACTGATAAGCCTGCATCTGCCACTTAACAGACAGGAGATCAGCCAAAACGCTGCACATGAAACCCGTCCGGTGGTGGGGGTTTTTTTTTTCTCGCTGGTCTTTTACCTAGCCAGCATGCTTTTGCTCTATCTTCATCTCAAAATCTTTTTTTCACGCCGAAGGCCCGATTAGACGGACATGTTCATGGGGATTGATTTGTGGGGGTCGTATCCCTTGACCACGAAGTCCTCGGCCTTCCAGCCATCGATGCTGCCGCCCTTTTCCCGCGTAATCTCCAGCTCGGGGAATGGCCGAGGCTCGCGCTCTAGCTGTGTCTGGAGAGCATCGATGTGATCAATGTAGACGTGTGCGTCTCCCATGACGTGTGTTAGGCTTCCTGGTACTAGATCGCAGACGTGAGCGAGCATGTGCGTGAGCAGCGCATAGCTGGCAATGTTGAAGGGGATGCCGAGGCCCATGTCGCAAGACCGCTGATATAATTGACAGTGGAGGTGGCCCTTTGGTTTGCTTTCTTCCGTGGGCTCTGCGGCTCCGATTCCCCGTCCGCGTCCTGGGTACGAGACGTAGAACTGGGCAAACATGTGACAAGGTGGCAGGGCCATGCTCTTGAAGTCCCGCGGGTTCCAAGCGCTGAGGATCATTCTCCGGTCGTAAGGGTTGTTGCGAAGCTTGTGGATGATCTCGGCAAGCTGGTCGACGCCCTTGCCGGCGTAGTCTGTCTTTGCATCTACGTACTCGGCGCCAAAGTGTCGCCACTGGAAGCCGTAGACGGGGCCCAGGTCGCCAACCTCGCGGTGGGTCAGGCTGACGCTGTCGAGGAACTCGCGGGACCCGTTGCCGTCCCAGATCTTGACGCCGACATCATTGAGGGCGAGGGACGACGTGTTGCCCTCGATGAACCAGAGGAGCTCGGCGATGACGGCACGGAGGAAGACCCGCTTTGTTGTTAGCAGAGGGAGGATTGGCCGGCCGTTGTCGTTGAGCTGGAACTTGAAGCTCTGGGGTGCGAAAATCGACAGGGTGCCGGTGCCTGTGCTGGGGGGGAAGTGTCAGTACTTGAGAACTGACTGCTTTTTTTTCTCGTCTTCTTAATTTTCTTGCTGCATGTCACTGAGTGGTGCCTTACCGATCGGGTCTTCGCTCACCCTGGTCCAAGATCTCGCGGACCAGGTTGAGGTACTGGTGCTCCTCGTGGACGGATGTAGACCCCATTGTTCCCCGGGCCGAAAACAGGAACAAGGTCGAAAACTGCGGTATCAAGGAGATAAAAAGGGAGAAGAAACCCCCAAATTTGGCTGGGGAAGAACAAGAAGGGCTGTAAGAAGAAACAAATGGAGGGGTTGTGATACCTGGCGGGCTCTGTGTGACGTGGGAAAAGAGGCGACGCGCTGGGACGCGCTCTGTCAATTAAGGCGGCAGCGCTACACGTGATTTCGCGCGACCAGCTCATTAACGATGTAGAGGTATACAGCGGAGTCTAGCACGCAATAGGTCAGGTAAGGTGTATAGATGTTATCAAGGCTCGTTTTCTATACTATGTACACCAACTAAATTAGATATTATAATAGGGCATTTCAAATCCAAGTGTTATTGTACATGCATCTAGAAGGAGAAGGAGAAGAAGGAGAAGAAGAAGAAGAAGAAGAAGAAGAAGAAGAAGAAGAAGAAGAAGAAGAAGAAGAAGAAGAAGAAGAAGAAGAAGAAGATCTTCAGTTTCTCTCTTGCGCTGGAGCAACGGCAAGGAATGCCGACAGGGTCACTGGCTGGCCTTTGTTAGCCGCTCGGATATCCAGCGTCGTCCACTGCTTGAACTCTTTGAATCTCGTCTTCTCCAGCACCCTCTTGCTTCCCGGATTTTCCACGTCTACCACGGCGACGAGAATCTCAACAACGGGGGCATCGCCAGCCTCCAGGGCTTCGGCATCCAGGCTTGTCGCATCAACCTCAATCTCCACCTCGCTGCGAGGCAAACTCCACCAATTCTGGAGGAAGGCCGTCAGGAACTCGGTTCCGTATCCTTTGCCCCATGCTTCCTGCTTGAAAGAGTAGCCGACTTCTGGCCATCCAAAGTTGCGTCCTGTGATGCCGTGCATTCCGCCTTTGCCGACCAAGTCTCCCGTGTCCTTTTCGAAGATGAGGAAGTGGTAGGTTTTGCTGTCGTTTGGAGGGAAGAAATCGTCCAGACTCCGCCGTGTGTCTTCTAGAGTCTTGTCCGCGCCCTTGGCGGAATACTTCATGGCTTCATGTTGGATGCGAAGTATGTGCAGAGCAGGCACGTCTGAGATGCGCGGTGCTCGGATTATGAGCCGCGAAGTGTGTATTTCATCGCGAGAGTCGATTGGCGGGATACTGGGGAGCGTCGTACGGATTTTGATTCTTTGCTGTTCCCCCATTTTTCACATGGGATGAACGAGATGAACGCAGGTTTTGAAGAGGATGAACACCTTGATCCGGGCAGGTTGAGACAGTGTATCTGTAATTGTCGTCCTTGCCCTTGATGCTGAACAGTGAAAATATTGCAGCGTCTCTTGAAATCCTCTTAATCGGGATTGGATACCCCCCCACGTCGATATCGAGGTTACCGTCCAGATGCCGAGGCGGCTAGCACATGGGATTGCGCAAGTCTATTGCTACGATGGTCCTACAGATAAGATACACACGCACTCGGTATGAGTCAACAGCTGAGCACAATCACCAGTGTCCACGCAGCGGAAATATGGAGTATCAACTGAGCAATACCCCCAAATAACCGTCGCAATTACTCATCACTAAGGGAGCCTAAAATGAGCCGGCATCAAGCGTGTCGTTTATTACGGAGCGCTGAGGATGCCGGATCCATCGCAACAGTCAGGCACCTACAGTTGCTGTGCCCACAAGTAATGCTTACACGTACGGCTGACGGCGCTTACTCGTATTACTGCAGTGGAACGTACTGGGAAGGTTGGAGTTTTAGAATGATGGGGTTGGAGATGGCGGGCAAGGCAGGTCCTCTCAGTAATAAAGTTGAAACCTGTTCATGGATGTGTTTCAGCTCTACAGGGTACCTAGGTAGGTACTGGGTAGGTCGTATTTGGAGAAGTATATTCTTAGCAGTGAGCGACGGCGAATGACAAAGAAAAGAAAAGAAAAGAACAAAAAAAAAAAAACCATTCTGATGACGAGCAAAAAGGGCATCAAAAGTCAATATTATGCTAATGCGCGGAACAGGTAGCAAATAACGGACAGGGACCAGACCGCCACGCGCCGGCCTTTCCATGCTGCCGATCCAATCAGTGGTGCCTGTCGCCCTGCAACGGCCAGCCCGCCAATCCATCACGATCAAATCGAACTGCTGCTTCCAGTCAAGCTTCCAGACCAGGATGCTCATGCACATGTAAGCTTCCAGACCAGGACGCTCATGCACATGTACGAGTATGTACGAGTATACCTACTGTAGGCAGAAGCTCGCTGCTGAGCTGCTTACGGTACTGCAGTAGGTGCAGCACTACAGTAGGTACATGTACATGCTGCACATTGACATAGGTACCGGTACTACCTAGTACCTACCTAAGGTAGCTGAGGGTGCCTTCTTCTTCCCCGGCCTTCTATTCTATTCCCCTGTACGGAGTACGGAGCGCTGTAGATTACGGAGCCCGTCATGCAGCCGTTGCTGATCTACTCGCTGGACCAGCCAGGTACATAGGTAGTGACACTGCACTCACTCCTATGTTGACTTTTCAGTCTGGTGTCTTTTCCTCACGACAGCATTACGGCATCCTCAGATCCTGATACGGATACGGAGCAGACGCACAACAACATTGCCGGCTGTGAAACAACTGCTGCCTGCGTCCTTCCTGCGTCAATCTTGCCCAAGCGTCTTGTCACCTCCCCCCTAGAAACTCTCCTTGTCCCGTGCGCGGCCACTCTCTCTGGATCGGCCCCCAAAAATAATCTCGGAGGCATTGGTCTTCATTCCTGGCAGCCACAGCACTACCAACCCGAGTCTACCCGCATTCGGCGCTTTGCCTTGCAGCTCGCCATCTTCCCTTGTACAAAGAAAGCGACGTCGTCCAACAAGAGTTTTCTCTCCTCCTGCAACTTCGCCTGCAGAGTTCTCGCCCAATCGCCTCGTTAATCCATACTCGACCGGCAACTCTCCGCTAAAAGCCGCCTTGTTGTCCGATTCAGCCGCCGCGATCAGACGACTGGTGGCGCCGTGGATATTTCTGTGCAACACTCCCCTCTTCGTTCGTCTTGAAATTGCCAAAGCGCCTACTAGACACCTCGCCGCCATGAAGGGCCAACCCATCGACCAGCTCGTGTACGAGCACATGTTTCCCAGGCCAAAGACGTTCGACCCCCAGGACTTCCAAGCTCTCCTCCAACGCAGCCTCATTCCCGAAGTCCGCCAGGAGACACACGCCTTCTACGGCCATCTTGAGACGCAAGAAGCCAAATACCCCGGGCTGGACTACACCCATCACACCCACCGCATCCGACTCAGCCGCTGGCAATGGCACCGCCGTCTCTTCAGAGCATTCGACAGCCTGGGCCTCACGCACGCTGAAATCTCTGCACTCACCAAGTGGGAGGGCACCAAGTGGGCAAAGGAAAAGTTCGAGAAGGAGCAAGGCATCATCATCAGAGACACTGCTGCCGATGGATTCCCGAATTGGACGGAGCCCGAGCGGCCGTCTGCCCAAGGGCGCTCTGTTAGGATAAACACCATTGACATCTCGAGCCTGAACGACGACAAGAACATGGATGCGGAGGAGAGTGATGAGGAGCTTGCGAGCGTGGGTGTGCATCTCAACCAGCGTCTGCGTGCGCAGGCGGCCCGACGCGAGGCCGGCGACACATCCGTCGTCCTAGACGAAGAATGGGAGCAGTGGCTAAAGAACGCGATAGAGAGCGGCGAGCTAGCCATTCTGACGGAGAGGATGACGGAGGAAATGCTCAACCAGTCCCATTCGTCCAACTCCATGGCTTCCAGCCTTCTTCCCGACGACATGCTTCACATGGCACGGGCTGGCCAGTGGTCGGAGATTCCAGAGTTCCTCCAGCCTCTGCTTCGCCGCACAATCGACAACGAGAACTCCCTCCGCAACGACCACATCTTGACGTCGGCGACGCGGTCTACCCTGCAACAGGCCCCTGATCATATTCCTTGGCCACGGCGAACGTATTCGGATCTGCGGCTACCAGCGGGAGAATCATCCACCAGCCAGTCTGGAACACAGACTTGAAACAGGGCACGAAAATGACACTCTTTACCATGTAGTGCCTGCGAGCCGATAGAACAACTCGAGGGACTCCAGCGATTGGATTTTTCTTTTTAAAAAATAGCAATTTCTTAGAATTTTCAAAATAACCTAGATAGATGTCCCCCCCCTTTCTTTCTTCGGGTTTTTTTTCTTGTTCACCTTCAGCAAGGCTTTTTTGCGCTTTGGTCGCAGTTTGTCAAGCGTAGGGGGACGTTACTTTGTTTGCTTACATGGCCCTTTCTTTTTCTTTGCTCGGAGTTTAGGTGGTCAAGCGCGCATAATGGTTCATTTCTCATTCTCTTTTTTTCTTTCTCTCTCCTGATTTGAGAGAGTGCCTTTTTCTTCTTCGTTTCTGCCGTGCGTCGGAGTCTTGTAGATAGGCATATATGTGTACCTAAGAGAGAGGGAGGGGAGGAGAGACGTTTGCCCGCACTTTTTCTGCGGTTCGAAAGAAAAAAGGTAGGTCAAGGTGGAAATAGGAACAAATTGTTAGCAGAGAGATACAAGCAAATGATTTGATGCCGAGAGCTTAGATGGATTGCATCAATAACACACGACGAGGTCCACGGCACATCTGGTATGTGTCTTTTCGCTTCCTTTCTAGCTTTATTAAAGTTTGCCTTCTCTAGCGCTTTGGAGTTTTCATGACGCAGTTGTAAATACAATATCAAAATACAGAGCCTTGGTATAATGCAGCCCATCGCATCCCATGCACGAGCTCCGGCGATTGGAGCCTTTTCGTTCCGATATCGCATGTGCGGATGCCACTTGTTGTAAGCCAAATGTAAAAATCTGTCCAAATACCCCCATACCTGCGCCTATGCCGAAACACCATTGCTCTTTTTGTGTTCAAAATGAGGAGAACAAAGGAAAAAAATAGGAAGAAACAAAGAACCGTCAAACCACCCCGTATCATGGCATCATGGAAGACATGCTTTCCAGCTTGTGCGTATCCTGGGAGATGTTCTACTTCTCCGGCTCGAGATGCGACCACTCGGGGACGGCTTTGATCTGCTGCCACATGAACCGTTCAAGCTTATTGGCCGACTTGGCGTATGGCGTGCTCTCGTTGTTGTATTTGCGGCAGTTGTCAAAGATGAGTTTGGCGTCCTTGATAAAGTCTTCGGGCGTGGCGTATTGATCCGCTTCAAGCTTGCTTTCCATGGTGCTGAGATCCATAGGCTCCTTGATCACGTCATAGTAGTCGGCAACGTCGTCTCTGTTAACAGGAACAAGGAATGGCCAAGCGGAGTTGTGGTTCTGGAGATCGTTGAGCAGATGGAGAAGCTGATTGTAGTTGGGCCCGTGGCGTGGCTGGCGGGCAAGCTCATCCATATCGGGGGACCACCCGGACGCCCGGATGGCGGGAATGTCGAGAGGATTAATCGGGCGTATGCCATTCTTCCACTCCTTTGGCGGCGGGTGGATGTTGTGGGACTTGGAGTATGCTCGAATCTTGGCCTGGACGCATTCCTTCTGCTTAAGGAGCATGCGGCCCATTTCTAGATATCGAATGCGTGGCAGCATTGAGCATTGCATAATGGTTCCACCCTCATAATCTTTAATGTATCCCATCCACACATGCTTGGGCAGAGTGATCTCTTTGGTGAAGCCTTGCTTCTTGAAATATCCAATAGCATAGTTATCTGCGTATGTCAAGAAGTGCATGACATCACTTGTCGCCTTTACGTAGTCCTTTAAATGTGACATGAGATGCGCACCGTATCCCTTGACTTGCTGGTCAGAACTGATGGCACAAAAAACAATTTCGGCGAATTGGCGGCCCTTGAAGGGTCGATATGTGATACCGCCCACGACCTCGAGTGGCTTCTTGACAATGGCGATGGAGAGATGGGTTCGATCGTAGACGAGTCGCGCGATGTAGTCCTTGGGCATCTTGGGGAGCTGTTTCTGAAAGATGCATTTGAGGCCGGTGAGGATGATGAGGGATTCGCGCTCGTTGTCGTTGTTGACCACGCGGAATTCGATTTCGCCGTTGCGTTCTTCAATGACAGCGGGCTAAATGGGAGTAAGTATGAGAGCCTCGCTGAGGTAGATGTGTGAATATGAGATTCTAAGGATGATGCCTACCTTTTCAGGGAATGGAATTGGTTTCATCTCAACGGGTTTCTGCTCCGCTTCCTCCACAGCATCCTCATCATGCTTGACCCGCTTAGATGAGGTGGGAGAGGAGGGATCATCTTCGGCTTTGCGCTTGCCACCTGGGTTGATGCGTTAATCATGTGATGGGCCTGTAAACAGCGCGATGCATGTCGCCTTACTCTCTTCTTTAACGTCAGCCATGGTGTCGCTATGCGCCAGCGCTGCTGGGCTTCGAGAGGCAAATCGATGCGAGCTGTTGGGATTATGGAGAGGTTGAAGATGGCATGTAATAGAGACGGAGCAATAAACGTGACGTTACGCGGTTGGAGGTCATAGTCCAAGCGTCTGGTGGATTGATTATGTAAGAGAGACATGGGGAGCCGCTTGCCTAGAGCTGCAAGGACAGACTAGGCTAGATTGAGACTGATGCTGTAAGTAGAACTGCTGCCATGACATATAGAGGCAGGCATCTTGCATATAGGCCTCAATGGAAAGGGGATTTTGGTCAAATGGCTATAGCAGGTAGTCGGCATAATCTTGTATCCGTCTCAAATCTTCAGCGCAGTTTCCCATTCCTGTAAATTCAACGATGCCTTGCCTGAGTATAAGTGCTGCTTACATCATCCGTCACCCCAAAGTGCCACGAATCGCGCTAGACCCAATCGGCCTAATCGGCCAGATATCAAACATGGACAGCTGTGCACTGCACTGCACAAGCTCCCTCCAGCTCCAACAATCTCGCGATTGATTGACTGTCACCGGCTCCAACGAGAAGCCGATTGCATCAAGTTCCCGCCCTGCCGCCCATAGTGAGAAGCAGTCTGGAGCCTCAATCGCTCGGTGCACAAAGCGCAGCACATGGATTCCTCATTGTACCAAGTTTGGCAGTCTGCTTCTGGCAGTCCGTTCCTCCCCGTTATTGCTAAGGAAAGCCAATTCACCGTCGCCTTTGCGCTTCTCTCTCTGGGAATCGCCATTTCCGGTGTCTTTGCACTGAGTAAGTTCTGTCAACCCGAGGAAACGGGGATATACATCTAATCATGGCTTGTCACAGATCGTTCTCTGGTCAGCGTCGTTGCGCTCGGTGTTCCAGCCTCTCTAGCAATTGCGTACGAAGCAGCCCCCGCTGATGTGCCCTTCGATTGCAGAATGTATGCTAATTCATCACAGCTTTGGAACTGTTTACATGTTCTGTGCGGTCGGAGTTTATGTCTGAGATACCCATTGTATACTAGTTGGCAAGAAAACGCAAAAAGAAGGCTCCCAGAGCGAGTTGTTTTGTCTTGCACCGTTTCCTCATTTCATTACGCCCATAAAATTTGTTCTCGCACCTATTTCATTTTCTCCAACGTTTGGCCATTGCCCGTCCGAAGAGGGCATTATTTCGACAATGGCCGCAGAAGTGAGGCCTATCTTTCGAGCTGTCTCGACATCTCCGAGGCCGCTATATCAGCTTCTTCGCTGTATAGATTTTGCACAGAGGGTTCACGTCCAGATTACCGAAGATGGCATTCGATTTGCGGCCGATAATGCGCGGGTCATGCAAGGTGCGATGGGCGCAAACTCTTGAGAGCGTAGTCGGTAGAGCTAACATTGGGCGCAGGGGTTGCATTTCTGGACAAGACTCTGTTTTCTGCGTATACTGTGAATTTCCCTCTGTCAGAAGATGGCGAAACACCCGAATATCCCAATTTCCAAATACCACTGTCGACATTTCTTGAAGTGCTGCAAATCTTTGGATCGGTAGATGTGGCTGCTCGAGCTCAGAAGGCCGACCAAGATCCATACCGAAGTAATTTTCGCAACTACAGGCCAAGTGCGTTTAGCAACCAGACTCTTGGCATACCTGGAACCTGCACTTTATTATACGCGGAAGAGGGTGATGCCTTCAAGGTCACCCTCGAAGAGTCTGGCATCAAGACTACTGCAGGCCTGACAACTTACCTTCCTGAGATGCCAGAGGATATCCCATTTGACCGAAATGACTTGACATTCAAAATCATCATGTCATCCCGCACTTTATTTGACTGCATCGCCGAGATTATACCAGCAGGGCCCGTTAAACTGACTATAACGGCCACCAAGACTTCGCCATTCTTAACACTATCTTGCGCTGGAGATATAGGCAGCTCTAGTGTGGACTTTGCACGGGGAAAAGATCTTCTTGAAACCTTTACTATAAACGACCGCTGGTCACAGGCATACAAGTTTGACTTCATCAGGCACGCTAGCGAGGCAATGCGCATTGCAAGCAAAGTCAGTCTCAGAGGGGATAGCCAGGGCGTCCTGAGCTTGCAATTCATGGTCGACGTGGAAGGAGGGAAAAGAAGTTTTTTGGACTTTCGCTTTGTTCCATTCGCCTCACACGATGATGGCGATGAAGAGGATGATGTTGAATCGGAAGCATATGATTAAAGGTGGCCACCTCTAGTACAGAGTAATTGAAACGCGTAGCATGTTAGTTTAATCACATACTTTACCATGGCAAAGCTCAGCGGAAGCCTAGCACTTTCTTGACACTTCGAGAATGAGGACATCCCTTCCAGAGACCAACTGCGGAATGGACGTGTCGATAGGGCACGTCATGACGCGTTATGAAGGCCATTATCACATGTGTGAGACATCAATTGAGACCAAAAGCCCGCTGTTTCTCACATGCTTTGAATGCCTCCCTTGCGTCCAGATTACGAACAAGGTCCACCTGTGTGAGACTTTGCAAAGCGAAATGAGGCGGTCGCCTAGGAGGTCCGTGGAATGCATCCCGACTATTACTACTGAGTGGCGGATAGGGGGTTGGCTGTGAGATGGGATTTTCTTTTTATATAGAGCCTTCGTCCCCGTGGCATAAAAATCTTTTTTGCTTTTATTATTTCTTTTATACTTTTCCTGTGTGAAGCTATTCACATTTTTTCACGGTGGAAAAACGAAGCCTCTGTGTTAGTTCATGAGGGCTCCTAGAACACTTTGACTTTTATGCCCCCCTTTCCATTTTATTACTCGACCAACCCATTCATCAACGAAATGTTCCATTCAAAAGGCTTCCGACTCAACTCTGAGCCCGAGAGCCTCCCCCCTCCCCTCTTCTACAACCCCAAGCCCCCCGCTTCATGGCACGCAGACGTCCTCCAGTCCATCAAGAGGTGGTTCACCATGTGCTGCGGCAACCGCACCGCCCACAAGACGAGCGACGCGGCAGTCAGGACACTGGAAGAAGGGAAGAACCGGATTGAGGAAGACTGCGAGCCACTGATTGAAGGTGGGATGGGTGCTGCGGAGAAGAGGGAGGCGTTGAGGGTAACGTTTCCAAGGCATGCGGCCGCGTCGTTTTTGAAGACAGGGACGCCGAGGGAGATGATGGAGGCGAATTGGGTGTTGTGAGGGTTTGGAAAGAAGAAGTAGATGCAGTGGAGGGTATACCTGGGGAGTTTGGGGGAGAGAATGTATGAGCGTCCTTACGGCTTGAATGAACGGGCTTCATTCGCTTTGATGCTACCTGACTACATAAAGCAGCTTACACGGCAATTCGGCATGGAGGTTAGGGAAGATGGCATTTACTGTTTCATTGTGCTTGATTGTGCTTTGGAATACCGGTTTACTTTGGAATATGGAATATGGAACAAGCACTAGGAGTGTATTTCTTTGGCACTATCTTGAGGGAACCAATACGGCATGGCAAGACGGGTACGGACGGTTACAATCAATTTGAATAGATTTAGGACTCGAATTGGCAAAATCTTCCAATCAACATATGTTTCCACAGCGACCTTGGCTATAAAAAAACTTCCCCGCATATGACAATAGGCTTGTAACCTGGTCTGGGAGGTAAGATATATTAATTACGTACATTGAGAATGATGCTACCACATCGCCCGCCAGGGTTAAAATGATTACTAGGTACCTATGATGGTGAATCCATATGCCTGCGACGTTTCAGTGGCTGGTATTATTTGTTTGGCAAGCTAAGCACAGCAGGCATCTATCTTTATATTAAAAAAAATGAATAAATCACCGAGTTGTCCGGAGCTGGTGGTTTCATCGGCGAAACATGCGGGCGCTATCTTCTGGCTAAAGCGAGATAAACCGAAAGAAACAGGACAAAGAAGCAGGAAAAAACTCTTCTAGTTAGCTGCTTCTCTTGACAAGGGCAACATGCAAGCAATGACAGAAAAGATGGCCCGAGCGGTATTTTTTTACTTCTTTCTTCTGCCGACGATGCAGCCAATATAGCCGCGTCGATGATACATAACCCCCGGCTATTTTTTTTTTCTTTTCTTAATTTTTTTCTTGCATGAGAGATGGACTAAGGCGGTAGTAGACAGATTGAGGTTTGGCCTTTTACCCTGGATGCAACCTGGCCTCGTGAGAGGCTACCTGTCATTGCCGCGTAAATTCGCACGGCATGGCATGGCATGGGTCGCGGCATGGGCCATGGCAGATGCTCTTATCGGACCACCCAATCGTTGTCACCTACTGTAGAGGGAATGCCGATGGGCTTTGGTGATGTCAGAGTAACGAGAGCGCTTTGAGCAGGATGCCCTGGTATGACATGTACCGGTACTCTGATTGCTGTGGACTTGCCGGATATGTGCTTGGTGCTGTGCTAAGCTTTGGATCGAATTTGTTTCATCCGTCAGCAGCAGGGCGAGTCTGTGATGACGCTGTTGCTGCTGTCGTCGTCGTTGGGTCGAGACATGCATGCACTCGGTGAACAACCGTGGTCATCCCAGCAGTATGTGCTTGATTCCAGCCTAGGTAGTACTCGTAGTAGTAATAGGTAGGTAGTCCAGTATTATGCACATGCAGGTAAGTATGAGCAAGTCACAGGCAAATCCCGGCCCTCTTGATCGCCATCCAAGCTATTTGCAGCAAACATGTTCAAGCCCCGCCGAGGCAAACAAGAAATGACCACTCTGTCGTGCTTTTCGCCTGCCTCGGGATCTAGAACTATCACGCCGTGTGGTTCTCGCTCGGCAGACGCATGTGGGCAGCGCTATCTTGACGTGAGGGGTAACAATGGGGATGACACCTACTGTCTCTGGTTATTGCCCATGTAGGAGCATGCACTACAGTCTGGATTGGCGAGTAAGATGAAGATGGCTTGCATGCTGAGTGAGTCTTGATGAGTGTGGTGGCGCACCGTGCATTGCACATCGCTCTGGCGGATGATTTCGAAGGCGGTCCAGCTGGCGGCCCAGGCGACGTGGCCGTGTAAGACGGAAAGCAATGGCTGAATAGCTGTGTTGGGCTATTGTCAGTAATATTCGCTGGCTATACTCGTACTCGCAGTGTTTGCCGGCTGCGAATCATGTTCAGCTGGCTGGCGCGTGGGATCCGACGCTTGTCCGACAAGGATGGAGAGCCGGGTGACTCGCTCTTAGTCCGAGTGGTACAAAGTACGTGCATGGCATCTCAATCACCCGTCAATCGCCCAGATCGTCTTCTGTCGGCTTCCGAAGGATGGCTGCATGGATGCTGGATTAATTGCCAGCCTTGTTGGCCTGCGACGCATTCCTCCGATTGCCTACTTGCTCCGGCACTGGCGGGATGCGCTGATGCCGAATGTCTGCATATTCGCAGAGCACAGCCAATTGCCTATTTTCCCTTTTTTTCCTTCTCCCTTTTCTTTTTCATGTTATCCCTCGTCTCTTCGCCTTGAGCATGAATGCGGATGAGGCAAATATACGACTCGCTTCGTGCCCCGTAGGTCCTTGCGCTTCATGCATGTAAAGCGGGATTTGATACCGACGATACTGGCGTCTCGTCTCGTCTCTGCTCAAATCCCTCATCGCATGTCTCGTCCGATGCCTGCTGGGATCCATTGACCAGCAGGTGCCGAGCATCTACGAGTAATTCCCTGTGGACCAAAGTGACCAAAGTCCCCGATGCCGCTAGATATGGCGGACTCACCGAGAGCGGATGAGGATAAAAGGCGCTCTTGATTGACTTTGAATTCGCGGGGACCATCTACGGAGCGTATTCGCTAGCGCTGTTAGCTGGGCGCCACCACTTCAGTCAGCCGGGATGGTCCGTATGGGAGGGAGGGATCCAGATCTGGGCTTGCTGGGCTTGAACTAAGTGACTTGTCTGTGCATTGCTTCTAAAGATAAACCTCGGAGGCGCATTGCGGCGCAAATGTTTTGGCAGGAAACGCAATGCCACAAACAACCCTTGTTTCCTGGCCTTCCAGAAGCAGAGATGCCGAAGGAAAAGGGGATCGTGAGCCTGGCGGAAACCACTGGCAGTTACAGAATGCTCCATGCCGGTGGATACGTACCCCGCGATGAAGCAACTTACTTGGCGGGCAAAGCGTCCAAGTACTCGCATGGTGGCATCGGCCCGTCCATTTCGTCTTGTGCACAGCTGGCCAAGTGATACGCATGTTGTACCGAGTATAATACCGTGGATAATATCGACCTCTTCCTCTGTTGCAGACCTGTGGAGGTGTGCTAAAGGCAACCAAGGTGCTAATGCACGCAGAGACGGAGGGATGGACTCAAAGACTTACGGTGAAGCGGTGCTAACGTCCTCCCTGGGCACTTTTGGCACGGACGGTACTCCGTATCTGATGCGCATTTGATCAGTTCTTTTTTTTTTCTGCACTCAGCGTGATCACAATGCTGTATGCTAATGGTACCCAGTCCTAGCAATAGTATTGACTCCATTCTGCAATATATATGACATGACAATGGATTGTAATAGAATGATTGCCACCTAATAGCGGTACATGGCACCTAATAAGTGGTATAGTACCTATCTACTAAGGCGATAGCTTTGGATCATGATATGGAACACTTCAAGTTGGCATTTCGTAATACATGCGCCCTAGCACTCTTACTGTCAATGCTGTTGCTGGGTACCTGGTACTAATTGACCTTGCTCGCTCATGTACCATGTCTGCCATCATTGAGTTAGTTTTGGTTCAACTTGCACTCCCTTGCTGCCCATTACTCGCTGCCTGAGTGCTCCTTGTTCCATGTTCCATGTCCAAGCTCCGTACGAGGACTAGCATCTACAAACATGCGTTGGTATCAAGTTCTCTGCGTCTTCTGTCCTGCAACGAAAATGCGGGGCCGCGAAAGAGCTGGGATGGACGGTCCGTACTCGTCCATGTGCAGGACATGTAGCATCAAACATGAACATGGTCCATGAACGACTGTACATAGTACAGTGCTGTACGAGTACTACCTAGCACCTCTACTACCTGGTTAGTATAGTAGGTACTGGGCATGTTCCCAGCCCAGTCTCGGCGAGATGCCCTTGGCCAGAGACTCAACGTAGCAGCAGCTGACAGTTTTTGGGGCCTTTTTGGGGGTCTCTGTGGGGAGCATGCGGCATCTGAACTGCTCCAAGTGCCTTTTGTGGGCGGGTTACATACAGCGCACTAGGCCTCTTCGGGGGCTAATCGGCCTTGTTAGGGGCACCTCTGCAATGGCCGCCGTCGCTAACGAATCAACAGCGCCATTGCCGCCTATTACTCCGGGAGTGCCTGGTGGAAGTCAGAAGCCACAGCTCCGTCAGGCTTGTGCAACGGCTTCCTTCTTCGTCTCAATTCTGCTGCTACTGCACCGTAGTGTGCAGAGTCTTCAAGAGAGACAGACTGACAGACAAAGAGAGCGGGTTTTGGCCACCCCGCCACAGCCGCACGGAAACAATCCAGCAGCTGAACGGCTTAAATGCCATTACTCGAGGCTGAAAAGGGCGCTATTGGCCCTGAGCGGTACTACCGCATATTGCCGTGCTCTTGTTCCTTTACGAACACGGACATCTGGCCTCTCCCAGTGGATCGTGAGCCTGAGCTGAAGATGCATCAGTCAGATTAACACTGCAAATCTCTCTGATTAGCCAAATTGCACGCAAAGAGGGACAAAGAACAAACACAGCTGCAAGTAGAAACTACTTCCTCGCTAGGACTGGTCTGGCGGGCCAGACGTCTCGGTTAGGCTTGGTCTTGGGTGCTAGAGCAGCTCCGAGGTGGCTCCAGCCTGCCCTTGTGCCTGCCTCCCCAACCAAGACGCCATCAAATGCTCCAATGGCAGTCATTGGCTCGCTGCAGCCCCGGTTTAGCCCCATCGGCCAAACTGCTAGTAAGAGGTACTCCGGACAAGTACCTGGTACTACTGTACCTGTACTGCACCCTACAGGCTATGGGCTGCAGCACAGGTGGTACTTTAGTCGCAGTAGGACCACGGTGTGGTTGCAAGGGAAGGAGCCTCCAGGCCAATGCATGCCGGGATCCAAGGATGATGGACATGGCATGATATGGATGGACTTGCCTCTTAAGTCAACTATCCCCACGCAAATCACGAAGCCTCACTCCTACACATTGCATATACAATCTTTCAACTCCCCTCCACGTGGAGGCGTTCGTCTTTTTTCTTTTCCTTCTTTTTCCTGGCCGGCCGTTGCCACAAAAACGCCATAGGTCCTTTAGCTTTTCTTAGCCCGCTGCTCCGTCACCCCCAACACCCGAGCGAGCAAATCCAGCGACAGCAAGTACAGCAGAAGCGAGAGAGCAACGCACGTAACTCGGAAGTCAAACAGCAAACTCGAGACGCTTTTACTTTGGTCCAACGCAGCGACACTTGGTGATACTACCATGCCTACCCACAGCTCCACCCTTCCTATCGCCCGCGCCTGGTAGGAGTTGGAATCTTCCGCGCAATCCCCATCGGCCGCTCTCGCATTCTCCCGTCCTGCTCGCCGTTTCTTTTCTTCTCTTTGATACCCTGCGCAGTTGCCTTTTGCGCTTCTATTTTATACATACCTCAAACTCATCTCATCTCCATCTACAGCTGCTTGCTATTAGATTGCAGAGATGACGAAATTAACTAAGCGGCTTGACTTCCACAAAGAGTCGGGTGGATTGGGACTGCTTCGCTCACACTCACGCGCCAAGTCTGGCAGTACTGCCAAGACGACTGAGTCTCCAACCGAATCTGAGGACTCAGCCCAAGACAAGAAGCAACAGCGGTCACGATCGTGGTTCTCCCCTCACAGGAGAAAAGATTCCGTCGCCTCTACAATTCTTCGGAGCACCAAGAGTCTTCGCCGCCTCTCAGCAGTCTCATCATCCGCCTCATCACAACCCGCAGTCTCGACACCCACTACACCATCCTTCTCGCGCGGCAGCTATGAGAGCGATGCCGCTTTCCATCACAGGAAGCTCTCTTCAGTTGGCAATAGTGAGAGAAACGGAGCAACATCAGAACCTGCTCCAACAGACCCGCCTTCAATTCCTTACCCTCCACACCGACCTGAGCGGCCGCAGGAGGATCTTTTCGAGGGCACAGTTCTGGAAAAGAGCAGTCCGTCTGTCCACCGCCCCAGTCGGAGTCGCAGCGTACTGCGGCCATTTTCACCTTTTCCTGGCCCTTCCATCAGAGACGTGCGACGCCTCAGCCAACAATCTGATCACAAACTGCAGACAAACATTACGATAGCGGCCACCGCTACCACCTCTGCGACCAATCAGCTTTCTAAAGAAGCCGTTCAGGCGCACGAACCAACAGATGCAGACACGAATGCAATTCCGTCCAATGCATCTGTGAACTCTGATGCCACACCGGTACCTGTAATTCCTGGCCGCCGCTCCAGCTACAGGGCCACCAGCCATGGGTCTGTGTCTGGTGTGGCGCGCAAACCATCTGTTTCGAGCTCTTTCCACTTTCCTATTCATAGACGACCAAGTCAAGTGACGGCTGACATTGAGTCACGCAAACATGCACGGTCTTCTCGGTGGACCTTGACAGAGAACATGGCGGAGATGTTCAAAGCTCAACGTATAAAGACTGAAAAACCTGAAAAGCAGCCGTTGACACCAGCCCAAATCGAGGCAATCTGGAATGGCCAAGATAACAGCAAGGCTGTGAGTAAACAAAAATCTAAAGAAAGACGAATGAAAGCAGCGTCGGATACTTCTGCAATGATGCCGCGTCATTTTGGAGGTCCACTTACGGAAGAGCAACAAAGTCCAGTGTTCCGTGACTCCTTTCAATGGCCGGACAGAGGGGCATCGCCGGTCCCAATGAGCAGGGCCGACATTAAAATGAGAGCCCTCCCATTTGAAATCACAGTCCCGCCACCCGCTTCGGCAATTGTCTCTCCGGAAATCATCCACGGCGACGTCTCGCCGAAGTCGCCTTCAAAAGTTGATAGGGATAGGAAACTGCCTGGCAATCAGCCATTACCGCAACTATTACTTCCGGAGACAGAAGAAGCCATTGTTGAAGACGACGACGCATCGTCAACCAGCTCCATACCCATGGTTCCCCCCAAGAATCCGGCAAGGTTTGTTGCCAGAGCGCCGACCATGCCACTGTTGCCCCCCATACCTGAGGGCTTCCGATCTGCCTCAGATAGCAACAGGAGCTCGAAGGCATCTGCCCACCGCCGAAGCCGCAGCTGGAACCATGCCTCGGAAGTAAAGGACGAGACCATTCAATATAACAGCACCCCTTTCACCAGGACCAGCCCATCCTTCAGACATGGACCCATTGTCCTCAGTGACGCTGGCAGTCGCGACTCAGTGGCAACGGTGGAGGCAGCGGAAGGCGAACATGATGTTGATTGGACGGCCTTCCAGACGGCAATTCTCGGGGGTGAGAGCAAAGACTTGGATGGATTATTCCCAGTAGAGCCTGTACAGGCAGACGAAGAGGAGGGCCATTTGGCCGAAGATGTGACTACTTGGTTTGAAGGGTTTGGCTTCGAAACCCATGGCGAGCTCATTGCCTCAGAGAAGTCATCGCAGATGAAGTCGGAGCGATCAGCACAGCGTGACTCGGCTGGCAGCATGACATCAGCTGCGTCAACACCCTCAACAATACAGACAGATGCTGATGCGGAGCTCAAGACCCCCGTCAGCGCTCAACAGCAACATCACATCTTTGATACCATCAAGCAGCTTCGCAACGGCTGCGAGAGCACCTACAGCGCCAGCATTTATACAACGGACAGCATGGATGGTCCATGGCCGGCGGCAGCTGATGGCGAGACGGACGGCGAGGGAGTTGGCGAACTAGCACCCACATCTGTGGGTTCGAAGCAAGCGATGGGGCATGGACTCGAAGCTTTCCTTGGATTCAAGGTTGACGACGCGTACTGATGATATACTGGGGGATTTTTTGTTTTGATGTTTGATTTTTTGCATGATGTGATGGCTTGGAATCTTGGTTGAATCATGTGCCAAATGCCGCATTTCATTTCCTTTGTCTACTATATACCATGGCATGAGTTTGGAAGTTGAGAGCTGAGTCGGTCTTTATGGAGGCAGATACCAGTTGTTGAATGATACCACAACGCGAACAGCGATTATTTTGTCCATGCCGGCGCGTAATATTTGATGCCGTTATTGTGTACGATGTCTTGAGCTTAGGCTGTAATAGTAATTGAACCAAACCATATGATGTATTTATAAAGCAAATGAGAAGAGCTGTGTGAATTGTGTGTTTGTCTTATTCATGTTACCTAGTAAGATGCAGTCGCCCCCACAATGGCTGTGACTGCCGTGGCGCATTAATTGGCGGAGCTTGTCTTTAGTTCCCTTGACCTCACTTGATCCATCTCGCCTTTACATCCGCAATCACAAAGAACAATTTCAACTTTCAACATCTCCACAGATCGCCAAGAGGATATCGCATATTTCCTATCTGACATTCTGCTATTAAACCAGTCGACAAATTTCCCTTCACATTTCCTTTCTCATACAGGAAGTGCACTGGACGAGACACAGTGAAACGCAGAGCGCGTCTTTCAGGGAAAAGCAAATACACATACGTATAAGAAGGCGCACGCAGAGTCGACAATAATCAGCCTCACCAAAAAAGATAACTCGGACTTGATTTAATCTTGCATCCTGACGTCTCTTTTCCCTCGAATAGTGAAAAGGGAGTCCTTTGCACTCTCCTCATGATAAAGGAGTAAGAGAAACAAGACAAGAGAAGAAAGAGACATCACAGTCCACGACGACAATGCTCCGCCGCCCGCCGACAACACTCCAAATCACAGCCGAGGACATTGCCGCGTACGAAGACCGGCGCGCGAGCGAGGCGCTCCAGGCGGCGCAGCAGGCCCACGCGGCCGAGGTCGCGGCCAGGGCGACGTCCAAGGCCGGGGCCGGAGAGGCGGCGACGCAGCAGACGACGGCGGCTATGGGGGATCTCGGGCTCGGGCAGGCGATGGAGGGCGTGCAGGAGGATGCGGAAGGGCGGGCGAGGAGGACGAGGGAGGAGAGGAATGAGAGGATTGGGGTGGGGAGGAGGGCGAGGTGAGGGAGCGAGAGAGACTGAGGCCAGGATTTGAGATGTTTTGCCTGATTGGGATTATCATTATTGCTAATTCTCTTTACAGCGAGAAAGAAAAAAAAAGGACATAAATGATGGTACAGTCCGGTATTGAATGCTTGGTATCAACCTGTTCTAGCCAATGTCCTGATGATGCATCTCCTCCCGCCCGTTTGTCAAAACACACGCAAACGTTTTCCCCATCGATGATTAAGTACCTGAAAGTAATGCAAGACAACATCTACAGCCCCATCCATATGCAGAAAAATAAATTACAAGACTCGTTCATTCTAATCCTTCGCCCGCCGGTCAGGGTAAATGGCCTTTAGCCATTCCGTATCAGGTAAATCCAAATCAGCACCGAGATCCAAGTCACTCTCCACGTTGTTGTCCACATCTCCGTGGCCATAACCTTGACTGAGAAGCGATCCCCCCTGCCAGTCGTCGTTTTCCACGACTTGCTGGCATCGTAGTAATCTTCGTTTATCGTGATCCGCGGCCCCTTGCCGTCGGCCAGGCTCCATCGATGCCTGTGCTTGCCCTTCTTACCAGCCCAGCGTGTACTACCGCCGCCGTTGCTCGTACTAGACGAGGGCGTGATTGGTGGCTCGACCTTTTCCTTATAAATGGGGAGACCGACGCCTCTTCGTTCGGGCGGCAGTGCAAACGGGGTGAGGCGCAGGACGGGGACGAAGAAGGCCCTGACAGCGAGGATGATGAGGGAGAAGAGGCAAAAGGCGACATAATTCATGTATTTGACGAGCTGGTTTGGCAGCAGGCAAAGGTGTGTCTGCACCGTCGTCTGGGGCATGCCGGGCAGGGTTTTGCCGTCTTTGTCGATTGGGTTGTAAAGACTGACCATGAGAAAGCCGGGGGTTGGTACTCCCTGCGACATGCTCATCGTCTTGACGGTAATCTCCCGTACATTCTCCTTGGCGTCAGAGTGCACGAGTTCGCAGTAGTCGTGGTCGTCGCCCGAGAAGGCATGAACGACGTTGCCGACGCTCTTGATGAGCTTGACAGAATCCTCCTCCGAAAGCACGTTCTGGTATTGGTATCCAGCCACCACCGATATAGCATTGCTGGGATCTTTCTCGTTGGATCCCTTTTTCTGCGGCCAGTGCTCGCGCTGCGGGCCACAGGGTGTGCCAGGCTCACGATAGAGAGGCACATGCGTAAGGAGAAGCGTGGGGAAGTCGGCGGCGCCCGGCCCAGGATCTCTCGGCCATCGAGTCAAGTCTGCCTTGTCCAGCTCCTCGACGTGGTGCTTGAACTTGATCCCCCGCTCAACGCCGTACCAGAATTTCAGTTCGTTCTGAGCCATCTTTCGCTTTGTGGACTGAACACCGTCCAGGAACTCGTGGACGGGGCCGTAGATGGATGATAGATCGTGGCTGTCCTTCTGAGTGGACGTTCCCGCGCTCAGGGAGACAGCATCGACCGAGACAATGGTGTGGTTTCCCACGACGTCGACTCGGTTTCCATCTCCAAAATATGCCTGGTAGCGATCTCTAACCGGCACCTGGACCATGGCGCCAAAGCCGAGGTCATGGTTTCCGGGCAGACTCGCCACCAGCTTCCTGCCCCTCTGCCAGGGGCCCGGCGAACTGCCCGCGACATTCCAATTGTCAAAGAAAATGTCTCCAAAGCGTTGGTATTCCTTCAGCCAGAAGTCGTCGCCGTACTTGCGATGCCACGTCTTGACCCATCTCTGCTCCTTAGCCGTTCGTCCACGTACCCCCCATTTTGGGTCGACAAAGTGGCCCTGCCTCGTCTTCCACTCGCGGCCGCCCTCCAGCATGTCGCCCAGGAAGAACAGGCTGTCCGGGTGCAGCTGGTGTAGCAGCGCATTGTAGCCCTGCTTGAGATATCTATCGGTGACGGCGACGACGGTGGCCAGCACGAACGACGGCCAGTCGGGGTTGGTGTGAGGGTCGAGGATTTGCGGATCGGCGATGAGGACAAGGTGATGGGGCGTTGCATCTTTGGGCTGGTCGAGTGGTCAGTCAGTTAGCCATTGTTTGTCTCTTTGCTCTGCTACATCACATAGCCAGCCTCCCATATTCAAGGAGGGTTATCGAAATCAAGGCGCAGCAAAACTCACCCAATCCTCCCAGCTCTTCCAGTCGCAGACGCTGACATGGTTCGTGTAGATCCAGCGCTCTCCCCACAGCAGCAGAAGCATCCAGAAAAAGGCCAGTAGATGGGGGAAACTCAGCAGCCTCTTTGCTGTCAAGTTCCGCCGGACCTGGCGCATCACCGTGGCCGTGAGGATGGCGGCCCTGTGCATGCCCGGCCCTTTGATCCATTTCCACAGCAGATGCAGCAGGCTGGCGAGGCCGCTGTATATCTCCTCTGCCACGGAGAGGTTGGAGGGGGGCATTTTGGGCCCCAATTGCTGCTTGTCGACGCGTTGCCAGTGATGGAGACGAATAGACGGACAGGTTTGGTTTGGTTTGGTTTGGTGGGCTGTAGATATAGATTTTGTATAGATGGCGTAGGTATTAGTAGATGATGACAGCACAGTCGATGTTGCTGGAGTCTGGAGCTGCTAAAGTCCGGGGTCTGTGCAGCAGTGCCTCGAACCCCGTGCCTGGGTCTTGAACAGACAAAGCAAACGACGGCAGGACAAAAAGAGAGGCGCTTCGCTCAATCAGTCAATCAATGCAAGGCCCGCATAATAAGCACAGGCAAGCATCCGAGATGCATCAATGGCGATGGGAGACAGCAGTTGAGCGCATTGGGGAAAATAATAGACGTCGGGTACAAGCGCATATAATATTGATGCACAGCAATCCCTAATATGGGGGGATATGCTCCGAGACACAGCGAGTTCTGGGCCTGGGCGGGGCCGCTAACAGCCTCTCCCTCCCCTAATCCTCCGGCGGCGCTGAAATTTACAGGAGGGGAGATCGGCCTGGGAATAGCAGTGCCTAGGCAGGTATCAGCACATGGCGAACATGTGAAGGCTTTGTAGCTGTGCGCCTTTTCAATCAAGGCAGCTACAAGATATTCATACGTAATCCCCCTCATCAAGTATTACCCAATAAATCCACCATGCAGTTCATGCCCCCTCAGCTCTTGAACCTCTGGGGTGGTTGGGTGGCAGACGACGTCGACTGTTACCCCGTACTAGGCAGGTGGTTCAAATTGGATGAAAGACTCCCTGCAGCTCAAATAAACGAGAACCAATCTGGGCTGTCGACTAGCTGGTGTTAGTAGGTATATAAATGCTAACAAGCTGCAGCCTATCATAGCTCAAATTGCCCGCTTGGCTAAGCGGTATAGCGTGTCACTAGTAATAACTTGACATGACAAGGTGATCAGTTCGACTCTGATAGTGGGCATTAATTTTTTGCATTTTCTTTTTCCATTGCGCTCCTTTTTTTTTTTTGTTATTTTTGCACTTTATAACACACCAGACCTACTTTAGAGATGAATAGCAACTCAATTTTATCCAAGTCAGTTTATAGAAACCCAGCCTCGTGGTGCGCATTTCACATCAAGGACCAAAAAGGTCGTATATACACATGGCCTCCATGAACAGATACAATCTTTCTTTTTTCTACGCATCCTCCGCATATGGAGTCCTGTACTATCATGTCCAAATATCCAAATATCCAAAAAGGTATCCAGAGCCATCCATGTACTCAATCAGAAGAATCCAGAGGCTATTCATAAATACGCCAAATACAATTACAAAGACTTTTAAATTCCCCCCATCTCAAAAACTCATAGACACGAAGAATTAAAAGAAAAGAAAATACTACCACGCTTCCAAAGTACCGATATATACCATCTCTAGTATCTATCGTCATACATTTCATTGTCTTCATATCCCATCTCTTCCGTTGGCTCTACCTCTGCCTCCGCAGAAGGGGCCTTGGGCTTCTTTCTAAAGCTGAGGAATTTCTTGATGCCAGTTGGCTCTGCTGCTTGGAACAGATCGTCCTTGGACGAGTATTCATAAAACAACTTGGGCACCAAGATTCGGTATGGCAGAGTGATACCTGTGGGATCCTTGGGGTTCACCTCCATGTTCAGAGAGATGTCCAGGCCACCTTCCAGGTTAACCTCGTGCCTCTCGGCTTGTTTCAATTCTTTTGTTGATAGTCCAGTAGGTGTCCGATGGAAAGGGCGCGGCACTGATGGGTCATCCACTTCGTGGCCACCAGCCGGGCCGGCATGGTAGTTGATGGTCTGCGCCCGTCGGGGCGTTTGTGCCGTGAATTGGGCTTCATCACCCGCCGAGAACTCATCGTAGTCGCTACCCCCACCCCCACGGAGGCCCGAAGGACGCGGCTGCCCCTGAGCTCGGTGGTCTATGTATCCGCCATCAAACTCGCCGCTCCATTGACCGCTCATGTTGCTTTCATCAAATCGACCTTGGCTGCCATACTGTCCATGATTATATGTCATGTCAGCCCTTTGCTGTGCCGCTTCTCCGCGGCCAAGTGACATTGTTCGAGTCACTCCTCCTCCGGGGCGTTGTTGATCCACCGAGTTTCGCCGAGAAAAGTTCTTGAAAAGACCACCTCCTCCGGAAATAGGAGGTCGAGGCCCCCGCACAGATTCTCGTGAAACGTCAAAGGGCTCCTGTGAAGTAGACTTACGCCGCCTAGATGAAAGTCTTCGGAGCAAACTTCCGCCTCCTCCTGGGCTTCGGCTTCTTCCTCGGTCAGACATTGGTGGCGTCGGCGGCGGAGTGCTGCCTGGGGTCCACATGCGAATAGAGCACCAGTTGCGATGAGGGAGAAGATTCTTGTTGTTCCTCGGCTTGCCATCAACGCCGTTTTGGAAAATCGGAATCATGGATTCGTCGGTCTGTTTGTCAAAGTGATGAACCTTGTTGCGCTTGTTGAGCATGTCGGCAACAATGTCCGGGGGCGGGCGATTGACGATGGCGGAAGATATAATGTTAGGCATGTACCTAGGGTCCTTATGCTTCGGTAGACCTAGCTTGGGGTTGGAATAGAACTGGCCAATGGCACCAAGGTGGACATCGCCGCTCAAGATGGTAATTCGCACAGATCGGTCGATAGCCAAATCTTGCAAATCCTCGATAATTATCGTGCGTTCTTTTTTATGATTCTTGGCTGTCCAGTGATCATTGAGATCGTCCAAAATCTCATAGCCACCGTCAATATTGTTCATATGTTTGCCAAGAACTCCCGTCCTACCAAGCGCTTTGACTGGACTCATCAACCTCGAGGTCAATCTGCAAATGTTAGTATGAGAAAGAACATAAAGGGGAAGGGATTTCATGATCGGTCACTTACATATTCTCCAGCCAGACCAGACGGGGATAGGCAATGGGAACACCCAAGAGCACGAGTAGGTGCTCCACCTGTCCGCGTCTGATCTCTGCATACATCCTGCTAGTAATCTTCTCCCATGTTTTCTCATCCAAGACGGTGTCTTCCGTTCTCTCCGTGCGGGCGTCAACGGCGAGCAAAGCAACTTTTCCACCCATCGACATATAGAGACTGCGGCTGACCTCTTGAATGTATGGGCCTGGTTGCTCACCCAAGATCCAGCTTGGTTCAGAGGTTTCTGTCTCCGTAACGATGCTTTGATGTTGGAAGAGCATGTAGTATTTGAAACCCACGCGCCCCAGCCCAGAAAATACTGGTGAGCTCATATCTGGGTGGGAATAGGAGCCGTATCCGTCGAATATGTCATGATCATCATACATGTTGACCATGGGGATTTGCGAGGTGGCCAGTCCGAACAAGCCTTGTGAGAACCACATGCAGTATCGCTCCAAGTAGAAAGACTCTAGCTCAGCCTGCAACTCGGGTGTGAAAGCTGCGTTTAGCTTCTTCTCGGCAACGTTAATTTGCAGCCACTCGTCAAAGAGCGGACTATCGTACGCTACGCAGTCGTTGTAAATCTGATCTCCCCCGCCAATCATGACATGGAATGGCTGTGTCTGGTGTGAGTTCAATACATCGCGCCACATGGGATCAGGTCCGCTCATCTCGTTTGAGTTGACGGTGAGACTGAAGCCATTGCAGGTATAAAACATCATGTTCATTGTTTGCCCGCGTGCAGGAACCCAGAAGGCCATGGCTGGACCACGGTTAATGCGATATGCGATCCGCTGTTGCTGTTCTCGAAGCTCAACCTCAACGTTGAACCGCCAGAACGTGCAGCCTTGTTCGGCATGAAGACGGAAGCCTCTTACGTCCTTGTACTTTTGCATCTTCTCCCCATCAATGTCCACCCGTCCTCGGCGGCTAGCAAATGAGCCAGGATAGTCGTTGAGCCCTTGCGGCAAAGGCTCATCAGGCGGACTCCTTGTCTTCTCAAACAAGCCATCCTCAGACTCGATATGCGACAAATCTCTGCCCTCTTCAAGGTGGTCCACGGGCCGAACATAGAGCGTCTCACCACGACGACCCAGCTTGGGATGCCCAGCGATGGGATCCACGTACTCTGGCGACAGTTCGCCGTTGACCTGGTGTGGAGGTGGAGGCAACAGTTCGACATCCTGCACGAAAAGCCGGAGCGTCGGCGCAATTTCATAGGATGACTCTGCGTCATTGGTGAAAATCATGACACTTCCTCTCCAAATCTCACGGTCCTGAATGGGCGCATTTGAACCCCGAGGCCTTGGCAGAACTTGCTCATGACGCAGGCCGCAGTATCTCAGAAGCGGGCCACATTTTAGGTACAACGGAGGTTTGAACCGAGTGGGTGCGCCATTCGTGTTGTCATACTCACCATCAAATGCTTCGGCCTTGCGCGGCCTCGTCGGCATGCTGCTGTTTCTTCTGTGATAGCCTCCTGACTCCCTGTCCAGCCAAGCGTTGTTCTTCTCTGCTAACCCAGCTGGAATATTACCACTAAGGTCGAGAAGAGTCCCGGAAAGAGTACCAACGGTGCCCTTCTTCCATTCATCCAGCCACTGGGGGGAGTTGTATAGACCATCACCAGGGTGCATCTCCTCTGGGTTCTTGAATACCAGTCTTGATTCGTGATGCTCCTCCAGCTCCTGGGGTTCATGTGGCATGTGCAGCATTTGTGGTTCTTGCGGTATACGCGTTGTCCGCGGTTCCTGTGGCATGTGCAACATTTGCGGCTCCTGCGGTATACGCGTTGTCCGCGGTTCCTGTGGCATACGCGGCATGTGTGACTCCTGCGGTTCCTGGGGCTCCTGTGTATCCTCTATTAGATCATGGTTCGTCTGATCTTCCAAGCTCTTTGCTGCCGGGTTCGACTGTGGAAAGCGTCCTCGGGCTTTTTGACTCGCCTCGTAAATGATCCTGCCAATGGCAGCCGCAGGGGCATATTCAGCATTAAGCCCTCTCTCTTCCCGAGCATAGATGGGCTCGGTAGCTCGCCGCTGCATAGCCTGAATATCTGCTTCGGTAGCAGACTGGGAAGCCCTCTTGACTTCCGGCCGGGCATGCGTTTCGTCGTTTACCGCAAGAGGCAATGGGGCCGGCTCTCTGTTGCGTCCTTGTTGTGGTGCTGCTCCTGCTGCGGCCTTGGGAGACGGGGTCGGGTCCTTGTATTGAGCCTGGGCAGGCTGCGATACCGGTGGTAATCGTCGTTCGGCCTCAACGCGTATCCGGTGCCAAACGTCTGCAGGGGGCTCCTTTCTTAATTTGTTACTTCCACTGCGCGTCAAGGAAAAGCCGCTGGATTCCTTGGTGGGCTTGTTCACTTCGGCGTCCAGAGGCTTCGCTTCGCGCCAGATGTCGCGTTCACGGAAGCTGAGATTGCGTTTAGGAACATCGGCTTCTGGAACAAATTGCCTCTGATCCATACTAGCCCGAGGCTGCTGGGAAGCCTCTTGGCTGAAGTATCGGCGTTGATCATCGCGTATGGGTGGTTGGGGAAGTTGCCTTGGTTGGTGATCTTCACGTACAGGTGGTTGAGGTAATTGTCTTGGCTGACGCTCCTCGCGCACTGGTGGCTGCGGTAGTTGTCTGGGCTGACGGGCGGCATCCTGATTCTGGCGGTAGTATTGATCTTCAGCCATTCGTCGTGGGGGGGATACCGGTTGCGCGCTCGAGTCTTTTGGGGAGATAACATCTCGCTGGGGCGTTATTCTTTGGGCTACCGGGGTAGTTGACTCAATTGCTGCTGGAGGCTGGTGTTGGCGTTGGCCAGGAGCTGAGGGCGAAGACTGGTAGTCGACAGTTTGAGAACGGTTTTCGGCAGCTTCAGTGGCAGCTCTCTTCGCAGCTCTCGCTCTAGCTCGTTGTTCCGCAGCTTCTACTCGTGCCCTCTTTTCCTCTTTGGTCATGCTGTCGAGCGTCAGCTCAAGCCTCTGGAGGGGTGATCGATGATCTGCCAACTTTTTGCGCCGTTCGGTCTGTCCCATCGTCGCGCTTCTTTGAATCTGATTCGATGCCATGGTATCTGTGCGGGCAAGTCCGTTATCAACAAATGGCTGCGGTGCGCCAAATTGACTGTCTCGCTGGGGTGTGGTATATTCATTGTGGCTTATGTTCTCAGCCTGAGTCGCAGGCTGTCTCACAAGTTGGGCAGATGTTGATTGTGAGGGCTGTTGATACGGCCCGTCTGTGTAAGGATCGCCATAGTTTGCGTTTGGAGGCGGCTGTCGAATTATTGTATCTGTGGCAGAAGGAGCTGGAGAGATGGCTTCGTATTCGTCTGGGATGCGATTTGACCGTCGATCTTGCCTCTCATATCCTTCATATGTTTGCTCCTGAGGAAATCCAAACCCACGATACGACGCCGGCCTGGGAGCCAGGCCTTGGTATTCAGCTGCCGACGTTGGGGAGTTGGGGCTAAACGTTGTCTCGGTGGGAGCCTCGGTGTAAGTTGTCTGGATTGAGGTACGGTTCGCTTTACGTTGCGGCTGAACGTCGAGCGAGCGTCGCTGGTCATTTTGCGCGAATTCATTGGTGTAATCTGCCGAGACTCGTCGGCTCTGGATGCCCTTGGGCTGGGGCAATGCACCCCAATACGGCGCAGACATGGTCGAGGTTCTTGGAGATTAGGATATAGTGAAAGCAGCACCAAGCATTAAGGTAGGCTCGCGCCTAACACGGGGCACGGGGAGTTGACGGTTACCCGCACGCTGAGCTCAAACACGACACGAAAAGGTGTATTGTGCCGCGATGGAAACTCCAGAGAGATGATTCAAGACTCGATTTACCCGAGAAACAACAGGCGAAGGGGAAAGGATGCCTCGATCAGCTGGTAGGGCTCATGCAGCTGTCCAGGCTGTCGTCACCGTGCTCGTACACTACCAGGACGAGTATGCAAAACAGAAACGCGCGGCCTGGAGATGCGGGCAGATGCTGTCGTTGCTCCTTTTGTTTGCGATGAATGTCAGTCAGCGCAAGGGGAGGAAAAGATTTCCGTCGGGTTGCTGGCACAAGCTACTCAAAGGCCCGTCCGCGAGCCAGGGTATGGAGTGGCTTGGGTGCTAGATGATGTCTGGACGAGTCGACCAGCCTGCCCAGGGCCTGCGATTGGAGCCCAATTGATCGAGCGGTGGGACGAATAAACGCAGAGCCTGCGATCGAACGAAGAGGCGGTCGGAGCTGCAGGTCGAGGTGGAGGAGCTAGTGGAGGCGGCCAGGAGCTCGCGAGAATATGGGTGGCTGGACGAGATGCTTGAGCAGCGGTAAGATGCAAGGCACCGGAAGAGAGGCCACGCAGTTGCTGCGGCTGAAGACCAGGGAGCAACGGGGCGGAGCTGAAGATGGCTGGATTTTGATGGATTACTGCTGCAAGGACTCCACGGCAGTCTCGATTCCCTTTTTTGAGCTGGAGATGAGAGGGGATGGAGTATCAAGTGTTTAGTGGCGAGACAGCGAAGTAGGTGCTGTGCCTGATGGCATACCGCTACAGCTTAGCCGCCAAAAGGTCTGGTGGTTTAGAGCTGCCAAGTGCCATCAGCAATAAGCCCGTCCCCTTTTTTGTTTTCCCTCCTCCCCAAAGCCGAGCCGAGTTTCCAATGCTGTCATTCATTCAATTAGCATCTGCGGGCTGGGCCGAGCAGGAACATGAGTCTCCACAACGATCATGGGCCGTTTGGCGCCATCTTGGTTTGTCTTACTGCTAGCAGCCAATTTGATAGGCCCTTGTCAATTCGCGGGCGCCAGCCACCAGCCACCAGCCACCTGTGGATTGGGATGGGAACAGACCTCCTCCAAACCTCCCAACGATGCCCAGGAGATTATCCTTGGCAGGATGGAGGGAGGGCTTCTCTCGAACTTTGGTTTCATTCGCCATTAGAGACACAAGCAAAAAAGGAAGGAAAAAGAGCAAAAAAAGAATTGCTCTCAGGGCACTGGAGATTTGCTCCCGGCAGGGCTTGAACCTGCGACCTTCGCATTACCAAGACTGGGCTGTGAAGCTCAAGTATTAGTACGAAGCTCTAACCAACTGAGCTACGGAAGCCCTGGATTAGTCATCAGATGACTCCAATTGTTGATGGGGACCTGCTAATGCTGCATTATGACCCCTATGCCAAAGTGCTGGATTTGGATATGAAGATATGAAGTAATGTCCACCACTGACTTGAAAGTTGAAAATCTGGTTGTGGATTAAATTCCAGGTTCTCAAAATTCTGAAAGCTTCTTTCTTCCGAGATGGTTTGCTATTGTAATCTTGCATGGCTCAATTCTCCGTTTTGAAGGGCTGTCTCTATGTTAGTGGTCATAAAATCTCCAAACATAAGGTAGCTTTTTAGGTGTAGACGGATAGATACAATATATATAAACTGATGCTTGCTAATAACGTTAGAGGCAATATGTTCTATCATGAAGAGTAAGACTCGATTCGCCGCTTCTGGAGTTGTTAGTTGGCAATAAAAGGCCATCTTAACCGCATAGTAAACTGAAAACCCCTGCAAAACACCAAAGCCTATTGAAGAAAGATCACATCTTAGCTAACTGAGCAGCGAGCTCTCTAATCTTGCTCTTAAGAATTACATGAGCCCCGCTCGAGGGTACGTCGCCAGTGTGTATAGCTCCCACATTAGATAGCACTGATATTGCGCAGTCTCCCCCCTCCTTCCACCATAGAGCACCCGTGAAGCCCAACACGCCGCCAAAGTGGCCTAGCCAGCCCTGAGCCTGAGAGTCCCTCATTCTGAAGAGTCCATGGCCCATATCGGAGGCTTCGTTCGAAGTTGGTCGCCACATCTTCATAGTAGCAAGCGATTCCTCATTGAGCAGCTTTCCATCTCGAACGGCAGTGGCGAACTTGACAAGATCAGACGGCGTGGAAACTATGCCACCGGCTGTCCACTCGACGGAAAGATTAGATGAGCTGCAGTCGATGAGCTTACCTTCTTGAAGCTCAGGAAAAGCTGAATTTATTCCTGCTGTCTCACGATATTTTTCTGTGGCAAAGTGATAGCGGTTTGTCATTGTGCCCTGGTTCTGCTCTTCAAACCCTTCTAGAAATGTATGGTCCATGCCAAGTGGTTCAAGAATTCGTCGACGGATTTCGGCTTCTGCTGTGTTCTGCGTAATCTTTTCAATCATAAAGCCGAGAAGCTCGTAGTTGGTATTGGCGTAGTAATAGTTGCCACGATCAGGGGCGGTCAATCTTGGGCGGCGAATGTAATCAAGAGGCTCGACCTTAGTCCATTTGTGCGTTGGATCCAACTTGCTGCCACGTCCAGCCTTAAGCCAGGTTGGGTCATCTTCCCAGTTGTCAATGCCCGTTTCATGACTCAAGAGCAGTTCAACGGTGGCTTCGGGGGCGTTATCAATGTCATGGTATATGTCTGAGTCCAAAAGCTTGCTGACCGTGTCCGACAATTGCAGCTTTCCCTCTTCTATGAGCTGGAAAATAACCACGGCCGTGAATACTTTGGTGATGCTGCCGACGCCAAATAAGTGACTGGGTGTGATAGGCTGCCGGCTCTCCAGGCTCGAAACACCGGCAACAAAGGTCCAGTGTCCGCGAGCTGAGGTTATCGCAGCGGAGAGACCAGGTACTCCAGTCGCGACGCTTTCCTGGAGTATCGCATCGATTTCGGCGAGACAGTCTCCTTGAGTAGTATCCTCGGGAGCCATTGACGCTGGATTCAAATCTTATATCTTTCGGTAATTCTTCACTAGTCCCTAACGTAGGTAGTTTCCTTGAGGTGTCGATTCTCTTGCGACAATGCATGCCGCCCCAGACCAAGTTCGTGCAGTTATATTTGTATTTTGTCACATCAAAGTATACTAATGTGCGGTAAAGGTACCCATGTGGTTTGTTTCCGCAACAGGCGTCATGCATAGGTAGGTATCATCGTCAGAAAATAGGTTAGCACCTGGCGATTATTAATATTGACCCTCCCGTTTGTTCACTTCAGTCATCCCATAAATATTAGGGGAATCCACTTCTGAGATTTCTGATAATACTTGTAGAGGGCGTAGCACCTGGATAACAATTGTAACATGGCTCGTATAGGGCGTGGCATACTACAAAAGTACCGTCAGAAGGGGATCAAAACTCAGGCAATATCTACTAATATAAAATTCATATGTGCTTACATTTCAGCATCAGCACACTGCAACAGACGGATATTAACAAGAGGGAGCGCCAGAATCTACATCTTACCGCCAGCGACACTCACGTTGGCACATCGGCGTCGGATAGCAGTCACGTTTTTGACTCCCAGAGCAGTTCCGCTTTCAGCAGCAGCCAGCCACAGATCCATGGAGGTAATTATAAATTCAATGGAGGTCAGAAGCCCTACAATAGTTTTGAGCAATACTGGAGCTTTTCAGGAAAGAATAGTCGTGATAGGTAATGATAAGGCGGACGCTCGGCTTTGCACATGATGGTCTCAAGATCTGGCCATCAGGATGACAAAGTGGGCTCGTAGATTCAAATGAGACACAATGCCGATTGCCAAACACTTCGGGCTTTTATTATATCTCATGAATTTGCAGGCGGATATGCTGAACTTAACTAAGTATAGCTGTCTGTATTTACGAGGTACCTATCACTGCAGGTAATGTGGTCCAAACTTCCAATGTTATCTGTTGAGAATCACATGTGGCTACAGGGGATCCCCTGCGTCAAGCCGTAGCTGCCCCAGTCGCCGTTTGCATTAAAGGACCTTGTATTCCTGCTTGTTAATAGGGAGTTTCACTCCTAGATAGCTTCGTCCGTAGAAAAGTAGAAATAGAGGCCAATTTTCACATTATCTATCACCACACCCCCGTTGAAGCAATACTACCACTCGGCCTTGTAGCTCTTGAGCTATGTTTAATTTTCTATGCAATACTAGCAATATCTTTGGTGACATCCATCTCGAGGCGGCGCCTATCTTTAAGCAAGGCTACTGTTTCTCTCCCTAAAAGCACATTGTTCGACGCGGCTTTTATAATTCCTTCTGTTATCTTAAACTCGTGACCGCGTTTATTGAGGAAAAGAGTAATTAGTTTTGACGCATCAAAACGCAATCGTGCTGCGACTTCAACAATATCTTCTGTAACCCTGAATTCATGACCGCGCTTGTCAAGAAACATAGTTATTTTCTTTAACCCGTTGGGAGAACCCAATGCTGTCCTCGCAATATCCTCTGTGATTTTAAACTCGTGGCCGCGTTTGTCAAGGAGCAAGGCTACTAGGTTGGGGTTGGCATTACTGACTGCGGCTTTGACAATATCTTGCGTGATCTTAAACTCGTCACCATACTTCTCAAGAAGTAGGGTCAACATCCACTTTCCTCGATTCTCTGACGCCGCTTTGACTATATCTTCTGTTATTTTCATCTCGTTACCACGCTTGTCCAGGAGAGTGGCCATCCAATCAACAGATGCCTCTTTCATTGCGGCTATCACCAAGCTCTCCGTAATTTTGATCTCATGAGCACGCCGCTCGAGAAGAAGAGATAGCTTTGCTGCTGCTTGCATGTCGTCCCTAGAGGCACCTATAGCCGCTATGACATCTTCCGTAATCTTGATATCAGTGCCCCGTTCATCAAAGAGCAGTGACAGAGTCTCGACTGACCCAAATTCCGCTGCTTGTTTAATCACCTCTTCAGTAATTTTGACTTCATTTGAACGCTTATTGAGGAGAAAAACTGTGGCTTCTGCTCCGCCGCGAAAATTTGCAACTGCCCGGTTCAAATGAGATTGCGTGATCTTAATCTCGTCGCCACGTTTGTCAAAAAGTAGTGCCAGTATTGCCGACGGATTCGACAGCTTTAGTGCGGTGTAAAGGTCATAACTGGCGACCCTCACTCCGCTATCAGGTCTCAGGAGGACCTCCATCGCCTCGAAGCTTCTTTTTTTCATGGCTGTATAGAGCGGGGTTCTGTAGAGGCCGACTTTTTTGTTAACATTCGGATGCTCATGCGCCATCATGTATTCTACAACGGCAGCCAGATTAAAAAAAATTGCAAGCTGAAAATCTGGCCATTTATTCCAATAGTCCCCATTGGGACCTAATTTCCCGGAGCCATTGATCCAATTTCTTGTCTGTGGTGCAGATACGCGACAAAGGCTGCGCGCAAGCTTCCGATTTCTATCTGTAGAACCTGCGTCTTGCAAATAAAAGTGTGAAAGCCAACTGTTAGAGGCGTAAATGAAAAATGGATATTTTTTGTCGAATTCAGCTCGAAATTTTTTTCCGAAATCTTTCTCAACGTTCGTCTCAGGTAAAGCATCAGCCATTAGCAAGTAATTCATGCAGGCTCTAGATAAGATTCCATGTGAACTTGATAAGTTCAGTCGCCCCTTCCACGCTCCTGATCGTTCTGGGTGAAGTAGAAATTCTCTAGCCGTTTGATGGATAAACGATAACTTAGAGTCGTGAATGCTGATAAAGAGGCCGCATAAGTTTCCTGGCGTTGTCTTAAATCTGTCTTGCGGCCATAAGTTTTCCTGTAGCTTTTCATGCGACGAAAACTCATCCCCTAATACAAGTGTAAGGGCATAATTAGCCTCATTAAGAGTTAAAGGGCGCTCGGCAGCCAGTACAATCTGGAGCAGAGCCTCGACCTTTCTCCCGTCTTGACTTCTGGAGAGAATCTTCTCATAGGCATCAGATACCGTAGACGGGAGCTTAGACAGGAACTCTTCCATATCCGGTCTTCTGCTATAAGTAGCTATATTTTTCTCAATAATCTCTATTGTCAAGTATAACCAGAGATATGTTCTGTTTTCCATACTCTTAAGTTTCTCAGCAATCTTGTTCCGGTCTTCGGCTGAAAAACCCCCTGTGATATGGTGTACCTTGACGTCGATAACAAGATTTATTTCTTGGGCTATCTGCCCGGATTTGTCATCGCCATCAAAATGCAAATAAGCGGAAGTTGCAGTCAATCTATCGAATTGCATTTTCAAAGTCTCATAGGGGCGGCTGGTGATGAAGAACTTTAACTTCATGGGAGTGGCTGAGTTGGTGTGGCGGTATAAGTCCCAGAGCTTGTTGATCAAGCCAATCCCCTCGTTCTCCTTGCATTCATCCAGAGCATCAAGTAGACAGATAATTGGGAGTGGGGATAAATTTGCGCAATCCACCAAGATTCGCCACAGCTCGTCCGTTCTCTGCATTAGATCTTGACCGTACGTCTTGTGACTTGCCAGAGCCCTTGCCATGAGCTGAGGTATATGGATAAAAAGCTGATGTAGTATTGCACAGAGAGCATGAGCGTTATCCATTTTGCCCTCACCGCCATCTTTAAAAAAGAAATAGCAAATAATGCTTTCAGACACAGTAATAGTTGAGGATGAAATTGTAACTGTCGTCTCTGGATTTAAATGGCCCTCATCAATTAGGGACTTTGATAAGACTGATTTCCCGCATCCAGGTCCTGCAGAAACCCAAAGAAGGTCTCCAGACTTGCTCTCCCGCCAATTGTGAAACCGTTCATCTGTTAAGAACCACATGCATGTTCGTGGTACCCTCTCTGGATTTATGTTTTTGTATCTCTCGTAGTCTCCTGACATACTCGCAAGATCACCCAGTAGCTCCCGTTCTTTCTGGTCTTCTCTATCTTTCTTCATCTCCTGGAGAATCTCAATTCGTAATCTCTGGATTTCTTGCAGCTGGTCATCCATTTTATCTTGGATAATTTCTTTGTGTACCTTGTCAACCAGGGAGAGGCACTTATCATGACGCTTCTCGATTGATTTTATTGCTTCATCCCAATCATCTGACCCCGTCATGCTCTGCCAGGCACGTGAATGCTGAGCTTTTGACAGGTGGCATATCACTCGAGCTTGGTACTCGATGATGAAGGAGTATAGTTCGACCAGGAGATCCTTGAGGTTCCGATAAAAATTCTGATCTGACGGCCTGAAGTAGGTCTCCTCGCAAAACTTCCAAAAAATTTGCATGTCACTTATTGAGCTGAAGCCTTTTAACATGCTATCATTGTATTTCGTGCCACTTATAAGAAGCTGAAAACTGTAAGTAAAGTAAATAATGATTACTGTGAGCTGTTTATTTACCGGAAGAAACAGTGAAACGCCAGACCAGGCTAAGGCAGCATAAGGCTGTGCGCTTACTGCCGATTTGACGATTGAATCGGACCAGATCAGAAACTTTGCCAGCTTCTCAATCTGTTCTCGCATCGCAACATCGCGCCCCAAGATCGAAACCTGTATTTGTTTCTTCTGCCGCATTTCTAGTAGTTGTTTCACATAAACTCCGACGTCGTGTGGATCCGAAAAGCTCTTGGTGGCGACGGGAACACCTTCCAATGAAGCTATGTGCTTCTCATAATCCCCCATAAGATCCTCTTCGCGCTTCTTGGCGAGCACATAGGCCCGAGCCCAGAGGTCATTGTTGTCATCAGATAAAGAATCGGCTGAGTTGGTTGCTGCTGAGGGACGAGGAGACTGAATTTCATCATTGGGGGGCTGTGGAACGGATGGGATGACTGGGACGATCAATTGGGCAGCTATCAGCGTGGCAGGTGGGATTTCGGCAATAACAGAACTTGGAGTCGTGGCATGAGGCAAAGCTGAATCTTGGTTTTCGACCGTGGGCGCTGGAGCAGAAGAAGCCTCGCTATCCCCTTTCCATTTGCGCTTGATGGAAGCTTTTATTTTTAAGAAGGATGGCATCTTGTTTTAAATAGCCCAGAGTGCTTTGAGGCTTGTGGAATTTCTTGTAGTAGGTACCGAGCAATGACTACATAGGGATTGAGTGTGGTTTTATGATGATGGTGTTATGTGAATGAATACATGTAGTAATATACATGTACATAGGTAGGTATACTGCTGGTGCCCAATGAGTGCCCGACGAACCCATGCATGCAGGGGATAATCTGTCGACCTCCGGATTCAAGCATATGGAACAAAGACAACTCCGGGCGCGTTTCTATAGGATTGAATTAAGTGGCTAAGTATTGACAAAATCATCTGCTCCGGCTCTATAACTCTCTGTTTTTGGCTACCTATACAAACTATGTCTACCTATCCTAAACTCCAGTTGATATCCTTATTGCAAAGTGAAAACAAATTTGCAGATTACAGATCGTTACGTCCACGACCAACCAGTATTTACAACACTATACTGAGTGTGCACCTCACTATATCGAAGAATCATACCAAACCACCACTTCAAACTTCGGAACGACAGTCGAATCGGCAACAGCATCAATTCACCACGCGTTCCAAAGACACTAACCCAGGCGCTGAACAGCATCAGACCCAAAACCCCCACGAGGCAAAGCATCGCTACTAGCCGTATAGCGTTCATCAGCAGCGACAAAAGTCCAATCGGAGAAGACGAAGGAAACCTGCTGTCGGCATGACTCTGCGGAGAGAACGCAATGTTATCGTCCCAGTCCGCGTAAAGCCCGGTATATGTGACGACATGCGGCTGCATCACCTCGTACGTCGCCGTGCCAGCGAAAAGGCCTTTGACTGCGTGCGCATGTCTCGTGATTTTCGGTGCCGTCGAGATCATGACGCGCGTGCGACTTCGAGCATCGTGTGTATCACCACGGCTATCTGAAGGCGTCGTCTTTTCGTCTCCAACGCAGAGAAAGCTGTGTCGATATGCCTCGCCGGGCTGGACCCATTCGAAAACAGTAATCTTGGGAGACAGCCTGATCGCGAGATTGAGCCACCCTGCAAGAGCGACGATGTTGTGTAGCGCCTGATACGATGATGGAGATGGCGCGTCTTCTCCGAGGCCTACATAAAGAGGTGAGAGCAGTGCTACGATTTGGGCGGTGATTTTGTCTACGCGTTTCCAGAACAGAGGTGGAACACCGCCTGTTGCTTCAAGATAGACGCGGTTGGTGTCTGCCCGAAGGGCTGTACGTCGGAAGCCTGGATATTTTGCATGTGTTAGCCGGAAATCGCGTCTCGAACAAAGTATTGCCGCCGAGCATTAACATACCCTCGATATTGATCATGGAACTATCCTCTATGCGCAGCACTTCCGCATGCTCCGGTCCAGCGCCAAACAGGAGATCAGAAAAGACGTGCTTTTCTAAAACCATCATCATCACACCCGACAAAAGGGCACATCGATACGGCCGGGACTTGAGCAGCTTCTCCCACTCCCCATCCGCGCCTGGGCGAGCAACCATGCGAGCAAAACTCAGAAATTCCTTGGGATGCTTCAGCGTCCAGAGCGATTTCTTTGAGCTGGCCGCCTTTTTACAGATGCCATCCTTGAGGAATTTATTGATTTCGGAATAAAGCAGCTCGAATGCTTCTTGGTGACCTTCATCAGGTATTTCTTCCAGGAGCTCGGAGAAGGGGAGCTCGCGCTGTCTTGGCTGGAGGGATTTGAGCTGGCGAGGCATTCTTGCAGATAGTCTGCTGCTGTGTCTGGTACTATGGCTGGTCGGCATTGCGTTAGAAACTTAAGCTCAGCTCAAGTTCAGGAGTCTATGATAATTAAAAAAAAAAAAAAAAAAAATAGAGGTGGAAGGGTGGATGCAGCCGTCTACTCTTATACATGTGGTGATATTCGGTGACCTGCAGACTAGCGGTCAGACATGCTGCATCTTCTAATGCTGTACTATCTAGGGTCTGTTGGCAACTTTCTAGAGACCGCGTCTTTCACATGCGGACGCGTTCAATTGTTCAGAATGAATTCTATTCATGGCCAAGTAAGTACGCTTCTTTCATCGAATTGGGGTCTGTTCATTCAGTGGCATTCAAAAAAGAAATTGTGCATAGATGAACACTAATCATTGTTGGCATAAAAATAAACCGTCAAGAGGGATAAAGCCAGCTTTTGAGCCAGTAAAAAAACATTGTCATGAGAACACACGTCTTTATTTCGAAAAATCTTCAACTGGCTTTTAGCCACCCATGATGCTGCTGCTGCTACTCTCTCACTAATACTGCTAGACTGAAAATGGCCATTTGCGCTTTCATAGACTCAAACTCCTACGAGATCCACACATACCATCATATATGATGTCAATCATTTGTAATATATGAAACGGAGGAAAGAAAAAAGAAATTGGTATTGTCTGGTGTACAGATATTGGGAAAATTTTAGGCTTTATAGATTAAAAGTGCTCCTTCCAGAAGCGGAACTCGACTTCGCGTGCCGTAGCAGCCTTGCAGGCAGTCTTGATATCACGAGCTAGAGAAATGGCAAGTTAGCTTAGATCAGACTCAAAGGGCGATATGCTGGAAACACTAGTACATACCTGCAACAGAAGGACCGCAGAAGTAAACACCGACCGTCGTCTTCGTGCTACCCTCCAGACCGCTAAGATACGTCCTGTCGAGAATACCGTCACGCATAGTTCTGAAGAGACGAGCAAAGTTGGGTCGGCCAAACTGGGTCCGTGACTTGAGCTCAGTGAGGGGATCCATGTCGGCACCCACGCTGTTCAGCACAATGTTCTGAGCAGTGTCCATGTCTAGTCTCTGGGTGAGATAGGTGTGGATCTTAAGGAATTCAACGCCAGAGCTTCCAGGGACACGAGCAGCCTCGTTAGACTGCTCTTCGAGAGAGGACAGCAGTGTCTGAAACCATTCGAAAGAGCCGGTATCCTTGCAGACCCAGATGAACTCAACACGGCGAAGACGAGTGGGAGGGTTGGGAGAGTTTCGCAGATGCCAGATGTTCTTCAGAATGGAGGCCCAAGGAGTGACACCAATACCAGTTCCGATGAGGACAGCAATTTCGTTCTCAAAGACGTCCTCAGCCGGAGCTCCGTAGGGACCATCAATGCGCAGAGCAGGCATCTGCTGGCCGTTTTGCAGAGCAACTTCGTACATACCCATAGGGTCGACACCGTCGTAGAACTTGGCTTGAGCGGCACCAGCACCAAGGGCATCTCCCAGCTGGCTGGTGAAGTCACCGACCTGGCGAACGTGGACGGAGACATAGGGATCGAATGGGCACGAGGTGATGGTGAAGGGGTGCCACTGGTACTTTGAAATGGATGGCACCTGAAGGAACAACCACTGACCAGCCTTGTACTTGAAGGAGGGCTTGTTGAACTGGATCTCGACGACGTCATAGGGGTGTCGGATAACACGAGTAATCTTGGTCTCACGACGGGCACGAACCTCGCGATACAGACGCTCAATCAGGTAAAAGCCTCCAGTGAAGAGCTCCCATCGCCATCCGAGATAACCAATGCAGTGCGACCAGTACTGCTCACCGTCAAATGGCGAGAATCCATTGGCGGTATCACGGACGAAGCAGCCAACGGTGTGCGTGTAGAGAGCCAGGAAGAAGGGGATGAACAGGTGGTGAGTGTACCAGAAGGTCTCGAAAGATTGCTGGCGGATACGGGCATGGGCAGTGGTATACATGAGCAGCATGCAGAGGAGCATGACGTGACCGGTGATACCACCGGGCTGGCCGTAGTGAATCTGCAGAGCGGTAACGGGACGAAGCTGCTTCAGCTCGACATTGTAAAAGTTGACGTAATGGGCTGAGGTGTGGCAGATGCTGAAGAAGAGCAGCGAGTAGGCAAGCTGGCGGTGCATCCACAGATTCTCATCAAGGGGCAGGAAGCGGATCTTGGGTCGGATCCAGCGCATAATGGTTCGGCAGACCGGGAGCAAGATGAGCATACAGTCGACGCTGAGAACCAGACCAGCACCTCGAGAGATCCACACAGAGTATTTCAGTGTGTTAAGACCTGCCAGTCTTATATCGGCGGCTTGTTTATACCTGGCGAATTGTCAGCTGCTTCAAGCTTCAACAGGGCCTGTCACTCGGTGTCGAAACTCACCATCCATATGCGAAAATGCCAAAATGAAATCCCCAGAAGAGAATGTGGTAGAAGAACTTCTGGATAGTGAACTGCTTGCGGATCAGTTCGCCGTATGTGAGTTGGCCAGCCATCTTGGGTGAGTCGTTTCGAGTTTCCTCCTCTTGACAGTTGAAGCCTTTGAAATTAAAATGTCGACCTGCGACAATGCTGAAATATTATGATACGACGCCCTTGGGACCACCCAGTGCACGCAGTTCCCCAACTCTGGACAGCGATATTATCCTCCCTCGACTTTCCAAAAAAAGAGACACCGATTCCCAAGTCGACTTTGGCTCCACCCCAAGTAGGATGTTCAAGGCAGAATAGAAAATGTACTAGTTAAAATCGGAGACGCTGGAAAACGAAGGTTGAATAAAGAGTGTAAAGAGTGACCTGATCCAGCAGTGGATAGAAAGGAAAGGCCCAAAGGGACGTCCGTAGAAGAGAAAGAAAAAAAATGGCTGCTCTTTTGGCCCGCCTAACGACAGCTGGGGGAAGAAGGAAAAGAAGAAGCCAAGAATCTGGGAGTCGCCGAGTGATAAAGAGGGCCGCTGGTCGACCTAATCGGCGTGAAACACGGACAGGCTGGAGAAGTCGGGGATGGATCCGAAATGGTGGCTCCGGCGTCCTTCCTTTGACTTCGGATGCTGAGGTTCCCTGTAGCATGAAACTCTAGACCCCTGCAGCTGCGAAGCGATCCGCCAAATGACACAGTGAGCGCTCGCGGGCCGGTAGCATCGGTCGCTGCAGCAGACGCCAGGCTATTCCCTCTGCGACCAGCACTTGCGAGAGCTGCGATTGCGGTTTAGGGCCTGGTTGAAGATCACGGCGCAAAAGTGAGACTCTCGTGGAGCGGATTGTGCGACGGCGAGTGTGAGAGCAGGACCGAGGGGTTGCTGTAGCGGCGTTTCGGGCGCTGGCTCAGGGGGCCGCTGGGAGTGGCCGAGGGGTGTGTGTGTTTGAGAGTCTGGTCAAGCTTTTCTGCACTTTGACGGTGCTCCGCGCTGTAATGTTTCAACAGGAGTGCCCGTGCAAATGCAGATGCAGATGCAGAGATGGAGATTGCAAATGCAGCAGAAGCAGGAAGTGGAAGATTTGGACAGGACCGGCAGCCCAGGCGGTACAAGTAGGTGGTACAGCGCTCTTCAGGCCTGTGCCTGGATTCAATGAAGTCACCTGCAGGGCCCTAATGCCATTCCCCCGCTTCTCCGCTACTTTGTGCTGCTCAGACTCTGCTTTTTTGCACCATAAATAGGAACATTGAATTCATCACATCGAGAGCCGCCGGCCATCTGTGCACTTGCATTCTCAAGATGCGCTCTGACTGGTCTGACCGAGTTAGTCAGTGTGCAGCAAGGCGCGATGCCAGTCCTGATGCGGCAACGGCCCTGAGGCTCGGCGCTTAAAACACCAGATGGCTGGCCAACAAGAGGCTAGATTTGTGTCCCCTGAGCTAGCTGCACGGTGATGGACTGCTAGGGCTCTCGAACCCCTGTCCGGTGTGGACGCCTTTGCTTGCCACGAGGCTGGTCCGAATGCCTCCATTGATGCATTGATATCTGCTCCTCTGGGCGACCTAAAACAGCGTATCTGGTGATATCAGCTTGCTGAACGGACGACTTGAGCTGTGGAATCGAACCATTTTGCAATGCTGTAACAGCAATGCCTCTCAGTCAGTCGATGGCATTGTCGCCAAGACCAATCATCTGGGGTAAGCTTGATTTAGCTGACACTCCTGCCAAGCTGTTCCTTTGTTTGTGTTGTCGATATATCACTTCAATGATGATTGGTCTCGGCACCTACAGTAACACCAACACGGACGGATCAGTCTATCCGTGGACTTAACCTTAGGAATAACTGTCATGATCAGGTTTCGTATCCAGACCTAAAGCGTCGCTACCGGCTATCTGGTGCGTACCAGGTTAGGCTACTCCTAATATCCATTTCTCCTTTCCCCATTTTCGGCCGAGAGGTAGAGATTTAATGCTTCCATCTGAGATGATCCATCTTGCTCAAGCACTACCTACTGATGGATTCTAGTACGGTTCTGGTTGCCTCTGCGTGCTGTTTACCTCCTGGAAACGGCGGAGTTGACAAAGATAAGCTATGGACTTCAAACTGAAACGAGTAGCAACCTAAAACATTAGCGCTCGTGATAGATGGACGCCCTGCACTTTTTGCGCACGGAGGTTTTGGTAGGTCCCTTGAATTTAGCGCAGCTCCTGCGGCCCCTCCCTACCGCCTTTGAGGCCTTCATGTTGGTCCCTGCAAGTGAGCGGGCATTGGCGAGGGCGGCTGTTTGCGTTGGCAGACGTAGTATCGAGATTTTGACGGGAAACATTCATGCGATGATGAAAGAATCGTACGATTTTTTTGCAAAGCTCCCCAATACACTCACGTGGCGGGATCCAGCAATTTGGCTATAAAACGGTTGCCTTCGCATGCTTAAACCGGTCTGTTACTCTGTTTTGCGACCTTTGGCCATTCCGACTTGCTTCCCAGACATATCGACCGCCCATTGCTACGCACGCAGCACTGCTCACGACGACAAGCCGAATACGAAGTACAATGTACAGATTATAGCGTGTAAGAGAAGGACGAGGAGGAAGCGTCAGGCCTTCGTGCGGCAGGACGCAAAACACACCCCGAGATGCTCGTCGCCTATTAGACCAGACGCTGGACACGACTTGGTCACTCTCGATGCGCAGCCGGTCCACAATACTGTCACCTTACTCGAGCAATGCCTGTCGACCTGAGGATGATCAGGGCGGCGTCGGCTCAAATGGCCTCCGGTCACGACGACAAGGATTGTACTCAGTAGAGCTGCCAGACAAAACCGATGGCAGTGCAAATTCTTGGGGGGATCGAGTCTGGTTGAAGTGGTACCTTTTTTTTTTTTTTTTTGGCGCTTCCCAGCAGTTTCACATTTGCTCTCGCCTGGAGGATCTTGTCCGCATTTTATTGCGGTCGGCAGCTTGGTTTTCAGGCCTCGCATAAATGAATGACGTTCCCTTGTAAATTCAATGTCAATTGAAGCCAATCGTAATTCGCTGGGCTTTTTAGTTGTCTCAGCAATAGCCACTGAGCAGCAAGACCAACGTAATGGCATGAAGCAGTTCCCAGTCTATTCTGTGCTGCAATGTGGGGAGTGGCCAGTCTTGGAGACGGATGACGTAGTAGTGATAATGCCCAGCTCCAAGTCCGTCTTCATTCGCCATGCCGTCATCTGCTTGACAAGTAATCTGAGAGGCATCTAAACACTGTGCAGGTAAATATAAAGTAGATTTGAGCAAATTGAATGATGGTTAACACTCTTTTCACGCGTACGCCCGTGGTTTTCAAAAAATCTCCCGCCAATTGCGATGTGTAGAGCTTCATAATGGCTGGCAAGGAAGATGTGGAGCATGCCCGTCGCTACGAAGCTCCTTATAGCGAAAGACACCCAATCCCTACTATCTCGAAATATCGAGAGGAAAAGGAGGCCAGACAGCAAAATGCACTGAGGAACAATGCAGAAACCCCTGACCAGCGTCCTTCTCAGACCAAAGAAGGGGAAGCTTGGGATCACCATGGCGAAGCAGAAGATTCTCGGTCTGAGAGCGAGGCCCCGATCCAGGACACATCACAAGTTGATCCTGCCGCATTCAATCCACGAAAACATAAAAAGGATTCCAAGAAAGAAAGAGCTGAACGCGAGGTCACTGATCCCGTAACTCATCTCCCTGTGAAGATTCACGACTTCACCGACAATGCTCTCAAAGAATTGGACGTGAACGAGGATCCATTTGAACAGGCGAAAAGAACACTGAGTGGCATTGATGAGAAGAACAAGTCTGACGCCGAACTACGCAAGGAGCAAGACCGTTCACAAGGGAGACACGATGCGTTGATGAACCAGTTCCCGCCACCCGACCTTGACTTCTTACGCAAGGAAGTCCATGCTGCAAGCACACGCGGATTTTTAATTTCTCTAACCGGTGCATGTGGCATCTTGGTTGCAACCTGCGTGATTCGCGAAGTATTACTTACCGATGCGCAACAAGATGGAGGATGGGTAGCTGCTGCTCAACGACTATTACCATGGCTTGCTCTGATTATAGCAAGCGCAGGAGCATTTTGTGTCTTTATTTTCGGCGTCAGGGACTGGACTACTAAAAAGGTCGATAACGCCATCCAAGACGAGATCTGGCGCTCACAGCGCCGGCAGATGAAACACGAGACCAGGAAATATGAAAGAGAGACTACTTTGTGGCTCAATTCCTTGCTGAGCTCAGTGTGGCCGCTCATCAACCCGGACCTCTTTACCAGCCTGGCAGATACGTTAGAAGACGTCATGCAGGCTTCGTTGCCCAAATTGATTCGTATGGTCAGCGTGGAAGATATTGGCCAAGGCAGTGAGTCGCTGCGCATCCTCGGCGTCCGGTGGCTGCCTACCGGAGCAGCTGCACAAGCTGTTACGGAAGATGGGAAGATCATCTCCCATAAGGATGATGAGAGCCGCAACAGTACGGATCCGGACGGAGGTGAAGAGCCTGATAATCAAACCGACAAGTCAGCTTCTCGGGGTATGGCAGCAGAGGAAGGCGACTTCATCAACTTGGAGGTTGCGTTCGCATACAGGACACGGTCGACCAGCAAATCCTTCAAGGAGCGAAGCAAAGACATGCACCTCTACTTGGCCTTTTATCTGCCCGGAAACTTGAAGATCCCCGTTTGGGTTGATCTGCAGGGGGCAGTTGGTACCATGAGGCTGCGCCTACAGCTGACGCCTGACCCCCCGTTTTTTGACCTCTGTACTCTAACACTACTGGGCCAGCCAAAAGTGGATTTGAGTTGTGTGCCTCTGAACAAACATGCACTGAATATTATGGACGTGCCGTTCATTAGCAATTTTGTTCAGTCGGCTGTTGACGCAGCTATGGCGCAGTATGTCGCCCCCAAGAGTCTCACGCTGGATCTCAAAGATATGCTTGCCGGTGATGATTTCAAAAAGGACACCTACGCAAAGGGTGTTCTTATGATAAACATCAAGCGTGGTTATGATTTCAAAATGGGAGACTCAGGCATACCCCTCATCAAAGACTCTGGGTCAGATCCATATGTGTCTGTTGGATGGGCAAAATTTGGCAAAGTACTCTGGAGCACGCGCATTTTACTGGCTGAAATGGAACCATATTGGGACGAGACTTGCTTTGTGTTGGTCACCCCTGAAGAACTGAACATCAATGAAAGACTACGCATTCAGCTTTGGGACTCTGATCGGTTCACGGCAGATGACGATCTAGGACGAATCGAGGTTGATCTTAAGGAGCTGATGCAAAATGAAAACTCAAATGGACGAATGTGGCAGCGAACAGATGGCTTTAAAGCGCTGAAATTTGGCGATAATATGCCCGGAAAACTCGAGTGGAGTGTAGGGTATTTCTCAAAAGCAAGGATCCAGAAATGTCAATTCGACCAACAGACTCACGACCCAGAGGTTAGATCAATGGATCAGCTTAAAGAAAAGGTCAGCAACAGCTGCGAGCGGAAACTCCGAGAAGCCATGCTCAAACACGCATCGTCCGATCGTGATGAGAGCGAGATGGAGCAGCAGAAGATGCAAGAAATGAAAGCAGAACAAGATGCGATGATCATATCAGCGCCACCGCCAGACGGATATCCAAGTGGTATCTTTAGCCTGCAGATTCACAACATCACTGGACTTGAAGTTCCTCACCTTAGCAAAAGTTTGAAGGATAAGGATGGCAATGCGAGCGATGAGGAAACTGGCGAGGGCCTTCCCAGCGCCTACTGCACCGTAATTGTTAACCATAAGAAAACTTATAAAACGCGGACCAAGCCCCAAAATACGAAGCCATTTTTCAACGCGATTTGCGAGCGCTTTATTCGGGACTGGAGGTCCTGCGAAGTCTATGTCTCCGTAAGGGACGCCAGGTTGCACGAAGACGATCCGCTATTGGGCATCGTGCATCTGCCTCTCAGCGAAGTATTCAAGGATCGCTCGCAAAGAAATGGATTCTGGCCCATATCTGGAGGCATCGGGTATGGAAAGATCCGACTGTCCATGGTTTGGCGCAGCGTCCAGCTTCAGGCGCCACGCAACCTCGTTGGATGGCAATATGGCACAGTGAATGTGCAGCCTGTTGCGACGAGCTTAGATTGCCCCCAAGATTTGAGATATGCGAAGCTGAAACTGAAAACCGACATCAGCAGCGGCAAAATGTATTCTCGTGGGTCTGGGGAGGCGACATGGGTGACGAGTAAAGAACGACCACTCAATCTCGCTGTACAAAAAAGATACAGTGGCTGCTTGTCCATTGCTTTCAAAGATAAAAAGGTGCTAGGAGATAAAGTGTCTGCTTTTAGTGTGTGTTGGCTGAAAGACATTCCGGATGAAGAGGAGTTGACACTTGATCTCCCAATCTGGAAAGGCAATTTCAAGAGAGCGACATCATGCTGTTTGGAACAATGCGGTGAAAAGATTGGGACTCTCAGTATTAAAATCACATTTTGGCAGGGGATGGTAAGTTGGCATCTCTCCTATGTTTTATACAACTACCCTGTAGGAGAAAAATAAACCCCTGACATGGATTTATAGGGTGCTGCACATTCCGAATGGGCGAATAACAGCGAGCATATACGGGATGTTGTTGAAGTAATTGATGCTGCAAGAGATAATCTCAGGGATGATGAGATGGAAAGAGCCGCAGGAATTGTCGACGAGGAGATATCGAGCGACAGCGATAGCTCTGATGAGCATGAATATATACCAGATGGTAGCGCGGACCATAAGCAAGGCCCCTTGGACCAGCTACGAGATTATAAACGGAGAGATAAATCCCTACACAGACAACATCGGGGCCTTATGCAATGGAAGGTAAGAAAACCACGAAAAGATGCCAACTTCAGAAGACAAGTAGCTAACCGCGGTTGCAGGCGCCTCGGACGGCGAAATGGGTAAAGCACAAGGTGGACAAGGTGGAAAATAGTGTCGCTGGCATGTTTGACCACAGAAATAAGGAGGCTGGGATTGAGACTGAGGTATAATAAGTTCGGCCCAAAAGAACGGATATCATGTATTTTCCAGCAGGGCCATGGTCTATGATGTAATGACGGTGGCTAATCTAACTAAGGTATCTGTGAAATGATAATAACTCCCTCAAACGAATTGCGCCCCAAAGGATTCCCATTCATAAGAAATAAAGTCGTGAAGTAAAAAGCAAACGCAGACGCAAATGCCATGGCATGACAGTGACCCCGGGAATACTGGCCGCAGTCGTCATGGTAGATCCTGCCGCGTTGCGACGTTTAAAATTGTTGTCCTTGATCCAGGTTAGTTACCGTGGTTGAATACGTCCTCTACCACCAAGACTGGCTCCAAGGCTTCGTTGGATGGCGAGGGAGTGGCGTTGTTCTTACGGTTCCTCTTTGATCGCACCTCAACTGCCTCTGGCTGTGGTGTAGTCACGTCGTCTTCAGGGTCGTCGCGGTAGCGCTCAGGATCGTCTTCTGCCAGCAAGGGGGCGAGCAAGGGTGCATCACTACGACGCCACGGAAATCTTAGACCCAAGTTCAAATTCTTAATGCTCTGGAACCAAGGAATCTCGGGCAATGAGGAAGGTCGCAGGTGGTGCTCGCAGTTTGGACAATCTGGAGGAAGAATTTGCCAGGCAACCCACTGTAAGAAGCCGTGAATAGCGAGCCCTTGATAGATGGCTTGAGCCGCAGCAAGGAGATGGCAGAAGCTGGACGGCGCACGTTAACTTCAGTCATGCAAAGAACCAGATATAGCTATGTTGGGATAAAGGCCCAAGGTTCTTGGAGGCGGGGCGTGGGGGACATACAAGCTTGTCATAATAGGGAGCGTAGCATAAGCAGCCAGCATACTCAGCGAAGCCGAACGGCCGTGATGGGTCCATGTAAAGACGAGAACGATCATAAGAGCAGCAGCAAGTACGACATCGTGAATGAAGACAACGATTGGATGAGTTAGGACAGCGCGGATAGAAATGCCGCCGTGGCCTCCAGATTCGATGGACTCGACATCAGCCTCCGGCCTGTGGCCCGCAGTGCGAAGGAGCGCGACCGAGGTGACGACAGACACAGCTTGAGGCACCAGGCCAACAGCTGGAACCGGGTTATGCGACAAGACGCCGTGGGCGATGCACAGCGCAAAGGCCGGGATAAAAGACGCGACGGCGGTGATGCGAAGCGGGCGGGCGGCCGCGTCAACAGCCGATTCTTCCATGATGGGCGGTGCCGGTGAATAGTAGCTGAGCTGAGGGTGACTGAGGCCGCGAGAGTCGGCAGCGAGTATAAGAAGACAGCGAGATGCCGTCGGTCAGTGCCAGCGCTGACGCCTGTGATTTTTTATTCTTGGCTGCAGCTCATTTTGTCAGGAGGAGCTCCAAACAGGCAGAGGGATTATAGTGGAAGGAGCTGCCCCTCATTAGCCCCTTGTCTGAGATGTACAAAGTCAGTTAGTGCCTGGCCAATAGCGGGATCTGGTATCTGGACGACAGGCGCTGACTAGGATAGTGGGGGTAGCACAGGTGCGAGCTTGATTCAACGACATGGCACTCAGACCGACGACACGATTGGACGGCATTGCAAAACTATTAGATATTGCGGATGATAGAGAGGAAAAGTAAATGTAAATGAAAGACTTAGCCGGCTATAGGTGAGCAATTGAGTTTCCATCGTTTGCCATATTTTCATGGCTGTGCTGGATGTGAGTGACCTGAACAAACCTCCACAGCGTCCAAAAACACCAAGCCTCGAGGGGGGTTATGCCATCTCGCTCCCAGTCAACTTTTCAACAGCGCGAAGAAACACGAACGCGTTGACGTTGCCTGGCCATCAATTGATTTTCATCCGATGTCACCGCGTGAATCAGCGTGTTGGGATCCATCAATAGGCGGCTGTAGTGAGGAAAAAGTGAGGCCATGCCCTGTTTCTGCCCTATATACTCGCCAGCTGGCGAACACTCCCGCGCACGCAAACAACAAAAGAATCACAGCAACGCGCTCAATTGGTCAGAAAAAAGTGAAGTCATGTGCCCACAGCTGCCTGAAGAAAAATAACAAAACCCTCGGCCCCCCCAGCTCTTCTTTTCCCTTTCCTCTCCTTCTTCTCCAAGTTACCATCATCACATCAAAGTATCAACACAACGCACACAAACGAACGAACCTCACACTTTCTGACAGACACAATGGAGTTTTCTACCATTTTCACCCTCGTTCCCTATCCCAAGGTCCCCTCCCTTGGCGATCCCGTTATCTTCCTGCCCATCTGGGCATTCCTCTTTCTCGTGTGCTTGTTGACGAAACTGGTCACCGCCCTGTGGCCATCGGTTCTCTCCTACCTCTCCCTTGTTGTAGCATTCGCCCCGGACAAGAACTTTGTTGTCGCTGCGGTGTCTTGGCTCTCACTGCTTTGGCTTTGGAAGCCCTGGGCCGCCTTGACAGCTGACCTACGTCGTGAAGTCGATCTCGCGATTGACTTTACATTTCTCGCGTGGTTCCTGATGGCCTTCCCATTTATTGTCTTGACAATGTGGGTCGGACTGAAGGGGGTTCTTCGTCTTGCCGCCAACGCCATAGTCCGCCGAATCCATGACGCCATGGAGTTCGAATTCGACCTCACAGAATATGTCGTCAAATGCTACTCGCCCATGCAGCCTGAGTCACCCGGCGATCGCGCCATGGCTCAGCTTCTCGCCGCCTCTGGAAACTGGACACTCTTCCTGGAATCATCTCGCCCTCCTCTCGGCCTTTCTAAAGCTGGATATGACGCTATCTTTCGGGGTAAGCGACCGCGCCGCTTGGTGACAAAGTCCTTCACCGCAGAGCAGCAGCGAGCCCAGGAGCGAGTGAAAAAGTTTGTGAAGGAGCGCCGTGCAGAGATCATGGCAGCAAAGGATGTAGAGAGAACTGCCCGTGCGCAGCTGATCGATCTGAAGCCGACAACTTTCGACAGTGAACCAGTGCCTCAGTCAAGAGAGACCCCCACCCCGGTGGTTCAGGTTTCTGCTTGGCCCACTGTTCCCGAGTCGGACAACGTCGCCGAAGACGTCATGATTGCCAACGGATTTATAGAGACCGAGGAACTGGCGGACCAGAAGGAGTCCAAAGGTGAAGGTCTGGTCGAAGTCGAAGGCAGCAAAGCCCAGGAATCCGAGTCCTCTTCTGGGGAGGAGGATGAAAGCCCGCTGCACATATATAGCAAGTTTCCGCGACTCAAGGACAGCCAAGCTAAGGAACCCGAATTCTCGTATGAGAAGGACGGCGAAGGCTTCGCCGAGGAACCGGAATTCTCGTATGAGAAGGAAGGCGAAGGCGCGGTCGAGGAACCCAAGTCCTCTTTTGGGGAGGAGGGCGAAGACCCGGTCAAGGAACCCGAGTCCTCGTATGAGGAGGAGGGCGAAGACCCAGCTGAGGAACCCGAGTCCTCTTATGAGGAGGAGGGCGAAGGCTCGCTGTCCGAGAGCGACCCGGCTAAAGACCCTGAGATCTCTTTTGAGGTGGAAGGCGAGGCAATGTCGAGCGCCACGGTACCCGAAGCAGCCCAGGAACTGGAGACCTCGTATGAGGAGGAAGGTGAAAGCATGCTCATCGACGCAGCCCAAACCGAGGAACCCGAGGTCTCACTTGAGGCGGAGGGCGAAGGTTTCTTCACGGAGGACAAGACCTCGTATGGGGAGGAGTTCGACGTTGAGATGGCTGACGTCCCCTTGGTACCACGGCTATTTATTGAATCTGGCTACTCAAACTCACAGGAGCCTATCCTGCCATTGGAAGTCTTGGCGCCATGGCCTTCTGCTGGTCAGGAGCCTGGTTGCCACTACGATACCCGCGGATGCATGTCTTTGTCGCCTGTTGTCGAGAGTGCTCAGGCTGTTGTCGAGGCCCAGTAGGATGGGATCGACTTTCAGACTGACCTCTCATCAGTCGCTGACTACCAGACACTCCTGGAAGAGAATGAGTACGCCAGCATGGATCCCGACCTCCTAGATCGTATGATGGACGATCTCCTTACCGGCAATACCACCGAAGCGGATCTGATTGCCACCGACGACTCCTGGTTCCAGGAGTACGAAGCGTGGCTGGAGACCGTGGACGAGGACGCCACCGCCGCAGCAGTTCCCGCCGCCAAAGCGTTGGACGAAGACGAAGTGATGGTAGACGCGGATCGTATCCCGACTCCAGCTTCCGATTCTGACGACGCTGCTACAGTCGTGGGGCTCCTTTCCGAGTTCTTCGGTTCAAGCATCCTTCGGGATTCTCGCTTGGACGAAGACATGGACTCCATGGACCTGTGTGGCGACGGGTCCGACCCCGAGGTAGAGTTTATAACTGCAGCTTTGGCTCAGTTGACTCTTACTTTGGATGTCGGCAACGTCATCATCACGGAACAGCAACTATCCCAGGAAAATGTCGAAATGGTGGATCTCCAAAGGCCAATTCCCCCTGTCATCGTCGTCGACATGACAGAGCCAGAGGAGCCAATTCCCCCCACCGACAACTCGACGGAGCTCAACGGGCCAATTCCCCTCGTCATCGAAATGACGGATCCCGAAGAGCCAATTTCCCACGTCGACGACATTGTTCCGGATGTTGTTCCGAATTCTTTCCAGAATGGCGAATTGCCCCCGCAATGGCCATACATGGGAGGAGATGATGAAGATTGGAATGAGCAGGACGCTGTGTCTGACGGTTTGCCCCCGCAGACTCCGACGACACGCACCACGTCTCCAAGAGACTCGGAAGGGAGTGAGCTACTCGTGGTAGCCTCACCTGGGCCTTCCCTCGAGGATGATATGATGGCCGCTTTTTCCGAAAGGGAATTGATGGCCGCCCTGCTCGGCATGTCACCAGACCGATTGTCTAATTCCTCGCAATCGAGATCAACGTCGCCTGACTCGGACGATATGCCCTTATGGGCATTTCCCCCTGACATGGTGGACGCTTCTTCTGGTGCTGCCACCAATCTTTCGTTGAACCAGCTGTTTAACAATTCTTCCCGGACAATCGAAGGCAATCCTCCGACCGAAAGCGCCGCTGACGACCTTTCGGAAGAGGATCCAGCCCAATCTGATTTTGTGTCTGGACCAGACTCAGTCACGGAGGCGCAAGAGCCATCTCCAGAGGATCATACCCAGGCGGGTAGTTCCGAGTCCCCCGACGACGACGCCACCCTGGCCCTCGGAGAAGTTGCTGAAGAGCAACTACCAACGACTGAGACCCCGGCTCCAGACAGTATCCCGGCGATTTTTGTGACCCCCGAGCCAAACCGAATGGTTCAGGTTGAGGTCGCGCCTATTAGGATGGGAGGACTTGTTCTCCCTGGTGGAAATCTTGTTCTACCCGCGACTCCCGCCCCCATGACCCCGTTGCCGCAGCAAGTCAAGAAACCCGACCCAGAGGCTGTGAGGAAGCAGAAGGAAGAAAGCCTGGCTAGGGATCTGCGCAACGTCATGAGGAGGCGCCAACCTGCTTCCATTTTTCACCCCCAGCGCCCGCAGAAGTCTTCGGCTCTCATTCGCTCACCAGAAGCCGCGGAGAGAGAGAGTGATCTCCGATCTCCGCAATCCTTCCATGCCTTGTCTCGCGCTGGAAGCGATACTGATGGTGGAGTGGATGCCGATGATGAAGGAGCGGCCAAGGTGATGCTCGCTTCGCCTGCCGTTATGAAGGCGATCCGAGACAGTGAGGCTCGGCGAGGTGTTCTGCGTGAGGGCAACGCAGACGAAAGATGAGCACGGCGCTCATAATCTTTTTTCTTTTTACGAATTATTAATTTTTAATTTTTAATAATCGATGATACTACGATGATCAGCAATTTTGAGCTCAACGACTGCTTTTTTTTTTCTTTTCCTTTTCGGACTCTGGCTTCTTTCTTTCGATTTTTGAGAATCTTGTTTGCGCAGGTCGAATCACTCCTCTTCTTTCTTTTTGGAGCTGAGCGCAATCGTGTCGAACTTTCTTCTTTCTTGACACATACGAGATGATCATTTTGGAAAGCAACCAGGGAAAAGCAGCTGAGCTTGGCTCTCTTGAGGGATTCAGATGGTTTTGGGCACCGAGCAAAATGTCTTCTGTCAGAGACTTGGACGCGAATGCTTTTTTCTTCATTCACTTTTCGCCGGCCAATTTGCTTCACTCGCCCTCTGTCAATTTATACATATTGTGAGGATATGTTTTGGCACTTTTCGTTACAACCATCACCGAGAGCTTTAATTGCTATTTTGGACAAGCGATTCAACGAACACACATACACACACACTCATACAGCACTTTCTTTGCTCGTGGCTTTTGTTGAAATCGCTTGTTTAGGTGTCTTCTATGGCACATTGATGATATGGAACCGGAGCCTCTTCTTTCGAGAATACTTGCTTCCTTTTGGACCTCTTTCTTTCTTCTTGACGAGCGACATGACAATCTCTATGCAGCATCTCTTGACTTTGCTCGCTTGTCATTGAATACATTGCTCAGTCAACCCAAACGGAACGAGGCTCACAATTTCTTGGGAAAGATGTGGACAGTACAGTTGGCACTGATGATCTCTCTTATACAACAATCATCTATTGCCGCCGTCTCTCCCAAGAGTCCGAAAATGTCGACGAGACTCTACACCATTCGACATATAGGACACAATTTCGGGGATCATTGCATCGGAATAGCGATACGCTGAACTACATTCGCTTATTCACTCGCAATTCCGTTTGCAATGTTGTCGAAGCACATCGACAATCAAGACTCTTTACTTTACGATGTGCTTTCGGCGAAATATTCAGTCGGCAACGCGATCGGGAGAGCAGAGCAGACGCCAGCTTCAGCTACTTTCTGAAACATCCTCAATACAACTTCAGTCACGCTTTGCTTTCCTGATCGCACCTGTGTCTTTGCCAATTCGCAACATTCCGATTCACAACATTCCAGTTCACATCGCGATGACGGCAGAGGCACATCTTGAGAGCGAGATTTGGGAGGGTCATTGGTTTGGTCACAGTTTGGTCGCAATTTGGTCACATACATTTACACAAACAGCTGCTTTGAACAAGCAGCCACTCTACACAAACAAACTACTCCTTCACATGGAGTATTTCTACACAAACTGCTTGGAATCAAGCAGCCACTTCACAAACTACTCCTTCATATGGAGTATTTCTACAAAAATTCTGCCCCTACGGGGCATTTCTACCACACAACTACCCCTGTACATGGGGTATTACACAACTCCGTTCTATGAAGTGTTTTTACATACCACGCCACTTCATATGGAACATTTCTACAAACAAACAAACTACCATTTCTGAAGTGTTTCGACAAACAATCCACAAACTCCACACGAATCACTTCAGCAAACAGACTTCCGCTTCACATGGGATGCTTCTTGAATTGGAGTATTCTTTAAGCAAACCACAATCCCATTGAAGCAGTCTTCAAACAAACAAACAGACAGACAGACAAACAGACAAACAATCCACTACTTAACATGAAGTATTTCTTCAAACAAACAGACAGACCGCAACCTCATGAAGTCTTTCTTCATGCGGTACATCTTCAAACTAGATCAGACTAGACCAGACCAACCAGACCAAATGGCAGCTGCAAACCAACAAGGTTTTACAGTTGTGATCCAACCAACATCTTGCTCTTAGGAACGAGATTATGGGACCTTGCTCATGATAGCGACAGGGGATACAAACATTACATTTATCGCTATCAGGCTTCTTCTACTTTTGCCGCAAGCTATGCAAGGTTCCTATCTCATGTGCTGAGGGCTATACCAAACACTACTTTCTCGCCCTTGGCGCACACAATTGGGGAAACTATTCGCACATCTTTGTCAAAGGATACCGCAATCCAACTACCTTCCTATCCTTTGACACACAAAACCGGGGACATTTCATACATCTTTATCAAAGAATACCGTGCGAATCAAACAAAATCGTATCTTTTGATACATCAATCAATGGGGAACTTGGGAGATATCAGAATCGCCAGTTATTTTCGCCATCTGATCCTCCTACAAACACAAACATTATCAATGGGGAACTTGGGAGAGATCAGAGGCTACATCGATCATCAATAGCCATTTCACACCTGATCCTCCCAAACACTGAGAATCATCCACAGTCATCTGACTTCAATCATCTGCACGATGATCTCAACCGTGTGTCGATCCAAACATCATGGCACGACGCACAAAAACGGGGACTCGCCAGAAATGGGAGACACATAGACATTCAATCACTCTCTTCCCATTTCTCGGCTCAAAAGCTAAACTCGGAACTGCCAGAGACCAGAGACTCCATACTTCTACTAATCATTACCGTCGTCTTCTGGTCTCTTGGCTCACTCTTTGGAGGTGTTGCATTCACGGGCACTACGCAGCGACAAACTCAAAAACTGTTCAAGTCGCTGCGTATACAAATCGTTTTACAATCCATTTTCGAAGCGTTTTGCCCAGCAACACCTCCGAGCTTCATACAATCAATTATGAAGCTCGCTCCAATTGGTCTTTTGAAAGCGATCAAATCCAAATTCTTGTCGCCTTTCAAAGACCGGCACGGTGGTGGGTATCAAGCTCATATACTAGAGCTGATCCCCAATGGAGACGGCTCAAAACATGATTCAACTTTCAATCAAAGTTCATCTCGTCACCATTGGGTTGAACAGATCCTATTCATTCTGGTATGTTGCCCACCACCTCCAGCTAAACCAACCACTATGCTGGAAACCAATCCAAGGCAACCAAAATTATGCCTTGCGACTTGGACAAATCAGCCGTGACTGCCCTCCGTAAGGATTGGCACCAAACGGGAGGAGAAAAGAATCCCTCGAATTGGTAACGAGTCACGGCTGCCTCTTGGATGATTTCACCGATCAAGGAATTTAACACTTCAAGAATTACAAACATTCTGGGGACACATACCACAACCCGCCCTCCGAAAGGACTGGCCCCAAACGTGGGGGAAAAGAATCCCACGAATTGGGAGCAGGTTACCGGCTCTCCCTACAACCTTTCGAACGAGTTATCATCCAAGAAAATGTTTCCTAGGAACAAAGTGTCTGGCCGCCCTCCTCTGTGCAAATCACACACTGGACTGGCCCCAAACGGGAGAGAAAAGAATCTCACGAATTGGGAGCAAGCCATGACCAACCCACGGACAAAAAAAGACAACGAGCTATGAGTGAAACCACAAACCAAGCTCGCCCATCTCAAAGAGAGAAATGCAGGACCAACACACACATCCTCTATCACTTGGATATGGCCTGTCTCAACATTTCTCTCTCTGTGCCGAACCTTGAAGACACAAAACAAGATCTTCTTTCGGACACAAACAAGTGACTGAGATCAATTACTGATCAAACTTGGCAAACCAAAATAACCAAGAGTCACAATCACAAACACAAGCGATCACACTCGCAGACACACAAACACAAACACACACATTCATACACAAACAACCAACGCAATTGGACATAAAATGTTCAATGAGCATGCTCCCCAAGAAGGCAGCAAAATACAGCATAAAATACAAAAACACAAAAACTCAAACTCAAACCTGAACATAAAATGTTCATCTTTCCGCCCCCTCAAAAAGGCGGTCAACCGAAGAAGAAGACCAAAGCCAACAAGAGGAAAATTGAACATAAAATGTTCAATTCCTTGCTGTCATAAATTGACGGCATAAAGATGATGAAAGCAAAGAAAAGAAAAAGAAAAAGAAAAAGAAAAAGAAAAAGAAAAAGAAAAAGAAAAAGAAAAAGAAAAGTTGGGCATAAAATGTTCAATTAACATGCTGCCTAAAAAAAAAAGTGGCAAGCCAAGAAGGGAAATCACAGCCGACCGAAGAACTTTGGAGTGGGAACAGTCATCATTTCATGTTGGTCGAGAGTCTATCATCTACTCTTCACCTTCATCCACCCATTCGAGTTGCTAGTCCGAGGCGACTCTTTCACATCAGAAAGACCGCCATTCTTGCTTCCCAATCCCTTTGGATCAAACGCCCCGTTTCCAGCCAAGCCTTCGTCCTTCCATTCGTCATCGCCAAGGACCTCCCAATCAGGCGCGGGCGCGTCTCCGAGAAGCTTCTTCTTCAGCTTATCAGCGAGTTTCAAGGGGTTGGGGAGCTTGAAGGACTTGATAAACTCAGTTCCTTCGTCGTCGCCAAGGCTGTAAAAGGTCGTGCCATGAGCAAAACGGCCGATCCAGCTTTGCTTTTCGTCGGCATTCTGGCCTCCGATGTGGTCAGTTGGCGAAAAGTTGTTGACAACACCTGAGAATTGGTTGTTCATCAAAAGATTATACAAATTCCGGCCCATGTTGCAAATGTCCTCAAATGAAGTCCTATCACCAACGGACACGCCTTGAGAACAGCAAAGCCAGGCAACATCATAAGCCAGCAACGTGGCGCCTTCGAGGAAAAGGGAATAGGCAGCGGGGTCTTCTTTGCAGAGCTGCGGTAGTGGTTTATCCACAAAGAGGGGGCGAGGTCGAGGGACATGGGAATTGGCAAAGGGGGTATCAGAAAGGGGAGCAGTTACGAGGCTGCCGGGGAAGGAAACATCGCCGTGGCGATAGGAATTCTGGATGGTGAACATGGTTGGTCGGGGGTAGTCGCGGTGAGGGAGGGTGATCTCGGCAGGGAGGCGGATGGAAAGGTAATGGGAGACCAGCATGAGGACATGGGCGATGTGGGAGAGAGAGGTCGAGATGACTTCGGGCGAAAGGGCTGGAAAAGAGTCAGCATGTTTCCTGGGGCGGGTTTTTTTCTTCTCTTCTTTCGTTCTCTCTTCTTCTGTTCTTGTCATTTCTTCTCCTGTCATTTTTCTTCTTCTTCTCTTTTCCTGCCTGTCATTTTTTTTTTCTTCTCTTTTCTTGTCCTGTATTTTTTCTTTCTTCTTTTTCCGTCCTGTCATTTTTTCTTCTTTCTTCTTTTTCCTCTCCTGGCATTTCTTCCTCTTCTTCTTTTTCTCTCCTGTCATTTCTTCTTCTTTCTTCTTCTTCCTCTCCTGTATTTTTTTTCCTTTTCTTCTATTTCTTCTCCTGTAATTTTCTCTTCTTCTTTTCTGAGTATATATCTCTCTTATTTCCTTATTCTTCTACATAGATGGACAAGAACAGAGAAGCGAGGTGGAAGATATGGGAAACAGAGGAAGCATGGGGGAAACTTACAGTCCATACTGGTTAGATCGACAATGGGAACCCTGCCGAGACTATATTCGTAGCGCCCTGTGACGCCTTTCTTCGCAACTCTTCGTAGACCGTAGAGCCGAACAGCTTCTCCACATAAGAAAGTGCGAGTTGAAGCCGTATCTTCGGCGGTTTGAGACCATCGAAATTTGAGCACATGAATCGACTTCTCAACTTCCTTAAGCTGCTTAGCCCTCCGTTCCGCTAGACCGGCCGAGACGGAGGCGAGATCAGACTTCCGCCGAGCAAGCGCTGCCTTTCTGGCCTGGATCTCGTCCCTGGCGGCCTTGATGTCACCGCGAAGCTGTTCCGCGGCAGCGAGGATCTGGTCAGTCTTTTGCTCTGCGGCCTCCTTGCGTGCGATGGCTTCGTCCCAGGTGTGCTTGCTTGGCCTGGTATCGGCCAGAAGCTCGTTAATTTGCGCCTTGAGCGTGTCGTTATCGATCATAAGCTGCAGGTTCTTCATGCGGCCGTCGTAGATCCTATTCCGGGCATCTACGGCGCACAAGAACGGCCGGCGCTGGGCGTCATGCGGCCGGTGGCAGATGTCGCATTCCATGTCGGAGGCAGCTGGCGGCTCTTGCTGGAGCTGGAGAGTGAGATGGCGCGCTGTTATATGCAGTACCAGGTAGATGGCGGGATGCAGACGTGGGATGTCGGCATAGATGAGCGAAGAGAGAGGATCCAATAGAGGCTCCGACAGAAGGGCGAGAGGCAATAAAGGGCACAGTGCGTGCAAACGCCGACGTGTTTGAACGGGTTTATATATAGGGTAGCGGAATATATTAAAGAAAGAGTGTTTGAACTGCGAACGGCGATGCTTAGACAGATGACTGCATGTGTCATGTCCTTTAAAGAACGGAGATCGATGAGATCACGGGGTGCGATAACGAGGTCGACTCGCCCAAATCCCGGAAGACTAGGGCGGCTCTCCACTAGCTTCCAGCTGACCCGCCTAGGCACCCGCCTGTATCAGAGCCTTTGCCGCCTGTAAAGTCGCTGCTGGCAGCTCCACCGTTGCGTCCGTGATTGGAAGCACTAGCGATGCCTTGAATTTCCACACACCCTGATGTCAACTGGCATTTTGGCTTCTGCCGCCTGGGACTTCTCCATTCATCCAAACGTTAATTGTCCACACTGACGTCCATTCCGGCAGCTAGCGTCGCGTCGTCACTGGGGAGACGTGCGATATCGCTGGTCGTCCTTTTTCTGTCTTTGTTCTGTTTATATTGTCTTTGTTCTTTTGCTGTTGAACTGATTTGAATTGATTCGACACGATTCGATACCAAACAGCCCTTGCCACTCGCGTGTAGCGTCTGGCTTTTGTCGAAACAGGCGGCGGCCTCACAAAACGCGCGACTGACAAGCTGCCAACTGAGCAGCACACCATCTGCGCCTCTCCGGACCGGCTCCGCACTTGATTCAGTCTCCCTTCCAGCAGCAGCCTATACGGAGCACAAGCCCCCTTTTCGCCCCTTCACAGCCGCGCCAAAGAGACTGCCACAGGCGCAAGGATCATCACCTCAGCTCCACCGCAGCCCGAGCATCGTCAAATCCTGTCATGGCTTCACCGAGATCGCCCAACGGCGAAGACCGTCCACCCGTCTACGGGACCAAGATGGCCGGCAAGGATGATACAGCCGTGCTGGATGTTGACAGGTCTCGCCAAGCAAGCGTAAAGACGCCTGAGCCCGCCGAGCAGCGCAACGGTTCAGTGACACCAAATCCTCTCCCCGTTCTGGAGCCATTTGATTGGGATGATTTTGAGAACCGGTACAAAAAGGCGTTGAAGGAGGCCGATGGGCAGGAGGAAGAAATCCTCAGAGAGGCCCAGAATCTTTTCAAGGTTAGACACACTAACTTATTTTACCGGTCTGATACAAGTTTTACTAAATACAGCCGTTACACATGCACAGTACTTTGAAGCATGGGCTGAAGCTGCCGCAATCCATGATGATAAGCGAGCGGTGAAGCGCCTTCAGACGCGGCAGCGGTATATCAACATTTCCGAGCAAAGAGTAGCCCAGAAACAGCAGCATTGTGAGTACCATTGACTAGTATCTTGATGTTGGATCCTCAGGCTAATGGCATAACCAGATAATGAGGTTGTGCGCGCGTTTGAGAATGCATTGGCGTTGCTGCGATCTACTTAGACTCACCTCGCACGAGCCCAGTAAAGTGAACCGGCTCTACCTAGTTCTTCCTCTGTCTTCTCCTTTCCCTCTACTTTGGCAAATCTGCACAGCACAGACATTCATGGTTGCTTGATTGTGTCCTGGTCAGCCATGTTGGGCTCCAAGCTGGAGCACGTGACCAATCAACCTCTTGGTTGTCTCGATCCCGCGTTTTTAGTCGCGGCGGCCTAAACCATTCTCTAGCCTACGGGTGCGCGTCAAGATGTCGATTAACGAGCTTCCGTTCAAAATACCGCAGATAACAGGCGATGAATTACTAGAATTTCATCAGAGACATTTTTCAAGCGAAGCTACCGCTGATTTTGGTCAAAATTTCACAAACCTTCCACCACAAGAGTCCTCCGAGACTCAATTATACGAAGAATGGGAAGAAGAAGAGGAGGATGATGGTCTTGGTTACTATGAAGATGGTGTGAAAAGAACCCTCACAGACGAGCAGATTGCAATATTCCGACACTCGGAGATTAGAGAGCTCCGGCGGCAACAAGAAAAGCAATCACAATCGAAATCAGGGCCGCCGCGAGATACTTCCACAAATGACACGGACGCCGCCTCTCCGCATGGATTGGGAGCCTCTGCTGGTTCTCGAAACAAGAAGAAAAAGAAGAAGAAATCCAAGGCGGGAAAGCAAGAACCCAAACCAGACCTACGGAAGCGTACCTGGGATGTGGTCGAAGCAGGACTCGACTCCCTCGATTACGATTAAAGCCAACTAATGGCGAAGTTCCTGGCAGTTTTTAGCGAGCAGCCGTTCATGTTTTAGGCCAGCTGGCGGATATGGTTGCATGTTTTCTTGAGCAAATTTGCAAGTTATTTGTCAACACGTTCCCATAGGATCTCAATCAGTAAGTAAGCACCATTTCTATTCTCGAGCCAACCCCTTACCGCAATATGATGAGAACCTTTGTATCGTCATCCTTAGTCAGATCGCGCATGGAGGCCCGACGAACCAACGACCAAATCTGGGGAGGGCTGACAACAGCGGCGTGACGAAGACTCTTATAATCTTCTCTCTGAGGCTACACAGTCTATTTTATTTTATTTTCTTCATCGTTCTGGCATTTGCTGTTTTGGATTTGGTATCTGAACTAACATGGAACTGTAAGCAAGGGTTTTTTTTTTTTTTTACACCGGGATGGAGTCGGCGTCTGACGAGATATGATGAAGTGGCTGATATTGCATGGATGAAGGGCGTACCTATGAAAATGTTTTTTTTTCCTTGGCTGAAGGGGGAAAGGGAGTAACATGTTACCTATACATGATGTCTAATTTGTCAATTTTCGTAGTCATGAAGCAAATGACTGAATGATTCCAATAAAAACGTGTTTGCGTTGTGCTTAACTCGAGCTGCATGTGATTGATGTCTGGTTGTTCTCAGAGCAGCCAGTCTAGGCAGCATCCGGCATCAGCAACAGATAGAGACGCCTTTAACTGATCCATAGTATGTGCATAGAAGTATACGAGTGCTGGAGCTGATCTGCAGTGCTAGGCAAGGGAACCACAAAACCACTGCCGCCATATTCACATGCGGCCATCGAGTCCATCCCAATGCAGCACAAAGAATCCTGACTCAGCTTCAAAACTCTGCCAAAGTAAAAGCAGCTAAGCGATAAGCGCTGCAGCCAATGGCCGTGCGCAGCTGGCGCCGGTGTGGGGCCTGGCCGGGCGGCACATCCCACCTTTGGATTCTCACCTCTGTCGCCAGAGTCAAGAGAGATCCTCGCCTGAACCACCCGCGCGGCCATCGCCAGCATCCTTTTCCCTTCATCCTCATTGCGTCGCTGATCTGCGACCCAGCTTGCCCAAGATGGCGCGCGTCTACGCCGACGTCAACCAGAACATGCCCCGTAGCTACTGGGACTACGACAGCGTCAACATCAGTGCGGAGTTCCCCCATCCACCACCACGCGAGCGTTGCGGGAGGCGCTAACATGGACGACAGGCTGGGGTGTTCTCGAGAACTACGAAGTCGTCCGTAAGATTGGTATGTCGTGTAGCCTCCGGGCTCTGGATCCGTCTGTTCTGCTGCCGCGTCGGCACGCGTGGCTAACCCGAGAATCTGCGCACAGGTCGGGGCAAGTACTCCGAGGTCTTTGAAGGCATCAACGTCGTAAACTATCAGAAGTGTGTTGTCAAGGTTCTCAAGCCTGTTAAGAAGAAGAAGATCAAGCGAGAGATCAAGATCCTGCAGAACTTGGCCGGCGGCCCCAACGTTGTTGCGCTGCTCGACGTCGTGCGAGACTCCCAGGTCAGTACTTAATGAGCACAATTGGCTGCTATGCGTGTTACGGTGAGCTGACGGGAGGCGCGGGAATGCGTCTGGTGCCCTGCAGAGTAAGACACCGTCTCTCATTTTCGAGTATGTCAACAACACCGACTTCCGAAGCCTGTACCCCAAGTTCAACGACCTTGACGTGCGATTCTACATCCTGGAGCTGCTCAAGGCTCTGGACTACTGCCACAGCAAGGGAATCATGCACCGAGACGTCAAACCTCATAACGTTATGATCGACCATGAGAACAGAAAGGTACCGCAGCGTTGCAATTTCCGGTTGAACCAGCATCAGTCATCTGGTGTTTGTGTGTCTGCATCTGTAAATGTATACTAATTTGCGGGGTACGAATAGCTGCGTCTGATTGATTGGGGTCTGGCTGAATTCTACCACCCCGGAACCGAATACAACGTGCGTGTAGCATCCCGGTACTTCAAGGGTCCCGAACTGCTGGTCGATTTCCAGGAGTACGACTACAGCCTGGATATGTGGAGTCTGGGTGCCATGTTTGCCTCCATGATCTTCCGGAAAGAACCATTCTTCCACGGCAACAGCAACTCGGATCAGCTTGTCAAGATCGCAAAGGTCCTTGGCACGGATGATCTTTTTGACTACCTTGACAAGTACGAAATAGAATTGGATGCACAGTATGATGATATTCTGGGACGATTCCAGAAGAAGCCTTGGCATAGCTTTGTCACATCGGAAAACCAGCGTTTTGTCTCTAACGAAGCCATCGACTTCCTTGATAAGCTGCTACGCTACGATCATCAGGTTCGTTTTATTTCCCCCGTGATACCTCGGTTTCCCTCTTCTTTTTCCGTGGAACATCACACTAACCCTCTCAAAACAGGAGCGTCTCACGGCAAAGGAGGCCCAAGCCCATGCCTATTTCAACCCTGTTCGGGATCCTGAAGTTTTCAAGCAGAACTTGATCGGCGCTAACGGAGGACCGTACAAGTCCTGAAGAACATTGATGCCTTATTTTATTTTCCTATTTTTCTATCTCGAGTATCGCGTTCCTTCTGCTCTCCCACCCCCATCAATGCCATTTGAACCATTACCTCTTGAAGATAACTATAGCTATTTTGGCCGTGCTGCCTAATAAAGCTTACGTGTTCTCTATAAGACAGAATATGTGCAAGGAGGGACAAGCCATGGGTAAAAGAAAAATGGAGGGGCAAAACGACTATGGTGAACGGCAATTCTTATGTTGACGTTTTTTGCGGAAGTGTGATAGGAACAACAATGTTCAGCGCTGGATATGAGAAAGAAAGCAAGCGGCTAGGAAATGACTACAGCGAACAGACCTCTCTATTCCCCCCTTTCCCCCTAACTCATCCCATTCCCTCCCCTTTCAAATCCTTCACCAGTTTATGAAATCTGGGGCTGTATCTCACTCAGTCAGTCGGTCTGCGGCGTTTCAGGAAATTTGGGCATTTGACAAACTCGGGAGCGAGGCAAGCAAGGGGAAGGGGGGATTCTCATCCATAGTTTCTCGCTTCTTGTTAACGACTTGGAACACTTTATTTGATTTGCGGGTACCTAATATGAGGTAGCGGGTAATATATTGCCATTACACACTGCCTGTTTTACGTCTCTCTCTCTTTTGTTAAAACGAAAAGAAGAAAAATATGCCTCCGATATATGTTACTCCATTGTCCCAACCAGTTGATTTCCCATGATTCCCATACCGCTCGCCCGCTCGCTCATAACCCAGTTAACTTCGCTCTATAAACATGTAAAACAGAAATCTCGTCCACACCTGTATCCATCCATTCCGCACGTCCTCAGCGTGCCACCAGGTGTCTTGATAATGCTGCTAGGACTGACGGGCTCCGACGGTCGTTTCTTCACAGGTGTGTGGTACACCTCTCTAGTAAGAGAGCTAGATTTCCACACCTTGCGCGCAGTCGTTTGTGCCGCAGAACTAAGCAACTTGGGCTTGGAAGCCAGGTTGCGGCCCAGCTCGTCAATCTCCTCGTCTTCGTCATCAGACAGCAAAGACAGAATGGAATGTCGAGAAGAAGGGACCTTTAAAGAGCGGTGGTTATGGCGGCGAGGTGTCTGCGGCGGATTGTTCAAAGATGGCACAGGTTTCTCGGCCTCGACAGAGGAGTTTGACTGTGAGGGGCGCTTTGAAGGGCTCTTTGAGGGTGATTTCGACGGAGATTTTGGGGGGATTTTTGAGGGAGATTGTGCAAGTGTCTGATTTACTGCCTCGGGAGGTGAGATAGTGCGTCTGGGGGATGGAAGGGTTGGCTCAACGCGCAGAGAAGACTTGACGAGTGAAGAAGATGTAGTCTGAGAGAGGTCGTCGAATGTTTCGTAGGAGCTATCGTCAATGACGGTGATGGCGGTTGTATTGTTCACCGGCTGCTCTGACTGGCGTCTCCTCTTTTTAGAGGACGTGGCCTTGACAGCATCCTCACCAATACGAGCACATGGACTTGAAGGTGGAATAGCAGCAGGTTGAGAAATAGCTTTTTTTGTTGAGGTTTCTGAGGATTGGGGCTTGTCGTCTAGGGACACATCAAGCGTGATCCGAGATAAGAAGCGGGTGGGAGAGGATGACAAAGGTGCCGCGCCACTGGATTCTTCAGATGGAATGTCAAAGTATCCAGCACTCCTCTTGTCCACTGTGGGAGACGAGTTTATGATGGAGGTATCCTTTGCACTCATGCGCTTTCTGCGAGAATGACTTGGTGAGCTTTCTTTGCCGGCATCTGGCGAGCTGGCTATGACTCTCGCCTGAGCCTTGACATTCTGTATCTCGCGTAGTGGAAGTGTGGTTTGTGGTGTATTTCCGGAAGCAGATTTCCTCGGCTTAGACAACAAGGTAGGAGCTTCGTCGTCCGAAAGAATGCACCCAGAATCGATAGTCTTGTGAAGAAAGCCAGCCGGTAATTGCGAACGGGAATGATTTGCAATATCCGGTTGGCGAACCTCGCTTTCGCGTGAGGTCAACAACTCGACCGGAGGGTCCGGATAGTCTCCTTCTCCTTCTTCTCCATCCTCCTCATCAGCCGAGTCCGGGATACAATCTGTCTCTGGCTCTGACAAGGCACGTTCTTCTTCATATTCTGGCTTCTGGTCAGAGCTACCCTCAGCTTCCTCATATTCGTGATAAAAGTTCTGTTCTTCGGCCCTTTGCTCTGCCAAGGCCTCAGCCCAAGAAATTTTGTTCAGGAATTCGACTTGCTTCCTCATCCGTCCAGAGCGCCTTCGACCGTCGGCCTCGTCGGGTAGTTGAATAAGCGATGCCTTTTTGTTAGGTTGTGGGTTAGAAGCCCTCTTTGGTGCTTCCGAGGGTTTGACCGACGTCTCGTTTCTCACAAACTCTTCCCCTGTCTTCTGTTTTCTCTTTCTACCCCTCCGAGAGCTTTCCACGGACTTGTAGCCGCTGTCACTGGAAGTGCCCTCCCCTAACCTCTCTCCAGCCTCCTTTCTTGTTAAGTTTGTAGATTGTTGTAAATCATTGTTACGCTCGGTAGGCACTGCTGACGAGGCATCGGAATTTGGCTTCTCCCTAGATCTTTTCCCCGTCAAAATCACATCTTCATCTTCCTCCTCCTCCTCCTCCTCCTCCTCTCTCCTATTGTCATCAACTTCCATAGACTTGGCAGGTGGCAGCAACAGTTGGTGTCTGAGGATTTTCTTCCTCCTCGTAAGCAAGTGCTTTCCAAATGTGGCCGTGAATGCGGATGGAAGGGGTTCATCTTCATCGTCTCGAAATTTCGACCGAGGCGCCCAGATCGAGCTTTCGCCATTTCGCGCAGGGAAATTATATCGACTCGGTGTAATCGGCAACTGCTGCTTTTGCGGTTGATGGGCTGCGAATAAATCGGGTTGATCCCATAAAGGATCGGAGTATTGGCCTGGGAAACCCCAAGGTTCCGCGGCGAACGGTGATCGGTCGAACGAGAATGGCGAGGAAGCAAAGGGTAGTTCCGTGGGAGATGCGAAACCCAGATGAGTTCCTTTGTGCGCGACATATGACGAGGTTCGTGCGACTGTCCTAGGAACGTTCAATGCGTTCCCTGACGATGATCCCAACACGAGGGCCATAGAATTTGAGTCGCGAGACGCCTCACGGCCCTGTATTATACGATCTTCCTCGTCTTCGTCCGTATCATTCCCCTTCTGAGCTTCCTTTCCAAAGCCAGTACGTCTCCTTTCTTCTCTCGTCTCCTTGTCTCCGTATTCTTCCTCGTCATCAAAAAGATCTTCTAGCAAGATTCCTTCGTCCTCATCGTCCTCTCCGTCCGCTAGATCGCCTCCTAGGCCGTCTCCAACATCGCCTTCGTCGCGCATATTGCGAACATGGCCGTTATTAACAACAATTTCGCCTGTCTCAAGGTCGATCTCGTCGCCAATGCCTTCGAAGTCACGGCCGTACTTTTCGAAGATATGCGCCATGGTGGCTTGGAATCGCTGGTCCGCATAAGCTCGCTCGATGGACAGCTTGTAATCCGGATCTCGCTTGGCCTCAATCTCGAACGGTCGGAAGGCGAGCTCATCATCGTCTTCGTCGGCATTTTCTTTGTCCGGCAGCCACTGGTTCATGCGGCGGCGCTTTGCCGGTGGTTCCATGGTTAGGTTAAACTCAAATATCTGTGGTCAATATAAAATACAGAGAGAGAAAAAGTATTGCCAATTGATATAGAAACTATATTGAGACTGTGTCGGCCTTGGGCGCTGGGGACTGCCAAGCTCCTGGCAACCTGGGCATTAAAATGGCCGAAAATGCGACACTTGGAGCTTGGATAAAAGATGGTTGCGGGAGCAACGAGGTGGATGTGGTACAAGTTTGGAGTAGCGCATTCGCGTCGCGATTTCATCCAACGGCGCGTTAAGTGGCTGCACCTCTGGGAGGCTACAAAGACAGTGCTGTCAGTCCACTAATCACTCAAGAGCTAAGCTCTAAATGCACCAAGGCTACAGGCAGTCTAGCGGGGCTTGCAGCGCCTCCATGGCGTCACAGGGCAAAGGGACCAGACCCAGATACTTCAATGTTCCATCATAATCCCAACCCATCTATTGATACTCAGACTCAATATTAGCATTTGCCTCGCTGCGAGCTTCCTCCACCTCAGGCAGCCTTCCCTCTTTCTACCTATGTAGACGACAGCCAGAGCATGAAACGGCACTTCAACTCTCAACCAAGCGAACCTCTCCCATCTTCTCAGCCATCAAGCCATCGAGATGCATTGCCAAAAGTGCCGCCAGCCCTTAAAGCTGGACAGCTCTCTCGACGACCTCAACCCAGCTGCATATGATCTTCTCGTCTGTAAGTTTGAAGGCCAGTGTCGCCGAAGGTATGCGCAGTTGCTAATCCGATCGCTCTGTCACACAGCAGCGACATCGTCTTCACAAACAGCGACCAAAGCCTCAACCCCGCGACCATCGGTACTTCATGCTCAAGAGCAATCGCGAAAGTCACTCTATGACAAAGTATCGCAGAATGCTGGCACCCCGACCTTCAAGCGGTACCGGGGCGGTCAGCCCCGCGACGCTACAATGTCCTTCATCTATCTCACCGAGTCACAAGTTGGGCATCCTCTACCGCCTCAGCAACAACAGAAAGAACGAGCAATAATCCCCCCTCGCCGACGAGGTTCTAGCACAAACGGAGCCCCCGAAGACGAGCCCCAGGCAAATAAAGGAGATGACATAAACAAGGTAAACCGACTATTTGAGATCTTGTCCGCCAGATCCGATATCGATCACCCAGTCTGTGTGGATTGTACCGAATTACTGGTGGAAGGCCTCCAAAAGAAGCTCGATTCAGCATCCAAAGAAAGAGACGCGTATGTCCAACATCTGAAAGATGTCCAAAGTAGTCAACCGAGCGAAGAAGATGTCAAGGCTTGGAAAGAGGCTCTAAAGAAAGCAGAGAAGGACAAGACCGGTGCAATGCAGGAACTGAAACGGCTGGAAGCTGAGAAAGATGCTTTGGATGAAGAGATATGGGCGTTAGAGGAAGAGTCTCGACAGTTGGACAAAGAGGAGGAGAATTTCTGGAGGGAAAGAAACGCCTTTGCGGCCAAAATGGCAGACTTCCAGGCGGAGCGTGACAGCATAAACGCCAAGTATAACAATGACTCGCAGCTACTCGAGAAGCTGCAGCGATCCAATGTCTACAACGACACCTTTTGCATCAGCCACGACGGAAGCTTTGCTACCATCAACGGCTTACGCCTGGGTAGGCTCTCCAATAAACCTGTGGATTGGCCAGAAGTCAATGCTGCTTGGGGCCATGCGCTGCTCCTACTGGTGACAGTTGCCGATAAGCTTGGATACAAATTCCAAGGCTATGAGCCGGTACCATTAGGGAGCACCTCCAAAATCATCCGGTACGATGTGGCCAACCCGGCGTCCAGCAGATTAGGGGGGCGACCGATGCATGCGCCCCCAAAGAAACAGGTGCTGGAGCTGTATAGCTCGGGAGACATGCCGCTTGGGCTAACGTTTATGCACCGCAAATTCGATACTGCCATGGTTGGTTTCCTTGAGCTAGTTCGCCAACTAGGCGTCTTTGTCCAACAGCAAACCGAATCAACAGGCGTCCCGTTGACTCTTCCCTACAAGATCGAAGGAGACAAGATTGGGGATACTAGCATCAAGCTCGGTATTGCTCAGGACGACGGATGGACCAAAGCATGCAAACTCACCCTCACATGCTGCAAGTTTCTGCTAGCCCACGCCAGCAATGTGACTTCAAATGCGAGAAATGGCGCTTAGCTTTTTATTATATATATTCGGGTGATCCATGGTACCAGCGCATCACACTATGGTAAGATTGCAGCTATGTACAAATCGCGGCATGAACCGCCTTAGAATTATGTTTGAAGCGATGTTAGGTATGTTGCCATCTTCTTCTGCTTCACTTTACCCTATATGTTATTTGTCGCTGCAGTCATCTTTCGGAAATGGCTATTTGATTGCGCTAATCTGAAGATTTAGACAATTGTCCCTGCAAAGCGTTATTGGTGGGGAGGGTGGCATATATCACGATGCTCAAAGAAGAGTGCATCGCTTAGACAAACAAACAAACAAACAAACAAAGCGGCATCTTAACGTTCTACGGACAGTGTCACAGGAGATATCCCAGATTTGATAGTCACGAGGCGCAATAGAACTTCCTTCCACTACGAATCGAAATCACGCCGTACAGCCTGTGTCTATCGCCTATGACCTTTTCGATCTAGCGAGTTGCTCAGTCTGACAGGGATTCCATCAACATGCCTGTGGCTCCTTCAGCCCAGTGGGCAGCAGCTGCATGAAAGTGACAACACAACGTTTGTTTGGACCAACGAGCGATGCAGTTCGCAGCCTCTTTTTAGGCTTCCCCTCCCACCGACTTACAGCACGTCGGCACTCATCCACGCTACAGGCCTGCAAGTCGTCCGGCGATTGCTCTGCATCAGCCTAGTCCAGATTCATGCTCGCCGCATCGTCGCTAGAGTGTCGCAATGATGGTCAATAGGCTGAGCCCCAGGCAGAGAGCCTCACTAGTTTGGGTGGGCTGAAATCAGGATGCTGCTGCCTTCGGTATCACTGAACAGACACAGCCAGCCGTTACTCGATAAGCTTAGATGGTTAAGAGGTTATAAGGAGCTCTATCTGCCGCTGTGTGGTTTAAATGCCACTTTGGTCTGTTCTTCTCCTTGTTCACCTCATCTAATTATTTATACCCATCCACTTTCCTATACCAACCATCTTTCTTCTCTGTGACCATCCGTCCTTTCTGCCACTAGCTGTGTAATTCCACGCCGACATCATGGCTGGACCTCGCGTCATTCGGGACTATGAACCCCGTGTGCCCATCATTCGAGACTATGAGCCCCGAGTGCCTATCGTTCGGGATTATGGCCACGAAGACAGCATGAGCGACGATTTTGAGGAACTGGGACCACGCAGCATGTTGCCCAATCCGCGACGACTCAAGTATGCCGTCGATGGCGAGGTGCCTGAGATCCTCTATACCCTTAACCACGTTTCCTACAATAGGCGCTTCCTTGGGCGTAAGTTAACATCCCATTTCCATTTATGATCCCTTGCTGATAGCTTGGACTGGTAGGCTCGCGAAGCTCTAAGCCATTCGAAAACGTGACCACCTACGAAATCAAGCACGATGAAACCGACGAGGGTGGTGAACTTGTCAAGAAGCCAATCTTCGAGATTGTTACCAATGTGTGCATTGAGGGCAGGCCTGATGACAACAGGCACATAGTTCGTCCTCGTCGAACAAATCCTCAGATGGATCGACCCATCACTGCGGCCTTTGACAACGTCGATTATCGAAGCGATGGCTATTATACTGAGGAAGAGCAGTATTATGACCCGCCCGGGATCCCCCAAGCAGAATGCCCCCACATGGTTATCTATTCCGATCATCTCATCAATGCTCTTAGAGCTGTCATCCAATATTACCCAAACATGAGCCTTAATGGCAAGACGGTTCAGATCAGCGCACCCTATCGTGTGCTGTATCATCATCGCCATAAGCTCTCCGAATATCGCGAGAATCAGCCTGCTGAGCATAGCCCTGAGTATATTGAGACGACAAACCACCACATTGATGTTCTTCTCAAGTTCCTTGATGAGAACTTCAGTGATGAGATTACCAAAGAAGAGGAACGACACAAGCTTGAGACTCCTACGGCCACATTTGAATATTTCTGGCTACTTCTTAAGCCGGGCGAGGTCATCTACACCAAGAAATACGACATTTGGACGCCATTGGTGATCAGCAATGTCAGCATTGGGAACCGTTCCCATGGTAACCTCGATAACTATAGAATCAGCTGCTGGCTGCTGGAATCCAACGGTGTCAAGGTCAGTCGATTTATGGAGAGCTACATTGTCAGTCCATGGCTAGGGGAGCAAGCTATAAGCTCCTTGTCCGTTATTCCGGAGGCTTTTTGGAAAGAAGACCTTGATAGCCAGAACGGCATCACAATGCGCGAAAAGATGGTCTCGGAAGGCAAGCTATACTGGGACCTTCTGAAGAGACCTACCTACATGGAGTATGATGGCCTGCTAGTCAACTCTGGCTCTGGTAGTAGACTCCCTGGTGGCCCTACTGGTTTCATGAATGGCCGCGTCATTTGTGATGCCTCTGGTTTCGACAAGTACTTTGAGTCGGCCCCGGATTGGGACGGAAGGCGATATCCTCACCCACATCGCCGCCGTGTGACTCAGGGTATTCCCAACAAAGACTTCCTTCCTCAGAGCCTCCCAAGATGCGGCTGCGCTGTTTGTGCCCAAGACCGTTCTAGGGACAATGATGGCCCATATGTTGGATTCGAAGATCTTGATCCTCTATGCGACACTCCTCCCGACAACGATCTTTTCTTCTACGTTCTCAGTAAGACGATTCCAGGATTTATCCTTGGTACTCGCCGTTGGGGAAATCTTCATGTTGCCAACCTCAGCCCTGTCAAGGCTGACAAGGAGGCTTTCAAGTATCTCGTCTTGGACGATGACATCAAGATGACTGTGAGGGCCCTCATCGGCCAATACACTACCGGCGTTGATGGCCAAGTCGCTCCTTGGGGCAACGATTTCATCCGCAACAAGGGTGAGGGACGCATCTTCCTGCTTCATGGTGCGCCAGGTGTTGGCAAGACGTGCACGGCTGAGTGTATTGCCGAGTTGACCAACCGTCCGCTCATTTCTCTCACGAGCGGCGATCTAAGTGTCGACTCGTTCCGTGTCGAGTCCAGCCTCAATTACTTCCTTGAGCTGGGTCAACGCTACGGCGCTCTTGTTCTGCTTGATGAGGCCGACGTGTATCTCGAGCGCCGCCGGGCGAGAAACATTTCCCGCAACGGCCTCGTTTCTGTCTTCCTCCGCGCCTTGGAGTACTACCGCGGTGTCCTCTTCCTCACTACCAACCGTGTCCGCTCCTTTGACACTGCCTTCCTCAGCCGTATCCATGTTGCGCTGCACTACAAGAACCTTGGTGATGAGGAACGCGAGCGCATCTGGACTCACAACTTTGACCGTTTGGATCGCGATTCTTGCGGCAAGATTCGCGTCGCCATCGCGGCCCGCGAGTTCGTCTGGTCGAGCCAGGAGGTTCGCGCGCTTAAGTGGAATGGGCGAGAGATTCGCAACGCCATGCAGACGGCCTTGGCGTTGGCCGAGAGCGATTCCAACGAGGAAGGACTGCAGACGATCACTATCGGTGAGAAGCATATTCGCGCCGTGGTCAAGATGAGCAAGGGCTTTAAGGACTACATCAAGTCAGTGGGGCCCCTGGACTCTGATGATGTTGAATACGATGGAGATGGTGATGACGAGCCTTTCTATGAGTGATTGGATGAGGGATTATCCAGATTGTTCTATGTTTTGCCGAGTCGATATGTGAAGGAGGAATAGGTCTTTGTTCTTTTCCCCGCGTGTAGTGACTTTGATGATTTATTTCCTTACGAGTTTAATGCAGTATCTGCAGAGCACGTACTCAGATAGTTACAAATGACGAGACACGAGATCATGACCATTCAACAGTATTCGAGTGGACTACCTAATGCGATTTTTGCTACCTACCTCTAGTAGTATAGTTGTCGCAAGTAACAAACAGTGTAGCAATGACATAAGACCAAAACTATTTGCAGAAAAAAGACGAAAAAGCCAAAGAAACACAGACATGGAAAATTTACCTCTTTTGTACCCCTTTATTTATACTTCTTTTCTTTTTTTTTTCCATTGCTTCCAGCTCACCCCATGCACGAAATTTCTATCCCGTTACTTCCCCAAGATCGTTTCGCGTAGCTTATCCTTCTCACCACTGCTTTCACACATATCTCTAAACACGCCCCCTTCTAACTCCCATAGTTCCTTCGGTGTGCCGAATTCCGCCACCTTGCCGTCGCTGAGAACGAGGATGCGGTCAAAGTCGGCAATCGTGCTAAGACGGTGCGCAATCACAATGAGCGTGCTGTCCGTGAACTCCTCGCGGATGCTGCGCTGGATGAGAGTGTCAGTCGCCATGTCCACGGCTGAGGTGGCCTCGTCGAGCACCATGATCTTGGGTCGCGAGACAATGGCGCGGGCCATGCAGAGGAGTTGGCGCTGGCCTTGAGACAGATTACCGCCAGACTCGGCAATGCCGCTTGAGAGATCTCGGAAGATGTTGGCGTTGACTGGAGAGGCGGTAGAGACGGCGGCTGAGGCTGGCTCGTTGGCTGGCGTGGCTGGTTGAGAGTCGACCAAGTGGACGCGGTGAAGGGACTCGCGAAGTTCCTCGTCAGTACGCTCGTTGAAGGGATCAAGGTTGCTCCTGACAGAGCCAGAGAACAATACAGGGTCCTGGGGAATGATGGCCAATCGTGATCGGAGGCTGTGAAGGTCAATCTTGGAGATGTCTACGCCATCGATCAAGACGGTACCGGACCGAGCCTCCAGGAAACGGAAGAGGGCCAGAGTAAGCGATGACTTTCCAGCGCCGGTACGGCCAATAACACCAATTCTCTCGTTGTTTTTTACGTTGAATGAAACGCCTTTCAAGACAGCCGGTAGATCTTCAGCATAACCAACCTCGAGATCCTTGACCTCGATATCTCCGGACGTAGGCCAAGCCGCAGGAGCCTTCTCGCCATCCAAAGGCTCCGTCTTGAGGTCTGCATATTCGATGACACGCTCAGTAGCATTCATATCCAGTTCCAAGTTGGTATAACACCAAAGAGTCATGAGAATATTTCCGGCAAAATCAATAGCAAACGCCAGGGTGAAACCAGCCATGGCGGCGTCAATGTAGGGAGATACAGCAATGACAATACCAACGATAGAGCTGAAAGCAGTGCCAATCAGAGCCATACGGAAGGACATCCATCGATTGAATATACTGCCATAAATACTTACAGCATCCCAGGCATCGAGTTGCCCGTGCATGCGATCCACGTATACCTCTGTCTTCTGATAGGCTCGAAGAGTCGCAATGCCTGACAAGGTCGCGTTGAATTGCTCAAAGACGGGTGACTTGGATGTGCTTTCAAGTCTCTTCATCGGTCTAGCGCCAGCCATGTATCGTTTGGCAACTGAGACGGCAAAGAAGGTCAAAACGAATGCCATGGGAAGGATATAGGGCGAAACAAGGGTAGCAGCAACACAAATGCCCACGAGGCCCAAGCCACGCCAAAGTACCAGTCCAATATCAACGTTGATGCGATTGTCGATGATGTCAAAATCAGCTGTGAGGCGGTTAAGAATTCGGCCGACGGGGACTGTGTCAAGCCACCGCAGAGGAGTTCGGAGGACCGTGAAGAGAATTAGGTTGAACAAGCTCCTACTAGCCTTGATGCTCATGATGAAGGACCAAAGGAAGCGCAGCGTTCCTATAATTGCGCTGGCGCCCGACAGAGCGACATAGATCAATAAGTAATAGGTCAGGCTGTGCTCTGTTGACTCGGTGTTCCGCAGGCTGGAAGTAACATGGAGAGGACTATGCTCTAAAGTGAGGCCATATGCAAGACCATGTTTTTGCTCTGCTTCAAATGCATGGACGCCATCGACTTGACCGTCACTTGCTGCAGTCCAGATTTTCACCCACCAATTGCGACTCAAGTTGCTTACTTCGAAACTGACGTATATAATAGCGAGGATGATCCAAAATATCCAGCCACCGCTGTGTTGTAGATATGTCTTGTAAATTCGGCTCTTAACTTGCCCCTTATCGCGAGTCTCTTTTTCGATGAATGCTTTGGCGGCCTTATCTTTGGCTGGTTCTCCATCCACAGTGCTTTCACTTGAGATTCCATCAACACCAGTAACAGATGCGTCTTCCGAGTTGACCACCGTTGAGGCCTCGCCAGCTTCTTCCCGCTGAATCTCCTCTGGGTCTTGTTCCCTAGTCTTGATCCTTTCGAGAGTGCCGTCCTCAGCAAGCTCAGATGTCAGGCCGGCCGCTAAAACAGTGCCTTCGCCAAGTTCAACCAAGTATTTGGCTTTGGCTTGCACGAGTGCCACGTGGTGAGTAACCAAAATTCGTGTACGTCCTTCGCAGATTTCACCGCTAATGCATTTCTCAAAAATGTGCCGGCCAACGTGGGCGTCAACAGCGCTAAAAATATCATCCATAACCAGGATCTCGGCGCGTGAGTAGATTGCTCGAGCCAATGTCACTCTCCATTTCTGGCCGCCGCTCAAGTTGATTCCATTAGCTCCAAGCTCTGTCTTGTCACCATCGGGCAAAATTTCGAGATCCTTCTTCAATGCGCAAATGTCAATGACTTTCTGGTATCTGGCCTCATCATATGGGAGACCGAATAGAATGTTATCTCGGAAAGATGCGCTTTCCAGCCAAGGTGTCTGGGCCACATAGGCAACGCTGCCAGGAAGAATCCAGTTTCCAGGATGAGCTTTGTGGTCATTACGCTCAAGCGCTCCTACGGCAGGGGGCGCATAAATGTTGCCTTGTAGAAGATCAACTTCACCGAGAATGGCCGAAAGTAACAGACTCTTTCCTGTTCCAGTTTTGCCAGATATAACAGATAGCTCTCCAGCAGGGAAAGATAGGTTGACATTCTTAAGAATAAAGCGCTCTTCCTCGGGTGTTTCAACATCAACAGGCCAGGAAACGGTCGCATTGTCGAAAGCCACATCTGGTCCCTCGGACAGAACCTTCTTCATCTCAGGGCCGCTCAGATATGTGTCGATTCTCTTGATTGAAACAAGTGAATCGACCGTAGTGGTAAGGAGCTCTGGCAAGGCTCCAAGAGTGACTTCCAGACTCTTGAAGATGCTGATGCTGACGAAGGCAATCGACGCGGACAGGTTGCCGTGTAAAATGGCATAGACGGTAAGTGAGGCGGCCGCAAGGAAAATTGGGCTAATAACCCAGCATGCGAACAGAATAGAGTCAGCTATGAAGGTATTTTTTAAAGTTGTGAGCTCCTGCTCTCTCATTTCTTGAATACGCTTCTCCCATTGATTCTCCAAAGCCGAAAACTTGATTTGACGAATGCCTAGAAGCGCCTCGTTGATAATGGCTAGCTTGGCATCACGATTCTTCATGAGTGTGGCCTGGTATTTCATGTACTTCTTGGTGAAAAACGCGTTGACGGGCAATACAATGGCCCAGGCCAAGATGCCAGCGGCAAAGGGCAAGAAACCAATCAAGTTTAGCAGGAAGCCACAGTAAAGAAAAAGGTTGGAGAAACTGCTGATGATAAAAACCTGGAAGGAGGCGAGATTGGATACGTGTCGAACATCGACACCGACGAGGTTCACAATGGCTTGGCGAGACTTCAAAACGGTATCTTCTTCGTCGGATTTCTTTGCGTCATTCTGGCCTTCTGCCTCGTTGTCGTCTGTCTTTTCCGGTTCTTTCTCCGCCATTTTAACATTTTTACGTTTCAACGATTTTTCGAAAATAAGAGCCGAAAGCTGGCCTCGGAGGGGGATAGACGTCTTGTACATTGAGGCCCAGTGAACCCATCCTTGCAGCCACTGTAGCGCACGTCAGTTTGCATATCATTTCCGATGGTAGGAGAATTCGTTCCGTACCTGTCCAGTGAGGGAGAAAAGGGCAAGGGAAACAATATATGCCAAAATTAGGCCCATTGGTCGCTGCTCTAATCGCTGCTCTAAGAGCTCAATCACTCGCAGCATGGCCCAAAACGGCCCAAGGCCAACGCATGAGCGGACAATCGTAACAATCCATTGGACGAGAACAATAGGCATGTAAGCTCGAAGAAGATTCTTAAGAAGCGTGCCCTTGAATTCAAAGCTGCGCCAGGCGTCGACCAGATCACGGGCTCTAAAGTTGTGATCTGGCCCGGGAATATCCTTTTCGTCTAAATCACCCTTCTTCACAGCCAACTTTGCCAGGGGCTCCCCCCAAGACCAAGTGTATCGACTCAGGACAGATGTTGTGAATTGCGCGTCTACCGGTTTATCGTTGTGGAAAACATCCGGTCGTCGCGGGATTGAAATGTTGGCAAACAGTAACGGGACGGTAGCTCCTAAGCTGACCAGCCGAAGAATGAAAACGGGATCATTCTTGGAAGCTCCTAGCTGCAAAGCGTGGAGAGAATGGAGAATACCGACCAAGATACTGAGAAAGGTCGAACCAAATGCCCAAATGCCAAGATCATGGGATTTGACGGGGGACCGGTGGGCAAAGATACAAATGGCTTGGATGACAATGGCAGCCTGTGAAGGAGCGCGTGGTCCATTAGCCGACGTACTCGAACTGATTGCGCCAATTGGAGGCGTGAGGCACGATTCAACTTACAAGAGCAGCGGTAATCAGCCAGTTGGGAACAAACAGATCATCTTTATTCAGGTGAAGGCTGGAGAGGACGGACAGGGCCAGGGATGGACCAAAGCTTGTCAGAGACAAGAGAAGAATCGCAACTTTGGGCCATTTGTTGGAAAACGAAGCAACTGCCTCGGGCGTGCTGGTACCGTCGACATCTTGGTAAAAGTTGTCCTTTGGAGTTCGATTGCGAATCTGGGTAAGAAGAGCAAACACAGCAGGCAGAGACAGAAGCCCAACAACAGCTGAACCAGCAATGGACAGCGGCAGCACCAGGTGGGCCAGGGGGTCCGGATTGGTGACGACGCTGAGCACAAGCTGATGCGACATCACGGCGAGAAAGGCTCGCCGGCGCACCGGGGGGAGCTCAAGTTCAAGTTGATGCGATCTACAGAAGCCGCCAATGGCAGCATGGACACACAGGCGGGATTGCACAGCAGCAAGGGAAGTGCCTCTTTCCACAGGAGAGAAGAGGGCAACGCGACGGGATGAGGAGAAGAGGAATCAGAAGCTCGGCACCGACAAAGGCAAGATGCGATGTAGTTATCAGCGTCGGCCGGCCGCGCCAAAAGGGTTATCGCAGGATCCAAACTATCCACAAAACCCGCACAATGCAACCTCCATCCTCCCAGTTGCAAGCTGCAGCTCCCAGGATACCCTGGCCGGGTAGCGCATCTCAAGCGCGCTGGATTAAGAAGCAGCAGCAGAGGCAGCCGTGGTTCCGGACATGGTGAATCACAGGAGGTGTTAGCGGTTGGTTCGATCAGGATCAAAGCGGTTTGGCAGCAGCCGGAATTGAGCATGCAAGGTAGGGGTCCAGGGCGCTTGCACAGAGTGAGAAAAGCTTGTTGGGCCACGGCTAAGGCACTTTTGATAGCCCTTGGGAGTCATCGCGTGTGCCTTGCCACGAGAGGATCACCAGAGCTACAGTACTGTGTACCTGTGATTTCCAAAAGGAGCTCTTCGGCTTGCTAGCACTCGCCTGAAGGTGCCTTAGGCTGCCACATATTCTCGGGGTCTTTTGTTTTCCCCCGTACAGCAGGCCACAAGGCAGCAAGAAATCTTAATGTTGCTGCAACTCCATGTTGGTGCCTGAGAAGGCATCAGCATTTCCATTGATTGAGCTTCGGATATTACGGGGTCCAAGCAAAGACATCTCCATCGCTACGCTACGGAGTATATCCTGGACCGGCACAAGCCAACACAGCACGGCAGCAAGTGGTTTCAGAAGTCTCTCTTCTATCTCTCTACGGAGTATCTACTCCCTTCGCCTTTGTCCATCTTTCCATCTTGAGTGAGAGGCCCGGAACTGGGATATGAGATTATGCTCCATGGCCAACCCGCAGCTTAGGAAAATAGCTTGACCAACGCCATCACGAATGCTACTGATTGGCTCGATGCACTGCCACGGGCGGGCACTTTTTCAGATGCTACCTAGTAGGCAGTAGCCACACACGCCATCGAGCGGTTGCGGGGAACTGTTCGTATAATCCGAACAATCGATTCCAACGCCCGTGTCTCGCTACTACACAACGTTGAAGTGATCGATGCCATTCCGGGTACCTACAGCAGCAAGTAAAACGTTCATGTTTCAGTGGTTCCACGACCGCCTTGGGTTTCTGCAGTTCCGAGACTCGCATAGATCAGACACGCAGAGCTGGGCCGTACAGTATTTCACATGTAGGAACAGACTGTAGTAACAGGTAATAATACTGCACACGCACATTGCTCTCGATCTGTCAAAATCTCACCGCCCTCTCGTTATGAGGCCAACTCTACTCGTCCCTCTCATGCCATCTCCCTATCACGAGTGGCTCACACATGCAAGGCACCTTTCATTCAACTCATCTTCATCGTGTTCGCTGCACGTACAGCTCATGTGCTGCTGGCTCCACGGCCTCTGAGATGTAATTCGCTTGTGACACTCGTCGTTGTGCCGTTCCGGAACCCACTCATCAACACTAAAGTCGTTAGTTTGACCCGCGGCTCGTCGACAGTCACCCGCCTGGCTTCAAGATTTCCTGGGTGCGGTACCCTCGTATAAGCGCTTTGGGTCGGTCGTCACGGCCTTCGTTGGACAAAGACTAACAACTCCATCAACCGCGGTCCTCGATAGAATATTCGCATCTCTTTGGCCGTCACCCGATGGCAGATTGAGGGCATCATGGACATCCCCTTGGGGCATGCAGGTATAAAATAAGAAGCCCCAGATAAGCACACACACTCTCGTTTTCTAGCGGGACATGGAATATTATAGCTGCATGTGCTCCGGGGGGCTTCCTAATTCGTTCGGCCATGAAGTGACTCACTGGACTTCATGCGGTCACCACTCAGCAGTTTAATTAGATTATCATTGCCAAGTGTTAGTACTTGCATTGACTTACACCGGCTGCGAGGGTGAACCATATGGACGGGAATCCGTGGACAAATGGCCCAGTCCAACGTAGCACCGCATCTACAGATACAGGTACGTAGCATTGCTCCAGATATTATATGCGCTATTGCGCGGTCCTACCGGGACGATGGATGCCTACTGTATATAATCTGACCACCTTTGCGCGTGTACATGGCATTCGGGACAGAGATGGACATCTTTCACCTTCGTGATGATTGGCTCCTTGCCAGGCCGCCCATACAGCCTTAGTCTGGGAACATTGCTGAAGGATTAATGGTGGTGTCCCCGGCTCCCAACAGGCGATAATAACCCCTCCAGAGCCATCACCTGACAGATTAAGTATTGATTCTGCAGCCGGGGAATAGATCTCATTCGCCTCCATCTGCTTTAAAAGAGATTGCACGAGTGGGAGACCGATGCCTGGACAACCGCCCACTATCTAGCGGTGTGTGTTCCAAGATACTGGCAGCGTGGAGCAGAGAAACAGGTAAAGGGAATTGAAGAAAATGGAGGAAAGTGAGGAGGAGTAAATGGCTATGCTGACCTTGCTGACTTCGCCTACAAACATGAAGAATCCATGGCAAACCCGACAAGGGGTTCTTATTCAGGCGCTAATCATCCAACGGCACTGCTCTCTTTCCTCTGTATCGAGATCGATCTGCACCGGCGAAGCCATAACGAGGAGCCTTGCCAACTCCAAGAGTCAATGGTTTCCAATCCAACAGCCTGTCTGTGTGATATACGTGCCAGTTATACTGCAGTAATAGTACATGAAAAAAGGTTGCAACATGGTAGGTATGTAAGGCTATTAGCTAATATAATTGCGTGGCCATGATCGACGGGCATTCGGTTACGATATGGACAGTCACCATCTGGCTGAGCTGGTCCAAATCTCGCTCCATGAGCAGGGCAGGAAAGACAAAAATAAGAGCGCGGGATCATGCAGTCAGCTGCTAATAATGGAAAGGCAGAGAAAAATACACGTATCCATGGATGTATCATGTAAGGTGTACTCCGTAGTAGCAGCAGACAGCATGTTAAATCAGAAACGAATGGAAAGCAAAAAGCAAAAAAAGAAAAAGCCATTCCCACTGCCAATCACAGTCGCCCTCGGCTCTGCAGGGCGGTGGCCACGACGCATTGAAAACACATCCGTCTGAAGCCAGCGTCTGGTATGATCCAGCGCCTCAGTCGGATCAGGCGAGTGCCAATCGCGTTATTCTGTTTGCCCGGGTGACTGCAGAGGATGCTGCGGTGTCATGCAGGGCGTCGAGGCTACATGTTGGACGTCGAGGACGGGCCAATCAACAGGGCACCAGCCCATCTGGCGGGCCGGTTTCTGACACAGGGCCTTGGACTGCTCTCTGCCTTGCAGCCATAGGGCCAGTATTACTTGATTGATTGACAAAGAGCGCGGCATCCAGCCCGTCTTTTTGGCGGTCCTCGCATGAGGCTGCTGCAGGGCAGGATGGAAACAGCAGGGCGGTCCCGTGGCACTACCACTACTGTAACCTCAGCACCTGTAAGCGGCCACACTCTTGGGGGCTGCCGGGCTGCTGTAGCCGCCTCTAGCCCGTGGCCTTAGCCCACCCAGTGCGCTGATCACGCTGCTGGCGCCCCTCGATTTCAGCCGGGTCCTTCCATGCCCCTAGCCTCTAGCCTCTAGCCTCTAGCACCTGCAGCCATAATATTTCCAAGGCCGAGCAAAAGCAGGACCAGCTTTCTTTCATTCTCGCCGTCGAGCCTCCATCTTTTAACTTTGAACTACCACGAGCTTCTCTCGCCGTCCCGCACGCGTTTTCGATCAGCTGCCGGCCAGCCCGAGCCAGCACCATTCAAGACCATCTCACTCTCTCCTGTTCATCGTCTCGCCCAGCCTTGCTTGTATCGAGATTATCAACCATCACCACCATTGGAGAGTTTCTCTCCATGCAGCTTGTTCATCGGCCGCCATAACATTCGAGCGTCACGATGAAAGCCTCACCGCTGATAATCAATTGGCACGACCAGAATGCCCCCATATACTCCGCCCACTTCGAGCCAAACGGCAAGGGCCGCCTAGCAACGGCTGGTGGTGACAATCATGTTAGAGTGTGGAAGGTCGAAGCCGACGGCCCCGAACGCAAGGTTGAGTACCTGTCGACACTGTCCAAGCACAACCAAGCTGTCAACGTTGTGCGGTGGGCTCCCAAAGGTAAGCATTGATCACGATGTGCCTGCTGTATCCTTCTTCATGGGCTGACAATGGCTGCCAAACGTAGGAGAGATTCTTGCTTCGGCCGGCGATGACGGCAATGTCATCCTATGGGTTCCCAGTGAGATCCCAGCTACCAACTTTGGATCCGAAGGCCTCGATGATAAAGAATCATGGAGAGCAAAGCACATGTGTCGGTCTAGCGGGGCGGAGATATACGATCTGGCATGGTCACCAGACGCAGTCTACTTCATAATCGGCAGCATGGATAACATTGCCAGAATCTACAACGCAAGCTCAGGTGTGTCCTCGCAGTGATGCCATATCAACGTTTAGCATATGCACCAAGCTAACACAGGGACACCAAAGGAACCCTCGTCAGGCAAATCGCCGAGCATAGCCATTACGTGCAAGGCGTTACTTGGGACCCGTTGAACGAGTACATCGCAACCCAGTCGTCGGATCGATCCGTCCACATCTACTCCCTCAGAACAAAGGACGGGCAGTACACCTTAAGCCAGGACGATAAACTACCACGACTAGCAAGCCATATCAAGGCTGATCTACCCCCTCGGCGAATCTCGTCGAGCAGTCCCGCACCACCCGAGTTCGGTCATCGAGCACAGTTGTCCACCGTGGACTCTGCTACATCTGTGGGATCACCAGCTCCCTCAGCCCCAAGCACGCCGACTTCTGCCCCTCTCCCCATGAACCCGCCTAGCGTAATCAGCCACAGCCGCCGATCTTCATTCTCCTCTCGTCGCTCAGTCTCGCCGGCACCCTCTCTACCTCTTCCTGCAGTCATGCCAATGGAGACGTCGCCGAAGCCTCATCATACCCTCAACACCAATTGGGCCCTAGGAGTGAGGAACGCAAGCCTATACGCGAATGAGACTCTTACGTCTTTTTTCCGACGACTTACGTTTACCCCCGACGGAAGCCTTCTGCTCACACCATCCGGGCAGTACCAGAACCAGCATCAGGCGGACAAGGACGCAAAGCCAACTTATGAGGTCATCAATACAGTGTATATTTACACTCGAGGTGGCATTAACAAGCCCCCGATAGCTCATTTACCAGGCCATAAAAAACCGTCTGTTGTTGTCAAGTGCTCTCCGATTTTCTACACCCTCCGCCAATCTCCGCCAGTGACCAAACATGTCACGATCGATACATCTTCCGCTGAAGATACCATTCCCTCCCTCCCAGATCCAGTTTCCAAGCCAGCAGCCGCGCCATCCGTCATGGAACCTCCTCCGCTTCCCACACCATCTTCAACAACTGCTGCACCAGCTGCTGCTGCTGCTGAAGGAACTGCTTCGTCAAAGGGAGCAGCAGTCGAGAATAACGTGTCGGCACCAGGCCCCAAGCCGGCCTTTGCCCTTCCGTATCGGATGGTGTACGCTGTCGCCACGCAGGATTCCGTCCTGCTATACGATACACAACAGAAGACCCCGATATTCGTAGTCAGCAATTTGCACTGCGCAACATTTACTGACCTTGCTTGGTGAGTATATGCAGCCTCTTGATTTCGAGATGTTATAAGCTAACTAATATTACTCAGGTCAACTGATGGGCTCACCCTCATCATCTCGTCATCGGACGGATTCTGCTCTACGTTAACCTTTGCAGCCGGTGAGCTCGGCGAGGTTTACAAGGGTGAAGTTGGTGCAAAGGCAGTTTCAGCAAATCAGAATGTGTCCACCTCAACTCCCACATCCAGCTTCGCCTCCCCTTCCCCGTTCCCCAGCGGGCCACAGCATCAATCCCGTAATTCGGCGAGTTCTTTCACTGCGCCTTCTCCTCCATCCACCTCCGCGGTTCCATCTCATCGGCCGTCGTCGCCCACAAGATCGAATTCTACCTCTTCTGTGGCCACACAGCCTTCAGGTGTCATGAGCAACCCGCCTCTCATTAGTGGTAGTGTGCCATCAATCACGGCGGCCAATTCAGGCAGAGTGACGGGCGTGCCACTGACCACACCTCCGGAAACACCCAAAGTGGTGGCTCCCACGGCTAGCGCGGGCGTAAAGAGAGACGCCGACGAAGCTGAGAAAGAGGATGGGAAGGAACCCAAGAAGAGAAGAATCGCTCCCACTCTTATCACGAACCCAACAACATGATACCTTTCATATTGTTAGGCTTCTTTCTTCCTTTTACTTTTGTTTTTCTTTGTGAAGCGAGTTATATTCTGCGCAGTATCTCGTCTTCTTTCCTGCAGCGAGACGATCAACGTCACAAGATGGGGAACGTGGTTTAAGCAATGAACTATATAGAAGGATGATGGTTGGTGCCAATGTCACTGGCATAGACTGGCGTTTTGCGGTTTGGCGTAATATGTTTCGATCATATGGCGGCAGCTGAAGCCTGCATAAGATCACGCTACTACTTGTTAGTAGGTTGCCATTCTTCTTTTTTTAATTCTTCTCTTCTTTCTTTTGTTGGTCTGCTGGACATGGACGAAGTGTCCAGCCTCAAGGCCAAGCAGACTGAATCTGGTTGGGCAAAATAACGCTGTAGTTTTGTAGTTTCGTCAAATATAGGAAAAATCTCATTGACTCGATTGACCTTTGGGTTTGGCAGCGCGCTTGCTCTTGATTCTGCAAGTCATGTCGATTTTACAATAGTGGTGTGGAGCCTGTTCATCTCATTTTACAAATGGCCTGGAACAAATATTCCAAGCAGGCAGAGAGTTTTACATGATCTACGACTTAGATGAAGACATCATCTCCCCGCAGACATTCACTTCATCACTGGTGTCCACCCTTTCCTCGGGACAAAGGTAGTTACGCCTTCATCCCGCAGAATGTCTTCTCCTCGCCTCCCCGTCACCACGCTCTGTTCAAACTGCGGTCCGCGGACGTAAAACGGGAATGAGAGCTGCGAAGGTCCTGGTTCCGAGCCTGAAGGGTCGTCTGCGGTGGGTGGTGACTCTGCTGGAGGAAGCTCCCACAAGCTGCTGCGGCCACGACGCCGTTTTTCTATGAAGCCGCATGCGCGACGATCCAACGAGAGGTACCACCTTCGCTGATATATGCTGCCGATGGTGTTTTCGGCTCCGTGATAGGCGTTTGTGAGGCGGACTTGTGCGTCTTGCTGTTCGCTCAGAGGGGGGTCGTCAGTGGCTTCATTTTGGGGCTCTCCTTCATCCAAGTCATGGCCGTCATCACACGCCTCACTGCTGGAAGAAGAAGGGCTAGTTTCCCGCTCTTGGGGCTGGACCCGTATCGTCCTCCCTCGACGCCTACGAGTACCTGTAGCCCGTCTTTGCAGGCCCCTAGACCGCCCTGCAGCATCTTCCGACTTGGTCAAGCGCAGATTGATGACGTAGGGATCGGGGAGTTTTGCTCCGTGGAGACGCAGCCGGATCTTACGGTCCTGAAAGGCTGCGTGAAGCAGAGATTGGGCCGCCTGGGGAGGAGATGCAGATGCAGATGGAGATGGAGATTGGTGAGAGGCTGGCGGTGAGGACGGGCCGCGTGGAGGGGCGCGTTCATGCTTGCTGAGGCGCGGGAGAATCGAGTATGTGCCCGTGTCCCAGATGAGGAGGGAGCCCGTCTCTGGAGACGCGGTTTCGACAAGGTGATTCTGCGTGCTCGCTCAGCGGTCAGCAGCAGCGGTGCCTGTACAGGGTAGATCAAAACAGGACAGCATCAAGGACTGAAACTTGCCCAAAGACAGTGGATACGAGTCTCGGTGGCATTGCGGCTCAGGCGGCTGCTGTTGGCATCGCCGGGAAGGCCGTACATGATGGCCCAGCTGACGCTGCTCGTCTCATTGATCTGAAGCCGCAAATCGTAGTGCGGACCAGCCACAGGATGGTCATGCTGGTGCACCACGAAATGCGCACCGCGAGGGCTCCCCTGGCAGCGCTGGTACAGCTGCGAATAGCGAGCGACGGATAGCCGAGGGACGCCAGCCGATGTCGGGCGCAGATGTGAGGACAGAGTCGACGAGAAGCGCGCCAGGTGGTCGGATATCTCGACGGCTCCGGATTCGATCTCGGCGGTGGTGCCGGCGGTGGGTCTGCCGGAGCTGGGGGCGGTCGAGATGCTGTGAGGAGAAGGAGGAGAAGGACGATGAGAGGATGGCGAGTCGAGGGACCAGGTGAGGTTGCGCTTCTTGATGAGGGGATTGGGCACGAGGTCGGTGCTGGGAGGGCGTTTGCGTGATTGCTGCATGAGTGGTATGGGTGTTTTGTTTTGTTTTGATTGTTCTATATGGAGCTGACGGAGAGCAAGTTGGGACAGCACAAGACGTCAAGCTACATGTATACCAGCAGTCATGGGTTTGAGATGAAGTGGTCGCTGGCTCGAAAGTGTATGAGTTCCATTCATCACTACCAAGAACAGCCTGTCTTATGTAAACAATGCCCAGCAACGACAGATTTGATGACATCAGTGCTAAAGTATTATTTCGCATGTACGTACGCATTATTACTCTTGTCATCACAGATAAAATGGACTGTCGGCTTACCTTGGTACGGATTCCAAATCTTCTTCTTCCTCTTCCCAAGATTAATGCCCAACTGCACCTCCAGATCCGTTGTGCCCAAATCGGATGCCCTGCACTCGCCCGTGCCGCATCAGGTATCTCACCCGCTAATAAGCCCGCCAGAGAATCTACACGCACTGCCCAACCACAACGACCGAAATGAATAAAAAACAAGCCGCGGGGTGCATGCTAATGATTATCTGCATAGCCATGGATATATGCGTGAGACTCGGCTCATGCACCTCGCAGCCACTCACAGGTCGCGCTGTCGTCGCAACGGACCGCGGCTATGGCAGCTGAGAGCTGAGTCTAGGTGTCTGCCTTGGGCCCAAAGATGCACAACTCGGTCCAGTGTCGAGTAAACAATGAAATCCATATCCATTATGCGGACGAATGAATACGAGCTTTGCTGATGCGATGCCAAAACAGCTGCACAGCGCTGGAGACTCGCCCCCCAGGCCAATCAGCGGCTGTGCGCCATCGTTTCAGTGTCCGCTACAGCGCTGCAGTCCGCTGCCAGCCTCCGCTACAGTACAGGCCGCTACAAGTGGCGACGTGCAGCGCGCGCTTCCAGCAAATTACAGCAGCCCAATCAATGGTGATCCATCCAGATGCGTCTGCTCCATAGTCGAATTGATATTACAGTACCACACATCCTCTAGCCGTCGGCCTGCCGTCGTCCTGGAAATGCCGAGGCAAACAAACCACAACCACGGCGCCCCGCTTTTCCCGTCCCCCAGAAGGGGTCAGCCGCAGCTCCGCCTCAGTGGGAAGACGCAAGGGAGATACCTTTTGGTACCCCTTGCGCCGCGCCAGCAGGGATAGCCTCGCAAGTACTGCGCGCGTACCCTGTGCGAAACCACGCGAGCCCCCGGGATTTCCAGACCTCGATTAATTACCAAGCCGGGGCTTGTGATTGCATCCAGCCATTCGCTCTCGCCCTCCCCTCTCCATCAATCTCCATCAACCTTATCGCATCTCTTCTCTTCCCATTCCCTCTCCCCAATTCCACCCTCGAGCTGTGCCTGTCACAATCGACGCGTTAATAGACCACGGCCTTGCGCGATCCTTTGCTGTCGATACCGTCGTCGTGCCGTCGCTTATCGCCACACCCGGGGCCTGTCGCCGCCCCAGCTGAAAAATAAAAACAAACCAATCCTTCGGCAACACCAGCCATCTGATTAGGTTCCCTCCTGCACTGCTCCTTGTCCACACCATAGCGAGATTCGAGCAAGCGCACGCGCTCCTCGGCGGCAATTCCTGCACTATTGTGATACCCCGGTTGTTGTTTTTCTTCTTCATTTCTCTTCTTATCCCCCATAATGGCTTCGCCACCTAAGCCCTGGGAACGAGCTGGTGCCGGCTCAGCACCTTCACGTAAGTCATCCCCGACGCGGAGCTGCTTCTGCTTCTGCCACTGCCTCTACTGCTGTGTTTGCCTCTGCTTTGGCCCAAAGCGCGCTTGCTCGTGACCTACACATGCTGACCAGCCTCCCTCCTTAGTTGCAATCCCATCCTCACCAGCCTCTGCATCATCAGCACCCTTATCGCCTGCTTCATCAGTCGCCTCCATGGACGCACCACCGATACCTGAGCTCCCTCCGTCGCTCGCGGCCCCCATCAACCAGAACGCCGCTGCTCACACCCGCGTCGGCGCCATGGGTGCCATGGGAGCCATGGGAGCCTCGCCCTATGGTGGCTACAACAGTGCATACTCATCGCCCTACTCAAGTCCTTACTCGCGCTTTGGAGGCGCGTATGGAGGATATGGCGGCGGAATGTATGGCGGATACGGAGGCATGGGCGGTATGTACGGCGGCGGAATGTATGGTGGTGGTATGGGCATGGGCGACCCCAACAGCATGGTGAACCGCTTCAGCAACGGCACCCAGGCCACTTTCCAGATGCTCGAGGGTGTTGTCACTGCTTTTGGTGGTTTTGCGCAGATGCTTGAAAGCACATACATGGCCACACACTCTTCCTTCTTTGGTAAGTTTCCTATTGTCGACATCTAACCTCGCTCGCTCCTATGGATGGCTAACACACTGAGCAGCCATGATTTCTGTTGCTGAGCAATTTGGCAACCTGCGCGACACTCTCGGATCCCTACTCGGAATCTTCACCCTCATTCGCTGGATCCGAACTCTGCTCGCCAAGCTCACTGGCCGTCCTCTCCCGGCCGATGCCGCGTCCCTCAACCCCTCAGATTTCGCTCTTTTCCAAGGTCGATCTGGTAGCCCCGGTGGCGGTTCCTCCCAGCCTCCCAAGGCTAGCCGAAAGCCTCTCCTCTTCTTCCTGCTCGCCGCCTTTGGCATCCCTTACCTCATGTCCAAGGTGATCAAGACCATCTCCGCCAACGTCGAGGAGGAAGAGAGACGTCTGGAGCAGCAGGCCCTCGAGGCTCAGAAGCCTGTTGATCCCTCCAAGCTGGAGTTCTGCCGTCTCCGTTTCGACTTCGCTCCCCAGCAGCCCAACGGCATGGAGCTCGAGGGAAAGAAGGGTGACCTCGTCGCCGTCTTGAGCAAGAATGACCCTGCTGGCCAGCCCAGCGAGTGGTGGCACTGCCGCAGCCGCGACGGCCGCCAGGGATACCTGCCCTCCACCTATCTCGAGGTCCTGAAGCGATCTGCCGCCGAACCCAAGAAGCTCAAGGCTGCCCCCGACAGCAGGACCAACTCCCTGACCAGCTCATCCTCTTCTGAGGAGGGCAAGAAGGAGTATGCTACTGCCGACGGCATGCAGAGGAGTCACTTCTACTCATAAACACCCAAGTCTTTTCTACACTGTAATGATGAAAGTTGGCCAACCAAAGGCTACGCGATTTGATGCTCTGGCATAGCATTTCTCCTTTTCTATAATTCACTGGGCGTGCGCAGTTTTATTTTCTTTTGTAGCTTGTCGTTATTAAACCACGGGAGTTGAGTTTTTGGTCATGTACTTTGCTACCACATTAGCCCTCATGTGTTAATGCGCTTTTAATGGAGATGGGGATGGGTCCCTCCATTTTTCTTGTATAAAAGTCGGCGTGTCTACTTTTTGTATCATCAGTTTTTATACACGTTTTTAAATCTACTTTACGAAGTTTGGAACCGCATTAATCAGCTCATGTGAATTTTATTCTTCTGAGGCTTTGAACATGTCCCATTACGTTGCCTTGGCTAACCAGCCCCAAAATTTATAAATCCCAGTCTTTTGGAATCATATATAGCACAAATAACACACTGCGCGTTGCGTCGTAGGTCTAGATTTCGACGAGCACCAGCGGCACTACTAGCCCTCAGCTTCATAGGAATTCGACTTGTGCTTGGGCTGGAACTGGAATCCTGGGTGAACGGGTCCGAGGAACATTTCGCTGTAAAGCACATGTTAGCTCATATCTTACCACTCGCATATGTAGTTTTGCAAACACAATTAAAGAAAGGAGAGAGATAAAAGAAATTCAAGCATGCGTACCTTATCTTGATCCAGTCCTTGTAATTGTCAGACGCCATCAACGTCTCCATCTCATCTCTGCCCTTGTACGCCGGCGGCCGATCGTTCAATCGCGGAGGCAGGTGCTCCAGTAAACCAATCGGCACGTAGCGGTGCGCGAAGCTGAGATACTCGAGGAGGAAGCGTCGGGTGAAACCAATGCCCAGTTCGTCCGAGCCCCACGCCTCGAGACCATATTTGACAAACTTTTCAATGTAGCCGAGGCGTTCGGTGGAAGACTTGTCCAGGTATTGGCCCTTTTCAATTTCCTCAAAGATCCAGGGCTTGATGAGGGCTCCACGGCCAATCATGACCGTGTCGACGCGAGCCTTCTCAATGTGCTCGTAGTAGTCGACGTGGGAATAGCAGTCGCCGTTGCCGAGGAAGTACATGCGCCCGTCTTTGGCATTTGACAGGGTGCTCTCATCTGGCTCAGCAATAGTGTCGGTGATCTTGGCTTTTTCATCGTTGTATGTCTTGATGAGGGCAGCACATTCGCCGATGTAGCCCCAGTCTGCCGTCTTGGTATACCGCTGCTCGCGGCTGCGGCCGTGAAGAGTAAGCGCTGCGCACCCAGGGGCACCAAGTCGCTCGCGGTGCTCGCGAGATCCAAAGGCCAGCTTGCCAATGATTTGAGTAGCAGTGGAGCGATCCTTGCGAACTCCAGTCCTAATCTTGGCGCTGATGGGAATCTCACCAGACACAGCATTCATGCCTCTGATCATACGCTCCATCTTGCCACTGGCATCTAGGAGCGCAGATCCAGCACCTGATTTGAAGACCTTGTCGATTGGGCAGCCGCAGTTGAGGTCAATTACTCTGAGATGGGGGCAGTAGCGGTTGAGCACATCAGCGGCCTTGGTTACAACCCAGTGAGCACTGCCCGAGATTTGGGCGCCAAACTTGAGATCGCGCGAATGGTTATAGTCGTCGAACAACGGGATCGCTCCTGGGTTCATCTTGGGGGGCGTAATCTCAGACTTGTGTGCACGCATCAGGGTCCAATCAGGCTTGGAGCCCTGAAGCAGGGGCATTCCCAAAGCCATTTCCGAGTAGGTGGCCTGGCAGCCGAGCTCTACACATAGACGTCGGAATGGGAGGTTACCCTGGGTTGTCAAGGGAGCAAGAGTTGGAGTCTCTGGGCCAAAATACAGGCGGCGCTTCTCGGAGGGCTTGAACGGGGGGTCGACAAATCGAGCTCGAAGGTCTTCGATTCCTAACGCTGGTTGATCTTTGCGGCGGTGATGAAAGTCTTGACTAATGCCAGCCTCGTGGTTCAGCCATTGGATGTATTGGTCCGTCTTGGTAAAGTCGAGTCTCTTGCGGTTCAGTTCAATCTTCTGGCCCATGGTGACAACGTTGAAGATTCCAGGTCGTAGTTCATCTTCACTTTTTCCCCTGTCCTCAAATTTCGAGCCCTTTTCCTCTGAAGACTCTGTAGAAGCAGATTGTTCCTCCTTGGGTGGCTCCTTGGGCTCTACCTTGGGCGGGCGGTTGTCGCTCAAAACCAGCTCTTTCCTGCCATCTGCGTGCTCAATTTCTTGCATATGGCTCTTAACAAATCGGCACTTCCAGCCTGAAGCACAGTAGCCATATGCCTCGAATGCAGGGCATTTTCCGCCGAGGGCCTCGACATCTTCGCGACGGCCCTCGCTAAGGTATTTGCGTAGATCGTGGCACATTTTGCACCCGTCACCATACGGACATTCCTTGGGTGAGAATTCTGAAGAGTAAGCCCTGCTGTTGCAGAGGGGAATAGCATCGTCAAATCTTCCAAATGAACGATCAATATTCTGACCCTTCGCCTTCTTCTTGCCCTTCTTTCCTCGATCTCTCGAATCTTGTCCATCCCTCTGGTCTCGGTCATTTGAACCTCGACCCTCAGCAGCATCGTCATCCACAGCACTAGAGCGCTCATTCTGATTCCCTGACATATCGATGAGATACCTAGGAGGCTCCAGTTAAATGAATGCGCGTGTTGTCGTTGGCGAATGACTTACTCTTTCTTGATGGGAGCCATGCCCTTGACCCTATCTGTGGGTTCGCCATTCTCTTCCGATGGTTTCTGAACTTCGGGCTCCGGCTGTGAATGCTCTACATGAGTGCCGTTCTGAGGAGCATGAGCCGTCTCTTGGCCATTTTCTCCGTTGCGGTCCTGAGCAGCACCTGCGTCGTCAATCTTAATTCGCTTCGCAGCTCGCTCCTCAGAATTCGAGTCAACATCTGGATGTTGTCCACCCATTGTGGTATCAGCTTCTGTAGACATATTGTGGCAAGGACGCTGTCGAATATATCTTGGTAGTGATGAAAATTCCAGGATGAAAGTCTCAGCTGCGGAAGGGCGATTCAATCAGATAAGATGTACAGCAAAGGATTTTTTAAAGTCCTTGCTCAAAGTATTGGGTAAAAATAAAACAAAGCCTTTTCCCCCAAGTGAATATCAGGGTGGGAAAGCAAGGCTAAACTTCAATTAGGCCAGCCTTGCGTTGTGATGATTGGAGAAGTCGAGTGAACGCAGTGGAGCTAGAAAATTCTACTTCATGGCGAAGTGAAGCAGTTACTATTACCTGCCTCGCACTGGGCGCTGTGCTAATACAGTGCCATTTCATGACATATACTGTACGTTTTCTTCCTTTCCAAGAGCACTTTAAGAGGCATCTTACGCACTGTACATGTATCCACATATGCAAGACCTCATATCTAGAGCCTTAAGTGATATGCGAGCCGGAACGGTAATCATATTTGTCTGAGCTTATCGCTTTTGCGTATTTCAAACCGTAAATGCGTATTGGTATAGCTGTCTGGGCTTTAATTATGCGATAACCCACTTGGTTACAGATTAATCCATTGAGCAACAAATTCACCAAGCAACACTCTAAGTTCTCCCAGCAATCATTGTTCTCATAACTAAAACAGCTGTAGACTTCTAATCGCTATTATGGCATGATTTATTTTACGTTGAGTGCCACTTATAAGAGCTTGACATCTTACATGTATTTAGATATGGAGTACGAGCACTCCATTAGCACCTAAGCATTGTCTTTATTATTCACTCAGACACAGTGGAAGTCTCAGTGTTGACAGGAACTCCGACAGGAGCTCCAATTGCATCAGGCGGAGGAAATTTGGTGAGAAGTTGTTGCAACATCTGCAAGACCTTTTGGTGGTCGCTGATGAGAGACAAGGCTTTGTGTTCTTCCTGCAGAGAGATCAAGATCTTCTGCTGCTCCTCCAATGCTCGAATGACCTGGTCTTGCTTCCTGTCCACTTCACGAAGTCTGAGATGAGCCTGCCGCAGTTCCTTTCGATGAAGATATTCGACCTCTTCCCTTACTCTTCGGGAAGACTGCCTAATCTTCATGACAGTGCTTCGCAAAACCTCACCACGCTCTTCTCGATTTTTCGTCGTGACTCTATCTTTGTAATTCTCCCAGGACTCCCCCAAATGGCGTCTTTCCGTCCATTGGGGGACTTGAACTGCTTTCATTGGTAAGACTCGGAGCACATTCGCCATCCCCGAAAAGCTGTCAGTGATTAACGCTGTTATTAAGCCCTTGAGCCTAGGTTCCGGATAGAGCTCGTACTCCTGGGCGCAAGTCTCGAAGGCAGCTTGCATCTCCTTTAGTGCCTCGTCCAGCAAATTGGAGTATTCCTGCCATAGACTTGCAGCCTTCGCCGGCAATTAGTACATGTACTATTCTATTTGATCTACCATCGCTGCCTTACCTCTAACAATGCTCGCACCCCATTAAATATTAGAGCGGATAATTCCGAGCGTTCTATATTGATAAATATTTGGCTGAACTGGTCAGCCCGTTTAGCAGCTTGCCGTTCTTCAATCATGTTGTGCGTGTTCATTTCACCGTGAAAAGGGTTGACACCAGTTTTCCATTCCTGTATGGCATACTGTAACGCCGCTGACACAGATGCATCTACTTTGTCGTCTTGCGTGGCCTGGCTTACAATGTCTACTCGATTTTCAACCGTGGAACCGTCGATGTCGCGGGAGCCCTCAAAGTCCACCTCGCCGTCAAGTGACTGCATGGCCGATAGTTCGCCAGCTTGTGGTAGTCCACTCGAGGTAAAGCTGTCGTAAATTTCAGTAACTCGCAGGTCACTTTGCCCATGAATCTCGGCTGCGGCTCTAAAAAGAGCGTCCACTCTTTGCAGGAGCCTATGTTCGATCCGTTTCAACTGAAATGTGATGTTCGTGTGAACGTTGTGAAGACGAGAAGCAAACAGATGCCCATATTCGTCAAGCTTGGTGTCGATGGATGACAATTCTTCAAGCACAGCACTGTCAACTCTCCTGGTTGTTATTCCACGTCAGTCGCGTAGTCAAGACATGTTGTGAATCACACTCACATTCCAGCAAGAAGCATGGCGAGGGCTAGAGTCTGCTTAACCGTCTCGAGATGTCTAGTGAGCTTTTCAAATTCTTCAGATTTCAATACCCATTTGGCGCTCGTAACAGCTTTCCTCAGTGCATCTTTCCACTTGATACCTGGGTTGGTGCGAAGCGGCTCGACAGCCAACCACATGGTCTTGAAATCTGACTCGCATGCCTTGAGACAAGCCAATATCACGTCGGGTATCGGTATCGTAGTCTGAATTAGATCAGAAGTTGACCGTCCAATCTCTGGAAACAGCTTCTGAAGAAGTTGCAATTGTGCACACATTTGACGCACCTCTTCAGGTGCGTCCTCGATAGAACTGAAGAAGCTATAGATCCGACTTCCCAACCCGACGACAACCTCAGTTGTATCCAAAATTTCGATGCGACTACCCATTTTAGAAAAACGCGAAGGAGTTTGCTATAGATGGGCTTGGGCGGGCAGAAGGGAAGTGAGGCGATGAGGAGAAGGAAGTGGGATATATGTAGGCAGTGCAATCGTTGGTTCAGGCAGCATCAGGCTGCCAAACACTATTGCCAATCACGTACTCGAAACGTAACTGGTATTGCATGAGATTTCATAAGACACACAAGCAGCTGGAGAGCTTTCGAGCCAGCCACTCAAAACAGTTGCGCACTTGTCTTGTTGTGCGCTGACATTATTGCAAAGCACTTGTTGGCAACATACCTATATACGAATATTCGGTGAGAACAGGGTTAAGAATGCAAAGATTTTGGAAGTGCAAAGATGTCAAATCGGAACAAACTGTGGCAGCAAAATTGCCCGTATAAATGAAATATAGCCGCAGCTAAGAAGAGCCGGCTCATGATGATGCCTTTGATGCTCTCTTCACTCGCAACGGATAGTTGATCTCGATTCTCTATGCCACAATATACTGACCCGTGCTTCTACGACTGAACACAGCAGAGAGCACCCCACCGTATATCGCTGAAGCTCGACATTTCAGCGCTCAGCCCGCTGTAGCTGTAGCACTGAAGCCGAGAATTCAGTGGCCAATGCCGTCGACCCCACCAAGCAAACCCCCTCAACCTCTCTCCTCTTCCAAGGAGTTAAGCTCCTCCCGCACGCGTCCCTGTGAGACCTCGCGAATTGTGCTGCCGAAACTCCATTGCTGCTCTCCGCTAGGGGGCAATGAGGAGTAGTTGGCGAGACCATGGAGGATCTGGGCCAGTCGTCTGCTAGTGCGACCCGATCTCCTGACAAGTCATCAACCTTCAGCTCGGGACACGCCTCGCGGTCCCAAAGGATTGTCATCGACCCCTCCGCTAATAGACGACCGCCGATGTTCGACGATGACGATGACGACGATGACGACGAGGAGGAAGACTTTCGAGGTGAAGAACGGTACGAGGGGCACGAATACGACGAGGATGAGCCACGATACGCCCCGATGGAAGACGAGGAGTCGATAATACCATTGCCAAGGAGCCACACACCAGGCCAGCTTGCTGCCAGGAGCAATCTGCCGGGCGACCAACATCGCGGCAGCAAGGGCACCGCTGAATTGCCTCTTCGCCAACGGGCAATTTCAGCGTCGCACTCACATCCGCCACCCCCTCGTCCGGCAACGGCCCCGGGGCAAAGGAAACCGACGAGCTCCTCGAACAGCGTTCCCGACCTCCCCCCTCCCCTCCCTCGCGATGGCGAAGCAGAACAAAAGCCAGCGGCGGCACCAGCTGCAGCTCCGTCGTCGAGAGTGACATCCGCAGTGTCAACCCGCCAAACGAGCACTATCGTCTCTCGTCCAGTGTCTAGCAAACATACCACTTTCCCCCCATTGCCGAAACCCGACGATGGGCCAGACGTTTCTCCCGCTCCGGCATCTGGCATGTACTGGTCCAAGGCGCCAGTATCCGGAGCACCACACTCGAACCTACGAGCCCATACAACGACGCTCATCGGCTCCAATGTATATGTTTTTGGCGGCTGTGATGCAAAGACATGCTTCAATGCCATGTATGTCCTTGATGCCGACTCCTTCTACTGGTCGGTGCCGCACATGACGGGAGATATCCCAATGCCCCTCCGAGCCATGACTTGCACGGCGGTGGGGAAGAAGCTCGTGGTGTTTGGGGGTGGTGATGGTCCTGCGTATTACAACGACGTCTACGTGCTCGACACGGTCAATTTCCGGTGGTCCAAGCCGCGCATCGTGGGAGACAAGCTGCCCTCAAAGCGTCGTGCCCACACGGCGTGTCTCTACAAGAACGGCATCTACATCTTTGGCGGTGGTGATGGCGTGCGTGCCCTCAATGACATCTGGCGGCTCGACGTCAGCGACACGAGCAAGATGTCGTGGAGGCTGATATCCAGTGCCGAGAAGCCGGTCCAGGGGTCCAGGGACAAGCGGCCAAAGGCTCGCGGCTACCACACGGCCAACATGGTCGGCAGCAAGCTCATCATCTTTGGTGGGTCAGACGGCGGCGAGTGTTTCGACGACGTGTGGATCTACGACGTGGAGAGGCACATCTGGAAGCAAGTCAACATCCCTATAACGTTCCGCCGCCTCTCGCACACTGCCACCATTGTGGGCTCGTATCTGTTCGTCATCGGCGGCCACGACGGCCACGAGTACTGCAACGACGTGCTGCTGCTCAACCTGGTCACCATGACGTGGGACCGGCGCAAGGCGTACGGCCTGCCGCCGAGCGGCCGCGGGTACCACGGCACGGTCCTGTACGACAGCAGGTTGCTCGTTGTGGGCGGCTTTGACGGCAGCGATGTGTTTGGCGACGTTATGCTTCTGGAGTTGGCGGTCCACGCGTATTACTCGCAAATCAGCCATTTCACGATTGATGTATGATGATGGATTTTCCTCTACGCGATTATGAAGAGGCAGCAGACGTTGGATACTTTATACCTATTAACCTTTCTTTGTTTTGAACTTTTTTCATCCGTGTGCATAGAGTAAAGCTGATATGGCTGGTTCCTTTGTTTTCCTTTTTATCCATTGTACAGAAGAAGCAAGCAGCACAGTTTTAAGTTGTCTCTGAGGAGATGGAAGTAGATTTTTTTTTATGATGCCAGTAGTCAAAGTTTAGATTGGGTCATGATATCATTTGATTAAAATATTGTCATGTTTTCTGTTATACAAAAGGGAGTATGTGTATATACACTGCAAAGGAAACTATCCTGTACAATTTGTTTCGTCTGAACCACCCATGAAATGCCAAAACGACTCAAACACGCCCCATCATGCAAATGCTAAAAATAAAAATAAAAAGATTAAACCAGTTCCAATGACTCCATCATCAAAATTGGCCCAAGTGTTTCTTCAAGTGTGCGGGTTTCTTTTCTCTATACCCGTGACAAAAACCCATCCCGAAAACCCCCTCAAACCCATTAGATGAAATTATGAAATTCCGAATTGTTGTTTTTCTTTGTTTTGTACGTATGTGGAATCACTTCCCTCTGCTGTATAGAAATGTGTGAGTGTCCATGAGTTTATACATGTATGAGTGGTAGTAGTGTCTCTATGTGTGTTTATGCGAATGGTGTTTTGAGTTTGGAGGGGTCGGTTTAAAACAACCGGATGTGACGGATAAAGGTTGCATGCCATGGCACCATTAGTGCAGAGCTTCTGCTGCTAATGGCTGACATGGGCGAGAGAATGAGGTGCATTCAGCAGCTGCTTACTGGGCGTGCTGCTGCTCGCGCTCCTGCTCAGCCTTGCGGGCAGCTAATCTCTTCTCCTCAGCCTCAACCATATCTAATGGAGTCTTTGTTAGCCAACTGTTCGCTGTAGAGATTATGGTATATTATAGAGGGGAAAAGACTTACCCATCCACAGATCTTGTCCCTCGTACTCCTCCTTGTGGATTCTCTTCTCAATGAGGTGCTTGTGCTCCGGGTCGTTGGGGTCCAAGACCATGACGGTCTCCCAGCGGCCCTTTGCGTTCTTGGCATCGTTCATCTCGAAGGCGGCGGAGACGATCAGCACGGCAAGGGTCAGGCCCTGGGCATAAACACGAGCCTGCACGATCTTCTGGGGGGTGCTCATAGGCGCGCGGCTGACCAGGGCAAGGGCAATGGCCAAACTAGCAAGCCATGAAGCGCCGACAATGCTGTAGCGGTGTTCGCGTCCGTAGTTCATGAAGCGCTCGTAAGCGGTCTCGTTCTCGCGGATAATCTCCTGAGCACGCTGGGAGTTGTCACGGTACTTGGCCATGGGGTCCTTGCCTTGCTGGTAGGCGATACCAGCTCGATCAGCCTGGACAATGGCACCAAAGGTACCGGTAGATGTGACGAGGAAGGTTCGGAAGGGGAGGGTCAAACCACGGAAGCTGGGGTAGCGCCTTGAGGCGTAGATAACACCAGTTACGCCAATGGCAAGACCGATTGTACCACCGACGAGTCCGCCCTTGACAACGGCGTTGTAGTGCTCGGCTTCTTCTTCTTTGGTGACGACCTTCATGATGACTGTGGGGGTTGGTTGTTGTAGGGGATTGTGCGGTAGATTATGGTGGTGATAGCTATGGAAGCTAGAGTGGGCTCAGTCGCGAATATATATTCAACTTCTCTACTGCGCGGAAAGCGGGGGCGGATAAGAGTGTTGCGAAAAGGCTATCTCAGGTCGAAAGCAGGCTGATTAATGCCGGCTCGAGCGGTAAATGGGATGGCTGTCGGAGATGTCTAGGAGAAAGGGCTGGGCAATCGGGCGATATTTGATACCCCAGAAGAACTCAGATGGGAGAGGGGTGGTGTCAGAAAAGCTGTGGTGGGTCCCAAAGCAGCAAGAGGCAGCGAGTTTATGGGTCGATCGGAGGACGATGGTTGGTTCTCCTCGGAAATGCAATGGAGGTGTTGATGTAGCCTCGAGAGGATGGTCGTGTGAGGGTTTTTATTTAATCAAGTGGATGGTGGTAGATTTGGAATTGTTTGTTTGATTGTTGTTTGGGTGAGGATGTGAGTGGATGCGTTGAGTGTTGAGTGTTGAGTGTTGTGTTGATTGTATTGATGCTGATGGCAATGCAAAAAGCCCCAGATGATGGAAGCGAGCGCCCTGTAAATATAGTGCTGGTCTCGCTAGGCGCCGTCTTGCGGCATGATGTCAACACAGCGCAAGATTGAAAATTTCTCGATTCCCTTCCGAGCCGCCCCGCCACAGAAACCGAGAATTCCCCACCGAGAAATTCCCGTGTGTTTGCCGGGCCTCCGTCCGGACACCAGAAGCGCCCTTTTCCCCTGCCAAGCTGATGCGACACAATTAAAGCAGACGGAAACGTATAATTGAAATCTTACTTTACACACCAATGAGAGCTGTCCTTTTCCCCCCGTCTATGACGATTGAGCTCTCGTAGACACACAGAATGAAGCTCGCCATGTTTCTGTCTTTCTCCTGTCGTTCTTCCTACATGCTCCGACGCCTCTTCTCTTTGCGGCGCCGGCGGCCGCCTCCGGCTTAGGTAACCGGCGAAACCTGAGCATCAAAAAGCGGCCATGGCGGCGGCTGCGGCATCTGCGGCGTCGTTTCGCGGCAAAAGCGACGGTCAATGCGAGCCCATCAGGCTCAACGAGAGCCGCCGTGAAGCGCGGCCCTGCGGCGGTTTCGCCCGTGAAAAAGTCGTCTCACGTGGCCCCCTGCCCAGCAAAATGCGCCGCAAAGGGCTGACATCATGCCCAACTCCCTGCAGTGACGCGCCTACTGGACGAGCAAACACACAATCGGGGGCGGCAATGCCGCAGCCGGCACGGGGCCTTGGCGGAACGCATCGTACGAGTTGAGCATGTTTTTGTCGTCCCGACTTCCATGCCCGATTGCCTCGACGCCAACGGGCCCTTTTTTTTTTCCTTTTCTAGAAATCTCGGGGCGTTCCGTTTCATGCCGGTCGTATGATTCCAGTGTTTTAGTTTATCGATGTGAAATATTCCATATGCTATTTGAGTTTCCGGATTTGCAATCCAATCTATTTGCACGCTTAGTAGTAGTGGCGGGCAAGCGACTAACATGAATCCAATTGCGTCAGGATTAAAAAAATTCATCGACGACAGATGTACATATCAAAAGACTGTATATCATTACATACTCTCTGTTTTTGAACATGGCACGTAAAATTTAGTCAACCTCATAGATATGTCCAACTCAAGACAGTGGCAGGAAACAACCTACAAAACCTAGCTACACGTGCCCATCAAGCGGCTACCCTGGAGACCCCGGATTCCAGCCTTCGACTTACACCACTCCAACAAATCGTTGCCACTCCCCCTGGACTTATAGCCGCGATGCATGACACTACTGAGCGCTGCCGCTTGCCGCCCTTCCGGCGTCAGCCGCATCGCCCTGGTGCGCTGGGGGAGCTTTGGGGCCGTCCCCTTATCTGGCAGCCCCCCTGCCTCCCGGTGCCCCTGGGACAATCCGATTGATCGGATATCTGGCTGATAGCAATCCTGTGTGACCTGGCAGGTGGGCTGAAGGATCTACCTGTACGTGTATAGTTAAGCCTGCGGAGTTTACGCCACGATGTCTCTGTACGGAGGAATTCTCCATGGTGGTTGTGAGACTGACTGGAGCCGTAGGTTGGCCACTTGTGTCGAACAGTAGCTGCTTGTACAGGAATAGTAACCTAAATAGCTCTATTTGATACACTAGATATGTAAATTCATCTCGTGTATTGCCTAGGATGAAGTCAGCGATCGTTCTCGTCGCATCTAGCTCATGTATATCGTAATATTCTCATCGGTGCACATGGCATCCGGGCCATCATACGGTCACTGCACCACCAAACTCTTCCATTCAAACTGCAAAAACAAATGAAAACACCCCGGTTGGCTATTCATCATGATCCCGTAGTCGTTCCCACCAAATACACTGGAACCAATTAACTGGCGGTCGATAGCTGTACGTAAATACTCGTGTAGTTGCCTGGCTACGAGGGTGCAGATGCAATAATAATGGACATGGCGCTAGCTAGAGTGCTTGGTACGTAACATGTAGTCATATTCGTGTTGGTTGCTAGCAAGGCAACCTATGCAGGGGCTGAGAATAACCTTGTTCTGAGAACCTCTAAGAATCAAGATTTGCAGATCCGCCGGTTTCTTTGTGTGATTTCTGACAGACCCCCCAACGGATAGCCCGATATTAAACAGGCTGCCGCCGAATCGTGCGTAACAATATTAGATCTAAAATCCCCTGTTCAACCGAGAACAATATGCGATTTTTTGAGCCAATAGCCAGCCACGCCTCTCTCATATGCTATCATCTATCAAGTATTACGTCTGCGAGCCCAGCACGACTATTTCTTGCACGCATTAATCGCAGCATCATCGATATACAACTGACAATTATGGTGCGCTATATCACGTCAAATGACAAAATTATCACTCTTTTTCACCATTGAAGAACATATCGAGCACCCTGATCGCACAACGCCCTCCTAGGACTATCTAGCTGTAATTACACGGACCGTAGATGTAAGTCTATGCGCAATGGTATTAACAGAACTAGAGGTACTCTCGGGCCTCCTGTGCTATAAAAAGGATGCTTAGTTCAATAGCTCAAGCACGGCCTTGGGACGGGTATGGAGCAGGAGAAAATGCCTATGGCCTTGGAGCTCGGTTGCTCCCAAGGTGGCAAAGTACGAGTAGGGTACCTCCCACATGCCAAACAACAGCATTGGAAGAGGTACTCTGTACGAGTATATGGATACTACCTATTAGCTCTCGGCTATACGGAGCAGTGTTTATACCAGTGCCTAGGCGAGGAGCCGAGGTGGAGTTGCTTTGGTCGGCGACACTGAAGCGACGATCGACGACACCATGTGTGGGAACATATGGCTGTGAGATGCATCTAGGGTCCAACATCTCCAGCCAAGGCTCTGCAACCGCTAGCGCAGGGAAAAAGCGGATGAAAGGCAAATGTCTCTCGTGGTCGATGGATTTGTGGCTGCTGGACCCCTGTCTAACGAAGCTATGGAAGGGGCCCATTTGTTCCATGAGATGCCGAAGTCGACCGCAGCACCCACTTGGACTCATGACACCAGCACAAAACAGGCTTTGGTTGCGCAGACCAACGGAAATATCCAACAAAATCCAAAAAAAAAAAAAAAAAAAAAAAAAATCATTGTTGGTCGTTTTGACGGGCCATTCTCCTTCTCATTCTCTCCAAGCTCAAACGGCTAGGCCTGGCATGTGGGCGGCTTGTTCCTGGCTCTATGCTCTGGTCCTAATTTTCACGGGCACCTATTTAAAACTACGTACGGAGTACTGTAGTGTGTCTTGTCTCAAGCATTGCCTAGACGGGCATAATGCGTGTTTCAAGATCTAGCGTACACAGAAGATCCTGTATGGTATTGAGTAGGAAGGAAAAAGAGAGAAGAAGCCTACATTGTATGGAGCACTTTGTATTTGTCTGTTGGCATGTGACTGGGTTCTTCTGTCTCTCCAGTTTGTTTGAGCTTTTTATTTGTTCGTTTCGCGTCAATAGATGGTACTCTGTAATTTCAGCCTGCCAAGATGCGGCTTTAAACTGAGTTCCATGAGTGAGTTTCACACACACAGGAAGACGCCAGCTTACCTCTCCACACACGAGCATGCAGGCAAGCGAGAGACTAAAAGGCCTCGAAATGTCATTTTCCGCACCCAAGAAGCCCTTGATTAGTCGTGGAAATAAAGGTTTGTGTCTCGTAATGAATATAGCAGCAAACCCACGGCCAAGCTATGACTCAGGACACCTGGCGGCAGAGGCGCATCCATCGCCGCAAACAGTGAACCGACGAGGATTCGACTCCATCCTAAGAGATGTCCCACTGCAAGATGGATCCCGCTTGTACCTTGTGATGTCAAAAATGACAACTCGGGTAATGGGGCGGCAGAATCATGGTAGTAGCTCTCAGTCCAGTCGATATTACAGAGTAGCATTCGGGGCGAGCCTGGAGCTGAACTTGGCGAGCTGCAGGTGTCCTTCATTGATCGATATCCACGGCTATTGTCGATATATGCTTGCTCAAGGGTAATAGCGCACGCGACTGCCATGAAATCCCTGTCCTTCGGGGGCATTTTCAGTGACAAGCCGGAATGCGACGCTGCAGCGTTGACGGCCCGATCAAGGAAACGTGAACCGCTCTAGGTTATTACCACGCTCCATGTCTAATTTTTGCGATCTCATTTGAACTGGGGCGCATCATGTGGATTTTTGTTGGGGACTCAAAAGGCATTTGGCTGTGATAGGTAGGTAGGTAAGAAATGTGCCTGTCCGTGTACTCGTACCTGTAGGCATGGGGTATCAAGAATGGAGCAGTACGAGATGAGATGTTGAGCGAACTGCAGAGTATCAAATGGGTTTCTTGAGCGCCAATCGCGGCCTCTCTGAGACTCTGAGCTCCAGGACGCATCAGAATCCCGGACACATCTTTCTAACTTGTTGTCGAGTTCTGAGTGGCTGTGCGCAGGGCTCTGTTTGCCAACGTGACGCTCACACATTGATTGCTCGTCACGCCTGTCACCACTCATGCTGCTGGAGAAGGGTCCAAGGCCCAGCTGCAGGTCACAGGCGCTACTCGAGATCTGGCGGTGTCCAGGCCCCAGCCAGATTGTCCACCAGCCCTAACGATGTCGACTTGTGCCTGCAGCTTGCAGCTGTTAAAGGCGGTCGAAATCGTGAGGCGAGAAATGGTCTCTGACATCATTGGGGGGACTTTGGGCTGAGAGTCGAGGCTGGTGGATAATAATATAAGACATGACTGCTCACCGTACTGCATAATAGTCTCTAGGAGTCCATAATTTTCAGGCGCCGCGTGTCTAGATGCAGTGAGCTTTCTTATGCTGCCTTCTTCTATAGACTATATGCCGTGTGGAGAGGCTGCTGAGCGGTGAGAGGAGTTGGCGCGGTGCGAGTTGAGACGCAAGATGAAGCAGGGCAGCAAGATGGAGGTTAGTGGGCGATCATGTGGGATGGTGTTTTGTTGGCAAGTCGCAAGATGCGCGTGGAAAGAGCGGCGAAGCCCTTGACGACTTCTAGACTGCGGTGGCATTTACACACATTCCCAATACGGGTTGATAGTATTACAATATTACTCGACATCTGCATCTGTGTAAGGTAGCTGGTACCAATCTCCTCAGCTCGAGTCTCGTTGCCTCCCTCGTGTTGATTCCGGTCGACTGCATCCGCCCTTTCTTCCGAGTCTGTTTGCTCGTGCCTCCTCACATGCCACCTAGATGCCTACAGTACTCGTAACCTAACACATGTCAATAGGTACCTATAACACGGGTTTCAGCTGACACGGAGTATCCCGTATAATGGCCTCAGCAGCAGGTGGCAACCGGCGGTCAATCGCTATTACGATTGTCCTGATGCGAAGCTCCATTCCGCAGCAGCAACGGCGCTCCGTAGTGGCTCAGCATTACGGCGACGAGTAGCGTCGATGCTAGTGTGTATTGACCAGTGTACCAAGCGCCACCATAGGCTGGGCAAGTTGATGCGACTGCCATCAAGTAGCCCCAGGTACCGGCTAGTATGGACTGCTAACAGCATCTCCGACACCTTGCTATTGTCGGCTCGAAGTCCGTGGGTTTGGCTTGGTCTGCGACGCATTTATCAGCCATGTCGGTGTGGCCAGAGCAAAGGTGCTGCATGTACTCCGTACTCCGTGTAGACGGTCTGGAGCGAGCCATTTCGAGGTACTCGTACTACCTGGTCCCTACCCAAGCAGACGAAACAATGCGGGATGAATACCTTACATGGCATCCATACGATTAAATTAGGTCACACTTCCAATGCGAGTGGCTGGCGTCTTGGCACAAGTCCTGGCAAAGACGGGCGTTTGTTTTCCGTGGTTGTGCAAATGCCAAGCACGTAATATGGAATATGGAATAATACTGTACTTCTATAGTCCCGACCTGCCGACAAGCCAGGTTGAGCACACTAGCCTTTCCAGGAGGACGAACCTTTTCTGTTCTGTTGTTTGGAGCAGTGACTCCGAGCGTATTACCTCGTACCTATGGAGTAGCAGCAGCCGTAGGAGTATACCTATGATGATTCCATTCCTTGCCACCCAAACTGTCGTGCTAGTCAGCTCTGGAGAACGCGTCCGAACCTTTTAGCATTACTTCCGGGTACTTGTAGGTACGGCCTGGCAACTTAAACTGCACCCGGCGAGGACGAAGAAAGTGTAATCGCCCGGAACTGGCAAAATGGAACGAGGAAATTCCGATCTCCGGAGAGGCGGAAGAAGCAACTCGTACTACTCCAGTATCTACCTAGTACTGTGCATAGCAACAGCGAGATACGTAATGCTACAGCACACTTGTCCACGCCTAGTCTGATGCTGGCTTGAGCTGAGATGAGTCTGACTACGACCTACTGGGTAATTCATCATCGTTGACCTGCATTACTGCTTTAGTCCTGACCGAGCTGGGCCCTGCAGCTCGTACTCCATCCGGTACGTGTCCGAGTCGCCATCACAACCCCCACGGACCGATGGTTGTGCCATACCACATCCCCAGCACTTGGCATTGCAGACGTCCGCTGCTGAAGAAGACAAGGGCAGACGAGACATGATACCAAGGTCGTCGACTCGCATGCTCGCACGCACTTGTGGTAGCATTCGCCTGCCCAGTAGGTACTAATGTGCAGCATCACCACTCTGTTCCCCTGCTCCGGCCGCGCTCCAGCGGGCACCTGGACGAGACGGCCAAACAGGCGTGAGGCACAGGCACTTCCTTACTAGGTTGATTTGCTCAATGTTGTCTATCAATGGAATGGATGCGTGCGGATGCCGCGGTCGAGGCAGGCAACGCTGCTGACTCCCGTGCTTTACAATACAGCACCAGCGGCGTGTTCGTTCCGAGGCTCTCAGCATTTCCGTAATGGCAGCGCTGGATGAAGCCGTCCAATTAACCGTTAGCGCCAACCCCTGTTCCTGTGGCACTGTGGCTACTGACACGCTGCACCGTGATCAGTGCTGCGAGCTTGCAGGGGGCCTGAGGCCGGCCAGGATGCCGTGGATGAGGTGTGGATGCTCATCATGGTGATCATGCCGTCAACCATCTGGGCCTGTGTCGATGCTCTCTGCGCTCTCGGTTCTTCGTATTTCTCTAGCCCTCTCTCTCTTAACTTCCATCTGCATCTCCCTCGACTCTTCAGCTTTAAATTGAACAGTGCTTACTCTACTCAGTTGCTGCAAGGTCAGATCACCGTGCAAAGAAGACGGCGCTGGCAACCCGGAATCCCATGCCGTCCGTACATGTAGCTTGTGATGATACCTACCTTACCTCAAGCCACTTTCTGTCCATCTTAGCCGTGCATGCACCGCGCCGTTTGAGAGACCAAGAACCGACCAACCAACCGACTTACACCCTTCGTGTTTCGCACCAAGTGCCTGCAGCCGCCATTCGCTGCGTTTGAGGACCAAAAGCAGTCAATCAAGAGCCGCCCGACAACAATAACATATCCAGGCCGCACCGCTCTTCCTGAGAGACACTACCCTTCGATTTGGCCAAGTCTCCCCAGCTGTTGGCCGCACGACTCGCGCATCCAGATCATAAATACTTTGGCTTGGAACCCCAACCGGCGACGGGTGACATCCTCGTGGTTTTGCCCGTACAAGTACGAGCGGCCTGTCGAGTCTCAGCGCCCTCCCAGCCATAGCTCCCGCGGCGTCGGCGGAACCTTGATTGAGCCATCCATCATATCGTGCCTCCAGGATCTTGCTTTTCTGTTTCCGAGTGTTTGGCGACGTGTTCGATTTGCATCCCGACCTTGCGCCGTGAGTGCCGTCGTCATATCCCAAGTACAGCCCGTCGACTGCGGTCCGCCCACTTACACTGTAGGCCCGACAGTGTACCTCTGAGGTACGGAGTACTTTGCGCGTCCTACTCCGCATTCACGGCCTAGGGAAAAGAAGAAAGTCGTGGCACGCCTTTCCACCGTCACCGTGCAGCCAGGCTGACCCAACCGAACCATACTGGCAAGAAAAGGGCCCAGCACGACCAGGGGTTGGTGACCTGCTCTCCATTGCTTAGGTACCTAGGGATAGGTACAGTCGATAGGTACCTACAGTACCAACTTGCTTGAGTTTGGGTTTGGGTTTGTGCCGTCGGGGGTGTTTATCGTGTCCTTGCCCCGTTGCTCTCTGATTCCTATTTCTATTCTTCACCTGCTCTGCTCCGTTTGAACATCCATCCTATTGAAACCACCGACCTCCACCCTCTCCATCCCTTGCCTTCGGCTGATTTGCTCCCTTGATCGGCTCAACTCCCTGTAACTCGGGAGGATGCAGAGCGCCCTCAGGTGGTTCCAGGGCCCTGACAAGGCCCTTGGGCCAGGCTCCACGACTGCGGTCGCCCAGACCAGCGCTAGCCCCAATGCCCTCGCCCGGCCTGCCCACCACCGCGCCACTGCAAACGCCAGTGCCAGCAGCACTACCAGCACCACCAGCACCACAGCGAGTGCCACGGCCAGCGCCAGCGCCAGCGCCAGCACCAGCACCAGTGCCGAAGCGGCCTTGGCTGCCTGTGCCGCCTCGTCCGCCCTCGCCGAGTCCATGTCGCCAGCTTCGCTCAACTCGTCGTCACAGTCATCTTCGCCCCAACCAGCGACTCCCCCCGACTTCTTCCACGCTTCATCGGCCGCATCGTCTGCGTCTGCGCTTGCGCCTGCATCGCTCTCCGCTGCTTCTACTCAGTCTACACAGGCCTCCGGCTTCTCGCCCGCCCCCGCACTGCGCGCTGACCAAGACGCCTCAGCGCCGTCGCCATCCTCGTCCTCGTCCTCATATTCCTGGACCGCCGCCCTTCGCCAGACCAAGCAGAGCCCGCAGCCCGACAAGCTCTTCGCCCTCCCCCAACTCGACGCCAACATCGACATCGACCTCGACCTGAGCGATTGCGACGACGCCGCCATGACTACTGGCCCGGGCCTCGATGCTGCCATGGGCCGCCCGCGGCAGGACTCGTTTGTCAGCGCCGGCCCGAAGCCCATCTCCATGAACATCCAGAACCGCGACAATGTCAACCGGAACCGTCGCGAGAGTCTTGCCGGCAGCCTCATGGGCGGCATGAGCTGGGGCGGCATGTCCTTTGGCAGCTTTGTCCGAGACGAGTAAGTCGGCCGTCTTTTTTTGTCTTGTCCCGCCCCTTGCATCGTGCTTGAACTTTTTATCCTTATCGGCCTCAATCTGTTATCCTGTGGGCGCTACACTGCATGTAATCTTTGCCCCATCCGCACTATCATCGCCATCACCACCATCGTCATGGCCAATCGCCCTGTCTCGTCTTGCCTCGACGTGCGTCGTCGACTCTGTCGTTGGCAGCATACCGGGCTGGCGAGAGAGACATTTTGAACCCTTCACCCCGCGTGCAACACCAACATTTTTTTTCTCCCACTGTTCCCCTCCTGTTCGCACCACAACCCCCGCCATCCCGCGTTGCATCATGGATCATGGCCATTATCTGCTTGCTGCATATTTGGAGATTCTGCAGCAATTTCTTCTACTCCACTTTCCTTTCCATGATGCGACTGCTAACATACAACCCACCACAGCATCATGATGCAAGGGACCTCGCCGTTTACGGGCGGCGCCCACCAGTCCCCCTCGTTTCACTCCTCGTCCTACCTGCCGAAGCTCGAGGCCAGTTTTATGCGTGACTTCACATGCTGTGGCAAGATTTTGCCTAACCTGCATGACTTGCTTCAGCACTACGAAGAGGCCCACACACAAGCCAGCCCCGGCGCCGTCAGGAACAGTGCCTTCAACCAATTTGGTGCATTGGGCATTCAAGGATCTCCCAAGATGCCCAACTCGAGGACGACCCCGGCCCCTGGCCAAGGCTCACAACAACTGGGACAGCAGCGCCAGATGGGTGGCCCCGGTCTTCAGATCGGCGGATCTCAGCGACTCGGCAGCTCCATGCTGCAGATGTCCACCTCCATGAGCAACAACATGAGTGACGAAATGGATGCTGTTGCTGATATGGAGATGGATGACGCCTTAGGCGCCATGGACATGGACGACAGCCAAAAGATGCACCAGACCCGGCAGCTATTTGGCCAACAGCAGCGGCCGCAACTAAACATGAACACCTCTGGAATTACCCAGGGCCTCCGAACGTCGCAGCCGCCTACGCCCGCCGCCCAGAGCTTTGGGTTCCAGAACAACCCTACCGTTTCCTCCGTCAATACCCCCACCCTCATGACACAGCAGCAGATGCCGCAGCAGCAGTCTCAGCAGAATGACGTGGATGAGGACCTACCTGGCATGCCCATGGGCGGCGACGCCACTGATCTTGGCGATATGACATTCGGAAACGGCAACAACAATGACGGCAACGACTCCAATTTCTGCATCAATGATCCTGGCAAGCACCTGTTCAGCCCCAACGGCGCATTCCCGCAGGGCAACCGATCCATACAAGCACAGCTCGCCCAGCTCGGTTTGACCCACGGCCAGTTTGCCGATCCCGAGGCCAACAAGGTCCTGCTTGCTCGATTGCAGAGCATGATGATGCCAGAGGAACACAAGCCCTTCAAGTGTCCCGTTATCGGCTGCGAGAAGGCGTACAAGAACCAGAATGGACTCAAGTAGGCTATATACGCTCATGCCACCTGATTGAGAATACAATTACTAATCTCTGTATCAACTATAGGTATCACAAAGCTCACGGCCACCAAACCCAACAGCTACACGAGAACGGTGACGGAACCTTCTCCATTGTGAACCCAGAAACAAGCGCTCCTTATCCAGGTACCCTGGGAATGGAAAAGGAGAAGCCCTTCAACTGCGAGACGTGTGGCAAGCGATACAAGAATCTCAATGGCTTGAAATATGTAAGTCTAAACAATTCGATGGCACCGCCCCGTCCGAAGCTGACCGCTGTCATAGCACAAATCCCACTCTCTTCCCTGCAACCCTGAGTTTAAGCTTCAAGCACTGGCCGCTGGCCTGAATTTGCCGGGCATCGGAGAGGACGTGATGCTGCAGTAAGCGACTTGCACCGCATGCGTCGGTCAAGTCTCTCTGAATGGCATGGATCTGTTGGAGTCACGAGAGACGTTACGAACTCACCAGTTATAGCTCGATTCCGGCGTCGTGTTGATCCTTGTGGGGGTGCCCTCCCCCTGGCTATGATCATCGCGCTCTCCATGCCTTGTGCTGTCCGCTTGTGCTCTGCGCTCAGCCACATGTATATGCACTCCTCTTCTGCCTTGACATTTTTATGGCATATGGCGACGGCGTTTTTCCCCGGGCTGGTTCCCTGAGAAGCATGGGTTCAAGGCTGGCAGTTTCATAGATGATCGCCTCTCCTCCTAATTGAGGTTCCCACATGGATGGCGCGCTCACCAACCCCTCACCTTACGCGCATCACCGAGCAGATCTTGCCTATCATCGGACGGTTGCGAAATACTATCGGTGATGGTGCACGTTTTCCTCGGGCCATACATCCAGAACTGGAAGGACCTTATCATGATCATCGAATAGTACTGAGGCTCCTTTTTTCGACTCAATTATTCATGGCGTTGTTTCTATTGCAGTACGCTTTCTATAGACAGCCGATTGGCACAGCGAACAAAACCTTCTGCTCCCTACAAACAAAAGGAAAAAAAAGCTCGTTCAAAAAGAGGATGCATGGGGAAAGATGCTATGGCCTAAAATGGCAAAGGGAAAAAGGGAAGAAGAAAAAGAAGAAAAAAAATTGGAAGAATGCTTTTATGAATTTGTATGATTGGGGGTTTCTTGTCCTTTATGCTGTGTTTCTTGGAGAATCGGTAATGCATTGGACGCAAAATTGGGTGTTTTTTTTTCTTACTGCTTTTACTCGGTATGGTTATTTGATGGTTGTTGATTTTCGGTTTCTTTTCCCATTACTACCCTCTTATGTTTTACACGGCTGGATTGCTTTGCTTTTTTACACACTGCTCTCCTCACTCATTACCCTGCCATGGATAAGTGGGAATGGCAATCTGTTGTGGGTTTTCTTGGGAAGGGCTTTGGAGAAAATTCTTGGGTGGTGGAACAAAACAAAAAAGGGAAATGGGAGATACATAAAAAGTTGCGTTTTGTTACTTGATCATTTACTCGTTTTCTATTTCTTTTTGCTTTCTTAAACAGGGACGGTCATAGAGAGAATCTAAGGGAAAAGGGGGAGCTAATCTTTTGCTCTTTTGCTTTTATTTTTCAAAGTGTGAGAGGAAAAAGGTCTGTTACATAGATTAATGTTCAGCTTTTTTTGTCTGCCATGCTTGTGCTGTCTCGTGCCTGTCCGGGTATATCCTTGTGTGCCACGCATTGTGTTTGAGATAAGGTTGGCTGCTGTCCCTGTCGGAACGAGGGCACATCCTTTCCGTATTGAGGCAGATGGGCAAAGGTTCCTGTCAAGGTTGTTTCATATACGTGCGACTTCGCTTCCATGCAAGTGAGGCTGGCTGCTTGGGTGAGCCGCGTGGGATGGCGCTTGTAATCCTCCGGTGTGTCACGGATAATTAGAGGAAGGCGGAAGCACGACAAGGGGGGGGGGGGGGGGGGGGAAGCAAGAGTATATCATGGTCTATAGATATCGATCGAATAGCTGGCTACCTAGTACGCTTCATGACTTCATCACAAGCATACCGTCAAGACAAGTGAAGCAACCAACTCCCTGAAATGCTCGAACAAGGAAAGGAAAGGAAAAGGAAAGGAAAAGGAAAAGGGAAAAAGAAAACCCGCATGTACATAAAACAGGAGAGAAAATAAAACACTCATATCCTCATGCGTAATGCCTAATGAGCAACCAAGCAAAGCTCATATGGTCTCACTGAATACGCTTCAGCCTTCGTCTCAGAGGCTCATGGTGATCATGGCCTGGAAACAAGGTAACCCAAACCGACATACGCGCGCTGCGCGACAGATGCCGTCTAGATTACTGTATGCACCATTCATGTTTACGATATCTCCACGTCTTCGTCATCGTCATCGACCTCGGATTCGACGATCTGCATCTGGCTACTGCTGCTGATGCTCTCCTTGCGGGTGCCATGACCAGTGCCGTCGCTATACCGGCCCGATACGCTCCCCCACTCAAGGTCGTCGCCCGCGACCACTCGGCCCTCCATGTCGATCTCCTGTGACAGCTCGACCAGAGCGTTGCGGGGGAGGCGGAGGAAGCCCTGTGTGCGGACAATACGACCCCAATGCGTCATGCAGAACGTTGCCGCTCTTTTGCGAAGCCATTCCTCGCTCGCTAGTCCCGAGCAGTACCAGATGACGCAGGCGTGCTCGACATCGAGCTCCTTGGCCAGGCGATTTACGCACAGTAGGCGAAGGTGCGGGATGTTGTAGATGTTGGACATGACCAAGAGGCCGGCCACGTCGGAGAGGTCCGTAGTGGCGTCACTGTCCGTCTCTGTCGTGCCGTGGATGTTGTCGGTGTAGAGGTACAAGAGGAACGCCTTGACAACCGAGTATGGCTCAGGGATGTGCATCTTCTTGGTGTGAAACTCTGCCATTTGAGCGTTGTACAAGCGCGCAAAGTGCGGCCAGCGCGCTTGCAGAATAAGCTTGTGGACATGAATCGGCATAGACGTCGGCACGTCGGCAGAGAGCCAGCCCTGATCTCTGTTCGCATCATCGGCTCGAATCAGCCCAGAGCTGAGCGTTTCATCGCTGTCAGCGTCATCGGCAAGAGCTGTGATGATAAAGTCGGTGCCACTTCCAGACTCGGGAGGTTGATTAAATAGTTTGGCAAGATCCGCGCCGAGGCCCTTGGAAGGTTGGTCGGATAACCTGGTGGTAAAGGACGGCCTGGACTGGGCCAAGCTTTCGGGTGCGAGGTTGTTCCCAAGGAAGCCATATCGCCGAAGATCGACCTCCATGATGTCGCTATACAGTCCTTGTGTTAGTATAAAAGATGGAATGAGCATAGGTCGGCAGCTTTAACTTACCTGAGATACTCTTCATAGCCATTTGGCCCTAGATCAGTGGCCGCAGGATCAACCGGACAGCCCAGGAGCCACGCCTTGGTTCCATCTTCGTTCATAGTACAGTAGTGCCATCTATATCCCGTTTTGAAGATTTCGCGGCCGTCAGCGAGTTTCTGCCACCTCAGGGTACTAAGATCCAGGGCGGACAAAGAGCATTCTCTATGAGTAATGGTCGCCGCGGGGGTTACAAAATCGAGCAACGTCCCGGAGGAGTAGGTGTGGAAATGGATGCCGGAGCCTTGGGATGGTACAGTCGGACCAGAAACGAACTTGAGGGCAGATATAGTTCCGGGTGCCATTGGCGCATAGGACTTTACTTGAAATGATGGAGGGTTTACTTGGGCCGTCCGAGAATTCGCAGCATAACCCGAGGCGCCAACAACCGGATTAGACGCCATGGTATAAGGCGGCCTTGGCGAACTGCTAGTTCTGTGAGCGGCAGAATGGCGATCCAAGACGCCGAAATGGGGTCGGGAATCGAATTCTGGGCTTCCCTTGAGGTCAAGCCACCATAAGTCACTGATCTTGTCCATATCTTCACTGAGGCCACCAAAGACCCAGACGCGATCGCCCCAGATATAAGCAGAGTGATCAAAACGGCCGACAAAGCGCCATGCTTTGGACCATGTAAACGTCTTGAGGTCGAGATAGCAGATGTCGTCCAACACATAGTTGTTCTGACCAGTGATGCCACCAATAATGAACAATTTATCTTCGTGCAGCACTGCAGCGTGTCTTGCCCTGCCTTTGGGTATCGGGCCGGATACCATAGGCTGCGTCCAATGTGCTGTTTTCAAGTCGAATATAATGAGATCGGATAGGTAGGTTCGATGTTCGTTCTCACCACCGAATACGAGTAGTTTGTCGCCTTTGTATAGAGTCGCCGTGTGGCCTATGTGAAAGCGCTGATTAGCGTTTGCCATGATGGAGATCCAAGAACCAAAACTCCAAAGATAAAAGACAATCCGCTGAGCTAGACGTACCCATGCGCACTCCGGGAATATCCCCGTAGTTGTCCACCAAACTCCATTGATGGCTTGCCAAATCCAATCGCAAGACATGATTGTATACTTCGTCAGTGTACTGGTCAAAGCCACCGAAAGCATAGATTTGGTTGTTCCCGCAATAGGTCACGGACGCATTGACGAGGCACGCGGGCCTCTGTCCTAGGGTGCGTGTAACTTTGGGGCGATAACCATCGGCCACGGGGCGAGCCTTGATAGGAGAGTTTGGCATGATGTAGGTATTGTTGGAGGAAGAAGCCGAAGCTGGCGTCTCAATGGCACTCATGGCGTCTGATGAGGTTTGGCTGACAATACCGGATTGCTGCGTCCCACCAGCATGGGGTGCCAGGGTTTGGCCAAAGATGCTAACAGAAGAGGATGCTGGGCCGGGGGTTGACGGTTGCGCCATGATGAAACTTCACAGCCACAAAACCATCACAGGCGAGGCCGTGATCAGAGTCGCAGATCGATTGCGACTGATGCAGAGGCAGTGATAGAGGCAGATGTAAAGGAAGGACAGCGGATAACGAGTGATGCGATAGCGGCCTCAGCACACGCCAACTTGCAGTGGATTCGACGATGTTGCGTCTGGACTGGACGGCGCATGTGAGATGAGGGTCGCAAATTTGCGGAGCAATGAGACACAGGCTGTCAATCCCACACCGACTGGGTACGTACCGTTGAAATTTTTCCGCTCTCTAGCCGCGCCACGCCTTTCCTGATGCGGCTAAGGGTGTGGCGGTTACCTGGTGCAGGGGGGTTGCCTGCCGTTGCCCGGCCAAAGAGGCGGTGGCATTAAGTAAATAAAAAGAAACCATTTATGCTCACCGTCTTCTGCACCACTCCTCCGCTCATACTCCGTACTGTACATTTGACTACATTTGATATCAAATATCAAACATCATGGCTACTGCAGCAGTATCAACTCCTGTACAAAAAAACCAGAAGGGGCTCGTGCCCTCCCTCAAGGTCGGCGGAAGAGTTCCCCTCACTCCTTCGCCGCGCAACTCCATCAACCTAAACTCGTCGCCGTTCAACCCTGAGGAGTCCCTTGGCAAAGATGCCAAGGGTGCTTCCAAACCCACCTACAGTGGAAACTTGATGGCTCATTATGGACGATCCTCATCATCATCCACTGGCTCTCAGCGAGAGTCACAGCGTGAACAGCCAGAACCCAAGTTCAACATTGCTCGTGTGGTCCATCCTCCCCGCAAAGCTCTTGCGCTCGGGGTCTCCGACTACGCACTCACTGGCACCGGCCTTCCTCTAAGCCCCAAAAACTCAAAGTCGAAGAAGGGCTCGATCCAACAGAAGCCATCCAAGACGACAGTCAACTACGGTGGTGACCGCTTCATTCCCAACCGGGCAGCTAGTTCTGCAATCGCCAACACGGGCTCAAGCAAAATTAGTGGCCCTGAGAAGAAGAAAAAGAAGCGAACTCAGCCAAGCGTCTCAGAGAGGCCGGCAGTGCCCGAGCCCGAAGAGGAGGAGGACACTGCTTCTGCTCTGGAAGGTTTGAGCATCCTCGATGATGATGCCGATGAGAGCTACTCTCGCCCCTCTCCAAACACCGTTGCCTACCAAGATTCACTCGCAAATGCCTGTGGTGTGAGCCTCAAGACTCGCATCCTCGAATTCAAGCCTGCTGCCCCAGAGTCATCCAAGCCTATTGATCTACGCCAGCAGTACAACCGACCTTTGAGACATGCTGGTTCCGGCTCCGCCCAGGCTCGCCGACGCATCGCTACCGCCCCCGAGCGTGTTTTGGACGCTCCTGGTCTGATTGATGACTATTATCTCAACTTGTTGGACTGGAGCTCTGGTAACCAAGTTGCCATCGGTCTGGAGCGTAGCGTCTATGTCTGGTCTGCAGATGAGGGCAGTGTAAGCTGCCTCATGGAGACTACCCCCGACACATATATCAGCAGTGTCAAGTGGTCCGAAGACGGTGCCTATGTCGGTGTTGGCCTCGGCACTGGCGAGGTTCAAATCTGGGATGTGGCTGAAAATTCCAAGATTCGAAGCATGTTTGGACATGATACCCGTGTTAGCGTCATGGGTTGGAACAAGCATCTGCTTTCTACCGGCGCCCGAAGTGGCCTTGTTTTCAATCACGACGTCCGTATTGCCGAACACAAGGTTGCCGAGCTGGTTTCACATACCTCTGAGGTCTGCGGCCTCGAATGGCGATCCGACGGCGCACAGCTTGCCACTGGCGGTAATGACAACCTGGTCTCCATCTGGGATGCTCGTTCCCTGTCTGTGCCCAAGTTTACAAAGGCCAACCACAAGGCAGCTGTCAAGGCGCTCGCATGGTGCCCCTGGAATGCCAACCTGCTCGCCACCGGCGGTGGTTCTTACGATCGCCACATTCACTTTTGGAACTCGACTACTGGTGCGCGCGTCAACAGCATCGATACCGGCTCTCAAGTCACCTCTCTGCGCTGGAGCCCCCACTACCGCGAGATTGTGAGCTCGAGCGGCTTCCCAGACAACTCTCTGAGCGTCTGGAGCTACCCTACCCTGGTCCGCAACGTCGAAATCCCTGCTCATGAGAGCCGTGTCCTGCACAGCTGCCTCAGCCCCGATGGCCAAATGCTGGCCACCGCCGCCGCTGATGAAAGCTTGAAGTTCTGGAAGATCTTTGAGAAGAAAGCTGGCGCTGGTGCCGGCGCTGCTGGCTCAGGCTCTTCTGGAAAAGCCGACATGGTCAAGCATATGACAATTCGATAGATGGCGGCTCCTTGGCGCTGCTGCTCAACAAACCTCAAGGTACCTTAGGTATACACGCCCTTTCACTGGTATCTCTCTTCTTTTACTGGAGCGTCTGCTTTCAAAATGGCGTTGGGGAATTGCCGTTCTGCGATTCTTACTGCACGTGGTACGAAAGTGCTTCTCCACGGATGAATAAATGGGAATGGGTCAGATCTGAACACGAGCTATGATTGGGATGTCAATGACAAAAAAAAAAAGAAAAGGAAAAAAAAAAAAGAATTTGGTATAAAACTTCATGTAACAGGTAGCTGCTGCATAATAGTTTACAAGGATATTGATTTCTATGGGAAGGTCGGCGTCTAGGGACAAAAATTGAAACTTGGTCTGATGTCTTTGGAGGTTTGGTTAGATTATGTAGCTCTCAATGGAAAATTCGTTTGAAAACCTTTGATGTTTCCCCGTGTTGTTTGGTAGGAGTGACAATAATCTCTTTACAACAAGGCGTCAGCGAGGTATCAACATGGATGCCATCAGTTATGTTACCTGGCCTACAGCAGCATAACTGGAGCCTGAAGCTAGCATATCAATCACTGAGATTATCCGCTGGAGTTAAAGTTCAGCGCCGCCGCCTGCTAGCTGCAGGTGGTGCGCGGAACCGGCACAGCGAGGTGGAGATGACTAAGCAGAAGAGCCCTCTAGAAGTGGAAATCTACCCAGCGCCGCCAACTCTAACCATTGCATACCTTGCAGCTGGACCGACACCATTTGCCATCTACGCTGCACGTCCGAGCGCGCATTCAAGATACGAATAAGAATTGCTCACTTGGAGATTACCTCATCCGTGCTGCACAGCAGGCTCTGCCCTTCTTTTTCTCTGCCAAAGCCGCAGCTGCAGCGACGGCAACGGGTACCAATCCAGTGCTTGGCTGCCAGAGTGGTTACCCACCGACTTGTGTACGCCTACACGCCCACCTAGCGATAGGCTGCACGCTCTTTCGATCAGCCAAGAGGAAAAAAAGAAACAGCAGAGAGAGAAGAAAACTCGCGCTGCTGATACACGAGCATAAGAGCACCTGGTCTTTTTTCTTTCTCGGTCGTTGGCTTCGAGGATCTCATTGCCATCGGGCTACGGTGCGACTTTCCTGGCCTTGGACCTGCGAGGCTGCGGACGGAGATCCCAGAAGCAACTTGAATTGCGACATCACCCATCGCAACACCAGCATCAACCAAGCGACATCGGTGTAGGCCGAGCGGTGCTGCCACCATGTCGAACCAGGCTGTGGGAAACGTTTACCAGACGATCATCGAAGAGGTGATCAACAGCTCGCGAGTCGATTTCGAAGAGAGCGGTGTTGAGGAGGCCGTCCTGGAGGAGCTGCGATTGGTAAGTCAACCAGAGTCTCTTTGCATCCCTCTTCATCAGCCCTTCCACTGGAACCCGTCCGAATCGTCACGATACATTTATCGATCCTAAGCGACGCCTGTGTCTTCCCGACATCGTTCCCAACGAGAAAAAAAAACATGGACCTCTGCACGCAACAGCAAGATGCTTTGCGCGAGGCTCGCGACTCCCTGAGAGGGGAAGCAGAAATCTGGGTGGAGAGCAGTGGCGGGTTGGGTTCGGGGGATCGGGGGGGCGACACAGCACTATTTGGGGCCCTTTTAAGTCCAAAGGCCCCCCTGGCCATGCCAAATTCTCCAAGTCCAGTGACTCCTCCAGGCAGGCAGGAACTGGGCGGCGCTGCCTGATTGGGCCGCTGATAGCCACCTCTCCGTTCATTATCACGTGTGACCAAGTCAAGCTCAACACCGATTGGCACACGCTGTAGATGTCGTCCCATTGCTGCCTTTCTTGCGCGTCATCTGCTCGCTCTGCTTTTCTTGATTAAACAAGCTTACTAACTACTTATCAGGGATGGCAACAGAAGCTGTCTCAGCTCGACGTGGCTCGGTTTCCGTGGGATCCTAAGCCGGAACCTGCCCCACCAGCCGCGTCTGTTCCGCCTCCTAATACAGCCACGCCGGTTCAGACACAAGCTCAGTTTTCTACGCCGTTGTCGTTGCCGACGGCGAGCCCTCCCAGCGGCGGCTTGCCACAAAACGGTATCAAGCAGGAGCCTTATGTGAAGGCAGAGCCAAGCATCAAGCAGGAGCCCGGCGCTCAGCCTGGCTTCCCTTACCAGAACTACAATGGAATGGAAAACAAGGCCGCGAATAGAGCCGCCCAACAGCTTCAAGCTCAATATGGAAATCGAGCAGCAGGCTCCATCAATGCGATACAAGACCGTATGGGGCAGCAGCCTCAACCACAGGGATCGGCACCGGTGCTACCACAGCAGCCGCAGCAGCAGATGCCCCATTCATCGGAACAATCGATGGGCAACGCTCAGGTTGATGGTGCTGTCGATGACATGATGGAAGATTCCGACGACGATGAAGAGACCTTTGAAGGTGTTCTCCTGCGGAACGGAGTCAATGGCAATCCAGAGGAGCTCGGAAGAGTTGATATCGACCGTATTCTCCACGACCAGATTGCTGCTAAAGCCAAGAGCATGGAAGGAGGTGGCCTGATGTTGTCCCTGAAAGAGGCCACAAAACATCAGTCCAAGTCAAGCGCCGCCAAGAAACTGAGGAGCAAAGGCAAAGCTCCCGCTGGCGTAGCTGCTTATGATGGCGGAGATGATGACGATGACATTGATGAGGATGCCATCAATTCCGATTTAGATGACCCTGACGAGGATCGGGATGATGATGAGGTTGATGATGAAGGCCTGGGCCACATCATGCTTTGCATGTACGACAAGGTCCAGCGCGTCAAGAACAAGTGGTGAGTGCGAACCTGCGGGCTGATTACCCGAATACCAAGACGGCAAGTCATGTTTAACCTGTGCTAACTCTCAACAGGAAGTGCACCCTCAAGGACGGCGTCCTTACCGTCAACGGCAAGGAGTACGTCTTCAACAAAGCAACCGGCGAATACGAATGGTAGTGAGTCCACGGGAGAGAAGATGTGCTTACCAATGCCGCTTTGCGACGTCATGCAGTAGTATTTGCTTGGTGGTGTTATACCTACATGTCTGCTTTAATCTAGCTTTTGCTCACGACTTTCCACTTGCATCATTTGCGTTTTTTTTCTATAAAAAAAGTTTACAAAAAAAAATATTAATAAAAAAGGGGGAAACTCATCAGAGCCACGGAGTAGTTACTGCCAGGACGAGGTTGACGGGGGTTTTCAGAATGGATGGCCGCGGTTGTTTTCCTGCTGAGGTTTTTTTTTTTTTTTTTTTTTTCCTCTCTCTCTCTTCTCTCCTATTTCAACGTTGAACACAACAACCGGGACAGGCGCACAGTATGCACCGAGGATATGCATGTATACTTTAAAGCAGAAAATACATTTCAGAATGACATTTGCCAGAGGGCCAAGGTTGCTCGACAAATGCACGTGCAATTGAATGACAAGAGCAAAGTAAGCCCGTTTGGCGTCAAGCCTAGCCTCGGGACCGCCATCGATCAAGGTCGTAATTGTAAGCCAATAGTACGAAGCAGATGAGCCGACCAAGACTTTCGCCTCGGCGTTAATTTGGGAAGGGCGAGCCGCTCCGTCTTTCTGTCCTGCCGGATTGAGGCATTTGGCTCACACCCCGAAGGAGCCCTCTCCAGACCTCCGCTGACCACGACCATGCCATGCTAAAACAAAAAAAGCACAAGGAACTTCTGGGGCCGCGGCAAAGCCAGTTGAGGCATTTACCAAGACAAGGGGTGAGGGCACCGGAAAGCGTCTAGTCCTAGCAGATGACGGCACATTCAAAAGAAATGGCCTTTGAGTAAACGATCGCTTGACGCGGATCCGCTTCCGCGCGTCTGTGTGGCGTCGAGGTCATGAATCCTTTCGCCGTCGCTGACACCTTCGCCGATGCCGAGCCGCCGATGCTGGCTACGGTGGGAGGGCATGAGAAACAGGAGACAGGCCCCGCTTCAGGTCACGAAGCGTCGGCTTTCCTAACTGGAAAGGCTGAGCATTTGGGGCCGATACGGCGTGAGTCGGTAAGAATAGATGGGGAGCACACCATTCCTCTGGGATGGAGCGCGGGGTTCAGCGGCCATCTTCATCTTGATCTTATCCTGGATTTCTTGAGGACAGCCCTCAAGGTAAACGGAGCAGAGCAGGTGGTTGCGCATAAACAAGCACTCACGAGGAGTACGCCGATGAGGAGATGCTGCCCAACAACACAAATGCTTGTCCGATGGCTGTGTTGCCCGAAGGATCCTCTGTACGCAATACTTCCAACGTACGAGCCTAGGATTCCCATGGCATTTACCGCAATTTCGCACCCCTACTCTCTCGACCCGACAGTTTGGTTCACCGAGAGGCGCTAACGACTAGTGGGACGCCGTGCAGATGTCTAGAACGACAGGGGATGAAGGGAAGTTGCCAGGTGGAACTTGGATTCGTCTCTTCCTTGCAAAGCCTGCAAGGTTGAATCTGGGCGTGTATCGCTCGTGACATGGCACCCAGTCGTCGAAGCAAATGTGATCTGCGTTCCACTTACATACTAGTACCTGGGAACCGTACACCGGACCGCCGCCAGGATGCCGGGGAGGGTGATGGTATTGATCAGAGAAGAGCTCACGATTCAGGTGAAGGCTGGTATTGGCGAGGGGAGCTTCATCCTTGCCATCTCCGTTTTTATGAGCATGTATTTAGTCTGCCATACAGAATGTTTCACGTGTAGCTTCGAAAGCCTGGTCGTTTCCCACATCCAAGTACGGGAATTGAGAGTATTCCGACTCATTGAAGCCCCTGATGCAGACTGGCCCTTCATGTCTATTTGCTCTCTGCCAGTAGGATTTTCTGGACTCGCTGTACGAGGATTACGTACCAGTGGAATGGCCTCCAACGGATCAACCACATCGCCATGTTGTTATCAGTGTACTTCTCTGCACAGGGACTGGCCGCTCAGTTTCCAGGCTAGTGAGACAAGACTAGGAATTGAATGGCATCACTTGACGCTTCATGAGATGCGGACTTGCAGTAATGCGGATTGCGGAGTAGAAGTAGTGGCAGGCGTGACGTAAAGCCTTGTACAGCTCTCTCATCCCAGTGGTAATGGTGTCAAGGAGCTGCTGTCGCAAGAGGGAGCAAAAGGCGTATCCTTGTTGGCTTGCACCCACTTGCAGCCATTCGCCGTCGCAACGGACGTCACCCTAATCTTGTCCCGCCCGGCAATCAAATTACCGAACAGTAACCAGGCGTTCGGTAGGTTGCCACTGTCCTTATCATTAGCGAATGAGTTATCGTCGCAGAGAGTAATATCAGTAGTGGGTAACTTTTCTGTCTCGACAGCTTCCCGTGTCTGCTGGAAATATATGAAGGAGGCTCTCGCTCAGGAGCCGTTTTGCCTTTTGTTGCGACAATCAGCCGCACCGGGGAGCACAGGTATGGAGTACAAGTACCCTGTTGGAAGTCGATTCTGCAGCATTTAGTGCAGCGAATGAAACATTATGGACAGGGTTCAGGGATGCTTAATTGGCACCACTCCCGACTAGAGGGTAAAACCAGTAGGCGAAGCGGTAATTTTTGTAGGACGCCAATCCGTAAATCCAGAGTCCAACATTCAGCGTTGAGCATCCAGAGCAGTGTTTTCGAGAGTGTTGTTAGTGGGAAGGAAGTGCTAATCAATGCGAACCGGGATCGTAAACGGCAACCTGAACTCCAGACTGTCCAAGGATTGGGAGGGAGTTGGCAAGGGTTTGAGCGTTTCCGATTCAGCACTAAAGGCAAATGATGAAAAGGGGGAGCGAGAAATAGTAAAGAAGTGACAGGTAACACACGGGGACAGGTCCAAGGTGAGAAGACAAACAAATGAGAGCTGGGAGAGCGTGTTTCGGTTCGGCGAAGACCTCGTCGTGATGGAGATGGTGTGTTGTTGGTTCTTGGACTTTATGCGTTTGGCTAAAGGATACTAGCTCCGCCCTCCTACTCGTATGGAGCGTCCTGGTGTGTCCAGTGGCCCCTCCTTTGGGCAATACGACGCTCTGAGTTACCCAAAGATATTCGAGTCGGCAAGGACTTAAAAGTGGCTACCATTTGAAGCGCCTTTCCCCAAAAGAGCCTTTTAACCAGGCGTTAATAGTGCCACGGGTGGGCGAGGCTTGGAAACATCATGGCACAGAATGGCATGGGGTGTCATGCGACTAGCCGATTCCAGGGGCAGATCCCAGAAGGACTGCTGCGAGCCTCCCAATGGCACTGCGCACGATGTCTTGAATGGGTATGTAGAGTTGCATCATTGCTGAGGCGAGAGCACAAGTAGGCCATGCTGGGATAGTGCTGAGATCGTGGGTAGAATATGCAAATTAGCTCCCACAAGTTCCCTCGAGGGTCAAGTTTGCTGGTTAAAATTTGTGGTGGTGGCTCTCTATAGTGGTCGCTGTTACATCGTATCTATCGAACAGCCCCGCCTGCACCACTTGGAGAGCGACCCAGCCATTCACAGGCGCAGGTTGTCATGACTACCGTGGAGCTTGTTGGTTCCAGGATATTGAGGCCATGATGTGAGGCGGCGGATTTCGCAGAGGCTCGAATGTTGTTGCGGTATCCTCGGAGCGGACTACTCGTTGTGCCATTATGCAGCCACAATCTGGGGCGTGTTTTCTCACTGGAGGTGTGAAACTGGCCGAGGCGCAAAGTCCAGGGCTGCATCGCAGATACAGCACTGCCGCTGGGGGTGAAACGAGTTGAGTTGAGGGATGAAGATGGAGCAAGAGATGAGGCAGAGAAGATGGAAAGAGTCTGAGAGAAGGTACGACCAAATATCAATGGCTTTGACACCGCCTACCTCTTAGAGCAGCATTAAGCCAGCAGTTAGTCTGAGGGTTTATTGTAAGTGCCTACCTCTACGGAGAACAACTTACACTTACGGATGGGGTGACTTCCTGTCCTCAAAAATGCCGACATTGGTGTCTGGACTAGAAATTTTATGACGTGGTTTCTCAAGTTCCCGGGTAATGCAGGTTGGTTCACTTGAGGCTAGTCTGTAGAATAGCACAATGGGAAACACGCGGGCGGCGTAGAGCCACTCATTGAGCAACGATGTCTAAAGCCCTCCAGTGGTCCTAATTCAGAAAAATCTGGTGGCAGTCATATGGCCGGGCGAATTGGTCCTGATGCAGTTGCACTGTACTGATATAGAGAGGGAGGCGTGCAGCTCAGGCCATTTACATCTTGATGCCGGCTAGGTAGGTAGGCAGACCGGAGGCAGGGAGGAGGGTATATCTACCACCCACGGAAATGGGGGTGGTGTTACAAGTAGCCTAACACATCCCATTACAGTAGTAGAAATCCCCAGATCCCACTTGAGAAGCAGAGAAATCGTCTAGCCTACCGGAGCACTCGTATGAGGTGGTGACGACATCCGTGTTGCGGTGTGAATACTGGTGGTTTTTTGAGCAGGCATAACGCACGGATGCCGGTGTGTTCCCTACACCGCACTCCGGCAATGCGACCTTGGGACTAGAGGCCTGGCATTCTACGGTATCTGTTGTGGATAGACCTTGCGATGAGGAAGGTCACAGCCATGGATGCAATCAGACCAGCGCCATGAGAATCTCTAGCCCTTGTAGTAAAAGTCGCCGTCGACGAGAGTGCACTCGGACGGCTTGGGAACTAACCAGCCACTTGCATCCTTGGTAACCCCATGCCGTCAGTAGGAAGCCAGTCTTTAGCACGGGGTACAATGACTGGGTACCTTACCTAGTACTAAGCTGCTGAGAAGTATGTGCTAGTATTCTTCGTACTATGGTCTGTCGCCAAAAAAGGGATGTATACGAGGGACCTTGGAGGGGTGTTTGAACCACTTGTCGATGGGTTTATAGGGCCAATGCATCATCAATCACAGCGTCTCTCTGGCGTGGTGCTCATCATTTGCTGTTGGTTGAATTGCATTGCGCTTTGCCCGTCTCAAGTGGGGCCTCGGGCGGGTCGCGCCGGGACAGCGCAAATAGCATCTGCTGAGCATGTCCTACAAGAGGGAAAAACACAGAGTATCCGTCCGGTCTGGCACGAGGATTTGACGATGCTGTATTTTGCACAGGGCGCCTTGCTGTTCGCACCAGGACTCATCTCATGTCTCTGGGCACAGCGGGTAGCATTGCAGGCATTCTCCGTCAACACCGGCCACATCCCATCCATCCCATCCATCCCTGGGAGCGATGCTTGTACCGATCCCCCCAAGACCATGAGCAAATTGCGGCGTCAATGCAGGCTAGCGACCAATCCGGCGCCCTACAGCACCCAATGCAAGCTGAATGGATCAAATGCTTTTGCTCATTTCTCGGCTCCGTAGTCCTAAGTTGTTTTCTTTATTTCGTCTTGTGATGTCGCGCCAACAAGTCCTAAGCCACTCTGCGTCCTTTAAGACCACTCCTAGGTACCTTAGGTAGAGCATATGCTGGTCAAGTATTCCGTATAAGCAAGGCCAACATAAAACTTGACGACCTAATGAATGGAAACATTGGATGTTAGAGATTGATAGCTTGGACAGATAGATAGGCACTTGGCCACACTCCCCAAGAAGGACCTCAATGCGCCTTGATGTACACCCAAGTAAGGCGCGGGAGCCAAAAGGACTGGACTGGAGCCGCATAGGAATCCGCTGGAACCAAGCCATCGGATTCAGCGCACGATGCAGCCCGCGACAGAAGCTTGTTCCGCCTCTGCTTTGCCGCTACAAAGAACGAGTGATAAATAATGAATCAACTCGCAGCTCGAGATCTCATCTTCATCTTTACACTCGTACGTGTACTGTACGGAGCATCATATGGAGGTACCAAGAGCAAGGTCTACCAGGAGGTAGCATTGACTCCGTCTGTACCGAGGGCAAAGACGTCAACTTGCCCTACCAAGCAGGGTCGCCGATGGCCGTCAGGTCGATCCCGGCACCGCAGCGAGAGGACTGGGCTCAAAGCTCAGGGTTGCATTTTGTCTGTTGGTCCATGGGTGTCCTTGGCCCTTGACGGGGAATAACTCCAGGCAGCGTCGAAATTTTACCTGTACGTACAAGCATCAATATCGGCAGGGTGGGCCCGCAAGAGCAAGAGCAAGACCAAGCAGAGCGTCGGGCCACCAAAGAGTCCAGTCACCACACCAGCGGTCTACTGCACTGTAGGCCGAGTCGTTGGCGCTGTACTGTAAATCGTTGCATGGATTTGATGTTATGCGAGTGCAGGCACAAAGAGGCATCGTCCAGCACCGCGGAAAGTCTTGCAGACATGGATGGAGGACAAGGACAAGGACAAGCACGAGTATGACTGCCAGCCAGCGATCTTGCACTAACAAGCTCGTCTAAAGCTGCCGCGAGGCCCTCAAGCATTGATGACAGACAGGGCTGGCGCATGTCCCCTGGCTCACTGCACCGAGCAGCAGCGCAGCGCATTGATCTGATACACCCTCCCCTAGCAGCGGGCACTAAGAAGGGTCAGCCGCAGGCATGGGATTACGTAGGATTGGGCAGAGCACAGGAGAGGATCCCCAGGCCCCAGGGCAGGGTACGAGCTGTGGATACGTCCCTTAGTACCTAGTCGTAGTACATGCACACCCGCGCCACTTGCAGGGCCCGTACAAGTACACGAGCCACTCGCGAGTACAGGTACCGGGTACCTCGACCACCCGATGCAAGTTACAAGCACTCGTACTATGTACAGTGCAGCGCGAGTACACATGCTGGCAGGTGGGCCGAGCCTGAGCCTGAGCGTGGGGAACGGGGGCGTGGGGCAGTTGCAAAGTTTGAGGTGCGGCTGGGAGAGGCTTCCGGCGCTGCGGAATGATGGCTGGCAAGACTTTTCAAAAAGCCAAGGCAGATTGAGGTGCAGCGCAGTGAAATGAAAAGGACCCGACAGGAAAGGGTGTGGTGAAGCCCAGTTGCAGTGGCCAGGACCTGCAGGAGCATGCGCACTTACGGAGCCGGCGATGCAGACGCCACTAGTCGAATCAGCGTTGGCGCCTGGGCCGGCGGCGTTGAAAGAGGCAATCGATCAAGAAGCTGGGCTGTATGTAATAATGCCCGCCCACATGCGTGTGTCAGGTCTGAGGTTAGGTAGGTATGTACAGGTATGTTACCTATCGACTTAGTAAGATGTCGACTACTACCTAAGGCAAAACGTGCGAGGCTTACATGCTACTTATTCGTACAGCTGCCAAGCACCGCAACGCTGGACGGTAAGATACGATGCTGCATCCAACTGCCTGCGTGGCGAGCGGCCAGTGTGTGAGTGTGTGTGTCTTGTATCGATATCATTTGCTGCAAATCCATGCAAGGACGTCCAACAGAGCGGCCGGGGGATGGCCTGGCGTCGTTGGGGCTGTTGGGTGTTGGTCATCAACGCATTTGCTGAGCTTGCTTTTGTACAAGTACGTTGCAGTCTGTACTACCACCTGGCCGTGGGTGCATTGCTAGGCCCTCGCCTTGAGCCTCTAAAAAAGTGCTGGCAAGAGCTGCGGTGCTTGTGCCTACCTATCCTGCTGTGCCTAATTGACACTGATGTCAGGAATCATAGGTAGGTACCTATGGATATGTACGTTCGATACTGTAAGTACACAGTATATACTACGTATGTCCTTGGCAAGCCGCCGCGGGAGAGCAGCCACAGGCTCCGCGATCCCAAATGCCCATCATCCTGCCGGCATGGGCAAGCCCGCTCTGGCATGGGATTTCCCCGGCTGCTGCGGAGGATTAAGGCCGAGCATGTACTTAGTAGAGACAAGCACTGGCAGTGGCTAGAGCGGCCCGAGAAGATGAGATGGACTGCGGCAGTGGCCAGACAGACTGGGAGGGCCGCACGGGACGGACTTAGTGGCAGGGATGGCCTTCTAGAGAGACTCAAGAGCAAACCTGTGCAGGGAAAAGGGAAAAAGGTACCGGTACTAGCACAGGCGCCGGCGGCCGTAGCTGTACATCCACCGCTTGTACCAACTGGAAAGTAAGCCAAGCCAGGCCCGGCGCCTGCATCTGGGTGCTTCTGGATCCACGCGCCACACCACCTAATTGCTTTCCTGGTAACACTGGGACTGGTGCCCATGTCCTGACTTTCACGTCTTTGCCCAGCTCTGCTTTTCTCTGCGTCTGCTCTGCTTCGTCCCGTCATCTCCATGCCCGTGCTCGCGCCTGTGCTTGTGCTTGAGCGAGAGAGCCAGAGCCTGTGTGAGTGCGAGAGTGGGAGCCAGAGCCGAATCACACTGTACTGAACCACCTGAGTCTCAATCATCACCACCATCCCCGCCAGCGAGTCCGAGACACCAGACCAGGGAAGACCAAGGAAGACTGAAGAAGAGCCGCCCTGGCAGGCCACCAAAAACCTGCCCACCGCGTCTTCGTCTAGCCTCCCTCCACTCTGGCTTCGGAGCTGTTTTGCTCTAGCGCCAAACCGATCCAGCAAATCATCTTGTGTCTGTCGAGGCATTCAGACCGTTGTTATTCGCACTCCTTTGCTTGCCGTCCCAGCTTCTCGGGATACCATTTGCCATTCGCCTCTCTCTCTCTCTCTCTTTCTCTCCTTTTCTCCCTCTCAGTCCTTCTGTCGCTCACTCTCTGCTCCCCATCCTTCGCTGTGTCCCTCTCCCTTGTTTGCCCGCCACGCCAGACACCAGCTCGGCACAATCGCTCCTTTCTCTCGCGCCTTGCTGTCCCAATTATACCACACGCCGGCCTGTGTTGGTGGCCGTCGACCCAAGAGCGAGGAAGGGGGGGGAAAACCGAAGCCCAAAATTTCACTAGAGCCCTTGCCTCGTCTTTGCTTGCTAGTAGGGGAGGCAGGCCATTCATCCTGGGCTCGCGTCAATCCACCAAACCCCAAAGAGCCCTAGGACCTCGCGACACTCGCCATTGACCAACGGCTCACAACGACCATCTGTCGATTCTCAATTCGGCCTCCGTCGACTCGGCCAAACCGTCCTTGTTGGTCCACTCCGGACCCGGGTTTCGCGCCAGTCTTAAAGGGCTAGCCGTCCTCCCCCTCTCCTGCTCTCCTGTTTGCCGAACGACAAATCCGACCTCAACCTTGGAGTCGTGATACTTTCGATACCGCTCTTCTCCGCTCTCTTCAACGTCATTCGCTTGTGTCTTCCAAACGGAGCTTCTCCGCCATTAAAGACCGTTCCGTTTCCACTTCGGCTTGCGCCTCTGTTTGCCCTTGTTTGCCGCCGATTGTCGTTGCTACAACCTGGTGACAAAGGTGCCTGAGGTGACCGGAGCTGAGATCCTCAAGCTCATCCAAGGAGCCCCGTCAGTGTCCAACCCAGCGGCATCCCAAAACAGATTACGCCTCCAAGTCGAATCATCGCTTATTCTATCCTACGGCATCTGCGCGGCTCACTCTCGTGTCACATACATCTGTATCCGTGTCACATCCTTGGGATTTCGACCAGTTGAATTTCTTCATGTAAGTCGCCATCCATCTTCGTTGTACTTCTGGTTGCCCTACACCATCCCGCCCGCCTGCTCGGTTCTATATCCTACTTGATTTATTTGTTCATCATGTCCCACTATCGTCATGCGTGTTGAAAGGCGCCATGCATGCCATTTGTGTCCGGCCCGGGCGTGAGTGCTGTGCCCAGCCGGCATGAATTTTTCATCGGTAGCCAATCATCGGCAGATGACTATTCGCTCCATTCTCTTACCCTATTGTATACATCTTACTGCTTTCCCTTTAAGTGCGAAGCATCTCCTAATGTCAAGTCTTCACGTTTTCCTCTTTCCCACATCATCCTGTTGATTTCTGCTACATCCTGCCGACGGCTGGGTGACGTCTGGGATTTCACACGTTGCATATTTCTTGGGTCAGCCTGAAGCTTTAGTATGCTCATCAGGCCGAGGTCGCAAGTTTTTTCCTAGCAATTAATCTTTCCAATAATGATCCTTTACTAATGATTCGTTATAGCTGGATAATATTTCAACTGGCCGGCCTATCACATCTATCTGTAATTTACTAACGCTTCCGTTGCCCATTACCCTCCCCTGGACTCTGGAATACTTCCCTGGATCCCGCCGACTCCATTTCTCAGGACCTGTATCGCCACCCTTGCCCGCACGAACTCCCAAAGGACTCATCACACAGTCGCCATGTCTCTCAACACTCGAAATGGGTGTGTTCCACCCTCCCCAGCTATTGTTGCCCCGCCTTCGCCCACAAATCTGCGACTAACTGTTGGGGATCCGGTCAGTGAGCCGGCGAATGAACCTGAGGAGCGAGTTCTACAGGCCGGATATTGGGAACATGGCCGCTTTTATGGTTCTTGGAAGATTGGGAAGTACCTTTTCCCAATTGACAAGGTTTGTCTCCGCTTGGTGTCGGTACCCCACATATTGATTCTGACAATATCGTCTAGGAGGAGCTCAATAGGCTAGATATCTTTCACAAATTCTTTATGGTGGCAAGAGAAGATCGCATCACTGAGACTCCCCTTGACAAAGAGGGACGGCCTAAGATTATGGATCTTGGAACAGGCACGGGCATCTGGGCATTCAATCTTGTAGAAGAGTGAGTTTCATCATGTGGAATGGTCTAAGCCGACTGAATTACCATGCTCACACTATCCAGGTTCGCCACGGATGCCCAAGTCCTGGCCGTCGATCTCAACCAGATTCAGCCAGCTCTGTAAGTTGCCATTCAGAAAGTCTTGATTTTGTCAACAATCTAATGCATTGCCAACAGCATTCCTCGAGGCGTAACTACCATGCAGTTTGACATTGAAGAACCTTCGTGGGAACCACTGCTTCGGGACTGCGACTTGATCCATCTTAGATTACTCTACGGCAGCATAAAGGACAACAATTGGCCTGCTATTTACCGCAAAGTCTTTGAGTGAGGAACTCTATATGTCGCGGCTTGTTCATGTCTGACTTATGGTATAGGCACTTGGTCCCTGGGGGATATATCGAGCACCTGGAGGTAGACTGGACACCACAGTGGGAGGACGAAAATATCCCAACGCATTCGGCTCTGCGCGAGTGGGCTCACCTATTCCAGCGCGCCATGCGTCGATACCACCGTAGCGTCACAGTATCGTGTGAAGACGCCCAAGACATGATGGAGGCTGCTGGTTTCACCGAATTTACCGAAACTACTATGCGGTGCTACGTGAATCCGTGGTCTCCCGAGCGCCTTCCCCGAGAGTCTGCTCGCTGGTTCAATCTCGCCCTCAGCCTAGGTCTCGAGGCCATGAGCATGATGCCTATGATTGAGAAACTTGGTATGACCAAGGAGGATGTTCTGGACCTCTGTAGTAGAGTCAAGAAGGAGATATGCATTCTGCGCTATCACGCCTACTGCACCCTGTAAGTCGCTACCCCTATGACGTTGCCACCAGGGCTGTTATTGATCCGCATACAGACATATCTGGACAGCCAGGAAACCGGGTGGAAGGCCACAGCCCCCTCAGCAAGAGGCACTGGCGCCTGTATCGGCGCCTGCAAACGTCTAGAGAGGCCACAGCCCTAGATACCGCGGTTGCTATCGCGGTGAAGGGTGTGTTTATACTTGATGAAATGACCCATTGATGACGACACCAGAGGGTCAATTATGCATCGCCATTACGCAAAAGTATAGACAAAGGGTCTATATGAGAACAAGAAATATGTCAAGGGCTAAAACCCTTGACAGCTTCATCTTCCGGCTATGACAGTTGGCGGATATCACGATATTAAGAGCATTCTTCTGATTGATGGCACAATGATTTCGCGAAATTTAGCGTTTTGGGGTTAACAGCCTAGAGTTGACATGATACCTCTTGCTCATTTACAACGTTTCCCCTTCATTGCCTAGATGTTTTCGAGAAGGGGGAGAGGAGGGGATTGTCCAGCATTTCTTTTTCTTGTGCGGCTTTCATTGTTTTTTTTTTTCTTTCTTTTTCTTTTTCTTTTTCTTTTTCCCTTTAATTTCTAGTGTACGGTATATGTTTTCTACGAAAGAAGGGGAGAGGGATAATGGTAAAATGTACGGATTTAGACGAGCGGGAAACAAAGGTACTAAATGAAGCCAACGGATGTGATGCTTGAGGGTGCATCCGTGCCCTACAGGAAGGGCCATTATGAAGAGCTGGGGGGTTACGCGATGGTTGGTGTTACGGGGCAATGTTATGTAGTTTGTGCTTTTGAATGGTCGATTGGATTCTTTGGATTCTTTGGATTCTCCGTCCAGAGTTATGTTGATGTTGTTGGGTGACCCCTGTATCCTTGGCACGTGGTGAGCAAAACGAACGAGGCTGTAAGATGGACATTCCACCTGGGAAAGAATCTCCATTGCAGCAAAACATAGAAACCCCATTTCCCTCCTTGTCTTGTATCTTGGCTTGTACAATCTACTTCTACAGCATCTTAGGTACAGTACATCTAACGAGGTTTAGTCGAAAAAAAGAAAGAAAAAAGGAAAGGTTGGGAGATGCGGCCCCGTATGGGGCAGATCCGCTATTTCCACAGAGACAGGGGATGGGTATGCGAGCAGACAGGGAGAAAAAAGATGAAGGGAAAAAAAAGAGAGAGAGAGAGAGAAGAGGAGGAAACGGCTTCATGGGGGGATGGCAAAGTGGGAAATGAGGCAGAAGTGGCGTCTACTGATTCAGCATTTTTACAAGGAAAATGGTGGTTGTTCCATTCTGTGCGTTCTTTTGGTACCAAGTCGCGACAGACGTGAAGCATTCATATACATGTACATGCACTGGAACTTTCATCAGGGGCGAGCCAAAGAATACGACTCGTCGGCAAAGGGTATCGCAGTGACCGGGGAGGGGGCAAGGGGGGACTCAAAAAACCAACTACTACTACTACTACTACTACTCTGTCCATATTAGTGTTGACAGCTCACAACACACGAGCAGGGCAACTCGCGATTCGCGCGGACAAAGGCATTCCGAGATGAAGTGTCTCTCGACAAAGCAAAAAGCCGGCAAAAGGAAGAATTACGACCAGTCGGCTCAAGCCCATACAGCCACGAGGTTGCACCGATGTTACATGTCAGTTGACGCAAGGTTGCTAGCCGACAGCCGGTTTGACGGGGGTGCCCAGAGAGGTTGGTCTTGACCATCCGAAGAATTCGTCATGGATTAAGTAGCTGCTTCTGCTGCTATGGCATCAAGCAAGTCTCTGATGTACATGGTGTGTGGGTGTATGCGTGACAAAAGGGGTGTTACAAAAAAAAAAAAAGTCAAAAACCAGGTTGCTCACACGTATACACTCGAGGCAAAAGAGGGATTCTCCAAAATGTCCAAGCCCAAGACCCCTTCCTAATCCCTCCTGAGTCTCGCCTCGTCTTGCCCGCCACGCATTCTCTCACTTTTTTTTCTTCTTCTTTTGCCCACCAATTGGTCACACCAGATATCCCTTGCTTCATCAGTCAGGGGTTGTCACACCTGACCATGTTTTCCTCTATTCCGATCCGCTTTGTCTATCCGTACATGCCGTTTTTCGTGTTTTTTCCTATATGGTATGCGTGTGTTGCGTGCGTGCTTGCCATCTCTCCTCTTTCACTCTCCATATTTTTTTTTCTCCTTCTACCACGGACACTTCTCATGTTCCGAGCATCAACCAAGCTTGACCGAGTGGGGCCAGGCTTGAATCATTGATGCCTGTATATTTTTGGCCTCCTTTAAAAAGAGGAAAAGGAATTGGAGATTCGCAGACACGTTTAGTGGTGCGAAGCGGTCTCTCCGCGGTAGCCAATCAGCTTGAATCGGCCAATCATCTCGCCAACAGTGAAGAATCCCAGGGTCTCAGCGAAGATGACACCACCAGCAACGAGCTGGCCAGGAGTCAGGCTGCGGGCCTGCTGGAGGAGGTTCTGGGGAGACCTGAGGATGGCACCGCTCTGGATGGATTGCCACAGGGACTGGTAGAAGGTCTGGAAGGTGGCAACGGAGCTACAGGTCGAATGGTTAGTGTCACCACTCGGGCATGTATAGAAACGGGTCGCTTACGGAGGGCTCATCTTCTGGGCGTGGAAGACAATCTTGCCAGTCTCGATGGCGACCTTGCCGTAGTAGACGGCCTGGGGGGTTTGCTCTGCAGATTCAAACACGGGTCAGCAAAATGCGCGGGGTTGGGCAGGGACAGCTGCGCCACGTACTCTCAACGAAGCTGATGAGCTTGCCGGTGCGTCCACCGACCTTGCCGAGCGCGTTGGTGAGACCGCGAGCAGCGCCGGCAATGGCAGGGCCAGCGGCGCCCGCGACGCGCGACAGGCCCTGCGCAGCCTTTGCCTGGTACTCCTTGGCCTTGTTGGCAGCATCTTTGGCGGCATCGGTGGCCTTGCCGGCGGCAGAGCTCTCGAAACGGCGGAAGGCAAGCTGGCGCAGGGCCGGCGAGCGGAGCATGGGGCGAGCAAGTGATGAGGGGGCCATGATGGCTGCTGGTGAGGAAGTCTGGCGGTTGGACCGGAGAGGTGAGAGAGAGAGAGAGGAAACCGGGTCGGCTCTAGGGAGAAGCGGCGGGTTTCGAGGAGGCTCGTCTCGGTGGCAGGGAATCGCTGGCCGGGGCGCAATTGATGGGGATTTTTTTGGGTTTTTTTAATTTTGGATACTCAGTATGAGGGAGAAAAAAAAGCTCGGGAGAATTCGTGAGGTCGCAAAGCCGAAAGGTGTGAGGTGTGGGGGCTTGGCCCGTTTTGGGAAAGCACATCGGAGGCGAGCGCTTGCTGCTTTCCATTTGCCCAGACGACGGGTATATGTACTTAAGCTTGTAACTTCAATGAAGTGCGTACCTAGGTATCCAGTACTTTTACTGCTAAGTGCGTGCATGCTTCAAGTTCGTACGATGTTTTCGCAACACCACCTTCTACTTCGATTTTGGTATATGTAGAAGCACCACTACTAACCTGATTTCAGGTATATTATCAAGTCAGATGGCTGTTTATTGCTTTTATTTTATTTATTTATTTATTCCAAAAGGCATCAACTGTGAGCGATTATTGATTTGATTCCTCTGCATTCTCATCCGCCAAGCCATCATTTATACGCTTTTGCATCTCGCCATCCTGGAAGAAGCATGACCAGGGGGAAAGGGGGGAAAGGAGAAAGGAAGAGGGGGGAGAAAAAAAGAAAAGGAAATAAACATTGAAAAACGATGCTCCGAGACGCAGTCAGCCAACCCAGTATCTGATGCTTGCAAACCCTTCCAGCCGATCCTTGTTCCCCCCAGTTCTCATGCGCAGTCATCACCTTAACATCTACAATGCGCAGCTCAACCCTCAGTCCAGGCTCTGGATCATGACCTTGATGGCGCCGCTCTTGGGATCTGCTGACGTCTCAAACGCCTTGACGGCCTCTTCCAGCGGGAAGCGATGCGTGACAAACTTTGACAGGTCGAGGACGCCGCTCTCAATCAGGCGGATGGCTCGCGGCCATGTGTTGCTGTAGCGGTACTGCAGCTGGATGTCGACCTCTCGCACGCTCGCACGCATAAACGGGATGTTGATTTCGTTCTTGCCCACGCCAATCACGAAGACCTTGCCTCCAAACTTGGTGGCCCAGATGGCCGACGCAATGCTGCTCTCGACGCCGGTGCACTCCATGGTCACGGCGGGCTCGATGCCGCCAAAGGCGCCGACAATGCCCTTGGCCGTCTCTTCAGCCGACTTACCAATCTGGATCTGATGCGTGACGACGCGGGGGCAGATTTCCTTTGCAAACGCCAGACGACTCTCTGAGATGTCGGTGATGACCAGAGGACAAGCACCGGCGGCAGCGCAGCAGAGCATCGACACGAGACCGATAGGCCCAGCTCCGCAGACCAGGACGGGGTCGCCGAGTTGGACCTTGGCCCTCTGCATACCGGCCAGGGCCACGCTCAGAGGCTCCAGCAGCGCGCCGTTCTCCCAAGACATGTTGCCAATCTTGTGACACCACACGGCTGGGTGGTTGACGTAGCGCCGCAGCAGTCCGGGCACCGGTGGCGTGGACAGGAATTCGACCTTTTCGCAGCCATTGTAGCGACCCGTCAAGCAGGGCTCGCAAGCGTTGCAGATGACGTTGGGCTCAATGGCAACCCGATCGCCGACCTGGAGGCTGGTGACAGTCGGGTGGACGGCAATGACTTCGCCAGCGGACTCGTGGCCGAGGATGTGGTCGCCCTCTACAATCATGGGTCCAATGCACCCGGCGTGCCAGAAGTGGACGTCGGATCTAGATGAATTCTTGTCTTTAGCTGGCTGGTCCTCTGCGCTTGGGCGCCGTGCAGGAACAGGCATAGACGTATCACATACCCACAAATACCAGTGCTACGAACGGCAATGGTCACCTCGCCGGGCTTGAGCTCGGCTCCAGATTTGACGGCATCAGCGCTGGGCTCGGCTTCGCTAATCCAAAGATCATGCTTGGGGTTTGTGAAGACGCCAATGTTGGGCTTGACTGAGATGGCCGCCCCTCTGGCCTTGGGAGCGTCATCAACCGCAGAGGGCGACATGGCGAGCTGTATGCGTGCTAGCTTGCAACAAGGAGCTTGGGAACGTGGAGAGATGTCGGCCTTTGAAACAAGCACAACGTCAATACCGGTGAAGGAAGAAGCAGCGAGGAAGATGCAAGTTTGTATATTTATACTTTGCCCTCTCTCTTTTTTTCCCACTCCTCCTCCAGGGTCTAGAATGGCTGCAGCGGCGGCTATAAAAGGTAAGGCATCGACCGAGTCCACCTCCAAAGAGCGTTCTCCTCCCCTCTCCGTCCCATGCGAAGATGATGTGGGGGTCTATCAGCTTCCCATGCCTGCAGCGAGCATCCCCGACTGCTAAATGCTTAGCTGTGCTGTGGCTCATTGCCCAACGGCCATGTTTTATTCCCCAATCCCCAATCCGGAGCGATATTGGGCCCGGAAATGCCTAAGCGCACTTATAACCACACAAGGCCGTCCGGGGCCGTTTAGACGGGTCCGATCCTGACCCGCGCCAATCACGGTGACGGGGGGACGAGCAAATCAAAGCCGCCGCCACTTGTGTGGACCGCGAGATTTCGAGTGACCTAGGCAACCTTTTCCGTGGGAGAGGTGAACAGGTGATGACTACGGAGTACTCGTACTTGTGCATATGCTGAGAGATGAATGGGTTAGACATGCATGACAAACAAGTTCATCTAGAAGCCGTAGAGCTAATACATATTAGTTCGTTTGCCCGAGTGATAAGTACCTACTGTACGTTGCCAAGTTGCGTCTCTTCCTCCGGAACAATTATCACCAACCCTGTTGCCATGACACGACGCAACGCAACCTGCCAATCAAGAAAACACCCTTCGGAATTAATCTGGAGAATCTCCTAGTTCGGCTTCACTACACACTCCATCTCACCTGTTTCTGGCCACCTCCTCTCTCCCCCACACCTAATGCGTTGAGAAAGCTCGGGCTGTGACTGGCACGGATATATACTCGGTGGATCTGTGCTGCTTTTCATTTTAGGCATGTTCCATCCGTTCAGCCCCGTGGCCGTGGTCGCAAGCAACATGGCGACGGGATGGGGCTGCATGAGCATATTCGGTCGAGTACCTACATGAGCGCCTGTATTGTTTTATTTTTATTTTATTTTATTTTATTTCCCCCCTTCCTTTTCTCCGTAATACATGATTCATGATGCTCCGTCGTCGGTTCCGTCCGGATTGGCTACGAAAGTGGCTTATTTGGGTAAGCTACGTACTAGGTAGCTTGATAAAGCTTGCCAGGCTCCGTAATGGATGATAGCGGTAGCTGCAATACTTTCCATACGCATACACCTACCTATCTGATCAAGGTTAATGGCAAAAAAAGAAGAGACGGGGGAAATATATATATATATATATATATATATATATATATAAGGAGTAGTAACTGAAGAACAGAGCAAAAAATGAAACTTTCAATGCGTGAACTGGGAATCGAACCCAGGGCTCCCCGACGTTGCTCGGATGGCAACGGAGAATTTTACCACTAAACCATTCACGCTGGTTCTTTGTTGAAAACCAAGTATCGGAATTACCATTATGGATTTGCTGCAGCTGAGACCCCGGAAAGCAATTTCCCCTCCGTCAACACAATATCTAGATGAAAGATTTACCCAAAACAGCCTGTAAATCATCAGTTCGCATAAAGAAACACCTTCAATAGAGGCAAATTCCAGTTCCAATCCATCAGCATATACCTTGCCAGCACCCCTATCCATTCCCATCCTCCAGACAGCCCGTCTTGTACGTCTCCTGCAAACAGTGCTCCGTCGTACCATCGATAGAATCTAGTACAACCGTAACACGCGCATCGGTTCCCACCAAATATGTATGTTTGCGTTCGCTGGAAGCCACGGTAGGTATGCAGTAGGCTGTCGTCTACAGTAGGAGCTGATGTCCCACCTCGTTGAGCCCAGTTAAAATGTACAGTGAATCACAGGTTCCCTGCTGCTTCTGCTTGTAGATGCTGCAATCAGGATAATGTCTGTATCGCAATATCGCATACTCTACAAAATAGCAATGCTTGCTTGCTAGCTTACCGTCTTCACGGTTCCCCTCATCGTCTGATTCACGTACATGGACGACATGATAGACAAACTCGTGCGTAGGTTCCATTTTGATCGCTAGCAAGCTTCTTCTATTTGCAGGCCGTCGTCCCATAGTTACACAATATCTATCCAGGATCTGCTGAGAGCTCCCCTAGCAAACATTTAAGATCGCCGTCAAACGATGGGCACATGAGTAGCATCAATCAAGAGTAATGGAATCCGTTGAGCTGTTAAAAGTGGGCCAATCATTTCTGTATTCGATCTGGCCTTGCTCTACCCATGATAACAGGGTGAGGGTTCTAATGCAATTATCGTTCATTCGTTTCCCTTTTTTCTTTCCATTGGTACGCCGGTCCACATTTTCCCAAAACGCCAATACCCATTGCTCCAAAATATGCTCTCCTGTTCATATTGCCATACTGTCCCTGAGTAGTCTAGCATCGATTCCGTAGCCGCTGTGTAGGTGTAGGAATATGTTGCGGCCAGTCCTTGATGCCATCCAGATGCTACTGAACGAGGCCCGATACCACACGACGGTGCTGGGCTATGCCTTAATTACCAACGGAGACGACAACATCGCCTTTGCATTTACCGTAGGAGCAACATGCAGATGGATCCATGTCGCCTCGGAGGATGGCATCCACCTTTACCTAGAAAATGTCAATAACCATCCTTCAGTTAACCAAGGCATCAAACTCTTACATCTGGACAGGGGCCCGAGGGACCAATAGGTGCTGAAGCGACGAGCAGGCCCTGCAGGACTGCAAAGCCTGTCCATACAAGTGCTGACTTCATGATGCAGACGGTAAAGAGAAGAATCAATAGTATTTGTTCAAAGTTTCGCGATTTGGTATCCCGTGACAGAGGATATGCGATGGAGTCCCTATAGGGAAATCTTTGGAAAGAAGATTGAGGAAATGAGGTGGAGGAAGCCCAGAGATGACGTCCGAAAATAATCCTGCGCCGTTCCACTCCCTTAATGATAAGGAGCCGAGTGAGTGAAATAAAGTTGGCCAGAGTTGCGTAGATGGGTCGACAGAGTTGCGAGAGGTGGCGGAAGGTACCCTGGGTCCTAGAGTCTGGGGCTTGTTCTCGAGGAGGATCTGCGAGTAAACCTTATATATATGGATGGATATATGTCTGCGTGCCCAGGTATGTATATACACATATATGCCTTTGCAACGCTACGGGCAAGACCAATAGGTAGGTTGCTATACCCTGAGTTGTTAGCTTCCGGCTCCTCTGTATAGTACATAGAGCTTGAGAATGCATGTGATGCCTACCGCAATACAGGTATGTCCTTGGTAGTATTGAACAGCCGCGACTTCCCCTTGGTACTACAAAGCACCCAGAATGTACAGGATAGAGTAGGGTATCAGTCGTTGTGGAATGAAGTATCGAGTCTGGAGAAGATTGCCGTTGAGCAGGACAAACATGGCGGTTTTGTGCACCGCGGGAGGAGGGCGGGCGCCATATTAGTGCCTCGTACCTTATATCGCGTTCCACTTCTGTATCTATCTTTGCGTCACGATAGCTCGATGTGCTTTGCTAAATCTGCCAAGACCCGCTACCGTGGGCTTCTGAATACGAGTTGTTTCTCTGTGGCTGGTCAGGAAGACCCTTGCTCGGTTCCGCTGCCCTTGCTGCACAGGTATGCACAGATGCAGTATGTTTCTCTGCTCCTCGCTTGTCGGATCTTGGTCGGCACCCTTGAGAAACACTTCAGGGACTTTGTGCTGCTGCTGTTGTACATGGTGTTGACGAGGTTATCGCAGCCTTTGTACTGTGGATTTTTTGACTTCAGGTTTTTTTTTTTTTTTTTTTTTTTTTTTCTAGCAGCAGCAGCACTGCCCAGCAAGTTCCACCAAGAAAATAAGGCATACGCAGAAGGCGGTGGGCAAAGTACGAGCATCTCCAGCGTGGCTGCCGTATCTACATCGTGATAGTGGACCACCGAAAAAAAAAGCTAGCCATCTATTTCTCTCGTCAGACGATCCGCCCGTGACTGGCAGCTGAGACGAAACTGTTCCAACTCCCCTAATGTCTTTCTTTACTCACTCTCATTCTCAGCACGAAATAATTTTAAAAGACCCCTTGTGCTGAGGGACAGCTGTTTCAGCGGCCTCGTGTCTTTGTCGCGTCAGCATCGCCCCTCGGCACACTCGCAGCACAGCACTCCTTATCCAACAAAAGCCCGTCTGATCTCATGTTGACAGATGCTGGGAATCCACCGGCTAACCAACCCCCGTAGCTCTTATTCGTCTAGGTTGGACCCCGATTATGACGACACAGCCGTTGCCGTCACAGCTCCCAAGCCAGGACCCTGGTCCGTCTCTTCACGAAGCTCCATAGAGCCCACATGTGCCATCCAGCTATTAATACGCCGCTTCCCTTGTTTTTCTCAATGCAGTTGTGGCCGAAGAGCAACCCGAAAATGCTTGGTCGAAGCACGTCCATCCTTGGGTTCCCTATCTGATTGAGTGGCCGGGGGGTTTAAGGAGTAGCTTGGGGAAGCCATGCAATAATGCACATGTACTTCGTACGGAGTGGCCGTATTACCGATTACGCGATAAAGGCATTTCTTGCAAACCGTGATATCGTCAACTTTTGCTCCCTTGTTAACTGGAATGGCTCATTGCAGGCTCCAGGCCTCAAGCCCTACGCCTGCGAATACTACAGTCGCCGCGTCGCTCTCCAATCCGCCGACAGCTGCGATATCTCCAGCATCTGCCACGCCGATGCACTCTCCCCTCATGAGCTCGACATTTCCATCTCCGCCGCTGGGGATTCTCCACAGCTTCACGCGCTGATCGTTGCTCACACTGATACCTACGACTCCCGTGCGTCGACGAACTAGTAGGACACCTGCGATAGCTGCCGCGTGAGCATTGCGAACGATGCTTCGCCTTGAGAAAGTCCAGCTTGCATCGTCTGTGCTGCCCGAAATCCGACCGAGCAATGTTACCCCTACACTGTTGTCATCGCCTCCAGTAAACACTTGATACCCTTCTCCTGAGTCCATCATGTCTAGGCTCTTGATGCTGTTTTGGTGCAACGAAACCACCTGGTCTAGGACATATTTGCGCTGCATCCCTTCGTCTGGCTCGGTTCGCCATAGGGCAAGGTGGCCATCTGTGGATGCTGTGAGGAGTATTGGCAGCTGATCTCGCATGCTGAGATGGCGCGTTTGAGTAAGACATGCTCCTGTGTACGTTCCCTTGGCAAGGAGTTCAAATCGGCCGCCATCGCTTGTGTAGCGATATGTCCTTAAGACCGAGTTCGAAAACCCCATTGTCACCACTATGCCACTTCCATCATCAGATCGACAAACATCAAAATCCATGATACGGAGATCGGCATCCGCACTCTTGTCGGTAAAGACGCCCTCGCAGACGACTGCCAGCCCCTTGTAGTCCGACTCCAAATTCTGCACTTTCCATACAAAGAACTCTTCATTGCCAGCGCTGCTGAAGAGGTAGTCATCTCCCAGCCAAACAAGTTTTTGGAGGCCCGTAATATGCGTCTTCATGGACGCCACGCACCGCAGCTCCGCCTGTGCATCTTCTCCAATACACTGATACTCCCATATCCGAATGGTAGTATCCTCAGCACCTGTAGCAATATAACGGCCATTGGAACTCAGTGATCGAATCTCCCTCCCATGGATTCCAGCCTTCACCCATTCGTGCGCCATGTGGTCTGATGAGGAGATGGAGAGTTTGGATGTCTTGGTAAACGCGAAGCGATACCGACCAGGTATTGATTCACTGTATGTTAGCTGAAACGTCCGATGAGCTCCGCCGCACTCGATAGTTGCTAATTCTTCACGACGTGTCTCATTCCAAATGACGAAGTCCTTGCTTCTAAAGCCGTATAATACGAGCTCAGGCACCTTGTCTTGGGTAAACCATGCACCAGCAATCAGAGGCCCGAATGGTGGTGAGGTTTCGTGTCGCAGATGAAGAAGAATGGATCCTGGCTGCCGATCCATTTCGTATATCCTGTACTTTCCATCACGGGTTGTGACGAGGATATAGCGAGAGGCCTGTTGCGAGCCTGATTTCGGAGGGAGTGGGAGAATGGCAGTGATAGTATCACGACTTCGTGTCGCCATGTCTAAGATTGGGTAGTACGATCCATCCTGTTTCCGGTCAAGAATGGATAGCCAACCGTGCCGAGACCCGACGATGAGCAAGTCATTCACTTTCCCAGCCGCTGTAGGGACGAATCTAGGATCGAGCCCTTTGGTCTGCCCTTGACTGCGTACATCCCCCGTAGAGACATCAATCTCAAGGTAGTGAGATTCCGCCCTTCCATGGAGGAAGACCAGCACCTCGGCCAAAGGATTGCCCGATTCATCCCTACTTTTGCTTGACAGACAGTTCATTTCGATGATCTTGCCCGGCATGGAGGCAACGTGCTTGGTTTCCCGGGAGGAAAGATCGAAGTAGTAAATGTTTCCACTTGTTGTGCCCAGGAGAGCTGCCGTAGTAGTAATGCTTTTTACGACATAGCATAGCTTCATATCTCCTCGTAGCTCTTCAGCAACCTCAATCTGCTCCCACTCTGGTTCAAAATAAGCATCTTTGAGATGACCTAAAACAAGCCTTCCGAGGCTCGTAGTGATAAGGATATGGTCGTGGGAGAGAAAATCGTAGCGACTGATAATCTCTTTTGCGGGTGTAGTTGATTTCAGTGGGCTGACAAGGCCCTTGAGAATGTCGTCAGTGTCCAGAGTCACCGCACCGCCAAGACCATTCAGTCGTTCGTCGACTAGAGTGGGCTCTTCGATGAGACAAATTTGACTATCGGCGCCGCCGGTGGCAACGAGCACAGCCTTGTCTTCAAGCAGCATGGCTCTTGACCAGAGATGTTTCCCGTTATGCAGGGAGAATGTCTTACTGTGAGACAGTTTCCCTGTCAGAGGTCTCGCGCCGACATCAGCTTCCCCAGCCGACGCGGCATGGCTAATTTGAAGACGCCATCTCTGTGCCGTTGCATCCTCTCCAAAGGAGTAGACAGACATGGCATTCTCCCCGCATGACTTGCCGAATTTGACTCCCCATATGCGCGATGCGTGTCCCATTGCGGCGGCAACAGGAGCACTCCTTTTGCTAGACTCTTGGGTGCTATCGTCGTCGTTGATGTCGTTACCACCGAAGCCAGTGTTGATAACCTGGGTGGGCTGAGAGGCACGAGATTGGGTACTGTCCTCTTCTCGCTCCGTAATATCCCAAACCCGAATCGTTCTATCGTCGCTACAGCTGGCAAGTATCCGTGCCGTGCTACCGTCCGAAAGTGTAATTGTGCAAATATCCACGCCGAAGATGGAGCCCTCATGACCTTCGAAGTTGAATAACGTCTCAGTTATCCCCCTGCCACCTTCTTTCAGACGGCATTTCCACACTACGACGTGCCCAAAGACAGTGCCGCCGGCCACTAGAATAGTATCATTTGATATCCAAGTAAGATGAGCGGAGTAGAGCATTGGCCTTGAAGGTGCAATGGCAGCGCTAAGGATAATCTCTCCGGTAATGGAAGAGTATTCCAAAGGGATGACTTCATTGTGAGCCGTAGCCAGAACGGCGACAGAAGTGTCAATATCTGAAAAAGAACCATGATATATCCAATCAGGAGCCGTCGCCCTAGCTATCACAAACGTCGGATCATGCATCTCAGTAAGACTCTCAACAGGTAGGATAGCTACATGGCAAAAACCCCATACGAGAACCCGCCCATGCCGCACGTGGATCCCATGAATGGGCTGGTCCGTAAATACGCTTGTCCGAGAGACGAGACGTCCTTTGTGCTGTCCATTTTTCGCCTCGTAGACAACGAGGTCAGAGTCCTCGCCGGCGAAGACGAAGAGTTTTCCGGATGGGGCGCGATATAAGGCGAGAGATGTGATGGGCACATGGGAGAGATCCCGCTTCAAGCCGATTTGGGTTGTGGCCTTGGATGATTGATTAGCTGCGTCCTTATCTGAGTGAATACTTGGAAAGGCTGGGGAGGGGGGAGAAGGACGAGGTTGATGCTTGTCGAAAGCAGAAGGAGGGGCAGTTTAAAACGGCATGCAAAGACGCACATGAACCATGATGATGCACTCGGTAGAGCCGTAGATTGACAGTGGCCCTTTATCTTGTGAGCCACGGGCTCAGCGAAGCAAATGCGTTATACAGACATTCAATTCCGGTGAGTGGACGGTTCTTTACTAAATCTTGCCGGTGTTGTTGAGTGCGTGATGAAATATGTGGTGCCAAAAAAATTTGTGCATGCACCTACTATTACCTATCAATGGCTACACCACCATCTCACTAGCACATGTCAAATCTCGACAAGAGCACAACACATCACGACAGTACAATTGTCATCAAACACGAAGCTGCGATAAAATGTGGTTTTTAAATTTTCTTGTCGTTCATTCATAAATGTATCCTCCATACTCTATATACAGATTGTTCCCACCATCTTGGGTATCCCAACTGCCAACAACTAACTGTGCCACCCCGTATCCATCCCATACTCAAAATTTACCAAACGCCGCGCAAAGGAATGTATAAAAACGCATCACAATAAGCACCCAAGTACTTCTTCGGTCGTTCATGTATTCAGATGTACCACAAGTGGTCGGTGCCTTCTAGCCCATTTTTTATTACCAGGTCGAGTCACCATCCATTTAGGCACGGTGAGAGTAGGGCTCGTAGGCAAGGTCGGATCGGCCAGAGCCGGCGGCAAAGCGAGGAGCAGAGGAAGTGTAGCCGGTCTGCTCGCCCAGGGGAGCATATCCACGGGATCCAAATCCGCCAGCAGGCAGCAGCTTCTCGCCATCGCTGGAGTGGTGGTGGCTCTTCTGGCGCTTCTCGGGCTTGCAGCAGCAGATGGTAAAGATCCAGAAGAGACTGGCACCAAGGCAGAAGGCAGCGCCAATCCAGATGATGGCAAGGAAGCGGCCATCAAGGTGAACCTTGGCACCATAGAGCGACTTGGAGCCCTGGACAACACCGGCAATGATGCCAACGGTAGCAGTGGAGAGGGAGCAAGCAATGATGACGAGGATGGTGGTAATAACAGATTCAAACCACGTCAGGCAGGAGACGGCCCGAGAGAAGTTTGAAAATATGCCAATGAGAAGCTCCAGGCCAAGAGCAACGAGGGAGATGATAAAGGCAACCTCGGACCACTTGATAAGCTTCTGGAAGACCTTGAGGGCGTCCTTGACATCCTTGGGCAGCTGGATGGTGGTGCTGCCCTCCTTGATGTCATCAACGTTGATCTGCTTGCTGGCCCAGTCGAATTGAGCCTTGGAGCAAGTCCACTTCTTGTTGTCATCGGAGGAGCAAGATCCCCAAAGCGTGAGGTCATAGTACTTGTGGAGGCCAAGGGCTTCGGCAGTGATGTTATCCGTCTGGGTCGCCTTCATGTTGAATTCGGCTCGCGAGGTGAGAGACTTCAAGGTCAGCGGGCTGACGCTCAGGTTGCTGAGGTCCACCTGGATGAGCTTGACGTTCTCGTGGGCAACACCGGCAAGAACTGCATAGAGCAGAGTGCCGATGGAGGCAATTGTGAGGATCAGTGGCAAAGCCACACAGAAAAATCGACCGACACCCATGCTGTCTCGATTTCTGGTTTTCTGTTTCTTTTGTTTATCGGTGGGGGGATTCCGTTAGGCAGAGGGGTTGCTCTGATATACAACGAGAGGGCTGGTCGACGTCTCTAGAGCAAAGATCGACCGGTGCAAAACGAAAGTCGTCGAGCTGACGCAAACGGTGACAAGACACAAAACAAGACGGGATGAGGATGAGATAGACAGCGGGAAAGGGAAGCATCCAGTTGGGCACCAGGTGGTTTTAAAAGCTGGAGCGGGCTGAAGAAGCGTCGTTGCTTACCTGTTAGTGGGCTGCGGCGAGTGGGTGGCGCAGTAACAGAGCCCAGAGGCGTTTGACCACTGTGCGAGGGTGGGGTGGATCCCTCGGTGGGCAGTGCGAGATTCGCATGCAGTTGGGACGATCCAGCTGGTGCTGACAGTGTCTGATGGCCTCAACCCAGCCGATATGGTTAAAAACGCGCATATGGCCACAGGGCTTACTCCAGCGGAGAGGTCAGTGGGAGCTGCTAGCAGGGCCTTGCAGGGGTCTTGGGACGTTAGCACGAGGTGGTGCCAAATACTGTGTACTGTGCTGTACAGTGTCTTGATGTCAATGCTCTCGGCTGGATCTCCATGATTCGCAGCCCGGGTGGATGTGATGCACGTTACTGAACCTGAACAAGTGGCGTTACTAAGACGCACAAGCCCAGGTCCATAAATAGCCAGCACCTGTTATAGCTGTTGTTCCTTGGAGGTGGCTCAGTGCGAATCCAGATAGCGCTCGTGCTATCTACAATTGAGCCCGTGCTAAGGCGCGGAACTACTGCTGGGCTTCCCTGTCGTGATACAAATAGCTACCCCATGATAAATTGCCCGTAAGCACATGTTTTACGCCAACAGGAAAGAAACAAAGCCGTGCTATTTTGGCACAACCGCCCAAGGCAAGGCCCAGATTGGTCATCGTGGGACTAACTTGGATGGCACCTCGCACAGGAACGAGCAAAAGTACGGAGTAAGAGTCCAAGGAAATGCCCCGGACTTACTGTTGGGTTGAGGCTGCGGCCTCCAGGGATCAGGATGGACCAGACATCAATCGTTACTATACTTGTACTACTTGTATTCCGTGCCCCGCTGGAGGTGCTGGAGGGCTCAAACACCCAGCCCCGCGTCATAGCTCGATGGATGGCTGGCGACGCTGCGGTGGCTGGAATGTCGAATCCCCTCTCTGCGGGATGTCAATCAATTCCTGGGTAGATCAGCAGCAAGGTGGCTTTGGATCTTCAGTGACCAACCTTTGCAGTAGTGCTACAGTAGAACGTACGAAGTAGTCCGTACGAACACAATAACCACTGTGATACGCGTATGAGTCGTGTTTCTCTTTTCCTCTCTTTTTTTTTTTCTGGAGCTGCTGACGCCAGCAGCTGAGCGCATGTGGTTCCTGGCGCTGATCGCAGAGACACGCATCGCCTAGTTCTGACTGTGCGCGGAAACTCGCTTCCGAGACCAGGCTCGAAATCCCCCCCCCCCCCCCCCAGCGCGGCTCTTGTCGAGCTGCGTCTAATTCTGCAGACCCAGGGGGGAAAAAAAGCCTTCCTGGCAGCGTCGAGCATCCAGACATTCACGCGTAATCCGTGCCATGCTTGCTTTGGGTGTTTGTTTCTTTCGTACAGGGTAGACGAATCCCTCGCTTGGCGGTCGAGGCACAGCCCAAGACTAGCTCTGAATAGTTGATGCGCTAGTGCCAGCTGTGCTGTTCTGCCCGACAACTGGGCTGTGAGGCGAACCATTCCAGGTTCTCATGTTCTAATTTTAGCCATCCCGATTGCTAGGAGTGGTATTGATTTTCGGACCTGGAGTGTCACCACTACTGGGTAGCGCCCAGTAGCCAACGATTACCTCTACAGTACGGAGTACAGGACAACATTAAGCCTGCGCAGAGGAATTATCGTACTGCTATATAGAGTACAATCACTGCTCTGGGCAGGTATTGAGTTTGGAACACGGGATGCTGGAAATTCAGCTTGGGGAACTCCCTATTGACTATTGCCTACATGTAGCAAATCCCTGGGTCATTGAATCTGTCGAATCAAATGGAAACGCGGAATGCCTCAGCTGGACTGATTGGGACAAAGCGGCACAGATAGCTTACTCAGGAGTGCAAATGCCCAAGGCGGAATTTGATAAGCAGGCACTCAGCTTCGGATAAGAATTTGTGTGAGTGCGTGCTAGGGAAGAAGCTCATGCATGCGATCCCTCGCTTTTCCAAATTTGCGAATCTGGTAAGATCCTTCCAGCTGCCTTAGTAAGAGCGGGTGTCATTTATACCTATTTCCAAATCCTTCTTATCCTCAGTAATCCTTTTTTTATCGTCCATCTTTTCACAACTTTCCTCCACTGCTCTCTTGCATTTAGATCGTGGTCGATTACTCATCTGCTTCAGCGCTTGGCTTACCCTCATGTGGACACTAAACACTGCAGTTTTCAGTTCCGATCCATGTGCGTGATGTGGCCAACACTCTGCTTCTGCAGCCCTAATTTGGGCCACTCTCACGTCAAATTTAGCAACCCAGTCCTTGACACCGCAAGGATGGCATCTTTCCAAATCCAAGGCAGGACTACGGCTATATGAGACGGTAGACTAACATGTGTTGGACTGAAATTGACACCAGAAGCAAGCGATTCAACTACATGCCGGATAACTACACCTTCCTGGTGCCTCATACCCGTATAATCGTGATGATATAGACCCGACGTACCGTGCCGCACATAACAGGCCGTCTGAGCGCCACACAATGGAGCCTGTGGGAGCCTGACGGGGCGGAACTTCAAGCGGGTCTTGGTTGAAACTTGAACAAAGAAGAAGAGCAGAGTAACCAGTACTATGTACATGCATCCAGCATCAATGACTTCAAGGTTGGTAATCATTAAAAAGGCGGTAAAGACGAATCATGCATGCCTCTTTCGCCACGACACAGCGCTCATCTCACTCGCCGCTCTAGATTGCCAAAAGACCACCGTGATATATTGCTGGTCCATTGACTCTCAAGATGGCACAACAATTCTCACCCATTCTGATAGGACCAAGTGATGGGATGGCCGAGAGAAAGGTATTGGCTTGGCACCAGCTGATCAATATACTTCCCGAGCAGGCGATTCTGACTCACGGCAAACACGCAGAAACGGTGTCGGAAGCTGCTGCTTGATCTCTCCTTGGGGGCTGTTTCCTCACGCTAGAATCATTTCACAAGGATTTCGCGATACCACACGGGGAGAAACGGGAATTATCTCGATGTGAGCATCCTCCGAAGGATGTAACCGTCCACAGAGGCCATGGAAGGGCGGCCGCAAAAGAAAACAAAGAGGAAAAAAAGAAAAGAAAACCCCCCGATGTGACACTATTCCGGATTAACTTTGTGTGATTGAGAAGACTGGGTACCTACGGTAAAGTTGTACTCTGTAACAGAAAGTGTTTTGTTTGAGGCCGAACAATACAAGGAGCCGCATGCCTGGCGTGGTCGAGTGCCGCTTTGAGCCGCATATTTAGGCACGACGATGCCGACGATGCCGCCTAGGCAGTAGACATTGCCTAGGTTAGTAGCTCTATGCATACGAGTACTCGCCACCACGAAAACTTGGATAGATTCCGGGCTTCAAACGATGCCACATGGTGATGTGTCAACTGTTGCAATCGTTGATGGCATTTGCGATTTCACAAGATTGAACCCAGAAACCCGTTGCGGCGCCGGCACGTGCCTGTCGAGTCGGTCGACCTGCGCTGCAGGGGGGCGGCGCAACGAACGAGATGCTGGGCTTTCAGTGGCTCCCGGGCTCGTGGGGGCTGGACTCGGTCTGCGAAAGCGCAAGGCCGGACTGGGATTAGGCGGCCCCGGAGCCGTTTAGGGCCACTAGGGTGAACGCTACAGCGCGCTCTAGGGGGGCCCTGGCTGGCTGTCAGCGCCCAAGATGCCCAACAGTGACCGGGGGTTGCAAGAGCATTGCGCGGCATTGAAGGCATCGCCGCCTGTTTTTGTCTGGTTTGTTTACATATGTACTGTTTTTGGTGGGCCATGCACTGTAAAATTCTTCGTTGCAAAGGCACGACTCAGTTTCGCTGATATTCATCCATGATTGATTGCTCCCAGTTTTGGCTCTGGCACGCTTCTGTACCTACGGATTGATACCAGACTCGACCTGTCCATGTAAGCACTTAGTATCAATCACTCCTTACCTAAGCCCTCCCGCACACCCTCAGTGTCCGCGCCTGACGGGCAAAAGGTCCGCCTCGCCGCATCCAGGGCCCTTCCGGAACCGACAGCATCCATTGATCTCGAGTCTGTTGCCTCTCGACCCAAGAGAGCCAAGAGGGGGTTGTGGATGGGTGTGAAACCTTAATCGTGGGTCAATGGTCTTCTGCCCCGGCGGCTGTGTCACAAGGTTCCGGCTGGGCTCGTCCGCATCCAGCTATCGACCCCGCGGCCATTCACAGCTTGTCGTGTGTTGGAGTTTTTCTCATCCCCTTCCTCCCTGCTCGTGGCCCATCGCCATTCTTCCGAGTATATACACATACACACGCATATATATACAGTATATCGCCATCAGCACTTTGAACATTCTTCTGCGACTCGGCACATCAATACACTTAGATCGAAAGAGCAAACCTCCACCAGCCATCTGCGGATCGCGCCCCACTGGCCGTTGCCCAACGCCCGATCCGCACGGTAGGATCCTGGATAACAAGTTCCCCTCTTGCCTCGTTTTTTCGTTTTCACAACCAAGGTCGTAAACGCGAAGAGAGAAAAAACATTACATAAACCGCTGCCGACCGGCGTTACCAGCGTGTTGCTCCGTATCTACAAAGCTTCGGCCATTCCATTCCAGTCTGCTTGCCTGCTTCACGACACCATAAACCCCGACTCTGACTCTTCCAACTAGCCCAGGCGAGGCGGCGTTAGCACGTATTTACACTCGCCGCCATAAGCTTGCCGAGATAGGAGCTCCGTGTGAGCATCGCCACCCGGGCCCGTCCTCATACGCCGTCTGCACCTATTGCTGCTGATGTATGTTGCATCTGTTTTCTTTTCTCCTCCCAACCTCCATCTCCATCTGCATCTCCATCTCCATTTCCCGCGATACTGTCCCCTCTGGCGCGGCGAAGCCACAACCAACATCAACAAGACGCCTTGGCCGTCCCGAGACCTTGCCCCTCCACCCCCCGATCCATGTCTTGGAGGACCTGAGGCCTGCCCGTGAGCTGGCGCTGGATCTGCAAAGTACCTCTTTTCCAATTCCGTTGCATCAAGATTTTCGCGTGTCTCTGGCAGAAACCTGCTGCTTCGTTCCTATCGCCGCATCGCTGTCGCATCCTTTGCTCGGGACCGCGTCACTCGCTGCGGCGCTGCCATCCGCCATAGCCGTTCTGCTTCCCATTGCTTCGTCCCCATTCTCCAATACCCTGACTATATCCCACCCCGCTCCTGCGCCCTGCTGCAGTCCCGCGGATGCAGTAGACACACTCGCTCCGGATCGGCCGCGCTGATTCCGCCGTCTAGATTTTTTTTTCTCCATTTCCACCGTGGAAATCGCCGGCTTGACTTTTGGTGGTTCCTGAGCCGGAGTGCTGTTTCCAGAGCTGCCAGTCTCGACCCAGAGTCACGAGCGACCACGACGTCATCCGCAGAGCTCCGGTAAGCTCCTCCAAGCTGGCCTGTCTTCCTAGGCTCTCGCCTAAGACAACCAAAACGGACGCTCCAAGGAGCCAGCGGTCCTCTTTCTTTACCGACCTCGGTCGACGATTCCATCCTCCCTAAGACGAGCTGGGACTGCTGTTACTCATACTTTCCCACCCCCTAACGACTTTTGCCTCGGGACCGCGCGAGCTACTGAAAAATAACAATTCTTCCACCGACGACGGCCTCATAACAGGGTCCGCCAGTGAGGCAACCCAGTGAGGCAACCCGACCTGAGCTTTCCCAACCTCGCCACTTTTTTTTTTCTTCGCAGTCTTTGAAAAGACTGCCCTCACCCTGCGGGTCCTTTACCCTCATACACTTGATCCGCAATGGGTAACCAATCTTCCAAGGAGGGCGGCTCCTCGTCCAAAAACGGCTCCCCCTCGGGTGACGCTCTCTCGTCGTACCCTTCATTCAGCAAATCAGACACCAAGGACTCAACCCGGTCTTTTCGCGGGCTGCGGTCCAAAATCCCGGGTAGTGGTAAGACTGATAGCCCGAGAAATTCGATTGTGGGCAACGGCGACTCGGGCGACGCCGCCTCGGTGAAATCTGGGAGAAGCGGTCGCTCCAGCATCTCGCGTTCCGGCCGCAGCACTGATACGATCCCTCTGAGGGGCAACTCGACCGACCTATCCGAGCCGCCTTCTCATGACGACGACCAAATACCTCCGCCATCACCAGTCTCCGAATCAGTCAAGAGCGGCGCCCACGACGTAAGCGCCGCACAAGCCTCAGGCGAGGTCGATCATGTCTCCGACCAGCCTCCGTCGGCTAATGCCAGCCTCAACACGCATCTGCTCCCCCCAGGCCAGTCAATTCTGGTGAAGCGCGACGATGCCCCCGTCAAGAAGAAAGCGCCCAAGAAGCCAAAGAATGACGCCATGGGCATGGATGAGATAAAGGAGATGGACCTCGATGACTACATTAAGCGGCTCCTCGATGCTGGATACGCCGGCAAGGTCACCAAGAGCGTGTGCCTCAAGAATGCGGAAATCATGGCCATCTGTGCGCGTGTCCGAGAGGTGTTCCTAGCTCAGCCCGCTCTACTGGAGCTCGATGCTCCCGTCAAGATCGTTGGTGATGTACACGGCCAGTACACCGATCTCATTCGCATGTTTGAGATGTGTGGCTTCCCCCCGACGTCCAACTACCTCTTCCTCGGAGACTATGTCGACAGAGGCAAGCAATCCCTCGAGACGATCCTGCTGCTGCTCTGCTATAAACTCAAGTTTCCCGAGAACTTTTTCTTGCTGCGTGGAAACCACGAGTGCGCCAACGTCACCCGAGTCTATGGCTTTTATGATGAGTGTAAGCGAAGGTGCAACATCAAGATCTGGAAGACGTTCATTGATTGCTTCAACACACTTCCTATTGCCGCCATCGTGGCCGGCAAGATCTTCTGTGTCCATGGAGGTCTATCACCTGCCCTGAGCCACATGGACGACATCCGCAACATTGCCCGCCCGACCGACGTCCCTGACTATGGACTGCTCAACGATCTCCTCTGGGCAGATCCGGCCGATATGGAGCAAGACTGGGAGGCCAACGAACGAGGAGTGAGTTATTGTTTTGGAAAGCGAGTAATTACCGATTTCCTCGCCACTCATGATTTTGATCTGGTCTGCCGCGCCCACATGGTGGTTGAAGACGGCTACGAATTCTTTAACGATCGAGTCCTAGTCACCGTTTTCAGTGCGCCGAATGTAAGTCTTCCCAAACCAGCGTCTTGGAACCTGCTACAGTTCTCGATTTTGACTAACCTCCCGCAGTATTGTGGTGAATTCGATAATTGGGGTGCCGTCATGTCTGTGTCTTCCGAGCTGCTCTGCAGCTTTGAGCTCCTCAAACCCCTTGACTCCAGTGCTCTGAAGAGTCACATCAAGAAAGGCCGTAACAAGCGCCAGCAGATGCTCAACAGTCCGGTAAGTGAGCTGTTCGGTCTTGGAACGACTTGTAGACTAACGATTGATAGCCCGCAATGGTTCAACCACAGAGTGTCTGATGACGAGAACCTTGAGAGATCTCGCCCGTCGGGTACATCTTCTCTTTTTATTTTTCCACTCTGCGTCTCCTTCTCTTCGCATCTCCGTTCCTTTATATCATGAGAAAAATGGAAAAGAGAAGACTTGAGATTGCCAGTAGACAGCGCCATCCATCTTATACATATCTTAAGAGGAGCTACGTGTCCATGTGATCAGGATGGCAAGACAACACAGCATGTGGCTGCCGCAGCCACGGGGTAACAACCGTGCCAAGCGGTTTGACTGGCTTCATCTGAGCAGTAAGACGTAATTGTCTGAGCCAAGACCTGGAACGGTCTCTTGGCACTGCGCCCTTTGCTATGGGGCCTCTTTTTTTTTTTTTTTCCTTGGGCACAGCGGAAATCACCACTTTTTTTTTTTTTTTTTGCTTTTCTTTTTTTTTTTTCAATACAAGTCGGCGCCGCGGGTATGGGAGGACCAACAGGTAGATGTTCAAGTCTTGTAGCGAGGGAGGACTACAATCATGGCATTGGGAAGCATTGGCTTGGGATTCATACAAGATGGGCTCGCGCTGGAAGTCTCTGTGGCATCCACTGCGGCGTTAGATGATGTGCCTTTTGTCTTTTTGTCTGGTCCAGCTTGGAGTAGAAGATTTATTATGGGAATTTCCGGAACAAAAAATTAAATTGAAAAAAATAAAAAAAAATCCAAAATTGGAATGATATTTGCCCCTTTGAACCTTTTGTGCGACCAGCCCGGTAAGCTTTTAACCTCACGGCTTTATGAATTTCTATAAGAACACTCTCATCCCTTCACCTATCTCAAAAATCTTGGCTGTTTTATCCTACGCCTAGGTAGGCTTCATCATATCCTTGAAAGAAATCACAGAGCCTGGAGCTAACTGATGCCACTTGCCAGTATGGAAAACTCGAATGGCATGGCCGCCTACGAACAACTCCAAGGCGAGCCGGTTTCCAGTGAGCTTTTTCACAATAGAATCACAACCATGCAGGGTCTGCTTAATGCTCTTGAGGACTCGGCCTTTATTGAAATCGACACAGAGCATATTCCCATCGTAAGCGAAAAGGACCATATCCTTCATCAAGTCGGCCTTGCACATGATCAGACTTTAGTGCAAGATTTGCCTCCAAGAACTAACCAGCCATATCTTCAATATCAATCTCGTTAAAGAAAAGCAAGATGAAATTATTCGTCTGAGGGGGAAAGGTGGCGTGCCAACTCGACGTCGTCACCGTTTTGGCCGGGAGCAACAAGTTGATCTTGAAAATTTAGAGGGAGCCATCGTAGACTTCATCCAGGGCTGCGATAGCAAGGCAAACCTGGTGCTCATTGGGTTCGAGATGGCAGCTGAGTGGACATACTTGTCGAGAAATTTCCCTCAGGCCATACCTTTCTTTTCAGCCTGGGTGGATCTTCGGGATATTGCCAAAGATGTGACCTCGTCGGTTGGGATTATCCCTGGGTTGGTGTCTTTACTCAAAATATTTGGATATCACTGGAAAGATCTTCAACCGGGGAGGAAGAATCTCACTGACGGCATTGCTGACAATGCCGGAGATGATGCCGTAGCAACTTGCGCGTTGGCTAATGCTCTTCTTGATTCAGGAAACCAGGAGAAGCTAAAGTTCCGACGAGAATGTGGTCGAATCGCTCGCATTTCCACTAAGAAGAAAGGTTTCTAGGGTCCTAGCATAGGGATCGTTTCATTGCAACAATCAGCACCAAGGGGCCGCTCTCATCCACGATTAATTCAGGGATGAAAGTGGCCCGCTAGTTCTTCAATTATTCACCACGGTCTGTGGGATATAATGTCCAAGGAGGTGGCGTATCTCACATTCAAAAATCATGACCAAATGAATCAGTTTGTCACAGCTACAAATGGGCTGGCATTATCTATTGGTGAAACACTGTCATTTCAATGCTATTCTCAGGAAAGTAGAGTGATTGAGAGTGAAGATGGTGAGCGAAAAGAAAAGCAAGAACTAAGACGTAGGAAGAAGTTAGAACGGAGCTCTGTAGAGGATTCAGCAAATCTTTTTTCCACTCAGTTTCATTCATGACATTTTCTTTTTTAATTAGGCCCAAAAATATCAGAACCTTTTTATGCAATGAGAAATAAAAGCTGCTTCCTCAATAAGTGAAGACACATTCTATAGTAAACTTGCACTTTTGTTGTGTCGAGTCCGTCTTGTTGTATGCTTAGTCATCAGGCGGCAGAATTTGGTTCTCTGCATCCAGACCATCCCACATCACCACAAGAAGATTCCAAGAACCACCAACCGCAACAATGAGCTCTCAATCTCTCCGCTCGATATATCGAGCGCGGCCAGAGCTGAGGCAGGCCGGATATGCCCTAAGAGGCTACTTTCGCCAATTCTCCACGACGCAATCGCAACTTGACGAGACCCCGGCCGATGGCAATGCCAAACCTACAGCTCGACAGCGAACCCGCGCAGCGGCCAGCGAGATCAATTCCCTGGTGAAGAACCGAACCCCTGCCCAGGGAGCCCGAAAACCGACAGATGCTGCAGCGGCGCCAGCACAGCCGAGAGTCATTGATGTGCGGAGTCTTCCCAGAGGAGGAATGCTTCGGGGGCGGGGCGGACTGCGAGGACGAGGCACAGGCGGGCCAAGTGCTGCAAGTGCTACCGGCGCTCCTCGAGCTGCGTCGCCGAGCGGGAACCGATTCTCGGCCGCCAACAGGGGGAGGGGAGGTCCTGCGCCTGGCGCGGGACGGGGAGGACGAACGGCCGGACGAGGAGGAAGGCCTGGCGCGGGCAAGGGCAGGGCGGCCAAGAAGGCTGAGGGCGAGGGCGGCAACAAAGCGGCCGGTGCCGCTGGGCCGCGGGGCAAGAGGCAGGATCCCTTTGAGAGGATGGATCCCCAGGAGCAGCAGTTTGACGACGCGGTGCGATTTGGCACGCGGACCGAGTACAAGCCCTCTCTGACCAAGGAGGCCCTGTCGACGTTTGTGCCGGCAACCCCCTCTACGCCCGAGGGCCGCCTGGCCACCGTCATGGAGAACCTCAGCATCATCGGCGGCAGGGCGGACCCGGTGGGCATCCCGCAGAACCTGCAGGCGAAGACCTACGCCGACGAAGTGCAGAGCAACGGCGCGCGCTTCTTCGCCGACGTCAGGGCCCGCGAGGCGGCAGAGCAGTATCTCCAGGACCAGCGGCGGGAGCAGCTGCTGGCGGAGGGCAAGGAGGTGCCCGCCGAGCAGCAGCCCATCATTCAGGACGCCGGGGAGGCTGTCAAGAAGGCCATCTTGGACCATGCCGTGGCGGGGAAGCACGAGACGCCGCGGTTTGCGACGGACCCCGTGGGGATTTCGAGGGCGTGGCATTTGCGGGCCGGGACGTACACGCAGAGGGACGTGGAGAAGTTTGAGAAGAAGCTGACGACGTTGCTGGGCGTGGGAGCAGGTGCTAAGGGGGGGAAAGGGGGTAAGAATGTGAAGGCTCAGGCGAAGGCTTGAGGCGGCAGGACATGATGAAGACGACGAGAAAAGAGAGAAAAAAGACAAAGTATTTTGTACGATTAAAAGAACGATAGAAACACGGCTGTTTTGATGTAAAAATCTTGATGAATGGGAACATACATGTTCATATACGCTGCAGTTTCTCTTATGATATTTAAATCTGTATTATACAAATGGGTATGGGCGGTCCTCTTTATGCACATACGCCGGGAATCTACCTGCTAAGCTGCTTAATTACCTGCGCCTCCTCGCCATCAATCTCCTTCATCTTCTTGTCCTGCAGCTTCTGCAGCTCCTTGTCCGCCTTCCTCACCACATCGGGCAGCACGGTGCCGCTCTTCTTCCAGTCCTTGAGCGCCTTCTCGTGCTTGGTGCGAGCCTGGCGCACGCGGTCCCTCCAGCCCTGGCAAGCGTCCTTTACACGGCGCACGAGGTCGTCCTTGCGCTCCATCTCGACCTTGAGGAGGAGCTCGAGCTCGTTGTCGTCGGAGCGCTGGGGCTGCTGATTGAAGTCCTTGCTGGCCTGGACGGCGGACATGATGGGCTTGAGGTAGTCGCGCTCGTTGACGAGCAGCGAGATGATGCGCCCTGAGCGAGGGACGATCTGGGCGAGCTCGCGGAGGGGGAACGAGACCTTGGAGCCATCGTCATCCTTGATGGCGATGGCGAGGGCGCCCAGGGCGTCGGGGTTGAAGCGGCCGCCGTGCAGGACGGCCTGGAGCTGGGCCTTGAAGTGGGCGTCGATGGAGACGTATGCGGCGGTAACAGAGGAGAAGTCGAGGGGGTCTTCGGGGTTGGGATGGCCGTGGTCAGCTTTGGCGGAGCTGGGGGGAGATGATGAGGATGAGGGAGCGGCGCCGGCCGAGTCTGCGTCTCGTGAAGAGGGGCTGTTGCTTGCGGCGGCGATTTTGCGCTTCTTGAGGAGAGGCGCGGAGTTGCTGAATGGACGGACGGGAGAGGGGGCGTGAGGGGCTCTGCTCGTGTGTGCGACGCTCGTCAATGGGAGGAGAGAGGCGAAAGTGGGAGAGGAGAGGCCGGAGAGATGGCGTCTGCGAAGTGGAATGTCGAGGTTAGCTTGCGGTGTTCTACATGTTGCTTGGCAATTGGTTTCACGAGATGCTCTTACCCTTCTCTCTGCGCAAACAAGCGCATTCCATGGTTGGCAAGGCTGCCAGAGCGAGAGAGCGCCATGACAATGGATGTGTTGGTGATGATGGATGGATTAGTCTCGTGTTTCTTGTAAGAGCTTGCAGAAGCTTGCACGAAGGTGGGGTGACGTACTTGGGACCTGCGACGAGCTGATAAGATAAGAGGTTGACGAGCACGAGAGTCTACTTTTGGACTTTTCGAATAGAATGACGAGCTGGATTGTGTATCTGAGTGGTTTCTAATGTATGTTTCTTGACTTCTTACTATAGAATATTCGAGAGAGATTGACATGAGCAGATTGAGATCGCTACGTGGACTTGGTACTTTCTATGGTAGTGGAATGCTGAGGTTATGATGGCTGTCTCACTTGATCAGACAAGCTACCTACAGATCCCTCTGGCTTACCATAGGTACCTAGTAGCGAGCGATAGGGACATGACTAAGACTCAAACATGAGAATACAGTAGAATCTTCACATGTTCTAATATATTGGCTTGATCATTTCATCACCATAATGCCCTCTCGCGCTCCATCTTTTCATGCGAACGTCCTACCCCGCCATTAGTTCATCAGGCAAAAGGGAGAATTAACACCCAATCCACAACGTCACAGCATCAGATTCGCAGAATCAAAAAAGAGAACAGATGATATAACCTGAACAACAGCAAAAAAAGAAATCTCAGTCTTGAGATATGACCATGGCAGGGGTCGAACCTGCGACCTTTCGCGGTATTATTTGTAAGGCGACTGCGCTAACCACTGCGCCACATAGTCGTGTGACTAATTGTTGGCAATTGGCAGAAAAGAAGAGACTATAGAGCTTAACACCATTGAGGCCGTTAAAATGGAATTGATGACAATGCAGTGCGGTTTATCATAAAGAATAGATAGAATTGTGAGATGGCTGTATCTCTAGCAGAAGTCTGATTCCCTTTTCTGACTACATTTCAGCTAGATTTGCCATTTCTAGCTGTTTTGATATTACTATATGCTTTTTTTGGTGCCACTATTCACTGAGGCCAAGCAGGGACTACGCCAAGTTATCATCCAGGCAGGGAAACACGACATGCTTCACTTCCAGTATTGATTGCACAGCATGTGTGGGTAATATCGTTATTTCATTGTATCATAGAACGCTAAAAAAAAGTATTGCCTACTCCATCCCGACTTTTAATTTAGCTCTGCAGAGGCTTGCCCATGCCGCCATAGGTAATCATCTTGGTGACCTGGTACTCGGCAATACCATACTTTGATCCCTCTCTGCCGAAACCGCTCTCCTTGACACCACCGAAAGGCGCCGCAGGGTCAGAGATGATGCCTGTGTTGACACCAATCATGCCAACCTCGAGAGCTTCGGCGACTCGGTGAACTCGCTCCAGATCGCGGGAGAAGAAGTAGCCAGCCAGGCCAACCTCGGAGTTGTTTGCCAGCTGGATAACCTCGGCCTCGGTCTTGAAGGGGAAGAGACCGGCAACGGGGCCAAACGTCTCCTCCGAGGCAATTGCCATGTCAGCCCTCATGTCGCGGAGGACAGTGAGCTGGAAGAAGTTGGGGCCGACGTCGGGCAGCTTCTGGCCACCGACGAGGAGCTTCGCGCCCTTCTTGACGGCGTCTTGGACGTGGGCGTCGACCTTTGAGATGGCACGGCCGTGGATGAGGGGGCCGTGGGTGGTGCCCTCGGTAAAGCCGTTGCCGACCTTGAATTCCTTGACCTTTTCGACAAACTTGGTCACAAAGGCCTCGTAGATGCCCTCTTGGACGTAGATTCGGTTGGCGCACACGCAAGTCTGCCCTGATGATCGGAATTTGGATGTGATGGCGCCGGCCACAGCGGCGTCGAGGTCGGCGTCGTCGAAGACAATGAAGGGGGAGTTTCCGCCGAGCTCCAGTGACAGCTTCTTGAGAGTGGCGGATGACTGCTTCATCAGGAGCTTACCGACACCAGTTGAGCCGGTGAAGGAAACCTTCTTGATGGTGGGATGAGTCGTCAACAACTCGCCGATGGCAACGGTATTGTCCAGCGTCGTCACAATGTTGACAACACCCTTGGGGATACCGGCGCGGTGAGCCAGCTCAGCGAGCGCGAGGGCTGTGAATGGTGTCTCTCCGGGCGCCTTGACCACGACTGTGCATCCAGCTGCCAGGGCAGGTCCGATCTTTCTTGTGATCATGGCAGCGGGGAAGTTCCATCTATGGTCACTTGCGTCAGTATATACATTCCACGTCGAGAAACAGTTGCTCCAACATACGGTGTAATCAGGCCACAGACACCAACGGGCTCCTTAAGAGTCCACACTCGGTTTCCGGGCACGGTGGCGGGGATAACATCGCCGTATGTGCGAGGCGCCTCCTCGCTGAACCACTCAAAGAAGTTGGCAGCATAGGTAGCCTCGCCCCTGGCATCCGCAAGCGGCTTTCCGTTCTCCCAAGTAATGAGCTGGGCAATATCCTCGGCGTTTTCCAGGGCGAGGTCGTACCACTTGCGCAACATCCTGGCACGCTCGCGGCCGGTCAATGTGCGGAAGGTCTTGAAAGCATCGGCGGCAGCAGTGATGGCTGTCTCGGTGTCGGCGACGGTGCATTCGGGGGATGTTCCGATCAATTCGCCAGTGGCAGGGTCTAGAATTGGAGAGGAAAATCGCTGGTTAGCTATTTTCATAGAAACACCCAGAAAGATGGAGATATGAGGCGTGGCTCACCATTGACCTTGAATGTCTTGCCAGACTTGGCAGTCACCCACTCGCCATTGACATAGCAGACATCCTGCTTCAGCAAGGACGGATCTCGAAGCTGCACGTTTTCAATTCCAATTAGCATTCGACTAGCCCTAGAAACTGGACAACAGGCGATTGCGCCACAGTGCACGCACCTTGGGAACCATGGTGGAAGCTCTTCTGTATAGTATTGACGAGATACCGGGGGCAAAGCGCAAGGTCGAAGGAGAAGCGAGTCTATGCAGTAACGCCATGGGAACAAAAAAAAAAGAGGGGAGAGGATGGCGAAGAAAAGAGGACGGGTCAACTTAATATACGCTCGTGCAACGATACCGGCAGCCTCGACTTACTCGAGACGTGATTGGAAATGCAGAATGCGGAGGAGACAACCTTGACGACCGGCCCGGGTCAAAAGTGCGGATGGAGGCGGGGAAAGGCCAGGAGATGCGCGCTGCTCAAGTGACGTCTGCTGTCTTGGAAACGCGGGAGGGACTGCAGCAGCGGGGTCACAGGGCAATGCCGGCAATTGCCAGGGTCCAAGTTCCGATTCCAAGCGCTAGAAGCGTGGGTTTGGGTTGAATATTCATTATGTATCCATTATGTACAAGCCGGGCCGGTCTGGGAAGCCACTCCGGAACTGGGCCGGAACGGGAGAGTCCGCCTGGATCGGAGGTCATTTGATTACTACAAGTATGTGCACCGACTCATGCCCCCGGGAGAATGTTGGAATTGGAATCAGAATTTGCTCAAATTGGCTGGATTGTTCATCATATGTGGGTATAAATATATAATACAAAAGAAATGAGAAAGATAAAGAAACAAGTATAGGTGTGGACGGTGGCAATCTTTGGAGCGGGATTCCGTCCCTTCTCCTTGCCATTCGGCCTCCAGGGCCTTGTATCATTAACCGTCATATTACATGCGAAAAAGCATGGAACGCCTGGCGCCAGTTTTCCCACCGAGTAACCCAAGCCGCCCATATATCAGTGGGCGTATAATAGAATAGAAAAGAAAAAACAGGGCGATTAAGAGTATATCATTGCCTCGTGCTCCTGCCTTAGCGGAAGCTTTCGGTCGAGGATGTGGAAGGCTTGCGTTCTCGGTGTGAAAGGCATGGCCCCCGATGCCATGGGGGTTTTGGTCGGCCAACCGGACATCTCGAGGCTCTTGCCCTCCTTGATACTTGGCGCCTCGTCATCCTCATCCTCATCAGTATCCAGGTTGTTGAGAGGGTTGGGCCACATGCAATAGAGCGAGAAGCCGAGAACGATCAGGTATACGGTTCTGCGCATAAAGTTAGCATACTTGTAGAGACGCCAGGGCATAGACATCGGTTGAGGCTTACAGCATGTATAGCGTGATGAAGAGCGAGCCCTGAGCAATCTGGCAGTTGGTATACTGTCCATATGGCTTGGCCATGTCGCAACCATATCTGAAGTACCATGCAGCAGGGGCCGGATATCTCGGATCGGTGTAGTCGCGGCCCACCTGGCCGTAGACGCTCACGGCGTAAAGAACAACCAGGGCAATGCTGGACAAGGTGGACAGGACGGGGTACCAGATCCTCATGATGACGGCGATGAGTTTGGTGAGGAGGAAGAAGAGGGAGATGACGGAGATGGCGACATTGTAATCGGTGAGTCTGTTGTGGCACTATCAGTAAAGAGGTTTCCCTTTTCATCGTGGGGGTTGTAACTGACGTTCTTGACCAGATGAGAGGGAGTTTTGGCTGGGCCACATGGTTGGCATAGGCAAAGAGGATGATGTCTGGGTTTGAGTTGAGGCGATGGTCCCAGCCAATCTTCCACATGGCAGACCGATACAGATCAGGCTGGGAGAGACCAAAAATGGTCAGGATGGGCACGAGGCCTATGAATTCCGCCAGCATCAGCCAGCGAATAGCCAGTCTTGGAACTCTGGGCCATTTTCGGTGCAGGATGTGGTAGGTGAACGGCCGCCTTCTGGTGTCTAGGATGCCCATTTTGCTTTATTTTCTATCAAAAGCAGACTTTGGTTGCTTGTCGATTGGAGTTGCCCGAAATCCCGTGGATGTTAACTCGATAATGGTTTCGTCTTCTGCGCGAAATTGAATCCGCCAGTCCTTCGTTATGCAAGGGAATCGAGAGCTCGGATGCGCGCTTTGGCTTGGCAGCGAAGCAGCTCACAGGCTCATGCCCGCATATGCACCCGTGCCGATCTTTTGTGTCTGCGTCTGCGTCCAAGCTCTTACTTGGTCGGCGTCGCAATCTTGCAGAACCAACGCCAGCGCTTCTTCTCCAGAACTCGGTCCAGCCTTGAATGTCCGTTCGAAATCACAGCGTATTGAATTGAATACAATACTCCCGTCACTCTCTTTGGGGGGCGGCGGCCGTTAAAAGGGCCTGTGAGAGGGAACCGGCGCCTCTTGGCTCTGCGAATGGGGCCCCTTCTAGCGACCACTGATAGCCTGATGGCTTGATAGCACTCGCTGGGAGGTGGGGAAGCTTCTGCAAGGTGCGGGCGCTTGGGCCTGTGATGGGCTGCACACGCCTTGATTGGGCCAGCGGCGGGTGACAGCTTTGTCTCGGGCCAATCGCAGCGGCGGCTCAGCAGGTGTTTTAAGCGCCCAGATCGGAGATGCATGGCTCGATTGGTCGGGCCGGACATTGACGGGCCAATCACAGTGCGCTTGTGCTGCCGTTTGTTGCGGGAATTGGACAGCTGAGTGGGAGTCTGATGAGAAAAGGGAAAACCATCTCGTACTACGACTGATTCACACCCGAGCAAAGTCGTCGTTTACTCGTTTATGCGCCCATTCCCTTGCCCTTGCTGCTGGTGATGCCGCCCACGTTTCCTGCAGATGCATGTCTAGCATCTCTTGCACGGTACAGGTACAAGCAAGGCGCCCGGCTCGGCATCCGCTCAATCAACGTTGACGCCATCTCGCGTGTTAACGTGACACTCTCACGGCTTGTTGCTCTGGAATCCTATTCGGCGACGGGGTCAACAGGTGGCGCCATTAGTGTGTGCCGACTCGAGGTTTTGCCATTGGACTTGCGTCTGCTTGATGCTGTACCTGGGCGCCACCAACTTACCTGCAACGGTGTCTGTCGTCTAGTCAGATTCCAGATTCCAAAGAGGAGCAATATGTACTTGTAGATGGAGTAATGAAGCTCTTCGCTTTTGGCTGCATACACCATGCAAGGGTTGCTAATTCTCTTGTTCGTTTGCATGTGTACTCCGTAAATCAGTTTTCAACTTCTCAATTTGCTTGTGAAATTTGTCGTGCGCCAAAGTCTGAGTAAGCTGACCCTTGAACTTGGCTTTGAGGCGGCGACGCCTCTTCCGCCCCAGCGGTCTTTCAGGTCGAGTTGCCACCAGCACTTAGTAATGTCGAAGCGAGCGAGCCTCATCAACCCTTGCCTTTCAAGCTCACATACCAGTACGAGTTCGACAATTGTCCGCGACAGCCTTAACAACCTTCTCATACCTGTATTCAGGGGCTCCACCCCTTCTCCGCTCGGAACGGGATCCGACCATTTGGAGCGGCAAGATGAGACAAGAGCGGACGAAGGCCGCACTCCGCATAAACGCCATGAAACAAATATTGAGTCTGGGGACATATACGAGCACCGCGGTCTAGCTCTCTCTGCACGATATTGATGCTGCCTGGCTGATATCTCTTTAGTTGGCCTTATATTCGGCTAGTTTATTAGCTCTTCATGACACAGCGCCTCAGCAAATTGTCGGCGATGGACAATTGCTGTTACTAGAGTTCTGATGGCTATCCTCTAATTATGACCTCTTGACCCCAGGCAACGATTTTCGTATTAACACTAAAGTGTGCTTTGCACATACTATACTCGTATATACGGGAGTATATATCTAGGTACAGCGTATTAGGGCTCGATCCGGGAGTAACCTAGTAAGGAGCACTGGCTACTCGGCATCAACGGATCCCTCTCTCCCAGGTGATGCTCTGTGTGTAGCCAAATGAGTATCCCGGGTAATACGCATAAAGGACTTGCCAGCCCCGAAACGGATCAGCCCATCTCATCGCGTGAAATGGCCGCGTCTAGAGCGGCCTGCAGCGACGCCCACATGGGTAACGGGTAGGGGGCTTACAGCACAGAACCGTACCTGAAAAAGCACATGGGTAACGGGTAGGGGGCTTACAGCACAGAACCGTACCTGAAAAAGCACATGGGCACACATATGCAGAGTATATTAAGGGTTGGCGACAATATTTGCAGCTGGCGCTAAAAGCTCAAGCTAGTACGGAGTACGGATTACTGAATATGTAGGAACTGACCTGCAGTGTTCTCAGGCTCTCTGTATTATGCAAGTTTGTGTCATAGGGTGGCATTCGAATATTGTTTACTAAGCTGGGTTGGACCTGAACTTTCATCATATGTCGAGTTGAAGCAGAGATAGAGAAGCACAGAACGCCATAAGAGCAACCAGAGAAGCACATGCTGAAGCTATTTCTCTTTCCTCGGTACTGTGGGAAGTCGATTTCATGACATCCGCATCCATTCCCTAAAGAATGACATGCAGCATGATGCCCATTTTTAACCCCATACCTACCTCTAAAGCAGGTTTTTATTCATATAAGTATACCTAGCTGCGGCTGGGAGGAGTGGATCTTTTTTTTTCTTTTCCCCAAAATCCCATGGAAAAAAACCGACTAATATTAAGTACCAACTTTGTTTGCACGTAACTGCACGTATTACCCGGCGGTACTAACGCTATTACTCACATGCTCAAGGTGCACCTGAGGTCTTTTGGTAGGACAAATACTGTAAAGAATCAACCACGGAAAGATTTTTGTCATCTTCTTCATCAATCTCCCACCCAATGGCTGTTCTGGCGCCCTAAAAAAGAGTCTGGTTCAAATTTTTATTCCACAGCGGCAAAGGATCAACCCTGGCCCCTGTTTTAGCGGGCAGCGCAAGGGATCTAGACCGGTCTACGTTTATGGTGAGTGCAAGCGTGAGTCTCAAACCGCCTCAACCTCAGAAATCGAGAATCAGTAGCAGGGATCTCGAAATACGCAACTGTACATGCTACTAATGTACCCGTGCATGTACAAGTTGACAAGTAGGTTCTATGTAAGGATAGACGGATTCAGCATGACGCAGGTGTGTATCCGCATAGCCCTCACATCCAGTCCGAATCTCGATGCTCCAAGTCGTGGCCACAGAGCATCAGACATCTGCCAACGAACGCTGTCTGTCCACGTACTCGTACGAGTATGTTGTTGAGACGGCGGTTCTGCGTCCCAACTTTGGAATCCCCATCTCCAACCGAGAAAAGGCTGTCGGCTTCGGAGGAGCCCCTCCGCGAATCCCTGCCAGGCCAGACCTAAGGCCTGCTAGGAATTACCCGAGGAGATCCATCAGTTCTCGCTGGTGGAAACACGACGGTGCGCATGGTCGCATATGCACTATGGATGCTCCAGCGCAGGCCGTCCGCTTGCCAAGCCCTAAGCCGGTGCAACATATTGGCAGTAGGCATCGTATTCCGTACCTAAGCAGAGAAGGGGGAAAAAAAAGGAAAAAAAGAAGAAAAAAAACCCTGGAGGAAAAAAAGCAAAGACGACCCGTGATGGGCAGACCTTGAGCGGATGGGGCCCTTTGCATCCCCCACCGAAGCGCGCCCCCGTTCATCTCCCTGCTTCCAATCTCACCCGTGCAAGCATGATACAGGCACAGTAGCACTCCTCCAGCTGCTAGCTCGCACGCATGTCTGGTGCAGGTGCCGGCAGAATACCACATAATACGAAATACCGCCATGCTCAAATCTAGGATTTGGCGGTTGATCAGCACTCTGCCTCGTCCTCACCACTAACAGCTGCCCATCTCCACAGCCAAACTCGCCGTGCTGATCGGATCAGCAGTCCCACCGCCAGGCGACCCTTATTGTCGGGTCCGTCAATCATCCCCGGCTCTAGACCTTAGACTCTAGACCTTAGACTCTGGAGCTCTGGATGAGTGGCTGTTGCAAGTGTCTGGTGTTTGATTCAGAGCAAAGCAGCGTCCAATCCGCAATCAAACCCCCTCTACGACCAGTGCTTTCAGCTGTCTGGTGCTCTGCTCTGTTCTGCGCTGCTCTGCTTGGATTTGCTCACAGCTGCGCCGCGGGCATCGCCCCTGACCGATTCCCGTCTTTCTCGCCGCTGCTTCTTATGATCCAGCCCCCTTCCATTGCTCAATCCCCAAGACTGTTCTCTCATACCTGATTAGCCCTGCCAAGTCGGTCGTTGAACTCCCGGATAAGCTGCGTGCCTATCCGGATTCGCCTCCCGTACCGGCGCAGATCCAAATACTGCCGGCACTGCAGCCCTCGTCTATCACGGCCTGTCGTCGCCATCCATCTTACGCTTGGGCCTTGCTCGCATGCCTCCAGAGCCGTTGGAGAAAGACGTTGCAGGTGCGGCCCTCCAGAGAGGATCAACGCTCCGTTACCCACTCATCATCCACCCTCGCTCTTCGGGTCATCTCGATCTCGTCCCCTACTAGGCCTAGGTCCCTACAAGTCCACGCTATCTGGCAAGGTTCGACGTCCTAGTAGCGCGACACCCTCTCCGTAAACCCCGCTGTCAGTCAGTGCAAGCCGCATCTTGGGTCTTGGTCTTCATCGGAAGTTCCAAGCTTTTCGAATCGAGTCGAACCCACGGCCCTCATTTGCCTTCTAGCATCTTCGTCCCTCCCCCACCGGCGTCTTAATGCAGGAAAAGGACGAAAGCTCCGCAGACTGCACTGGCTTCGCCTCCGCCACTGCCTCTGCCAGAACCTCTGTTCCTGTTCCTGTCCCTGTTTCTGCTTCTGCCGTTGCATCGTCTACTGCTACAGTCTCCCATCCGTCCTCAGCAGCGTCTTCAACCCAGGCACCCGGCGCCTCTGACCCCGGGTTGCCGAATCTCGCCTTTGCCTCTGGGGACGACCCTGCGGCCTCTCCTCGACCTTTTGCTGCGGCATTGGAGACGACATCTTCGCCATTCCGCAGCTCTTCTCACTTTTCCCAGGACCGTCTAGAGCACTCGAGACACCACTCGGCAGGCCAGCCGGCACCATGGCATGCTGATAATAGCCACACAGACCAAAGCTCTTCACACCCCCCTGCACATCCGATCGCAGCCTTACCGTCACACAGGAGCTTTCCCAGCCTCAACCAAGCTGTGGCCGCAAGTCTATCGTCGGCTGATAGCATCGGGAAGCGCCAGCCGCGCAGGGCCAAGGACGACCAGGTCATGGGGTCGACACCGATCAAGAAGCCTCGCACCGGGGCTTCTCCTCCCAGGAGATTCGAGATGATGAGCGATACCATGTTTCCCTTATCCACCAAGGCATCGCTTCAGGTAAACCGCGAGGATGCAGTCTCCCCTCTGTTCTTTTCTCACGCGCCTGCGAGGCACTTCTCCCGCCCTCATAGCGTCCCTGTTTCGGATGTAGCCTCTGCTATTCTAGCACACGCTCGCAATGACGACGCAGAGGCCGTCACGACGCTCAAGCTCCCCAGAGCAAGTGTCAGTTCCACAAACGCTGCTCTTTCTGGTAGCACGCCGTCATCCCTGGATATGTCTGCACCGTCCCTGAGTCCCGACATGCGCAGCCTGCCCCCTAGCTTGCAAATGCTTCAGGGTGTCGGCGTTCTTGAGCTTCTCGAGCACGACGATAGGCCCACGTTCCTGGTAGATCTAGCAAACCCAGCAAATACCAATCGGCCCGGCTTGCTTATCGTGTACTACAATGCCTCTCTGCGAGCGGCCGAGTCTATCCACAGCCTTCTAAGCCCTGACCAAGAAGACCCTGCTACTCCCGACCCCATGAATGATTTCAACGACTTCAAATCCTGGGTTTTGGCTAATGGTGTCGATTCCCTCGATTCCCCTTCGTCGACGTACGAATACCGGGGGATTACGTGGGTGAGCACAACCTTAAGGCGTCGATTTCGGTTCATCAGTGGGAATATTACCTATCACGCCACTCACCCAGTCTCACCAATGCGCATGATGGATGAGGAAGAAGAAGAGGAGGAGGAGGCGCCCATGTCGGGACAAGATGGTTGTGGCGACTGTCTGTCAACTCCAGTTACACCAGCTGGTGACATTCCCGAGCCTCAAGATTACTTCGGTGCCATTACTGCGAAGCAATCGATTGAACCCATGGACACAACCGATATAACTCCCGCAACAGGAACTATAGAGCCAATCTATGATGTTAACCGACGCCATCCAGATGACTTCACCAACCAAGTACTGCAGTCACAGCCTGTGAGATCAACTTTCGACTGGACCAGGATTCCATACAGTGACAATCTGCCTGAGCACATCAAATTAGCAAAGTCAGTGGATTGGGCCTCTACGCCTCTCGGGCCCATGAGTGAATGGCCTTACAATCTGAGAGCCGTGGCAAATATGGTCATGGGGAGTCCCAATCCGGCTGCCATGTATTGGGGCCGTGAATATGTCAGCATATACAACGCCGCATATGTGGCATTGGCGGGTAGCAAACACCCATCCCTCATGGGCAAGCGGTATGCGGATGGCTGGTCCGAGCTCAACGAGGAGTTCGCCCCCATATTCAAGTCAGCTTGGGAGTCTGGCCAAGCCACAATGAAGAATGATGACCAGCTCTTCATCAACCGACATGGCTTCTTGGAAGAAACCTTCTTCTCGTGGTCCATCATCCCGCTTCTTGGCGAAGAAGGCGAGGTCGTTGGCCTATTCAACCCGAGTTTCGAAAACACCCGTCGGAGGATCAACGAGCGCCGAATGCTGACCTTGCGAGAAATTGGAGAGCGGACGGCATCAGCGGCCTCCGTCAATGAGTTTTGGCCGCAGGTAAGAAAAGGCTTGGCGTTCAATGAGTACGATCTTCCCTTTAGCATGATCTATTCCATCAAAGACGAAGCCGAAAGTGAAGTGTCATCGCTACATTCTGGCAGCCTCACCCACTCTCCTCAGCTTATTCTCGAGGGATCTCCCGGTGTACCTGAGGGTCATATTGCGGCCCCGCCAACATTGGACCTTCGTACATCAGAAGAAGGGTTTGCGCCATATGTGCGGCAGTCGGTAGCAAGAGGGGGAGCACCGGTTGTGCTATCCGAAGAAGACGGCACCTTGCCAAAACATCTCATAGAAGGATTTGAGTGGCGGGGTTTCGGCGACCCTTGCAGGACAATCGTCGTCTTTCCAGTCATCCCTACAACCACTGGCGAAGCTGTGACGGGATTTATTGTGCTAGGTCTAAATCCCCGGCGGCCGTACGATGATGACTACAACCTTTTCATCCACCTCTTATCACGGCAGTTGGCGACATCCATGGCCTCAGTTCTCTTGTTTGAGGAGGAAATTCGACGCGGCCAGCGAGCTGCTCACTTGGCTGCTTTGGATCGTCAGGAGCTCTCGGAACAGCTTTGGCAGCGTACGCAAGAAGCCGAAGAGCTGGAAACAAAATTCACGCGCATGGCCGAGTTCGCCCCGGTTGGAATGTTCATCGCCGACCCAAGTGGTCATATAAACTATTGCAACGATATGTGGTGGCAGATTTCTCGGCACTCTCGGTCTGACCAAATAGGCACCGCCTGGATGGACAGTGTACGAATCGAAGACAGACCGGGGCTAGCGACTGCTTGGACAAGGCTTCTTGAACAGAAGGTGATCATCTCGGTGGAGTTTCGATTCAACTGCAGTCAGCTATGTGGAGATCACACCGTTGACACCTGGGTTCTGATGAGCGCATTTCCAGAGAAGGATGCCGATGGCAACTTGACGTCCATCTTTGGCTGTATCACAGACATTTCCTCTCAGAAATGGGCTGAAAAGGTCCAAAACGAAAGGCGCGAGGAGGCTGTAGAGCTTAAGCGGCAACAGGAAAATTTCATTGACATTACGAGCCATGAAATGAGAAATCCCTTGTCGGCTATCCTTCAGTGTGTTGATCAAATTGCCAATAGCATCGCCTCATTCACGGCCCATTCGGATAAGTCAGAAGTAGACGCCCTTTTGGAGTCTTGTCTCGATGCTGCCAACACCATCAATTTATGCGCCAGCCACCAGAAGCGCATCGTCGACGACATCTTGACGCTGTCGAAACTCGACTCCAATCTGCTGGCTGTTACTCCCGTTGATGAACAGCCGATAAAGGTCGTTCACCGTACTCTGAAGATGTTCGAGTCAGAGCTGCTTGCCCACGATATAGACTTTGAGTTTCGCGTTGACAACAGCTTCGAGACATATGGAGTTACTTGGGCCAAGCTGGATCCGTCAAGATTGAGGCAAGTACTCATCAACCTCCTGACCAACGCCATCAAGTTTACCCAGGGCCGGGAGAAGCGTGCTATTATTGTAAGCATGTGCGCCACCAAGGATATCTCGGAGATTACGAGCCAGGGAACCTTTTACTTTGAGCGAAACGACGTGCAGCGGACAGTCGGCATGGACATCGACAATGAAGAAGAATGGGGCACTGGTGAGCGGTTCAACATCCACTGTTCGGTGGAAGACACGGGCGCCGGCCTGGGTGATGAAGAAATGAAGGTCTTGTTCCAACGCTTCCAGCAGGCCTCTCCCCGGACGCATGTACAGTACGGAGGCTCTGGCCTAGGACTGTTCATCTCAAGGATCTTGACCGAAATGCAGGGCGGCCAGATCGGAGTCTCATCCCAGAAGGACACTGGGAGCAAATTCAGTTTCTACATCCAGAGCCGCAAATGCTTGAACCCTCCATCTCAGTACGAGCACATTACGCCGTTCAAACTCGAGCGCAAGATTCAATCTCCAGCTACCAACGGACAGCCCGCGAGCGCCCCCGCGTCGCGAAACCAGTCGGATGCAGGGCGCAACCCCCTCTTCGACGTGCTCATTGTCGAAGACAACATTGTTAACCAGAAAGTCTTACAGCGACAACTGCGCAACTATGGCAATAACACGTTCGTGGCCAATCATGGCAAGGAGGCGCTGCAGACGCTGCAGAAATCGAGATTCTGGGCAGGCAAAGAAGAAGAAGGCGTCGACATTTCCGTCATTTTGATGGATTTGGAGATGCCTGTCATGGACGGCATGACTTGTGCAAGAAAGATACGCGAGCTTGAGAAGGAAGGGACAATTATCAAGCATATCCCCATTATTGCGGTCACGGCGTACGCACGGCCTGAGCAAATTGAAAATGCAAAGGCTGCCGGAATTGTGAGTCTCGGTCCTACTGCTTCCTTGTAGACACGTCATTGATCAAAGTTGCTGACCAACTAATTACACAGGATGATGTTATCTCCAAGCCATTCCGCATTCCCGAGCTACTCCCAAAAATAGAGGAGCTAGTGGGCAAGTACCAGAGTCTTTCTGTGTCAGGAAATGTATAAAAGGGCAACGGTATCTAAGCCCCCCTTTTGAAGGAGAAAGAGAAACGGTCAGACGACCATGTTTCTGTTGTCTCGCTTTGCGATGCACGCCCCGTCTGTTGTCTCATGGATACGACATGTTGTGGCATTTCCATCCTTTTTTCTGTCTCTCCCCTCTCTCTTTTTCAGCATGTTTTAGATTTACCTGCATATGGGTGCCCAGCGTATCATTTCAAGCCTGGGCGTTTTTGGTAGTTTCTGTGATTTGTTTGAGATTTTTCCTCTTTTCCCTTTTTCATGATCTTCAGGTATATCGGGCGGAGTCGGATGCGAAAATAGCCAGCCAGGGATTTCCTTTTTTTCTTTTTTTCTTTTTTATTGCGTGCTGAATCTTGTTAGTATTTGCGAGGCTGCTTTTCCTCAGATACCAAGTTTGTTTTTAGACAAGTCTCGATTTGCATACGATTGCGAGAGGAAGGATTCACCGGACATAGATATACTAGAGTTATGTCTCGAGAGAGCGATATCACGATGGATTTTTTCTTTCTTTCTTTTTTTTCCCTTTTTTTTTCATTCACAAAAGAGCTGATGCAGGCAAGTGGGCGGATATTTAATAACTACGGGACGGATATAGCATTTAGAAAGAAATACATATACGGAATTTTCACCAGGTTGCAGTTCCAAATCCGGATACCTCGGGAGTAATGGGGGGTTTCTGCTTGTCTTGTCTTTTACGCAAGGCTGTGATGGAGAATTTGTCCATGCAATACGCGTAGAAAAGAGGGCTTGGAAGATACTGTACGGAGCAAAAAGCCCACGCGGCCGGCAGATGTATAAGCGTAAATAGTGGAGGGAAAGAAAATCCTCGCTTCTTCTTTTTTTTTTCATGTGCCGTCTGTTACCCATAATTACGTGTTTTTGAAAGAAAAGGAAAAAGGCCCGGTTTGAGATTTTGCCACAGCAAAGACCACTTGGCGCGATTTTTGACAGATACCAAAAAAAAAAAAGTTGTGACAATCCCGAATGCCGTGACTCTCCGTGAACAACTATGGAATTCTTCTAGTTGGAGATGTGATCTCATGTCTGACTCAAACAGCAGGAGTGAGTTTGGCGTTAATGCCCCCGTTGTCCAAAGAAGAAAGGCTGGGAAAACACGTCAAGGGAAAGGGGTTTCAAGTTCTCACTTATGAGGTAGTTGTCACTTAAAGTTGACTGGCAAGCTTAGGGGGACTCAATTGGGTGAAACACAAAATGTCTTTACGAAACGACTACAAAGCTTGAAAGAATAGAAAAAGAAATGGACAACTTCACAATGCAGAATAGGCAGCAGCAAGATTAGACACACATCATCTGTATATTAGGTATTAATTATCTCCTCCTCTCGGGTATCGAACAAAGCAGAAACGCGAATGCTGTATACTAGCAACATGAATTTTTTCAAGTTTTTTGATAGTGAATTTTCGTCCATCGACGTGCAAAAACAAAATGGAAAGTGGTATCAGTGAAAGCAGTCTCGACAGGGTATCTTGGTATCTTGTGAAGAAATGCAGATCCTTCCATTCCCAGTCCTCTCATGCGTGTTTTTTGTGACAATTATATCAAGGAAAGTTTGCAAAGTGTGTCTTAAGTCGTAAAACACTCACTGTCGGCGAGTTCTCTAAGCGGCCGCAGTGACGACGGGGGCAGCGGCAGGGGCGCCCTCAGGCTTGTTCTCAGCCTCGGGCTCCTCAACCTTGGGGGCCTCCTCCTTGGCCTCCTCCTTGGGAGCCTCCTCGGCGGCAGGAGTCTCCTCCTCCTCCTTGATGGCATCCTCCTCCTTGGTCTCCTCAGCAGGCTTGTCCTCAGACTTGGCGGCGCCCTTGCCCTTGATGGTAGCACGGAGCTTGGAGAACGCGCCCTTCTTCTCCTCACCCTCAGCGGCGGGGCCAGGGGACTTCTCACGCTTGCCGAAGTTGAAGGGGAGAGAAGACTTGCGCTTCTCCTTCTCCTTCTTGGCGTCACCGTTGGTCACGGCAACTTCAGTGGTCTCAGCAGGGACGGTGGCAGGGCTGCTGACATCGACGGCCAGAGGGGTAGTGGCCTCAACGGGAGGGATGACAGGGGCAGCCTCGGTAGTGGCGGCGACCTCGTCCTCCTCCTTGGGAGACTCGGCCTCAGGCTTGACATCGGCGGCCTTCTTCTCCTTCTTGGAGAAGACGTTGCCGAAGAAGCTGCTGCGCTTGTTGGCAGCAGGCTTCTCTTTGGGGGACTCGGGCTGAGGAGCCTCCTCGGTGGCCTTGGTCTCAGCCTCAGCGACGGGCTCAGCGACGGGAGCCTCCTCGGTGGCAGGAGCCTCAACGTCGGCGACAGGCTCGACGACGGCGGGGGTCTCAGCAGCGGCCTCCTCAGGCTTGGCCTCAGTCTTGACCTCCTCCTTCTTCTCGTCCTTCTTGCCGAAGCCGAAGAAAGAAGTGCGCTTGCGGCTAGCAGAGCGACGCTTGCTGGGCTCCTCGACCTTCAGCTCATCCTTGGTCTCCTCCTTGGCGGCGGTCTCCTCCTCCTTGGCGGGCTCATCAGCCTTGGCAGCGGCCTCCTCAGCGGGAGCAGCCTCCTCCTTGGGGGCCTCGACCTTCTCCTCCTTGGGAGCAGGCTTGAAGCTCTCAATGGTCTGCTTGTAGAGTTCAGACTCGGTGACGGTGGCAGCAAGCTCCTTGGCCTCAGCGATCTTCTCCTTCAGCTGGGCAACCCAGTTGTCACGCTCGGCGGCAGAGTTGGCCTTGAAGCTGTGCTTGTTGCCCTTGGCAGAGAAGTGGAACTTGTTGGAGCCGTCGTTCTCAGGCTCGGTGGCATCAGCCTACAAAGTTCTTGGGTTAGCTACAGATATCTCCAGCTGTGGGGTGGTTTGCGGACGGCTGCCTACCAGGTTGATGACGCCATGGGGGGCCTTCTTGTCGCCAATGAACAGAAGACCCTTGCCGGTGTGGGTAGCCCAGGCGATGTTGTGCTGGGCAACCTCGACGTGCTTCTCAGCCTTCTTGTAGGCGGCGAGAAGATCAGCCTCGACGGCGTCAGAGCCGAAGAAGAAGAAAGCCTTGCTGGCGATCAGGTTCCTGTAGGTTGAATTGGTTAGCGCCCTCGTGATTTGCAGCCACGCAGCCAGACAAAGCTCTCGCTATACTCACTTGGGGAAGCTGGCGCCCTGGGCCTTGTGTCCCAGGAAACCCTCCTCGATAGGCTTCGCGGGCTCCTCCTCCTTCTTGTCCTCCTCCTTGGCAGCCTCAGCAGGCTCCTCAGTCTCAGCGGGCTTCGCCTCCTCGGCGGGCTTGTCCTCAGCAGCAGGGGCGGTCTCGACAGCAGCGGGGGTCTCCTCAACGACAACGGGAGCGGTCTCCTCAGCCACGGGGGCGGCGACCTCAACGGGCTTCTGTTCCTCAGCCATTCTGGATAGAAAAAAGGGTATCTTAAAGCGCGGGGGTATCACAACAAACAAAGGGTATTAAAAAAAAGAAGGATCCAGAAAAGGCCTTTCGGATGTGGTATGGAAATGGTGTGTGAAGAAAGTAGAAGCAGGAGGGAAGAGGCAGCAGAAGGGGGTGGCAGGGCTACTTATTTGCCTTTGAGCACGGGAAAAGGGTCGGGGGAAGAGCTGGTGCGAATTGTGTGACAGCTGCAGCGCCAGCGGGCAAGGCCTGGAATCAACCCTGCAGAGGAGCCTTTGATAGCAGGCGCTCGTCCCTGTACTGTGCTGTACCTGTAGGAGGTGCACGCCCAAAGGTGACAGGTAGCTGCATGGACAGTGGCTCAACCAAGATGTTACAATGTCTTGTGCCCATCGCCAGTGACGCCACGGCGGGAGAAGCTCGCTGTGTCGACGCCCGCTAGTGCTAAACGGAGCAGTGAATGCCCTGAGACCTGGAGCTCTGGCGCTCTTTTTGGGTTGCCGGGGGCGCGGTGGGCCCCTGCGTGGTCCGTGCGGGCTTTAAGCGAGTGGGCCTGAAATTGCAGACCCGTCGACCGGCCTGCGCTAGTGGCGGACAGAAATGTTCGGCAGCCACCAGGGCTAGCAGCGGGCCTAAGCCTGGCCGGGTACTTGTTGGCCGTGCGGCTCGGCGGCTACTCGCACGGCCCGGCTGGTCACTCTCGTCGTCCGCTCAATGACTCCCAGCCTCCACTTCTCATTTTAAACAGCCGTCTCCTTTGTCCCGTCTGGGCCATGGCCGCTGATAAGCTGGGCAGAGGCACGAGCACGGGGGACTGACTCGGGAATCCGCGTAGAACCTCTGGAAGCTTGGTCGACATGGATCGCCGTGAACCATGGCTATGGATGTGGATGGATGCTTGCTTGGACCGAGTTCTGTACCATCTAAGATTATCTTGCCTGCCCCACGATCCATCTTCGCCTGCTGCAGCTGCGCATCTCGAGGTAGTACGGGACGTTGTTCCGTGTTCTCGTACCTTATTCTCAGCCGTGGCATCAAGCATAGAAGAAAGTCAATATGTAATAAGGGCTGCTCTAATACTACTCCGTACCGTACTAGCACTGCTTCTCCTACCAATAATAGCCACATTAGAAGTAAGTTTGGTGAGGATGGGCGTCTGAGAATGGCAGTAGTATTAGGTCGGCCCCCCTTTTCCGGCGCCTGAAACTATATGCTCCAAGTACATACGATAGTGCGCATTGATTTCCAATGTAGCCTCATTTACACCGTGATCAAAAAGTGGATGGGCAGGTCAGGCATCAAATGTCGGCTCGCGGTGCAGAGTGGTATTGTATTTGCAGACTTCTGCTACGCGTAATTAACAGCAAAGACGATCTTCACTCGGCGAAAGGAGAAGACGAGGAAGATCAAGTAGGCGAGACAATCAGCTCGACGACAGTCTCATGCTCGCCGTCCCCTATTCACAGCAAGGCAAACCTGCCGTCCAGCCATTTCATCTTAATCAGTCGTTCTATACGGAGTACATGGACCAGCCCAGTGTCAGCACTGTCCTGGCATGTTGTCATTCGCCCGGGTAAACCGCGGCATATACTTTGCGGGCAACCATCCGTCCAACTGCCTTGTCGATCCCTCGCTCCATTAAGTGTTTATTACCAGAATGTCCACATCCACCGAAACGCTGCTGGTCTCGAGGCTACTAGTGCGCCGACTCTGGTCCCTGGCCATGGCACGAACCACAGGAAATAATAGAATGGAATCGAATTTTTTTTTTTCCCTTTGGGCGGTGGATCACAGTAAACCTGCTACAGGTATGCACCACTGCTAGTACTTGTACGAGGACACAGGCTTGACAGGTTATAGGTACTGTGCTCATGCTAGCAGTACCACCTCGACGTCGCAGAACAGAGCAGTAAAAGCAGGGCAGGGGGGGAACCAGGGGGGCACAAGAACGAAAGGTCTTGTTTGAGCGCCCATCAATCAAAGGGGGCCGTTATTCGACCTCCTGATTCTCCTGCAACAAGAAGCCGCCCTGATGAGTGGCGGTGAAACTGCAGCGCAGCATTAATTGGAGGGCAGAAGATCAAAACATGTACAAGTACGAGCACAGCACCGTACAGTACAGGATGCCGTGTCGAATCATTCATGGCCACCCATAAGAATGCTGGGCTGGGCTGAGTTGGACTGAGCTGGACTGGATGGAGCAATGTGGGACAAAACGGCCATCTCGATTCTGGCCCTGTTTGCCTCTTTTCGCCTGCAGTGAGCCGGCTGCTGCAGAAGGGGAAACGTCATGATGGCCTCCCGTGGCTCCCTACAGTACGAGCATATGCTGCACATGCTGTGTATGGTGCACGTGAGAAGTGAGTGAGCATGAACATGAGATGGAGATGGAGAGCCAAAAGTCCAGCTCCTCTACATGCAGTACTACCTACTAAAAACGCACAGCACAGGAGGTGATGGTTGCTGCGATGCGAATGGGATGGAGCAACATTTCGCATGACGCTGCCAGGGAACCAACCAAAAGCAGCCGCTCGCAATCAAGTACCGAGATGGCACTTGGCTGCACAAAAGTGGCGCGCTGGACCCCCTTCTCATGTACAAGTACGGAGCGCCGCTAAAATGCGCTGCAGTGCGTGCATGTACCGCTACCCCTGCCAAATCAGAAAAGACAAAATGCCTTCACATCACTCCATTGATTCCACTTGTGGCGCGCCCCTCCGTCAGCGAGATTGTCTGGACATGTACGGAGCAAGGGACGTTGAACAGGTCATTGGACTGTTGGTGATGGTGTGAGCCGTCATGCTTGTCCGGCCGCGAACCAGCAGCCATTCACAACACCACCCAATGGCATCACACACATTCTGTCGCCAGATAACAGCTAGCCAGAGCTTAGCTGCACCACCACGTTGTTGTCACCGGCCATGTGACGCCTGCTCTAGCGTCATTGGACCGACTATCATGAGGGGCGGCGAAACCAAAGGAGAAAAAGGTCGGGCCTTGGATGCGCTGCGATGCGATGCGATGCGATGCGGCGCGGACGAGATGCGGATGCGATGCCCGGCTGCGCAAATTCATCCTGTCTCGACTGGTGCTTCGTCAGTTCAGTCTAACGGCGCTGCTGCAGGGTTTCTTTCATGGAACAGGCCAGTTTGAGAGGCGCCGTCCCTGGCATGGCTGGCAGTTGATTCAATATCACCCCCTTTCAAGCCACTCAGCATTTGATGCTAATAACTGAACCTACCCAGCGTCTATGTATGGAGTAACTATACGATGATTTCGTACCGTAATACAGCCCTTGCCTTATTTTTCAAGTGGCAGCATGGCTCCGGGGGAAGGACGCTGTGCTTATCCTTTTTTTCCCTTTCTTTCATATTGAATCCTTTCTCTGGCCATGCGGGCTCGTACGAGATATGCCGTGATACGAGGATATTATTACTAGCCAAGAAAAACCCCCGACCTGTATCTCCGATGTGAAAGAGACCAAAAAAAAAAAAAAAATTAGAAAAATTACAGGGTACCCGACCCATTCTTTTAGCAGCTGCTAATAGAGCCGGAGAGAAGAGATTTCGTCCATGCGACAAGGATGTTCATCAAATGAGAGTCGCTCGATAAGTTCATGGCCTTGAATTTGTTCAGTGCTCAGACTGAAAGGTTACAAGAGGCAAAATGAAACCTCTTTCGGTGGTAGTCCGTAAATACGGACTTGGGGCCCTTTGCTTGCTCTGAATTCCTGGCCTCTCAGTACAATCAGCTGCGAATATTATTACAGCAATTTCCCTGTCCTGGTTTTTTCTATTGTTTTGCCGAGAGAAGGATTCGTTATCAGTCGCTTGCTTTGCTTGGATGCATGTGCTTCTTGGTGTCAAATCTGGATCCCTGTGCCAAGCAAATTTGCCTTGGGAATTGGGCACCGCTAAAGCTCCATTGCCCTTCTGACAAGGCAAATGAAGACCAAATTTGCTACGTGTACAGGTAGAGTAAGTACATGAACATCGTAATAGCTTGAGCCTACCTTAGTGTGTACCTGTATGGGCCATATTTGACACGCATTGAGGCTGCATCAGAGTTTCAACAGCCGCCCAGAGGTCCGTGTAAATGCTTGCAACTCGTTATTGTGCTACAGCTTTTGCCCATTTTGAAACCACATGCAACCTATACCTATGAGCTGATGGCTACTAGATACAGTAACTACCTATTACTGCATGCTTTTTGCTTCTCTCGAGTCCCTGCGGCTGCTCATTCCCGTCAATCTCAAAGGCCCTTGCGCTCCCTTCCCGCCCTCCTTGACTCACTTGACTCATTTTACCGGCAAATACACTATTTGCACCCTAGCCAGGCACGCCGACGAATAGGGACTCCTGCTAGGGCGCGAGATGAATGTGACGTTTTGGCGGCCCCCAACCAGATGAAACATTGAATTATTAATGAATTATTTTGGGCATCTTTTTCTTGCAGGCGGCTCCGGGTCCCAATATTGGACAAAAGAAACACGAGGTTGGGGGAACCACTGGATTCTTTCCGGTGGCTGGTTTTCGGCGGGCTAAAGACAAGTCAACGCTCAACTGTATTAATAGATTCGGATGCTAATCTAAGGATACGGCAACACCCCTTGGAGGGCTCGTCCGGTTATTGGATTTTTTTTTTTTTTTTCGGGCGCCGCCAAGAGGCCTTGTGACGACAAGCCACGACTCCACTGGCCGGGAGTTGCACTAACAAAAAGGGAGCACAGCGTTTTGCCGCCTTTTGATCTCACAAAGCGCATCTTGATCGCCAAGTTCACCCCCGCTCACCAGCAGTGGAGACGGCAGAGGCTTCTTTTGTTGATGTGATACCCTACAGTACAGGTGGTTGACGGCCATGGACATTTGGAAACATGTAGAATAACTCCAAACAGCCGCTGCCTTTGATAGATGTACCCTACGTACGTACTTGCAAACCATCGTATGATGATACCTAGACTGGCGGCTCGTCACTTGACGCAGCACACATAAGCACCAGCTTCCTTCATAGCCGCCGCCACTCAACGGTCGTCGACATTGAAAATAAAACCCAGAAATCCCAATCCCGGCGGAGGCCGCCATTTCCCGGATCGCATTACGAATGATTCCTGTCCACCTCGGTCCGCAGCACGGCCGGCGGCACCGGAAACTTGGAGAACCCGCGGTTGTCAGTCTCGTATCGTATCAAGTGGTTGAGCAAAGGCCGTTTCAAGTCTGGCAGTGGCACGACCGCTCCAGCGGCCAAAAGGTGGTGTGACTCTGCATCGGGCTTTTGGGGTGGGCGAAACCCCTGTCCCATGTTATAGTAGCACTACCATGTACTCCGTATGCTGTATGTACGTAAAATCTTGCGGCGAGTGCAAAAGTCATTGTCATGCCGCTGCCGGAACACGATCCCTTTGGCCGATACAGGAAGGCCGTTGACTGCACTCCCCGTTTCGGATGTTGATGTCATTGTCTGTCTGGTAAGGGGAGTGTTTTGGGTCTCTTCTCTCTTCCATGTACAGTACGAGTACAAACGATGGGTCACGCATGATACGACGAATATTACAAGTATGCAGGCCCGTGTGAGTAATCACTTTTTGGCATGTGCGTGTGCACGAGGGTGTGAAAAGATATCTTGCCGCTTTGGCAATCATTGATTTCAATGGCACCTATAATAAACGATGCTATCCGCATGGAGGAAAAGAGGAGAAGGAAAGAGAAACTTGCTCTGTGTTTCATAGGGCGTAGGGTGTGCAACTTGCCTACATGTACTAGTTCTAGTATTTCTTAGTGACACCATGAAGCGACCAAAGTGGTGCGCGGATTCGAGGAGCTGAGATCCGACACAGTCTTAGATATCGAGTCGTGTGATCGTGGTGCATGTAGCTTGGCCGTTCTCCCTTTCTACTTTAAGAATAGAATCGCGGTTAGCATACATATAGGTCATAAGTGCTCTGGCGCTGAGAATGTTTTTCCATCTTGGCTAAGCCTTGGCCGGGAGGAGCTGGATTGACGTGATCGCCGACTTCCTAGAGCCGATAACACCCACGCATGGCGAGCACGATTACGCTTTCGCGGTAGACGAGCACGCAAAATAGCATCATGACCTTTTTTTCTTTCTCCTTTTCTCCTTTTCTCCTCTCTGCATGACTGCTATCCGTCTCCATGTATGGATATTGATCGATGGTTACTGAATCGGTGCTGATAGCAGATATCGGGCCTGGTTCGCGATTCGGAGAAGATTTTGGAGGCGAGGCGAGGCGAGACCGATGTCGGATGCGACGCAAAAACGAGATTGCAGTGGATGGTAACACTTTAAGATCGAAATTTCTCGAGACTGTATGGGCCTGTGGGAGTCTTTGGGATATTGATAGTCATTACTACCGACCCTCTCTACGCTGTTAATTCGATGCCCTGCGACTGTGACGAGTCAGTAACGATGAAGTAGAATAAAGATGCTTGACACAGATGGAGATACGAGGCTCCGGAGTCTCGTTTACCTGGATGACTATACTGATTTGGTCCTGACTGTGTTGCTCTTCTTGTTTGCAGTCTATGCCGTAGACGAGGGGAACATGGCTTCGACATACGTTTCCATTCGCGTTCTGAAGGGCACTTTCAGATATAACTGTGTGGAGCAAGCCTTCTAAAATGCTGGAATAAGCGATTTGTAACAACAAATCCCAGCATATTTCTCATATAGATTGTGCATTGATTGCACTGCTACGTATGTCGATATCACGTAGAAGTTCAGAACCCAAAAGTCTGACCATGGTGCCCTTGGTATATTTTGTTTAATCTTGCCTCTGGCATCAACACCCCAGAGAGACAACAACTCTGAATCATTGCTTCCACTTGACTGTCTTTCTCACTCCATCATCGAATGTTTTGGTCATGCCTTCGTGGCCTCGAGTGCTTGCTTTCCGAAATCATTCTTTCTCGTTATTTTGTAAGCCAAGTAAGTCTGTCCCAAGGAGATAGTCTTTTATCAAATGGAGAGGAGGCGGTTTGCTTTTGTATCAACGCCGTGCAGTTGGAGATGCTCCCAACTGGGGATAAGTAGACCACCATAACGTACCTAGGTAGGAATCCATACCATTTGGTAGCAATGCATATATCATGGCTTTGACCCCTTCGCTGTAGCTCAATTGAGATGTGCGAATGAACCAAGGTGACTGTTGCTATATATAGAACGTCAAGAGGCATCATAATGCTATCTCTCCTGATAACGAGTAACTGTAATCGTAGCATGAAGAACGTTGGCGGCTTGACTCCATTCTGTTTTGTCGTGTGATTTCCACTCTGGAGATGCCTACAATCTCTGATTGTCTCTTAGGCTTCTCCCAAACAGATAGCAGGCATCCTATGTGATACGCCGGTTTCCAACGCTGATTGCATAGTGGTTTCGTCTCTCGTTCTGGAGACTGTCAATAGCGAGACCCTGACTGTTTTGGCAACCAGAAGTGTATACAATCCTGATGCCTGTTTTCATCTCCTTTCTCTTGTACTCGAGGGCTACGGCCTTAGGGGTGTTTTATATGTATTTGACCAAACTTGTGCCTGCATCCTCATATTCAAATCTGGGCATCGCGTGCTCTTTAATTGTCGCCATTGCGTGTTGTGCAATGTTCGAAATGGCTCAGCATAACGCTGAACACATGTAGATGATTCCAGTACATGCTCATTCGCCAAATACTGCTCCTCGCATTCGATTTCATCAGGTAGGGGATAGTCATTTTTTTGCCTTTCTGTTCCTACAAACAGGTTGATGTCAAGGATAGCCCCAAATTCTCTGGATCAAAGCTTTGCTTGAAAAAAGAGGAAGACACTTACGACAAGCTGTCCTGTCTTTGAAAACACCTTTCTGGGTTTGAACAAAGGCGCGTGCTTCTCCAACACATGAGCCAACCGTGCTCCTGTCAAAGGAGGCTGTTCTGTGCAAATAATTCCTCGAAATATGTCTTGATCTTTTCTTTTGCATCTTCGTATTTGAGAGATTGATGGGAGGACCGCAAATTTCGCGTTTTTGCAGCTGGAGGCTGGGGATTTCGCAACTTGTCATGATCTTCGCGTCCTGCTGTTCGGGATGAAGGATGACATAAAGTGGATGATGTAGAAATGATTACTACTAGGTATGGATAGGAACATCGCAAGCGGCTTGAATACCTAATGGCGAGGGGTGGATGACGATGCCAAATGAGGAACAATCAAGGCTGGTCACATTCAGATAGCATCGCGGTACTGCTTCTCGGTTGTGATTGATAGGTGCTCTGAAGCGGAGAGTTGGTTCAAGCCGGATGATTGCAGTCGCCAACTAGGTCGTGATGTAATGTAAATGTAAAACAATTGTCAACATGATGCGTGACTAGAAGTGGTGCAAAATTTTGGACCCAAAGCTCCAAGCGCGGCTGGTAGGAAAAGATTGAAGTGACAAGCATCAAACGTCCAGGGGCTGGGACGGGACTGAACACAGACAGCCCAGAATGATACCCGACTCCTATGAACGTTGCTGTTCTTGTCTAGGATATGAACAAACAGGAGCATGGGAAAACAGAGTGGATGGTCCTATTGAACCAGAGATGCTCTGTTCAGCAGGTGCACCCGATGGTCATTACTTGTACAGAAGGAAGAACGATTACAGTTAATATTACAATTAAAGACTGCACGCAAGTTCTGCAGAGTAGTATTGGGCTATCAGAGGTAGGCCATGATGTGCAATTCTGATTCAGGAGCTGCATATAGAGATGTCTAGCACTGGGTTGCCCCTGGACCAGACATATCAAGACCTGAGAGATGTGAATTAGCAAGGGGTGGTGCCCTATGGCCCAGACAACTAACTGTGATTTAGGAGCCTCTCCCATTAGTGACTCCTAGAAACCAGCTGCAGTGTTGTGAAGCCTTGGGGTGCATGCGCGTGTGCAGCCCACAAGTGCCTTGCAGTTGTTTTTCCAACTGCAGGCTATAAACCCCCCTCCCCCTCCCTCTTCTCTTCCTCCCCTCCTCCTCTTTTCCTCCCGCACTCTTCTCTTTCAACCCGACACAAGTGCCATCACAACTTGCATCTCCTCTCGAACCATCGAGTCGAAAGTTCTTTGAGTCATCCTTGCAAGCAAGGAAGGATCCTTGCTACATATTCTAGCTGGCTTCGTGACCTCCTCGTTTGAGAACTCTGCTCTGTCAACTTGGTAAGCCGGCTTCTATCCTCCAACCTCATTTCATCTTGCACGACTTCGCACACTTCCATCAAACTTCCATCTCTTTCATAACCATCATCAGCCATAGGACTGATGGAACTCACCCCTATCCCTCTTCCCTTGTCTACTGCGCTTGGCCATGCCCTCACCTTCTCGTTGTGCCATTTCATATTCTTCTGAATACTGCAAGCCAGATCTCTGGCATTCCCTTCAGTTTCCTTGAGGATCACAATGTCACATTCTTTTCTCCTCCATCAAATCGTGAAGAAGATGGAAGTCCCTTTCACGATGCTTCACATCTCCAGCGCGTCGGTGTTCAAAGGCCTACCTCCTCATTCCAAACAGACCTCTCAGTCCCCCATATACGACAACGGCGTGTTTACTTCTGCTAGCAATGAATTTATGGCTGTCTATTACCGTTGGCAGTACATATACTTATTGTTCATTGGGTGTCTGGCTGCTGCTCAGATCGTTCATAAAGAAAAGATTGGAGAATAGAAACCAAGTTCAAAGATAGTTTGACTGATACACTGAACAACAGGCATATACCTCAGTCAGATCTCTATTGCTGCAAGAGAATTATCAAAGAGCATCAGCAGAGCTGAATATTAGGAGCATCTCGATTACAAGCATTCTAGTCGCAGCAATGGACTCTGACGATGAGGATTGCCCTCGTAAGTGCTATCAAGCTTTAAAACAAAGTCAACAGGTACTAATACCCATATCAGGCTCTGTCACCCATTACGGGATGCTTGAGTCCAGGAGAGACCTCAAACGTCGAGGATTTCACCCTGATGTTACTTCGAGGACGCCGAGTGAGGTGGAAACCGACGCAATCGAATACCTCACGAATAAAGTCAACCTACCAGGGCGAAGTCAATATATTGCTTCTCAGAAAGCCCTACTTGGACAGGGAGGCGGCTATGGATATCGGAATAGGCCTCGTGGTACAATTATCCGCCGTCTCACCAAGGTGGGCATATTGAAAGCAACCAGATCCTTGAGACATCATGCTGATAACATGAATATATAGGGCCCCTGGTTTGTCACTGCAACGCTCGCCGAGAAGCCCGCCTTCAAAGAGGCAGCGAACCGCCCAAAAGATGTCCCAGCTGATCCCAAAGATGCACTGCCGATTGCACCTGAGATTGGAGCTGTTACAGGGCATATGTATCTTGGCCCAAAAATCATGCAAGATGTCTTCCGTGATGGCCACCAGACAGCCATGAAACTGTCTCTAGCTTCGAGCAAAATGTATAAGCTGGTCAGCGATAATGTGGTAAGTCGCCTTCTTTTGCCATAAAAGATCTCAAGGAGTGTCTGACAGAGAAATAGAACCGGTGGGACTTTTGCGCTATGGAATACGTTGTCAAAGTTCCCTCATCTGTAATGGTTGTCGTGGTTCCCCAACACACAGTCGGGGATATTCTTGAAGCTCAAAAGAGATACAAGTTGCAACTTAATTCGCCTGAGTGGACAGCAGCGCGCCAAAAGTTGGAATCCCAAGGAGATTTTGACAACTACAAACTGCGATCCATTGAAGTGGAGCAGACATTCTTTGAATGGGCGCAGACTTGGAGGATTGAATGCTTGAGGGCTGCCGGACCCTATTGGGTGACCAAGGATGGAGAGATTGATCCTCGAACCACTGACCGTGCCAAGGAGTGGTGGGATGAAGACAAACACGCCATCAACGTCATGGGCTCCCTCAAGCCACTGGACAAGATGTGGTCGGCAAATCAATTTGAGGGGACCGTTTATAAGCTGCATAAGATGCCCATCAGCCTCGCGATGGAGAGCCTTTTCAAATTGAGTGAGTGTCACGGGCACCGCCTTGATCATTTTGAAGCATTGATTCTAACAGTTTCTGCAGTGGTTGAACTGCATAGGGCCCGTTCTCACGTCGAAGTGCTGCACCTACACAACGTGCCGCTTCTCGATCGTCGGATGCTCGCCATCATGCTTCGTGGGTTGCCGCATGTGACCATGGTGGGCGTATACAACTGCCCTCTCATCCACTTTGGCGACGTGATTCCCATCCTGGATCTCATCTATGAGATTAATCAGGACCGGAAAGAGAAAAACATGCCAGAGATCAAGGCTTTTGACTTCTTTCCCTGTTTCAATCAAGGTATGCCATTTGCACACAAGAACGCGGCGACGTATGGTATCTCCTGGGAGCCGATCGCCATGGAGCTTGCCCAGCCTGGTTTCTACGGCATTATTCTTAAGGCCGTCATGAAATCAAAGGGAATGGGCCTTGACCTGCTGTTTTCCCCGGACCATGCATTCATGGACTACCTGGTCAAAGTGCCAAATCTCCCGCTGGGAGTCTATAGCTTTCTAGATGCCGTATATCGGTATCTGGAAGTGAAGAGGGATGATCGCAATCGTTGTAATCTGAAGCTCCAGGCCATCTACGACATGCTTAAACCAATTCGAATTGAATTGGACCCGTATGTGGCGGATGACTGGCCCAGATACTACATCCGAGAGATGGGCAAGACGTTCTTGTGCTGCTGCTCCTGCGGCTACGCAACTTTTAGGGAATTTTTCCCAGCCGGCTCGAAAAGGAGAGCGCTCAGGCACCGACAGATTTGCTGCGCCTGTCTTTTGCAAAAAGCCCTTGACGATGAGGAAGACCACTGGAAGACGCGGAAGAAGGACCTTCTGGATAAGCTTTGCCCTGACTGGGAGCCAAGCGCCTTCAACCAGGATGCACCTCTGTTTGACGGCGGGGGAGGACTAATTCGTCTTGAGTCCACCGAAACTGTACGCCCTCGGCAGGACCATCCGCCGTTTCTTGTTGATGGTCTTCTCCGTCTCGCTCCATTCTGGCAAGCCCTGGTTCGAGACCAGAAGCGTGTATACGACTCGCTGGCCCAACTCCCTAGTCTTGAGGATGTCGCTCTAGACTTGGCAACCGGGCGTCGGTGGCAGGATGCAGTTATCTTTGCCATCAAAGAAGATGTACTTCGTCTAGGTATTCTGGAGCTGAAAAGCAGTTACCAGCATGGCGTGAAGAGAAAGAGCATTCCCGCATATGGGACCACGAGAAAGGATGGCGGCGCGCCGGATCATCAAGATGAGCTCCAGCCTCCGGTTTTCGATGAAGACTGGGTCTTTTATGATCACAAAAATGCCCTGAGGTTGGCACTTTGGCTAAAGAAAAGGGACTGGTGAACAGCTCACGCCCTCTTTCTGGGGTTCTTTCTTTTCTGGCTCCTGCCCCGATTTGAACACTTTTCTTTGAACGACTTACACCAACATACCATTTTTTTTTTTCTTTCTTTCTTTTGCTTTGCTTACCGTCATGTCGTTAGCTGTTGCACTGCTTGACAAGGAGACGAGAGAATATCGGTGGGAGAAGGACAGGGGTAGACGAGCTGCGGTGAGGTTGAGAATTTGGGAGGAAGGAATCTGCTGAATCTGTTGGATCATCCCTGGCCACTAAGCCATTGGGCAAAGCTTTGAGGCTTTGAAGATCTATTGACGCTGAGCAACGCGTTCATGTATGAATGATATGTATGAGAACAATTAGTAGGTAGTCATAGGTAGTTCACAAATGGTTTTTATTGAACCAGATACACATATGCGCCATCTTGGTGAGACGGGCTGTGAAAGTATCTGGAGTCGAGACGAGGCCTTTCCTTCAAGGGAGTGATGATGGAATGCGCTCCTATATAGGCACTCAAGAGAACTAATCAATTTGGAGGCTTGATTTTTTTTTTTTTTTTTTTTTTGCGTATCAATTTGAGGAAGCATTTTCTCCTTTCCACGAATATTGAGTGAGGTTGGATGATGGTTGAAGTTCCCAGTGAAGCTCGACGTAAACGTGCACGTGACCTGCAACAGCAGATGCGAAGTCGTATCTTGCACCCAGAAAAAAACCGGCCGACGTCTTATCTCGCCCAGCCCAGCACAATCAGCACATCGACAATGGCATCCTTGCTGCGCACACTCTCTTTGACTGCAGGGCTTTTGCGCTCTTCTCAGGCTATCAAGCCGCTCGCGGCCGGCAGCTTTGCGACAGCATCGAGCCCGGTTTCCGCTTGGATGGGATGGCTCTCCAAGCCCGCAATTGGAGGAACTCTGCAGCAGACGCGGGGCATGAAGGTTCACAGCTCGGTCAAGAAGAGGTGTGAGCACTGCAAGGTGGGTTGAATTGGATTGATGTTTCAGCGAGTCTCTGCCATGGGAGAGAGTCTAAATGTTCCAATCTGCAGGTTGTTCGACGAAAGGCCGGCAAGCGACACAATGGATACCTGTACATCATCTGCAAGGCGAATCCTCGACACAAGCAGCGACAGAGCTAGGCGAATACCTAGATGTTTCTTCTCTTTTTGATGACGGCGATGACACCCGGACGAGTGGGCATTCTGTATATTATTGGCGCATAAACGGTGACGAAGGGAGCGGCGAACGAAGACAAAAAACACACACAACGGTCTGGCAAAAGCAATTGATAGACGATACTACGGCAATGGCTTCGAAGACATGGAGGACATGGCACGAGCCCAAATGCGGAATGGTTCTGGAAGAGCTTTCTTGCATGCTCGGGCAATGACGGTTCGACAGCCGTCGTAAATGTACAATTTATGTAGTGTTACATACCCCCGATATACCTCTCCATACTTTCCCATTCCGTCTTGCCTGTTGATAAAAGATATCTTATGTGAGACTTGTTTGCGAAGGGATCCAAGTTAGCAGAGGGGAAAATCTCCTTTACGCTGGGGGGAAAAAAGGCAAAAATGAACAGTGACATACGATATCTTGGACATTGCGATGCCGCTCAAACTCGTCCCGGGCATATTTGCGGGATTCAGCCCTTGTCTGAGCATCTGCAATGCGCCTGGTGCCTCGCCAGATGGTTCGGTATAAGGCCAGGGCTTTTGTCCGTTGGAGAAACTTTGAATTGGCTGGTTAGCTGCTGTGGCGAGACTTGGGAAGCATGGGTGCCGTCTGAGACATACATGATCGAGGCTTATCGTCGGTTTGAGCCGAGAGGCTGGCCGTTGGGTGGCATAGCCCCGGCTGAGGGGCAGCAGGCGGATGCCGGGATTCATCAAGGATTATTCATTGAATCAGAGTAAAACTATGGTACAAGAGAAAGGAATGTAGTTTTTGCAGTGGATTTCTAATCAGACGAGTAACTCAAAAAAGTTGGCGATATCTTGAGAAAAAGAGCTTGAGTCGGACAAACCTCGGGTAGCTGGTTGTCGATGGCTTCTATTAGTGAGGTACACCGACCTTTACGAGCTTGATCCAATTCATCATTTAGAGGTCTCAATAATCCATTACTTTAATTGTTTGATTGTAAGTTGAAGTCTGGAGGCTTTATCGTTGTAGAGTCGCCGGAGCTGCACTATTCGAGATTCGTAGCCTGTGGGAATATTTCCAGCAGTTTCGGGTTGGGCCCTTTTTGGCTCCATATCGATTTACACGGAACACTCTCTGGCATTTCTTTTTATGCTCCGTATATCCCCTTTTAGGTTCAATAAAGAAACGAAAGCTACACGCAATGAGTGAAGAGGAAAGAAGGGAACCGGGACTGAATCCTGGAAAATCTCATAAAATAAGTCCAATCGCTATAGCCAACGAGAAGACGGATGAAGAGTTCATCAGAGATTATATAAAGCCAAGGTACAACCCCCCCTGTCCATTGCACCGTATCAAAGGATTATACTAATTCGAGAATATCAAATTGTCCCGTAGCCAAGAATGGACAACATGGACGCACCCACTCACAGAGAAAAGCTACTCGCTAGACTTTCTATCGTCTCACGACCTTACCAAAGATGACTTCCGGACCTGCTTTGGCATCATCGAGACGACAAGCGGCGCGGATTATAAGAATTCGTCTGTGGGATGGCATCCCGGTATGAAGAAGAAAGAGATGAAGTCGCCGGATCTGCGGTACATACTTGTCAAGGACGACGGCGGCGCGGTCAAGGGCTTTACGTCGCTGATGCCTACGTTTGAGAACCATGAGCCTGTATTATACTGCTATGAAGTGCACTTGCTTCCCGAGCTCCAAGGGCAAGTTCCCTCTCTTCTTTCCATTCAACTGTCCTCTTTACTCTTCATACCGATATTTAAAGCTTACCTATCGACTTTACCTGCTAGATCCGGCCTCGGCAAGCATCTCATGAACCAACTCATCACCATCGCAGAAAACATCCCATCGACCAAGAAAGTGATGCTCACGTGCTTCACGAGCAACCTCAACGGCCTCAAATTCTACGAAAAACTCGGCTTCACTAAAGATGACTTTTCTCCTAGGGATCGGACACTAAGGGGTGGGAAAGTGGTGCGACCAGACTATGTGATTTTAAGTCGCGGGACTGCACATGGAGGCTTGGATGGGGAGCTGGATGATGAATTAAAGGGCATGAACTAGATTATATACAGATTCGAAATATTTAGATGAATTATACAACATCAAGTCCATGTATCAGCCGCAGCCTGGTCCTCTAAAGCCCTGATAGAGTCCGTAGGTCAGGCATAAAATTTCACAGCATGGCTCACAAAGTCTCTCGGAATTTTGGCATGCCCCTAGGGAGCCGCCTCTCTTTATTAAATTTATGAAATCATCATTCATGTCATCAAAAATGCCAAGCCTGCCTCTAGAATCATTGCTGGGAGGTCTTTTGTTTACTCGATAGCTTTCAAGCTTATCACCACACGCATCCTATACCCAAACTCCAAAAATCAAATTCAGCCTTCCCTTTTTTTCCACTCCTTTTTGTGCCAAACCCTATCCGCAATTCTTTTTCATCAATCATTCCTTCATGCGTAGAGCTTCTTCTCATACGACTCCATGTTCACGTTGCCCTCCAGCTGAGCGCTGGCCGTGCGAAGCTCAAATCGCAAGACACCATTGGCAGCACACTCCTGAAGCTCCTTCAGACTGCGCATACCGCAGTCCTGCATGGAGTGCTTGAGGCCAGCAGCAAGGTAGGGGACGAACTTGGAGATAGATCTGATTACATGTCAGCCCATGAATTCACGCGTATAAAAGGGGAGAGAATTGCGTGTCAAACTTACCCTCGGTGAGCCACGGAACCGGAAACACCCTGAGCAACCAAGACGCTGTCACCTTCAGAGAAGTAGCGAGCAGTACCAGCGTTGCTCTTCTGGCTGTCCTTGCCACCGCCACCAGCCTTCTTGTCCTGCATGGCATCAATGCTGCCCATGCCACGGTAGGCCTTGACCAGCTTTCCTTCGCGAGAAACGAAAGAAGTACCGGGAGACTCAGTGGTACCGGCCAGGAGACCGCCCATCATGATGCTGGAAGCACCGAGAGCAAGACCCTTAGCAATGTGGCCAACATTCTGGATACCACCATCGGCAATGCAAGGAACGCCGAAACGGGCAGCAAAGGTGCTGACTGCGTGGACAGCTGCGGCCTGGGGTCGGCCAACAGCCATGACCTCCTGGGTAATGCAGGCTGAGCCACTTCCCATACCAATTCGGAGACCATCAACACCAGCGGCAATGAGGCTGGCGGCCTGCTCGCGGGTAACGACGTTTCCGCCAATGACATCCAGGTTGGGGAACTCAGCCTTGATCCACTTGATCATGTCCACCTGGTACATGCTGTTACCCTGGGAGCTGTCAAGGATGACAATGTCAAGACCAGCATCAACAAGCTTCTGCAGACGGATCTTGTCCTCTGGGCGAGTGCCAATGGCAGCAGCACAGAGAAGCTGCTTGCTATCGGGAAGCTTAGAAGCCAAGGGGAAGTGCTGGTTCTTGGTCAAATCGGAGCGGGAGATCATAGCAACCAGGTTGAAGTCCTTGTCCACGATGGGCAGTTTGCCCTTCTTGGACTGGGACAGGATCTTGTTGGCCTCGATCAGGGTGACACCAGCGGGAGCAGTGATGAGCTCAGTGACCATGACCTTGGAGACAGGTGCGCTGTGGTCATCCTCGAACTGGATGTCTCGGTTGGTAACAATACCAAGGAGCTTCGAGCCGATCTTTCCGTCCTCTGTGTCATATTAGTCAGGATGCTGTCAATGTGCAATTTCGGACATCATTGAGAATAAGACAAGTGCTGGTCATAGAAACGGTGATCCTCAGGACAAAAGTCTTTTGGTGGAACGAAAGTTATAATTGATATGGTTTATAATCATTGCAGTGTGAAATGAGAGATGAGGAGTCAAGAGTGAAAATTTTTTCTTACCAGTAACTGGGAAACCTCCGAAGCCCCATTTCTCCTTAAGAGCCTTGGCCTCGCCGACGGTGGTGTCGCGGTTGATGACAACAGGGTCGAGGATGAAGCCGTTCTCGTAACGCTTCACCTTGCGGACCATGTCGGCCTGAGCATCGGGAGAGCAGTTGTGGTGAATAACACCCAAACCACCCTGAAGGGCCATGTGGATAGCCATCTCGTGCTCAGTGACGGTGTCCATGGGGGAGGACACGAAGGGAGTCTTGAGGGTGATGCGCTTGGTGATGGGGGAGTCGAGGGTAACTTCAGAGGCAGGGAAGCCAATGTAGCCAGGCAGGATAAGGAAGTCGTTGTAGGTCAGGCCACCGTGCTTGGCCGTGTCCATAAGCTCTTGTCTGTCGAGTCCATCGCGAGACTTGTATTCTCCCAGCACCTCAAGAGCGGTGGTGTGGTCGAGGATCTTGACAGAGCCGTTGGCGGCCATTTTTTCTTTTCTTTTCTGGTTTGGGTATGAAAAGATGAAAAGATAAAATGCAAAGAGCGAGGTCAAAGGCTGCGAATCAATCAAATCTAGTATAACTTGATCGTTGAGGAGCCTCTTTCCCGAGAGAAGAAGAGAAAAGAAGAAAAATTTTTGGACGTCTGAACTTTTTTTTATGGGCGCCACTGCGACAGGGACCAACAAGGAGGGGCACTGCGCCAATGCGGGGACTAGAAAATTCAATGATTGAAATCGATTACTACAACTGATGTCTAAGCAGTAAAAGTTACCGTTACCCTGCAACTTTTGGACCTCGCACGATTGTCGTTTAATACTAGAGCAGCCTATTCTGCTAGGCGTATTTTTATTCGAATAAATCCTGTGTGGTCTCACGATAATGCTTAACAGGGACATTTTCTTTCAGTTTGGAAACGTCACCATGGCTTTGTGCATGGTTGGAAGGTCTTCTTTGTATTATTTCCATATGAGGGTGTGCTCGTACTCCAATGGCCGTGAACGTCTTTAACCGACCCCACAAGTGACAGCCGGATAAGTGCGTGAAACGACTTGTTCACAGTTTTTGTTACCTGTTTAGGTCGACTGATAACAACAAGAAGGACTAGAGGTTTGATCATGTTCAATCAGTAGGGTACCAGGTAGGTACCAGGTAGAAGCCCGTTGTGGTTGCGCGTTGCCCCTCCATTAAGGTATAGTAGCTAAGCCTCTAGGTACATCCTGGTACCTGCACCCTGTCCGCTGCCCACCAGTTTGGCCATTCAAGGCTGATCCAGTACCAGTACGTCACTTCTCGATCGTTGTGGCGGAGAATCTTCGGTACAGTTTGCATGCATGTGCATACGCGGACTAAGCCATGCTGTCGGCTGAGAGATGGGGAAGCTGTGCAGAGTATGCGACCTTGAGATCTAATTAGCTCTTTTCTCCATTGCCAATCGAAGGCTGCGATTTGATTTGCCTTGCAAGGCGATCAACGGCCGCATCGCTCGAGTCTGTCAGCTCATGAGCTTGCGATAGCTACATGTACACTGTCGACCTTAGCTGGCCCGTGCCATCACCATCACCGGAGCACCAAGACGCACTTATAACCTCGAGAGCCCTTTGTCGACCTGCTTCCTGCTGGACAATGTCATGGACTTTGCGACACAATGTCTGACCCTGAAGACGCATCTCCTGCTGGAGAGCGAGTCGCCGACTTCGAAAACCGAGATCCTGCCGTAGGAAACGACGACGAGGCCGATGTCCCCCAGCTCGAGCAGCCAGACTCACCGGAAGACCCAAGCTCTGTGAATGTGGAAGAAGAGGAGAAGAACCATGTTATAGATGCGAACCTACTAGAGCCGCCTGTTCAAAATGGGGACATTTCTGAGATTACATCGGCGGATGCGAGCTCCATCGATGCGATCCCGCGGAGGGCGGGGAGTCCGATTGAATCCGTTACCTCTGCACCGGGAGATTCTCCGTCGGTTCAGGTATGCGATGCTTTCTGCATGGTTAGAGAAGCTGTCTGACAGGCATAGGGCTCGCGCGTATCCTCCCCAAGTAGCAGTGTACTGCCGTCGTTTGCCTCCCGTCCGGGCATCAGTAGTCCCACGCCGTCCTTCCGACCCTTCGATCGACGGTTCCAATCCCGAATAGCATCATTCAACACCCTCAGCCCTCGTCCATCGACTCCTACATTTGCGCCAAATCACAGTCGCCATGCCTCCTTTAATTCCAATTTCCCGTCAGACCAAGCCGATACTGACACACCGTCGCCCCCATGGGAGGTTGTGAGGTGGACAAGGCTGAAGAAGCTAAACAGCTATGCATTCTCGGAATCAGGGAGGCGTAATTTCGGATCCCCTACGTGTCTTGCCGTGTCTGCCTCAATTGTTTTGGGAACCTCTAAAGGAATAATCTTAATTTTTGATTACAGTCAAAATCTTAAAACCATCATAGGACCCGGCACCAAAGGTATGTGCTGGGTGGGGTGTGTAAGCTTGCAAGGCTAACTTTCATAGCTATCGAATCTGGGCCCATTACTGCTCTTGCTATATCGGCAGATCATACCATTATAGCCGGAGGCCATGCGAGTGGTAGTATCTTCACTTGGGACACCGCGCGACCCTCACGGCCCTTTCTCACAATCTCACATCTGGACGATTCTCAAGTACAAAACAGGACAGTCGATGGTCACATGCCTGAGGCCTCTGTAATCCATCTAGGGTTCCTGGGGACTCGACATACAGCTCTTGTGTCCGCTGATGACCGTGGAATGGCATTCTCTCATCTTGCCACTAGGGGTACCGGGCCGCTTGGAAGAACGGTCAAGACTACGAGAATATTAGGCCGGTATCCAAATGCGCCCACGCTGCCAGGCAAAACAATAAAGCCTAGCACTGTCCTCGCTTTTGCACCTCTACCGCTAGGAAATGTTGAGCGCACGACCGACAAGATGGGACTGACTGCCATGTTGACCCCGTATCTACTCGTCATTGTGTCCACGACCCCAGTGGCGCAGACCCAACACAAGTCAGCGCGCCCCAAGGACGTTCCAGCTCATAGCGCGATGACCGGTTGTTTGGCTTGGTTTCCTGCTGTGAGCCTCAAGGTTGCAGACACACACACTGGCTCGACCCTCTCAAAAGCGAAGCTAGCGTATTGTTGGTCTAATGTGCTTACAGTACTGGATGTGGATGAGATTCCTGGCGAAGATAGTGATCCGCCATCATTGAGATTTAAAGCTCGAAGCAGGTGGAAATGTGAAGAGGCTATTGCTGCGGTGCAGTGGCTCAGCCGCTCTGTGCTGACAGTCTTGACCATCTCCCAAAGACTGATTGTCCTTGAGGACAGAACTATGCGCATGACGGAAGCATTTGATCTATTGGAGAGATACATCTACCACACTGACCTTTTCTCCCAGCAGCTGCATAGCCTTGTGGAACATTTAGACGAGAATGATGTGTCCATGCATGGAGTTGTAGCCGATGCATTTTATATGAGCTTCAAGGCATACAAAGGGAGAATGTTCCTCTTAGGTTTCAACGATGTGGCTATAGGGGCATTATCAAATTGGGCAGATCGACTCATTGCAACAATGGAGCATGGTGACTACATAGGGGCTATCCAGCTGGCTACCTCGTACTACACTGGTGACACCAATAAACTGACAGTCGGCCTCCCCGATGATACTGAGTTGAGGCACAGCATGGTTCGCGACAAGATTATGGAGATTACGAGTGCCTCCCTAAAATACGCCTTTGCACAAAGGCAGAAGAACAAGGCGTCTGTGGATGATGACCATTTGAAACAGCTGGCTGAAACGTGCTTCTTGGCGTGTCAAACTGTTGGCAACACTGATTATCTGTTTGAGGAGCTGTATGAATGGTATAGCGATGCCGATGTCGAGGGAATATTTCTTGAAACACTCGAGCCTTTTGTCCTCGACCAGACCATCCGCATCGTTCCGCCCACGGTGGTCAAGGATATGGTCAGCTACTATGTCACCAAAGGCTGGGAAAGCAGGCTTGAGGAACTGATATGCCACATGGAGACTGCAACTCTAGACTTGGATCAGCTCACAATTCTCTGCAAGCAGCACAACCTGTATGATGCGCTTACCTATGTCTGGAATCAAGCTCTGCAAGACTACATTACTCCAATGATCGACCTACTTAGTCTCCTGGTCCCGTTGATGTCGAATGGAGATTCTATTCCCGACAATACGACGGACGATTATTACGGCGTCAATGCAGTCAAGATATTCCCTTATCTATCTTACACCCTCACAGGGCGAGTATATCCAAGCGGCGAAGTCATGGACGAAGAGACGGCGAATAGGGCCAAGGCCGAGATTTATTGGTTTTACTTTTCTGGAAAGACTATTTCATGGCCCAAGGGCAGCGGTAGAGAATTTCTCACAAGGACCGACGGAGAATCAGAGCCTGCATTCCCCTATCTGAGGATGATTCTCAAATTTGATGCCCCAAGTTTCCTCAGCGCCCTTAACGAAGCATTTGAAGATTCCTTCCTAAACGATTCTTCCGAGACACGACCCAACGGCAGCACCTCCAGGGCAGACATGCCCGAAGAGCAAATCTTTGGTCTGACAATTAACCGACAATACGTTTTATCCATCTTGCTTGACGTAATGAATCCCTCAGATTTTGCACCGGCAGATACCATCTATCTCGACATGTTCATTGCTCGAAACCTTCCCAAGTTTCCCCAATATCTGCTATTCTCTGGCACAACCTTGTCAAAAGTCCTCACCGGACTTTGCAACTACCCTGGCCCCGATCTTGCCGAAGATGCACAACTGAGCGCAGAATACCTGCTGTCGGTTTATCACCCTTCGGATATGCCTGCGCTGATGCCATTGTTCAAAAAGGCAGGCTTCTACCGAATTCTGAAACGAATATACAAGGTTGACAAACAATTTGGAAAGCTTGTGCAGACGTTCTTTGAAGATCCGGAGGACCAAGACTTGGTGTTTGAATGTATTGCGGAGTGCCTGCGGCCTCACAGTGAACTTAGCCAGAGACAGCAAGATGAAGTCTTGACCGTTGTCGAAAACCACGCGAGAGACTTGCTTGAACTAAGTCCCGAGCGCTCGGCCTCAACCTTTGCACTACAAACGACTGAACTGCACCAACATATTCTTAATTCTGCCGATGATGCCCCTGAGCTACAGCATGCTTATCTAAAGACATTGCTAGGGCCAGAAGATCCGCTGGTGGATGAACAGCTAATGCATGAGCGGCTGCTCGTTGAACGATATGTTCGGTTAATGTGTAAGTTTGACGCACAACACGTGTCAGACTATATTGGGCTCGTCCAGTCGGTCGATCTTCAGTTGGACAACTTATTACCCACCATGGAAGAAACGGGTGTGGTGGATGCAGCCGTTGTGCTTATGGCCCGGGCAGGACAAGTTGCCACGGCTATGGATCGATTAGTCCGTCACTTGGGTACGCTCGAATCAACTATGGAAGCCCTTTTGCGCTCATCCAGCACAGAAGGCGGAGAAGAGAGCAGTGCGCCGTCGTTGGAACCATCTGCTGAGGCTCTTCTCGAAAGCTTGCAGAATTATGTCCATGTTGGGATTTGGTTATGTCAGGAGCAGACAAAATCTACAAGGAGAGTCAGTGTAGTCTCGAAGAACAAGACTGGCCAGGAGAACTTGTCAGCAGATGAAGGCCTCTGGCTGAGCCTGATCGGTGCCTGTGTCCAAGTCACCCAAAATCTGGCCCCAGTTATACAAACCTCTGCGAGCAAAGGTGCCCTTGATGAGGAGAAGCTGTTGGCGAAGCTGCGATCGCTCGTGCAGCATACTTTCACCTCTCTTCTTGTTTCCACTTCGAGCCAAGCTTCAAATCAAACAAATGGCCAGTTGGGCCCCAATGCTTTATCAAGCACAGGGTCCAATCTCTCGTTCTTACGAATATTGAGAGCGTTCCTCACAAAGGCAGCAGCATCATCACCAAGCTTGGCGGATCTTCGCAGCGTGCTTGCATCCATATTCTCGGCTTACGCATACGAAGAGTCTATCCTTCGTCTATCGAACCGCCTCTTAGAACGAAGCCTGTTCACAAGCGTCGACACATCTGTCGAACTTAGACAGCGCGGGTGGAGGCCGCGTGGTTCTACATGTGAAGCCTGCGGCAAAAGAGTCTGGGGTCCGGGCCTTGCCGGCACGACAGTTTTCGAGGCTTGGGAGGACAAGCAAGCAGCTGAAGAGGTGGCGCGACATCAGAGGCAAACGCAAATTGCGGAACGAGCCAAGGGCCACGCACGAGTATCAGATCGTAGGAGCAAGGGAAAGAGTTTGGACATGCGACCGTCGAGCATGCTTATCGAGCAAATCGCTGGAAAGTCCAATAAGGATCAGGTTCTAGGGCCGCTCGTCGTACTAGCCTGTCGGCACATTTATCACCAAACCTGCCTAGATGCGCTACAGGAGAAGCAAGAGAATGGTGTCCTGCCTAGGGAGCTGGATTACAAGTGCCCTATTGATGGATGAAAAATACGGGAGAGTTATGCGTTTCTATATACCAATGTGTACATAGCAGCGAGCAAAGCAATTGTGCGAGAGGTGTCAATGTCTTGTTAATCATGGCGAATTGAGATAGCGGCTACTGTTTTTGGAATATGAATAGACAAGAGATATGAAGTTGACGAAATTAATTTCAATGAGAATCTCGATCAGAATGCTTGAATTGAGGTGTGGCGTTCGCTCTGCGTACCTATCTAGGTGCTGCGATCAAATGTGGCGGAGGTAGTGCCGAATCCCGTATCCCGTGTCTACCTATACCTTAATTATTAGTGGTCTGTCCATCTTTAAACTGTCGCAACTCTACCAGCTCCAGCATTCTCAGCCAAGCAGGCATTTCACCATGTCTGGCACCGACGAGGACGACTTCGATGGCGAATATATATCCGACAACCAATCCTCGGGCTCTTCGGACCAGGAATCGCCGCCGCCCCTGCTCTCGCAGAACTACTTCGCGCCTCCATTCTACGGCCGACCACCCACGCCTTTGCCTCCATCTCCATCTCTGACCTCGCTGCTACGACCGTCTCGCCCAACAACTCCAGATGCCTCAGACGACGACATTGCGCCTGTTCCGCGCACGGCGCCCAGGGTGCCGACGTACGAGTACTATGGCTTCGTGCTGTATCTGTTCAGCAGCCTGGTCTTCCTCATGTATCTCCTCTGGAGCTACCTCCCGGCGCCAATCCTGCACGCGCTGGGCATCACCTACTACCCGGACCGCTGGTGGGCGCTGGCTGTGCCCGCGTTCCTGGTCATGACGCTATGCTACATCTACGTGGCATTGGCGTCGTACAACCTGGAGATTCTGACGGTGCCCATGACGAGCGTGGAGACGATTGTGGACGGGGCGGGCAAGTTGGCCGTGATTGATTCCAAGGGCCGGCTCAAAGGGAGCAACAAGCGGGAGAGGAAGTGCGAGAGCAACGGCAAGCTGAGGTGGAGGGAGATTTGGAACGAGGGGACAGATGCGGTGCTGGATATTCCGCTGGCGGGAGTCTGCGAGGTGCTCTATGGGGAGGGGAGGGAGCTGTCTGATAGCGACGAGGGGATGTAAGAGCTGGTGTAGATTGGAATTATTATTGTTTGATGGCTTATATGATGGCGTTATTTTGGCAAACAAGCGGGCAATGGATTGAGATGTTTGTATCTACAGCCGCTTAGAGGATACCCATGAGTGATAAGGTTAGCATGAGTGTTGACTTTTTGGAATTAGAGAGGAGTTGCAATGTCTCATGAGGCGAAGAATATAGAATATACATTTATAAAATTACTGTGTCTAACGATAAACACGGAATCTCCGTACCTGGAATTAATAACCTATTCCAGCTTCAACCTAAAGACTGGAGTTGCACATGTTGATATTCAAACATGCTGAGCCCAAGTGGTTTAGCGCCAACTTGTAGCGGCGCACCCCACTACAGCCTTGCAGTAAAAAAGTTGCACGGCTGAGCTACAAAATTTCTACATACATACAAACCAGCAGCCAAAAATATCCATCCATATCCTTGGTAAACCAGGCGCAAACCACGACAATTTCTCTTTTTGTCGCGCCTCTCCCACAATGGATATCCTCAAGGTCCTGTCGCGCGGTACCAAGAAGAGCGCTAAAACCTCGCTCTCAGGCGGCAGCGCCGTGGGCAAACTTCCCTCGTCGGGAACAAAGACCAACCCGCAGCTCTACCACGACGAGGTTCGCGGCCACAAGCGGAAGCGCGATGTCGAAGAGCCCGAGAACAAGCTTCCCGAAGCGCTGCCGGAAGTCGACTTCTTTGCGCCCAAGGACGTTGCCGAGTCGAAACCTGCACAGGCCGAGAAGAATAAGGGCAAGCGGGCGGCGAGCCCCGTCGCTGAGGCGGCCAAGTTGCTGAGTCCGGATGAGTGTCGCCAATTGCTGCGATCGCATCGACTAAAAGTTACGCTGTTGTATAAGCGAGAGGAGCAACACAAGGTCAAGAAGTCTAAGAAGAAGAAGGCCGTTGTTGAAGTCAAGAAGGACAAGAAGCCGCAGTTGGCTCCGCAGCCATTGGAGTCTTTTGGCCAGCTGCGAAGCACATACAACCTCTCTCGAAGGGTGGCGGAGAATCTGTCATACCAGGGCTATCGAATCCCGACAGAGGTCCAGATGGGGAGCATGCCGCTGCTCATTCGGCCTGATGTGGCCTTGAATGAGGAACAAGGGCTGGAGAAGGGCGTTGACTTGCTGGCTGTTGCGCCGACTGGAAGTGGAAAGACGATTAGCTTTCTTGTGCCAACAATCAACAATATCATGAGGAGGAGGGCGCAGGAAAAGCTGCATGGTATTCATGAGCTCGAAGCCATCGTCATTGTGCCGACCCGAGAGCTTGCCCACCAGATTGTCAATGTTGGCAACCAACTGGTGAAGGGAACTGGAATAAAAGTCGTCGGCATGAGAAAGGGCATGGTTCTTGCTGCTGAGAGCCAAGACATTGGCGAAGACAGCTCGGACGAGGAGGAAGAAAAGGCGGAGGAAACTGACGAAGAGGACGAAGAGGAAGAACACGATGGAAAGCCGAAAGTGGTGTCGAAAGTGGACATTTTGATTACAACGCCTCTTCTGCTGCTCAACTTCCTAACGTCTGGGTCAGCAAGCACACAAAAGGTCTTACCAACCGTCCGCAATCTCATTTTGGACGAGGCCGATGTGCTTCTCGACCCGTTGTTTCGCGAACAAACTCTTGGTATCTGGACGGCCTGCAGCAATCCAGACCTTGGACTCTCATTCTGGTCCGCAACGATGGGCTCTAACATCGAGACGCTGGTTACGGAAAGGCTGACCTCACGGGCCGAGTCTCTGGGTATTTCCCAAAGACCACTGATTCGCTTGGTTGTCGGTCTAAAGGATACGGCCGTGCCAAATATTGTGCACAGGCTGATTTACACTGCAAGCGAACAGGGAAAGCTCCTCGCCCTGCGGCAACTCTTGCGGCCTACTTCGAGCATCGATTCAGGACCGCCATTGCGACCACCTTTCCTCGTGTTTACGCAGACTATTGATCGAGCTACTGCTCTGCAAGAGGAGCTCAAGTACGATATCCCGCTCGAGGCAGGCGGCTCGTCTAGGATAGCTGCTTTGCACAGTGGCCTTCCCGATGCAGCTCGAGCGGCCATCATGCGCAAGTTTCGGGCTGGCGAGATTTGGGTTCTCATCACGACCGATGTTTTAGCCCGAGGTGTTGATTTTGCCGGCGTCAACGGAGTCTTGAACTACGACGTGCCTGGCTCGAGTGCCGCCTACGTGCACCGTGCAGGAAGAACAGGGCGCGCTGGCCGAGAGGGCGGCATCGCCGTCACATTCTATACCAAGGAGGATATCCCCTTTGTTAAGACTGTGGCCAATGTCATTGCCGAGAGCGAAAAGCAGGCCGGCAAGACAGGAGACGAGGCCGGGGTGCAGAAATGGCTGCTTGATGCTCTGCCAAACGTGGGCAAGGATGATAGGAAGAAGCTCAAAGAAAGGGGTGTTGAGTCGAGGAGAAGCGGGAACAAGGCCAAGATTACCTCCAAGAGCGGATATGAGCGGCGCAAAGAGCACAACAGGAAGGGTGCTATTGAGGGGAGCAAGAAGAGAAAGATGGAGGCTGATGATGATGAGGATGCTGCCAAGGGCAAGGGAGATGGCGAATGGGGCGGGTTTGACGATTAGTTTCAGTACGATATCCAATATATACAGTATAAATCTTGTGGATCTATTTGGCAATCAGGTCTATTTCCCTCACCATATTGTACAAAAATTCTCCTCAATACTCTTACATAGTATATACCAAGTAGCTATACAATCCGCGTATTCCTAGTCTATTCATGGGAATCGTAGCGTCTATTTCTCATTACTCTTTTCCTCAGCTGACAGTCCAACTACATTTCGTAATGTGCCGAAGCTCAAACAGTCGCTGATGCGGTTGGCGCCCGAAAAGAGCATCACCAAACGCTCGACACCGCATCCCCAGCCACCAGTAGGGGGCAGGCCGTAGTCGAGAGCCTTTACGTAGCTTTGGTCAAGCGGGGAGGCTTCCCACTCGTCCTCCTCGACTTCGACGACCTCTGTGTTGGCCTCGGCGTCATTGTCTAGGGCCGCTGGCTCTGCGAATCCTACAGTGCCGTCGGGCTTGTTCACAAGGCTGCGGTGAACGGCGAGCTTTCGTTTCTGCTCCTCCGGGTTGTTCTCCTCTTCGTACATGTTGGCGAGCTCTCGGCCGCCGATGAAGAGCTCTGCCCGAGCAGACACTAGCTGGTATGTTTTCGGGCAAAGGAAACTCTTTGCCAGGGGCGACATGCAGGCGGGATGGTGCGTGATCAGGATAGGCTCCGTGAAGGACATGGGTTCCAGATAAGTCGCAGCGAGTCGGTCAAGGAGCTTTGGTAGAGACGTGGGCACCTCGCCGGGAACCTCAATCCCTGAAAGCTTCAGGATGGCGAGGAGCTCGGGAAGGGCGCCATCTTCCGCAGTGAGCTTCGGGAAGCGAATCCTAGTGGCTTCCTCCAACGCAGGGATAAATTCCACTTGCTTGAAGGGCCTGGAGAACTTGCTGAGGTCGATAGGTGGCAGAGTAGTAAGCTGTGTGGATATCAGCTCTTGAGAGTGCTTCGCAAGGCTGTATATCAACTCCTCCGTCTCCTTGATGAGGTCTGGCAGGTTGGTATAGGCACTATAGAATTCACACATTGTGAACTCGGGATTGTGAGTGGCATCGACGCCCTCGTTTCGGAAAGCAGGGCCCATTTCAAAGACCTTGTCCACACCTCCAATGACAAGGCGCTTCAGCCACAGTTCGGGCGCGATTCTGAGAGCAAGATCTTTGCCCCGGAACTCCGTGGCTCGGGTCACAAACGGCCTTGCAACGGCACCACCCGCATTCTCGGCAAGAATTGGTGTTTGGAATTCAAGGAATCGCTTGGAGTGGAAGTGGTCCCGGATCTGCTTCATGATCTCGGCCCGCAGTCTTAGGACATCGACGACATCTCGATTCACCAGCATATCGACATGGCGCTCTTGCATCTTAGTCTTGGGATCCGTGAGCTTCTCAGGAACCTGCTCCATGGATGGGGACAGGAGCTCAGGCAACTCTCGAGCCTCTAGCGAGAGCTGTCCCGTGTTTGTACGAGTGGCAACTCCGGTGACCGCTACCAATTAATTAGCCTCGGAAGAGACAGGAAGAGGAGCTTAATAGGCCTACATATATGGTCTCCGACTTGAATCAAGCTTTTAAGAAGGCGGAATTTATGAATATGTGAATCTTGCTCTGAAGCAACCTTGCTCTTGTTGATCATGATCTGAACTTTTTGGAACTCGTTGGTAATGTCGAGGAAGATGAGCGAGCCTCCAACGACGCGCTTCGAGCGAATCCGCCCAGACAAAGTGACAAGCTCGTTCGAAAGCTCATCTTGAGACTCTTGCAAAAACTCAGGGACGCTCTTCCTAATGGACGACGATTCTAATCGAGGATAAGCCTCGGGGTATAGCGGATCCTCGCTCTTCTGGTCCTCTTGCAGCTCCTTCTGGCGATGTCTCTTGAACGGTGAGACCTCATGCTCCTCCTGCTCCTCCTTGACGAACCTCGAAGACTCATTAATCCGAATGCCAGACTTGGCGGACAGAGCTCGGGTCGATTGTCTGCTCGGAGCCCATCTCCATGGTGCAGTTATAAGTGCAGCTCTTGGGCCATAGGACCTTGAGCAACTATTCAACGCAGCAGACTGGCGTGCCAGTCTTATGCAGCTGGCGGACCTCATCTCTTCTGATCAGAACAAATTAGCTTTTGCCATGAGGTAAGGGCTAAGTTCCAAGAAGTAAAGGAAAAAAATTTAAGGATCAGTAAATAGCAAGTTGTTTATCTCCAACAGCCGAAGCCGTTTCAATCGCAGCGGTTCTGAAGCGAGAATGCAGGTTCATCATGATGGAAAGGAATTGAAAGAAGAAAAAATACTCTTGTACTTACAAACATAGCGACGGCACTGCACCATATGCCTCACGTGCAACTCAATTGCAGGTATAGATGCAATGCACATCCAAAGATCTGGAGTCCAGATGCTTTGCAGGATGCAAATTTGTGCCTCGTCCAGACAGTGTGGGCGATATTTATTTTCTTTTTTTTTTCTCCAGCGCCGAGCTCCCCCGTAATTGGAGACACCCCGCCAAATGCATGCCGCTCACTGGCTGAGCGCAACACCAAACCAGGCCAGGCTGAAATTTATTCCGACGCGCCATTCCTCTTGTACCTCCAACCTCCCTCGCAAGCGCGACGTTCCCACTAGACGCAACTTTGGGCCATCTCGACCAATTGGCCGTTATCACGAGCAACGCAATCATGGCCCAGCAGCCTTTGCCCACGTCGGCGCAGCCAACCGACATTTACGGCGGAGGTGCGTGTGTCACTGCCTTTGACAGGGCGAATTGGGAGAAAGTGAGCAAGACAGCTAATCATGTTGGAGTGCAGATGAGGTCTCTGCCCTCGTTCTCGACCCCGGCTACTGCAACACGCGAGCAGGCTTTGCCGGCGAAGATGTTCCCAAATCAATCCTGCCGTCCTTCTATGGCCACATCACCAGCGACCCTCCCCGAGACCTGTTTGGCGATGAATGCATCATCCCGCGCGGCGACTTCGAGGTCCGCAACTACATGAACAAGGACAGCGTCGTCGAGGATTGGGATGTCGCCGCAAAGATGTGGGAGTTTATGCTGGTCAAGCGTCTGCAGCCCGAGAGACAGACACATCCGTCCAAGAATGGATTGAACGATGATGTGAAAGATCAGGACGGCGAAGGAGATGTCGCGATGGAGGAAGTCGAGGGCCAGGAAAAGCCTCTGGAGGAATTCCCTTTGTTGATGACAGAAGCTCCCTGGAACTCACCCAAGGCGCGTGAAAAGGCGATTGAGCTTAGCATGGAGAGCTGGGGAACGCCGGCTTTCTGGTTGAGCCGGACACCTGTGCTGTCCGCCTTTGCTGCTGGCAAGGCTACTGCCCTTGTCATCGATATCGGCGGCGCAAATACCTCCGTCACAGCTATCCACGACGGCATGGTTCTCAAGAGATCTATTCAGCGATCACCCGCGGGTGGCCTTTGGCTGTCTTCTCAAATCCGCAACATGTGGGAAACTTCCGAGCCCAAGGTCGACTTGATCCCGACTTTCATGGTTGAGAACAAGACTCCCGTGGATGCCCTCGCCCCCGCCCAGGCACGACTACGCGAATTCCCGTTCAAGATCCATGACTCCTTCCGAGCGTTCGAGGAGGAGCGGCTGCTGACCGAATTCAAAGAGTCAGTCGTCGAGGTTTGGCGTGGTCCTGGACGATATGGTGCCGCTGGAAACGAGGAATACATCAAATCACAGCCTGGCCGCGTGTTTGAGATGCCCGATGGCTACAACCAGATGTGGCGTGAGCAGCGATTCAAGGTAGCTGAGGGAATGTGGGATGAGAACGCTGGATACCCCGTTCCAGAGGCAGAGCGTCTCACCAAAGCTCAGACCATTCCAGAGCTTATCCGTTCTGCTCTCAACGCCATTGATGTTGATCTTCGGGGCAATCTTCTTGCCAACGTTGTGGTCACAGGCAGCACAAGCTTGATCAACGGCTTCAACGACCGACTAAACAACGAGCTGACGGCCATGTATCCCGGACTGAAGATCAAGATCCATGCCGCCGGTTTGTCGAGCGAGCGTAGGTTCGGTGCCTGGATCGGTGGCAGCATTTTGGCCAGTCTGGGTACTTTCCATCAAATGTGGATATCCAAGAAGGAGTATGAGGAAAACGGACCGGGCATTGTTGAGAAACGATGCAAATAGAGGATATAATTCCTAATCTTGGGGGCTATGTTTCTGGTGGAGGATAATGGCGTACGGAGTTGGAAGAGAGATAATGCTATGCAACTACATGTATTCTGAGAGCAGAGGACACTGCAACTCAAACTTGATCAGACATCCGAGACATGTGTAGATCTTAAAAAGCTACTTTATGCAACATGATAAATAATGGTCTAGCTATGTAAGCCAGAGGCGTATCGCTTGATCAACCACCACTCGATAATTCTAGCCCACACAGTCTCTATCAATGTTAACCAGCGAAGCTGACCTTGACTTCGACTTCGTCCAGTAGTCCTGGCTCCAGCTTCATATCTGCCCAAGCTTTCTCGATGTCTACTTCAAGCACATGCTCATCGTTTTGCGAGACACGCACGGTCTGTACTGGAACCGCCTGATCCTGAAGAGTAACTATGAAGTCTTCTTTGAGGGCCAAATCTGGTAGTGCTGAGATATAAACACCTGAAGGAAGACCATGATTAGTAAACAAGCTGCAACTAAGATCTGTCGCTTCCACTTACCGAAGACTCCCAAAGCTTTCAACTTGACAGCAACCGATACTCTTCCGTTGTCTTTCATGACAACACTGCTGGCTGCTATGGCTACACATCCGGTCATCTTGCTAATCAGCCCAAGATTGGCCACCCACATGTCTCCATGCTTCTGCCCTGTCAGAGGCACGGCGTGGAACGCTGTAAAAATGTCGTACCCTCGCACTTCTAGAGATGTGGTAATGAGCGAGGTTGGGGCTCCAAGCTTCATCGGCGCCGACGTCTTTCCTGTAACATGAGCTCGCACGACGTAGGACAGAGATGGTACTGTGCCGGGGAAGCATGATAGAGGTATGAGTTCGGTGAGGGGACGTGCTGAGATGTTGAATATGGCCACCATTGATGTGCCCGTCTCGGATGCTCCTAAAATATCGTTAGCGAAACACATTCAGCCAGGTTGGATATATCCCACGTACCATGATAGCTGCCCACTTTGAGGAGCAAATCATCATCATAGCCAATATACGGATAGATGGCCTTTCCTAAGACGCTTGGCCGGAAGATGACAGTCTTCCCCTTGGGAGTCACGCCCGTCATTTGCTTTATCAGGTCAATATTGTGCTCCCCAGGAACGTCAGTGATATAAATCGGCCCGCCGCTAACACATCTCGCAGCAGCGTGGAAACCAGAGTAATCATGCACTGTCTGGAACATGTCCCAATCGGGAAGAACATTGAGATACTCCATAAAGATGCTGTTGTAGGCATTTGTCCACACATGCCAGGGGTGCGACGAGGGAATTTGGGGGAAGAAGTCATCCGAATTGCGGACGAGCAAAGCAGGCCGATTCGGCAGCATCTGAGAATTAAATAGCGCCTGGGGGATCTGCGACATGCATGATATCGCCTTGACGCTGAAGTAGCGAAGCGAAGTGAGGTTCCAGACGTCTAGATATGTGTTGATGAGCTCGCGCCTGACGGAAGAACTGAGCCACATGTCGACCATGAACTGCGCGTCTGTTTTGACGCCATCAACGCCAGCATCGGAGAGAAATTTGTAAAAGTCTTCATAGAATTGAGCAACATCGTCTTTGGCAATCACCATCATTTTGCCGCCGAGTGGTAGATTGCGCCGTTTAGCTTCCTCACGAACAACTTCAATCGTCTTATATTTCTTAGCAAGGTTGCCATCGGGCGAGATACCTCCCCAATATCCCAGAAGCGCATGCCAAACCGCAATATGTTGAATGTTTGGACTTCTTTGGCGGATTTTAGTAATGGCTGCCTTTAGGCCGTTTGGAAACCCGTTTGGCTCGGCCTCAAAATCGACCCATCCATATTGAAACTGGCTGGGACCTTGGTAGTCGATTGACTGCCAGTTATCGTCTATTATCAGAGAAGTGATATTTATGTTGTGCTTTTCAAGCTTGTCAATTGTGTCAAGAATCTTTTCCTCAGTAAGCCTTTGGCCTAGTGCGTTCCATGTGCCTAGAGATTCATCAGCTGCTTGCACATGAAATAGGTAGAGCGAGGTGGATGAACGAACAGAAGCCAAGCCCATCGTACCAGTTCTCAAGCCACTCTGGTCGAACTGCGTCTGAAAGAGTCTTTAATTCGGTTTCCAGGGCTTGATTTGTGCTTCGTGCTTTCATAACAAGTGTTCTTGCGTGGTACATTACAGCAGCGACGGCTCTTTCGAAATAATTTCCTTCGGACACGAGAATAACAACCTTTTCATCCGAGACTGAGTCGCTTCGCACATTTACAGAGACAGCACCACTGGAGGTGTGTTGGAAGACAGGCACTAAATCATTAATACCAGAGACAGCCAATAGAACCATGCTTCTGCCTTCTGGGCTCTGAAAAGCCAACAGGATTGCATCTTTATCCAGCGAGAAATGTGTCTTTCCATGGCGTGGTGCTAACCAAGGAGACCAGAGTCGGACAACAGCAAACCACCTAAAGACCTCATATTTAGATGCAATTCCATCATTTCCCGATTGCGAAAAGATAGATTAATAGAAGACCCGTAACTACTAACCTAAGAAAAGAGCCCCAAGGTGTTCCAAGCTGAATATCAGTGTATGAAGATAAATCGTTCTCTCCAGGAGGCACTACAGTCTCGAGAGACCATAGTTGCGTTCTTGGTGCTTGGCTCATACGGGATGTGACCTTCCATGCTGGATTAAGTCCATGAATGAGGTTGATTAAATCGTCAGACTCGGAGGGGGCGGGGAGTAGCACAATGTGGCCATCCTCCAACCCTTGCTCATCACGGATCCATCTCCAGGGTTCATCAACGCTCGGACGGAATTTGATAGTAAATCTCAAAGATTTCTTAAAAGATACCTTTGTTGCAAAGTATATCCTAGAGACGGCTTCTGATTCGGCATGGAGAGCTTGCGGTGCCGCAGCGCTCTTTATCCTAGGTATTTCACCATCGGTCCAGTCCTCGCCGTCAATTGAGTGCCATAGAGAAAGCTCCCAGCTCTCCTCAGCTCGAAACTTTGGTATCTCTAACAAAGCGGTGAATGGAACGCCGTCAGAACTTTCCACTGATGTTACCTGGCTCAATGGAGGGTAGCTTTGGATCAGGGCTTTCATATTTTCGGCCACAGGAGCGGGTTCGGGTTTTTGCTTAGGTATATAAAGGGTTTTGAAATCGTTTGCAAAGTCATATGTTTCAGGCGCCATTGAGATTGTTCTTCGTAATTGATGGATGATTAGTCGATCAGCTGGGTCGAAGGTGTAGTTGGTTCCTGTTATGAGGAGCAAGTTACAGGCGGGAACGTAGAATGCGGATAGTTGAGTGAGACGAGTAAATGACACAATGCTCTGTTGAGAACAGAAGTTTCACAAATTTGATCAAATAGTGGTTTCAATAAATATAAGTGCTGGGATCGAGAGTTGAGATGCATTCAGTGAAGTGACACTAACAGCGAAAGCTGGCTTCCCCGCAAGAAAGAGCAAGCGGTCGTTGGGGAGGGGTGAAGAGAGGAGTGAAGTGCGGAAGAAAACCCGGTGAAATTACCGAATTACACGTAAACTAGGTGATGACAGAATATATCTGGCTATTCCTCTCTATGGCTTGTGCAAGTCATACCCAGTACTTTGTCTCCATAAGGCAACTATCGTGCCATTAGGTACCAACACATCAAATGCAGCTTGAGAGGTACATGTAATCAAGAGCGGGTAACGCATTGAAGCGTGCATTCTTCAGCGGAAGAGCAGCAGTAGTGGTTTAAAAATAGTCATTGTTTTAGTCTTTATTCTTGGTGATTAGTCTGCAACTCGTGATTTAATTTTCCCAAGTCCATTCTATATCATTTGCTGGGATTCTTCACGCTGCATCTTCCAGAATATATGTGCGTCCCTCGAGGTGGAGCTGGCTCGGATGATGCTCTTAGTAAATTCGCGCTCCTGATTGGCTGGCCGCTTCGGTGTGGTCGGGCATCGGAGCTGGTCGGAATGACTAAGCTGGCCGAAACCTCGAAACTAAGGCCACAACCCGCCCAGCAAAGCTTCTTGCCGAGCAGTGGAAAGATTTCATCAAACCGCTCAATTGACCATTAATCCCCCAAACCTCCGCCATGGCGTCCCGCAGATTAGCTTTGAACTTGTCGCAAGGCCTGCGAGCCCGCTCCGGCCTGTCAGCCGCCGGATCTCTGCGACGAGGCTTTGCTACGCCCTCGACCGTGGGCAAGACCCAGACGACGACCCTCAAGAACGGCTTGACTGTGAGCGCCAACTCCGAGGGCCAATTGGCCGAGTGTCGTGGCTATAGACGCCCGTCTTGCTAACCTACGAGCACTAGGTCGCTACTGAGTACTCACCATGGGCTCAGACTTCGACCGTTGGCATGTGGATTGACGCTGGCTCCCGTGCTGAGACCAACGAGACCAACGGCACTGCCCACTTCCTCGAGCACCTGGCCTTCAAGGTGGGATGTCCCGATACGGCATCATAAGAGCCCGGAAAGGCTGACAATTGTTTCAAGGGTACCGCAAAGCGATCGCAGCATCAATTGGAGCTCGAGATTGAGAACATGGGTGGCCACCTGAACGCCTACACCTCGGTTGGTCTTTTTTTTTCCTCATTCGCAATAGGCGCATCCAGAAAAAAAAAATCGAACCACTAACACGACCCTCAGCGCGAGAACACCGTCTACTTCGCCAAGGCCTTCAACTCCGATGTCCCTCAGACCGTCGACATTCTGTCCGATATCCTGCAAAACTCCAAGCTCGAGCCTTCCGCCATCGAGCGCGAGCGCGACGTCATTCTCCGAGAGTCCGAGGAGGTTGAGAAGCAGGTCGAGGAGGTTGTCTTTGACCACCTGCACGCTACTGCTTTCCAGCACCAGCCTCTGGGCCGCACCATTCTCGGACCCCGCCAGAACATCCGTGATATTACCCGCACCGAGCTCGTCAACTACATCAAGAACAACTACACTGCCGACCGCATGGTCCTCGCTGCTGCCGGCGGCGTTCCCCACGAGCAATTGGTTGAGCTTGCCGAGAAGCACTTCTCCGGCCTTGCCAGCCAGGGACCCCAGACTGAGGCCTACGTCCTGTCCAAGCAGAAGGCTGACTTCGTTGGCTCTGATGTCCGTGTTCGTGACGACACCATGGCCACTGCCAACGTTGCTATCGCTGTCGAGGGTGTTAGCTGGAACTCTGAGGATTACTACACTGCTCTCGTCGCTCAGGCCATTGTTGGCAACTACGACAAGGCCATGGGCAATGCCCCTCACCAGGGCAGCAAGCTGAGCGGTTACGTCCACAAGCACGAGCTGGCCAACAGCTTCATGAGCTTCTCCACCAGCTACAGCGACACTGGGTATGTTTGACATGGAAGTTGAATGAGACAAGCCGATAAACTAACTGCGCCAATAGTCTGTGGGGTATCTACCTCGTCACTGACAACACCACCCGCCTGGATGATCTCGTCCACTTCTCCATCCGCGAGTGGATGCGTCTTTGCACCAACGTCAGCGAAGCCGAGGTCGAGCGCGCCAAGGCTCAGCTGAAGGCCTCTATCCTGCTGTCCCTGGATGGCACCACCGCTGTTGCCGAGGATATCGGTCGCCAGCTGATCACCACTGGCCGCCGCGCCAGCCCCGGCGAGATCGAGCGCAAGATCGATGCCATCACCGACAAGGATGTCACCGACTTTGCTAACCGATACCTGTGGGACAAGGACATTGCCATCAGCGCTGTTGGCAAGATTGAGGGTCTGTTCGATTACCAGCGACTGAGGAACACCATGAAGCCTAAGTTCTAAGGGTAGAGGACACAAAACCGAAGAGGGGGGGAGGAATTGTCTAAAAAAAAAAAGCAAAGACCCGGGTATAGAGTGTATGAGATACCGTTTTACAGGCTTAGTGTACCATAAATTTCCCACATTCTTATAACCAGGTGCCGTGAGCGCGGAGATGTATGTGACGAAGATTGTTTTCCATTTGGACAATGGTGCGATATTTCTAGGCCCCTAATTGTTAATAAGACGAAGCTATCAATAGCAACAAACAATGATGCGAAGCTCTCAATCACCCATGGCCAAAACTGAACTGCTGCTGTTACTTTTTCCTACTTTGTTTTATGGTTCATAGAATTAGGTAGGTAACCACCCGCCTATTATGAGGTAGATATAGATACTACTATGTATAGTATATATAGAGAGGGCGCCATGTAACCACTCAACACCTCTTGCGATCCTTTCTTCCAACGCCCAAAACGCCCAACATCAAAGATCCTGATAAAACATCCAAGATTCAGAGCCACTTGATGAAAATGCAGCATTAACTGGACCTGACATTGCTTAGCTCTCCTCAGCCATCTCTGCATCCACATCGTCACCAAAGACGTCATCTACTGTGCCGCCTTCAACACCATCACCGCCAATATCTTCAGGGTCCGGTCCCTCAATTCCCTCCATGGCATCGCCTTGCTGAGAAGCTGAGCTCTCGTCATCCTCATCCATATCTTCCTCGTCCCATATATCCTTGAGACCCCAGCTTGTTCCACTGAGAACAAATCTTTCGCTTGGCAGCCGAACACCCCATTCGTTGGGCACAATCTTTGGCAAAGCAATTTTGTTCCGCTCTCGTGCCAACTCCTGCATATATTCTTTGCTGATGCCGCCGCCACTGCTTCCTCCGCGGAATTGATAGCCTAGCCGGGCAGCGATGGCAACCTTGACGGCATTTGCGCTGACGCTTGCATCACCTGATGGGGCAGCAGTGGCACCTGCACCGGAAGCTGAGGGTTTAGATCCCGCCTGTGTGATGTACGGGTCGCCTGAGAGGTGCAATGCGTCGCTAAGGACGGAAGAGGTATGTCGGTAGGCAAAGTCCAGGAGCAGGAGAGGCACTCGCTGCTCATAAGATGTGACACCTTGTGAAGTGAGAAGGAGCTCAACAAGCCGTGCGTCGCGGGGCTTGGGTGCGGCGGAAGGCTGTTGGTGTGTGGAAGGCTGAGCGGGTTGAGAGGAAGCGGCCGGGGGCTGGCTTGTGGTCGTAGTTTGAGTGTTGGGAATTGTTTGAGATGTGTTGGCAGACGGAGCTGTCACGCCATTTGTCTGTGGTTGACTCGAAGACATGGTCGAAAATGAAATCGGAATAGATCGAAGCAGGAATTATGCGATCTGCCGACCAGAATGAGAGCTGAGGCTGGTCGATATAGAGAGAAGCTATGTGGTGATGTAGACCCAGTGCGAGCTTGAGCAGCTAAGGATGTTAAAGAAATTCGTACCAGAGCCCAGTTTCCTGACAATCCTCTCCTTGGGTATCAGTACGGAAGCACACGCAAGAACAACGAGGAAATCAACCTGCGACTCTGCAGCGCATCTCGCGAGGCTGTCAGTAGGAATCGCAGCCAACTAATTGGAAGGTTCGCGGTCAGTCGCGGCGTTCATTGCGTTCGCTCTCGGAGCATCATTAATCCGACAACATTTGCTGCGTCCAGCGCGCACAGACCACACCTTAAATTCAGCCCAATGGCAGCATCTCAATTCAGCGGACGTTACCGGCTGTAATCGCCGCAGCTGCAGTGGCCTTGGAGGGGCTGGAGGCTCTGGAAAAAAGAAAAAAATGGCCTGCAGCGCACGCCTGCAGCAGGGCAGCTGGTGGCGACCCCACCAAAAAATTGAACTGCCGCCGATTCAGTGCCGGTCCCGGTCATTCGAGTTGTTTTTCTGACGATGGGCTTGACTCATTGAGGGCAAAGACTCGGGATCATATTTATCTTGGTCCGTTGCTTCTGATCAGTTCTGCCAATTCACCAATTTCCTTCCCCTTCGTTGCTGTGCCTGGCCCATTGCAGTCGATATCGTCATCCCGCTTTGCCCCTCATGGAAACGGTGCTTCCCCTGCCGTTCCTTGTCAGTGTGGCCATCCCTCCGGGATTGGCCAAGCTCGACGGCCTCAACCGCGAAGAGGTTTCCATTCTCGCCAGCCCGTTCCTCGAGGCGACTCCCAAGATCCTGGACAAGCTCTCTCGATTTTTCAAGCGCCACAGCTCCGAGTTCCACGCCCACATCGACGCCACGACTCTCGATTCCACAGACGACGTGTATGCGCTGCTTGATGGCGGGGCACGCACGGCATTCGTTGCGCCAGAGTCGCTCTCGCAATATGCCGAGCTTGGAGCGAGAGTCCTGCCGGCCGTATCGAAGCTGGATTTGTCTGCTGCTTCCGAGCACGGCCTCCTGATCAAGGACTTCGACCCCACTGCTGCCAATGTCGACAAGTTTGCCGAGGAGGCCCGAGCCAAGAAGCTCAAGGTTCTCTATCTGAAGCCGGTGCTGGAAGTCGCCATCGATCAATTCATCCAGGTTGCGCAGAAATGCAACGCGATTCCGATCTTGCCTTCGACCGGACTGACGACCGATAAGTCCGACAGCAGCAAGCTTCTGCTTTCCAAGGTCATCGCCACATACTGGAAGTCGGATCGCGCTGATGGCCTCATCCCGACGGTGGTTACTGACGTGCACGGGATTGCGCTTGGATTGGCTTACACAAGTGAGGAGAGCATCTTGGAAGCTTTGAGAACTCAGACAGGCGTTTACCAGAGCCGCAAGCGAGGACTGTGGGTTAAGGGGGCGACCTCTGGTGACACTCAGGAGCTTGTCCGCATCGCATTGGACTGCGACAATGACACGCTCAAGTTCGTTGTGCAGCAAAAGGGTCGTTTCTGCCACCTCGAGCAATTCGGCTGCTTTGGCGAGTTGACGGGCATCGCAAGACTAGAGCAGACCCTTAAGTCCAGGAAAGAATCTGCTCCTGCCGGCTCATACACTGCCAGGCTATTCTCCGATGAGAAACTTTTGAGGGCAAAGATCATGGAAGAGGCCGAGGAGCTGTGCGATGCCAAGACTCCCCAAGAAATTGCATTCGAAGCCGCCGATTTGATTTATTTCGCTCTTACTAGGGCTGTCGGTGCCGGTGTGGGCGTGGCTGATATCGCCGCAAGCCTGGACGCAAAGGGCTTGAAGGTCAAGAGGAGGACGGGTGACGCCAAGGGCAAGTGGGCTGAAAAAGAAGGAATCAAGCCGTCTGCTCCCGCTGCCCCGGCCAAGCCAGTGGAAGCCGAAAAGCCAAAGAGCGATCGGATTGTTATGCAGAGAATCGACTCTGCCAACGCTACGGAGGCAGAGCTGCTTGAGACTCTAAAGCGACCTTCACAAAAGTCCCCCGATGCTATCCTAAAGATTGTTACCCCCATTATCGATGACGTCCGCAAAAACGGAGACAAGGCTGTCCTTTCTTACACTCACAAATTCGAAAAGGCCACTTCTTTAACATCTCCAGTTCTCAAAGCACCTTTCCCCAAGGAGCTGATGGAGCTCTCTCCTGAGACTATCAAGGCGATCGATGTCTCCTTTGAGAACATTCGAAAGTTCCACGCCGCCCAGAAGGACGACAAGACTCTCCAGGTTGAGACCATGCCCGGTGTTGTCTGCAGCCGCTTCTCAAGACCGATTGAGCGAGTTGGTCTGTACGTTCCCGGCGGTACTGCCGTTCTGCCCAGCACAGCTCTTATGCTCGGTGTCCCTGCTATGGTCGCCGGCTGCAAGAAGATTGTCCTGGCCTCTCCCCCTCGTGCTGACGGCAGTGTGACTCCTGAGATTGTCTATGCTGCCCACAAGGTCGGCGCCGAGAGCATCGTGCTCGCTGGTGGAGCTCAGGCCGTTGCTGCTATGGCCTACGGCACTGAGAGCGTCAGCAAGGTCGACAAGATTCTGGGTCCCGGCAACCAGTTCGTCACGGCGGCCAAGATGCACGTCAGCAACGATACCAACGCCGGAGTGAGCATCGATATGCCCGCTGGTCCCTCCGAAGTCCTTGTCATCGCCGATAAGGATGCTAATCCCGCATTCGTGGCTTCGGACCTGCTTTCTCAGGCTGAGCACGGTGTTGACAGCCAAGTCATCTTGATCGCTGTTGATCTTACAGAGGAGCAGCTCAAGGCCATTGAGGACGAAGTTCACAACCAGGCCCTAGCCCTGCCAAGAGTGGACATTGTCCGGGGCTCCATTGCCCACTCCGTCTCCGTCCTCGTCAAGACCATTGACGAAGCCATGCGCATCAGCAACGAATATGCGCCGGAGCATCTGATCCTGCAGATCAAGGATGCCCCCAAGGTTGTTGACCTTGTCATGAACGCGGGCAGTGTCTTCATTGGTGAATGGACACCCGAGAGTGTTGGAGATTACTCTGCTGGTGTAAACCACTCACTACGTAAGTCAACAAATTCTAATTCCTTCTTTCTCCGTGCTTTTGGAGCCTCATTCTTTCTCTATTGTGCCATTGTGCTAACTAGCTTCATAGCAACATACGGGTTTGCCAAGCAGTACTCTGGCGTCAACCTCGGATCTTTCCAGAAACACATTACCAGCTCCAACCTGACAGCTGAGGGTCTTCGCAACGTGGGCGGAGCAGTCATGCAGCTGGCCAAGGTCGAAGAGCTGGAAGCTCACAGGAGAGCGGTGGAGATTCGTATCAAGCACATGGATGGGCAAAAGTAAAAACTGGGGAGGATATATCCGGAAATGGGTCTCTGTGTAAAATTAGTAAGGAAAATATGAAGCAAGAAATATCACGAGAACAGAAAAAAATGCCATTGAATATTTATGTTTTGATATTTTTTTTTATATATCTATGATGATATGACGATTGCTTGATGCCGAAATTCTATAGTAACCTTAAACTCAAATGTACGAAAACTTTCCATGCAAAAAAAAAAAAAAAAGAAAGAGAAGAGAAACACATCTCGTCGCAACAAAACTCGCTTCAACCCAGCTCAGAAAAAGCTGATGCAAAAAAAATAACTTTTTTTCTGCTGGCCCTCGACTTGTTTGCACAACTACCTAGTATCCCCTTTTTGAGATGAGACTCCCCCATCAGATTCCGTGATACCGCCAAAAACGCCTCGCTGTGTAATGCCCAATTTGCAATATAATGTGAAAACCCGATCAAACCTTGTGCTCTAAATGCATCGCCATGCTGCTTCTTCCACTTCTCCTTTCGCAGGTTACCCCCAACTTGGACGGTGTGGAAATCCCTTCTGCGACGTTTGGGGAGAAACCCGACTCTTCGAAAAGATGAGATGAAAAACAAAAGTAATGAACCCAACCGCTTGAAGCATTCCGCAAGGGAAGGTATAAAGCGGGGGAAAAAAAAGAAGTGAGCCGAAACAAAGGCCCCCGTTACGACAACATCGTAGGCGGTCGAATCTCGACAGGTACCTCGAAAACTGGCAGGTCGTGTTCCTGCTCGTCGGCTCCGCGATGGTACTACAAAAACCCCTTCTTTTAGCTTTGTTTGTCCTTTATCTTTCTTCTTTAATTTCTCGCCTTCTCTTCCATGGATAGGTGACTGACCCCAGTGATTATCTCGGCTGGGACATCTTCCACCACCCGGGTTTCATCATCCGATGCCTCGGCATCTTCATCCTCGTAATTCTCCTCATCATCGGCGTCTTCATGCTCGATACTCTCGACAACGGAATTGATCATTCGGTTTTCCTCGAGCTCGTCGTCGTCAAACTCCTCGTGCGAGATGTAGCTATCTGCAAGCCCTTCGCCAACCTCGTCGTCATCTTCGTCGTCTTCTTCTTCGTCGTCTTCCTCATCCTCCTCTTCCTCGTCGGTGTAAGTGCTGCCCTGGTCATCATCGTCGCTATCGCTAGCCGAGAAGTCATCAATCCGGAGGGGGTCATCTCTCCAGTACATGAAGTCGGTGTACTCCTCCCCGCCACCCCTGACCAGGGTATCGACAGGGGGGAAATAGTGGTCCACAACCTCATTAATATTGACATAGGTCATCTTGAGTTTGTTAAGGCTCAGGAGGTCAAGTGATACTTCTGAGTTGGAGTTGATGGTGAAGATGCGGGTTCGCGGTACATCCACCGTTCGGTAGGAGATTTGGTCTGTGAGACGGTTGCCAAACCCGGCATAGAAAGGACCACCGTCCGGTCCATACAGGTTTCGGATGTCCCGCAGGGTTGCCATCTTGAACACGTGAGGCTTTCGCAGGTAGACCTCGCGGCGTAGCGCAGCCATAGTTCGGTCGGGAGACAGAATAGTTGGGCCGTGGGGCATCTTGAAGCCCTCCTGAACGATATTGTTCAAATAAGCACGAGTCGTGTCGGCCTGTCCGACGGAGCGACTTGTCAAGTACATGATGTTGTATCCGTTCAGGGCAATATCGCTGTAGAGCTTTGCGATGCCAGAGTGAGTCCAGTCTCGGCCAATCATGTTGAGCACATGGCCAAGTGCATCCGACTTGGTGATGGTGCCGTCAATGTCCGAAATGACCACAGGTGTGTCATGCTTCCAGAGATACAGGTTGGCTGAGCAGGTTGCTCGGTTGACTGTGAAGCTCATTGAGTTCTCTCCGTACTTTAGGCTCATGTCCTTCAGCTGATCGCTAGTCAATCGAAGCGTCTTGGCGTAGCTCTTGGGGGGCTGAAGTGAGCCGGTCGGGCTTCGGGGGGGCGTATGCATGCCGCCAGGACCAGCATCAGACTCTGATCGCCGGTGAGAGGGAATGTGTGGTGAGGTGGTGAGATCGCTGCCATCGCTTTGGTACCCTGGATCCGAGATGGCATCGGCGGCAACCGCATGGCGGTGTGCTTGTAATGACGACTCAATGGTCTTGTTCATAGCGGCCTGTTTCGCGTCTTCGCTGCTGTAGACCCAAAGGTTGCCCTCTTCATCAAACCCAAACAAGGCGCCGATATCATAGTTGCCGTCCATTTCCTCGGAAAGGATGTTGCGTGCAAGGACTTCGGCACGAAGCATGTCCTCCTCGCTGCTCTTGAAGCCGGTCATGTCCAGCATAAGATCTCCCGTCTCGGTGACGCGCGTTGGAATGTTGACCGCAGACAGTCCCTTGGAAAGCGCCCTAGCGCGTGCGATGGCCTCCTTGGGTCCAAGTGGCGGAGGGCTATGCGATCTTTCTGACTCAGAGGGGCTCTCGTTGTCCGAAATGGCATCGTCATGATGCCGTGCCGTTTTCCGCAAGATGTCGTCGCTGTGAGGTCGGTCAAAGGCTCGCCAGTCACCAGAGCCAGGCTGCGAGCTTGAGAGTGGAGGAGAGGATGATAAAGGCGTGATCATGCCTGTGACTATGATGAGCAATGATTCCTTACCAGTTACACGTACTAGCAGAGGAAGGCAATAGACGTACCATTCTCGTCAGGCTGGATAATGGCGGGCGACGGGCGACGGAACTTTCCTGGCTCTCCATCAAGCTCCAGAGCATCCGGCTCCTGCATGGCTGACGAGGAATCTGCCGGTCCGAACGGCGGGCTGCTTGCCGGAGAGACCAGCGGGGATGTCTGCATGGACTCCGGGATCGAATCAGAAGTCTCAAAGACGAAGAAGGCCTCGCCGCCCTCGCCCAGCTTCATGGAGTAGGGCTGCTTGGTGCCATTGATGCGGAACTCGACCTTCTTCTCGTACGGGCGCAAGAGCGAGAACTTGCCAAAGCGGACATGAAAGGGCGAGCAAGCCAAGGTGCCATCGTCGCGCTCGACGACAATAACGTCAATGGCGCCGCTGAGAGTTGCCGGGTTGATGGAATTCCAGGCCGTGGAAACCGAGTCGCTGAGGTTTCGCACGTACTGCATCGTGCCGACTGAACGGATCGATCCGCCCCAAACGCTGCCTTGGATATAATAAGCTTAACGTAGCTTAAGCGTGGCTTTTTCGATGTATTCTGTACTTTGCAGAGCGACGGCAAACACGTTCCGAGAGAGTCGACGGGACAATTGGGCGAGCTGCCTGGCCTGCAGGATCTCTTTGGGCACTCGGTAGGCTTTGTATGAATGGCAAACGGAGGGTAAACGGAGAAGAATTGGGGGACCCTGGCTTCGAGTGGATCTTTGTTGGGATGCTCCGTGGTGACGTCGGTTTCAGACGGCGCGCTTCCCTGGCATGTGAAATTATGGGACTTGGGCGAAGCGTCGGCTCTCCGTCGCCAGAAATGCACGCAATGGCCGCTGCAACATGCGCCGCAGATCGAGAGGATCGTGAGATTCGAGCCGGCAAAGGAAGCCAACCCTCGAGTCTACATATAAGATAGCAGAATCCCCCAGGAAAAGGTGGCAAAGCGGGCCGCCAATTGTTGAGAACGTGCTGCTTGTCCGTTGATCCAACAAGCTGCACTCCGGCTGCAGGCACATGATCCAAGGCTTGGGCGAAATTCGTCCGTTTGACAAGCGCTGTGGGGGGCGTGGCCGGCAAGGCACATGTACAGGGTACCTGCGCTGTACTCTTCATTCCGTTGACTTGCCCGATTGACACCTCTTCAGCGGCCCCTTCAGGAGGTTTACCGCAGTAGGCAGGCCGCTGACAGGGCCAGGGGGCCCTCGCCCAGGCGGCGGGGGAGCGAGATTTGCCAGCCCTGAGGCCCTTGGAAGGCCCTTGGAAGAGGCGGAACATCGCGCGGCGAATCCGGGGTACCCCCAAGTACTGGGGACTTGGCGCTGCCGAACCACGGGCCATCATGTGCTCAACCATTTCCATGGGACATCAGGCGAGAAAATTGCAAAAGAACAACGTAATAGCTGCGGAATAAAGCAACCCCCAACAAGCCGAGGCTCCAGGCTTCCTTTTGCCTTTTGCCTCTTTGATGACTGGCTTCACGCGGTCAGACTGAAGGATTCTAGCGGCTATTCTCGTGCAAGCATCCGTGACGGGGCCTCGAAGCGTCTCGTATTACGAGGAGGCTCACCTGACAGACCAAGCATGCCAGAGATGAGTCCTAGAGCCGGGACCTGATCCTTTGTTTGCTGTCCCCCAAGGCCGCCCTTGCTTCTATCGACTACAGGTCGAGTACGGAGTACTACAGTAGGTAATAGTGTGGCCCAGATCGTAGATGGCTGCAGTCTAGGTTTCGCGGATGACTACAGGTAGGTCTGCCAATATCATCAGCTTACAACAGCAGAGCAATGTGGTGGTGTTTATACATAAGTAGGCGCGCACTAAGGTAAGGGGCAGACAACTTGACACATGTCTGTGGAGGCCATTGTCTCTTCATGTGTGCATGTGTAAGGCAGCATTTCCCTGTCAAGAATTTTCTCTTGGTGTTTTCCTGTTTGGGGCCTATATCCCTAGACCAAATGTGTGAGGGAATTAAGAGGGGCATTGAGAGGCTATCCCCGGATGCTGATCTACCTCACATGTTGATCTCAATAGACCGTATCACACACATCATCGTGTCATAATGGGTAAGAGGGGATGCTGACGTCAATAGTAGAATTCTATTCTTTGCAAAAGGTCAGCCAGTCGGTTCTTTGTTTCCAATGTAGAAAGAAGTCGGCGTGCTCTATGCAGGGAGACGTCTCCCCTTGCAGCCAGATGCGCAAGCAACAACTGTAAGAGAAAGACTTGAGACAAGCCATTCCCACGGCACTTTGCGCAAACAAAAGCTATGACTAGACGTGGATACTTTATTAGCAACTAGTATTCCGTATATGGGTTCAATACACGTGTAAGCTGTGAGAGCTGGTTCAGTATAGATTAGACGGATAGCAACAGAGATGAAACTGACGATGCCCGCAAGATAATGTACTATTCACCGACTCTACCCCCATTAGCACACTTGCTTCCGATGGTTACACAATTCGAAATTTGGTGTAAAGCAGTGTTACTCGACGAAGCAGAGCCTACCCACTGAGGATGCGTAGCAGGTGCTGGGTAAATGACAGTGCACGCTTGACAATTGTATCCAGAAATTCTCCCCGAGGCCACAGTCTTCTACCCTGGCCTCCATTATAACTGCCTGTACTCCGTACTTCGTAGATTACATAGTCCTTACACGTGCCGCCTTGGCTAGGGCATATAGACACTCTTGATTATAACTACCATAATAAGGTACCTAGTAATAGTAGTATCTCTAGGAAACATTAACCCGCTGGCAAACATATCCATACATCCCTTCTACATATCATTGGTCTTTCTACTTCTACGGATCGGCTCCGGGTTAGCCAAACACACCATTTCCACGACAACTCGCAAACAGAATCAAGGGCTGACGCTTGTCACTGCTACAGCTCAGGCAGTGCTAGTAAGTGATGTGGTAGTACAAAATGCACCTCGGCCATCCCCTCCCGGGCCCATTGGCATCTGCATATCGCGTCCTATGAAAATCACCTTGGCTTGGTAGTCGATATGTCGGCAGCCGAAGTAGCCTAGGCAAACTCTGATGGCGTAGAGTATTTAATCTTGCATGTTCCCTCCCCGCTTGATACGGCAATGGTGATCGATATACATGTAGGTATCAATTGTTTCCCCTCCGCAACTCCTTCCGCCCTACAATATACGAGTATAGGCACTCGAGGACTTCCCAAAGAACATCTCATCGATAAGTAGCCTCCAATTGCTCTAGCAAGGATCGCCACACAAAGGTCCACTCTGTCCAGTTCCCAGTCTTGCCCAGCTGTTTTTTCCGATAAGGCTTTATGCACGTCAATTTTATTCCCTTTTTATTTTCCAAAGCCAACTACATGTACACTAATACCTTAGATCCAATTTTAGATCTCCTTTTCCCACAGCCAAAACTCGAGTGGCGCCGGCACTGCATTTTGCAACATACCCGTTCACAGTGCCTCACCAACACTGATACAGCCTGAATGCAACAAGTACACGGGTAGCGTTTTGCACCACAAATACCGAGTCCAGCGTCTGTCTTCGAGCTCAACTACTGCCCCCCAGCTTAGCACCCAGCCTACTAACGTCCTTGGCAGCGACTAACTGAAAGGATTGGCCTCATTGATTTCCAATTACTGCCAACGCTCTCCCCATTTGCAACACAGTGCGGCCTGTTGAATCCTCCTGTCGAAGCTCTCTGTACAGGAGTGGACTACAGTACGCCGTTCGATTCAATTCACTGGCCTCTTGTCCGTGCCAGCTTGTCATCTTTGCACGGCGTCCCGCATAACTGTAGCAGAAAAAAACCTAAGGAAAAAAAAGAGCCAGCCCTCTGCTAGCGGGCCAATCGGCGGCCCGGCTTTACTGGGGTCGCCTGCTGCTCTTTTCTCCCGCCTCCAAACCTCCAACTACCGACATCTTCCCGCCTGGGTCGGCATTTCTGGCTAAGTCCATCTGAGAACATGTCATGGGAGCTTCCAGCCCTGACCCTTCTCTCCCTCAGCGCTGTTGGCTTCTGGGGGCTTGGTAGTCCTCAGCCCTTCCATCGCAAGGCCCTGTATATCCTCGTCAGCGCCTCGGCCGTCCTCATCGATCCTCGCCAACTCGCCGCGCGCATGTACGCAAGCGCCCACGACGCCATTGTCGACTACCAGCTCGATGCGCTGCTAGCCCAGCACTTCAAGATGGCGCTCACTCTCGGAGCCGTGCTCTGGTTCGTTCTTCTCCCTTTCGAGCTCTGGCTGGGCCATTCCGTGTTACTGACTCAACCAGGCTGCTTCACCGAGGATGGCAGACCCTCTGGAAACCTGTTCCCGAACTCATCAACATTCTGGGCGTCGATATCCCTGAGCCTCCTGATGTCAGTCTTGCTGGAATTCGATCCGATGCGGCCACTCTCAGCTGGACGCGCCCGACGAGCAATCGACCGGTACAGAAATATTCCATCCAAGTCAACGGAGTGCATGGTACGTGTTGGCCGGCATGAGAATCCCCTCCTTTGCCTCGTATCTGTAATCTGACCTTGTCTGGACAACAGTGGGCGATTCCCCAGGCAACGAGGTGGCCATTACGGTGACTGGCCTAAAACCTAACCATTTCTACAACATTCGCGTTGTTGCCGTGGGTCCAAACAACTTCCAAGCCGGCAGTGCCCTTCTACGACTGCGTACATTTGGCAAGGATGGGAGGCCACTTTTGGGCAACTCACGACTGCCTACCAGCTTTACGGATCCGGATCAGCCTCGAATCATTCCCGGCGATGATGAAAGCGACGACTCTGACGATGCCCAATTCCCCGTCCCTTCGGTCGAAGCCGCACCAGTCCTCGACGGAAGCTCGGCGAACACACGCGATGCCAACGGTACTGTGCCGGGGCAAAGACGCAACACAATCAACCGTCGCCACTCGCCCTCGGTTGCGAGCATGGACCAGCCTCACATCAAACTTCCGATTCTCGATGGCCCCGAACTGTCACTTGACGAGTTGAATTGCAAATTTGAAGGCATCCGAAAGGAAATCGAGGATACGTTGGCCCTGTACGCAAAGGATGAGGCTGAGGCGCAGCAACAGGAGGAGGAGCTGAAAAAGGAAAAGGAGCGTAAACGGCAGATGTTGAAGGAGAAAGAGGAGCAGACGGCCCAACTTAAGGCCATGGTGAGAATTACTATGGAGCAGATGAGAAGTGCGGAAAAGGAGCGAGCGAAAAAGGAACAGCAACTGCGGGACAAGGAGGCCAAAAAGTCAAAAGTGCGAGATAATGTCTCCAAACTTGAGACTGAGATCCAGCGCATGAAGAGGGATCGTGAAGGGTTTGAGGCACAAAAGGCTGCCTTGGCAGACAAGAGAGATCAGGATGTGCGGAAACTCGACGAGATTAATGCTGAGCTTTTGGATAAGTGCGCCGAGCTCGAGGCAGAGTTGAAAGACAAAGGGAAACAGTTGCAGGATCTCAAGGCCGCCAGGGAGCAGCTCCCCGATGCGCACGATGAGCAGTGGAAGGAGGAAGATCTGAGACTGAGGAGAGAGTGGGAGGCCAGGAGAAAGGAACTGCACGCCAGGTGGGTGGCGGAAGCCAAGAGATCTTATGAACTTGATCAACAGATCAACATGGTGACGAAGCAATTGAGGATGGAGCAGGCCAATCTCGAATTCTTCAACCAGGGCATCGCTCCCAATCCCAATGCGGACTTTGACATGTCTCCGTCTGCTCGACCTAGGCGGCTAAGCCAACATGGGGTCTCAGTGCCCGATGCAAACCTTTCATCACCAAGCCCGATTATTCCCTCTGACCCTACCTTTCAACCGCCTGCTGGCTTCACCAATGCTGGATTTGGCCCAGCCCTTTTCATGGATGTGACGGCCCATGGCCAAGGCGATCCCCAGACAGAAGCCGAGCTTAGGGAGGCCAATGGGCCGTTGAGTCCATCGGCAGCTCGCTCATTTCTTCCTTCTAACATCTTTGATGAAATGGAAGAGCCCGACCTGGACCCCGAAGACAATTTCCTGCCTGAATCTATCCAGGCGGATGACGACGACATTCAATCACCGGCTTCCGCGAGTCCACCCTTTAATATATTCGCAAGCCCTCATGGTTCTTCAAGCAACCTACCATTTCCTCAGTACACAGAAAGCCGCGACAGGCGGCCATCACTGACATCACTGGGTCTAAATCACTCTGCGACTTCTCCTCCCGCCACCGGCCATAGGCTCTCTGGCCTTTTGGCGGCGCTGCGTAATAGGGGCGCAAAGCCTGCGGATGAACTGGGGCCTGCAATTGGCTCGCTCAAGCCTGGTCAAAGCCAATCTTTCCCGCGAGGAACGGATGAGCAAGAGGTGTTGGAAAATCGCCGAAAAATTAATTTTTCCTCTTGGATGAACCGCAACTCGACCGGGCCTGATAGCTTTGCCGGAATCCCCTTCCCGACATCCCGACCTTTCTCGGCGCGCCGGCTCATTCCATTTGGCAACTCAAGCGGTGGCATATTCGCCGACAGAGAAGCTGATGGGTCCAGGCCACCGTCTATAAACTCCATTGACTTACCACGGCCGTCCACAGACAGTGGTTCCATCTGGGGAAATCAAGGAGATCAAGGAGGCTTGCTCAGCACCAAAAATCGGCTGTGGTCGCCTGAAAATCGATGGCCCTCTAGGAGCGGCTCTAGGCGCCCATCAATTCATGGCTCGCCGTCCATACTGACCACCACCTTGGCCTCTGCCGAAGATGCCATTCTCGACGACGATGACCTGCTTGACCCGCAGACATCACCTAGTCAGATTGGAGTCATCGGCTCCCGTCCGCCAACGGCGCTGAAATCTATCAACCAGCGCCTGAATCCTACTGCCCCGACATTTATGGGGAATTTCTTCCGCGGTACCAAAGACAAGAGCAAAGACAAGGCCAAGGAAGACAAGGCCAAGGCCAGGGAGCCCTCGACCCCCAGCATGGAATTCCCCCACGGATTGGATGATTTTCCATCTGAAGCACCAATGTCTCGAGACACTCATTCTATTCACACTCAAGGTTCAGTCTCTGAGTCTCATGAATCGCTGATGCTTGATTCGACTTTATCCAATACGCCATCTGATCTCAATTCCAATGGTGACTCAGCCGCGAAAGATCAAGATAACGTCGTCATGAAACTGTTCCGCAAGGGCAGCTCCAGCAAGTTTGGCCTGTCGACTAGACTGGGCAAAGACTCGGGGTTGTTTAAGAAAGGGCCCGGTAGCGCAACGAATTCGGATAGAAATATGTCTGTAGATCATCGATCCAGCATCGGTGATATGGACGACCTTGGCGAGGACGCTTCTCAGCTTGGGCGGAGCTTTGACAGCCTGGCAAGCAGCCCTTCGCTAGGCCCCTCCAAATCGAGAGACTCAAGGGAAAGTAGGATGAGCGGGTGGCGCTTCTCCATGAAGAAGAAGGGCAAAGACACGGCCAAGGAAAAGGAAAGCGTCGAGTTTGACAGGTATACCGAAGAGGAATAAAAGCGTACCCCAGAGACGCCTAAGGAGGAGTTGAGGCCATACATTTCATGCCTCATAGCGAGATGGATCAAGGCAATACACGTACCAAGGCAGCCTAGTACCAGGTAGTCAATACAGCATACAGAGCAGCTGTTATATGCTCTCCCTTTATATCCTTTTTCATTGAACTTGTTTCTGCTGTAGGCTGATGGTTAAAAGCATCACCTTGACATCCCCTAGGTACTATGCTGCATCTATATTGCATTTAACAAAGGCGTGTACTTGTATGCCATCTCGAAGCTGAGAGACTAGCATACTTGTAATAAATATGCGACCCACTTTAACTTAAATAAGAGCGGGCTAATCCACTCTTGGCAGCGCCGGCTCTTACAGTATCAGGAGCTACCCGTTCCTGGTACCAAGATCAATGCTGGATAAACGAGATGCTGCCTGGCCCAGGTTAACACCGGCTTTACACAATCCATCAACCATCGTCGCGGAGCAAAACTTGCACGATCCGGGGCTGTCATCTATTATCTTGCTGTACCATTACAACCATAACTATGAATGGCTCTCTGGCAGGGTCGTCTGCCGCAAGTCTCGACGCAAGTGAGTCGCCGGCTGAATGACAAGCTGTTCGCAACTAACATCAGGATGATGGCACGCAGTCGACTACGACCCCATTGACCACCTCAACCTCCTGTTTTCGCATCCTTCTGCCGTATCATCCATAAGCCAAGTCTCTCAGGCCCTCAAGCACCGCCAAGATGAGCTTTCGTACGAAATCAACACTCTCGAATCGGCCCAGGCCTACGAACCAGACTCGAGCCTGGAGCGAATGCGGTCCGCGCAAACGGAGCTTGCGCAGCTGTTTCGCAAGATCGAGACGGTGCGGTCGCGGGCGATAGAGACGGAACAGAACATTACTTCGATGACGGCGGACATCAAGAGGCTGGACGGCACCAAGAAGAACCTGACGCTGAGCATGACGGCGCTGAAGCGGCTGCAGATGCTCACGACGGCATACGAGCAGCTGAGGGGCCTTGCGAAGACGAGACAGTATCGGGAGTGTGCGGGCCTCTTGCAGGCCGTGCTGCAGCTGATGAAACACTTCAACAGCTACAGGAGCATCGAGCAGATCGCCACCCTGAGCCGAGAGGTGTCCGAATTGCAGAGGGAGCTGCTGGAGCAGGTCTGCGAGGATTTCGAGATGGCTTTTACAAAAGGAGAGGTCAGCGCCAAGAAGGGAACCTTGGTGGAAGCCTGCCTCGTCATGGACGCTCTGGGAGACTCGGCAAAATCCAGACTTGTCGGCTGGTACATCAACACGGAGCTGCGAGAGTACCGCCAGGTATTCCGGGGCAACGACGAGGCGGGCAATCTGGACAACATCGGGCGACGATATGCGTGGTTTAAGCGCATGATGAAGACGCACGAGGACGACCATGCCGCCATTTTCCCCACGCACTGGCGCGTCAACGAGACTCTGGCCACTGCCTTTTGCGACGGCACGCGTGATGACTTTAAGGGCATCCTGGAGCGTAGCATGCGCCGCCCAGACGGCAACAAGATTGACGTCAACCTGCTTCTCGCGTGCTTGCAAGAAACACTCAACTTTGAACAGAACCTGGAGAAGCACTTTTCCAACGACCCGAGGGCCAGCATTGACACGCTAAGCTCGACAGAGGAGAAGTCGCACACGTTCAATGGGCTCATATCGGTGGCCTTTGAGCCCTACTTGAGCCTTTGGGTCGAGTCACAGGACAAGCAGCTGGCAGCCATGATACCCAAGTACCGCACGCAACCGCTCATTCCTCCAGAAGAAGAATTCACGCCACAGGCCGTCGTTGCCTCGGCTTTAGAGCTGTTCCATTTCTACAAACTAACGCTATCCCAATGCGCGAAGCTGTCCACGAGCGACCGCCTATTGGATCTCTCAAAGACGCTGGCCAAATACTTGGACGAATATGCCCAGCAGGTACTGCTACGAAAGCTACAGTCGAGCGGGCAGAAGGGCCCCTCCATGCAGGATGCCGTCTTGGTCCTGAATACGGCGGATTTCTGGCACATCAACACGAACCAATTGGAGGAGAATATCAAGAAGCGCATTGACCCAGAGCTGGTGTCCAAGGTCGACCTGTCGTCACAGTCGGATGCTTTCCTGGGTGTGGCAAGCGCTGCCGTGCTGGCTTTGGTACGCATTGTTGAGCTCGACTGCGAGGGTGTTTGGCGGGAGATGAAGAACACAAACTGGAGCACCATGGACAGCGCGGGCGACCAGAGCTCCTGGGTGGGTGAGCTGGTCAAACATGTCAACGACAAGACGGAGGAGATCTTGGCTATTGTTACCAAGCAGCAGTACGCAAGAGCATTCTGCGACAACCTGGTGGATCACCTAGTGACGGCCTTTATCAACAATATTGTCCAGTGCCGGCCGATATCCGAGGTCGGGGCACAACAGGTAAGTGACAAAGGGAGATTAGGGGCTTGCCTCGTAACCTGAGCTAACCAAGGGGCATATTAGATGCTTGTCGACAAGTATGCGCTCACAAAGTCGTTTGAAAACCTGTTGTCCTATCACAACCCATCGCCGGCGCAGCAAGCACCGTCGGCTACGTTTGTAAGGAGGGTTGAGCAAAGCATGAATCGGATGGACCCTCTGCTCAAGACGCTGCAGGTTCGGCAATCGCCTCCAGAAGGCCTTGTGCAAGCGTACCTCATCCACATTGCAGACCGCTCCGATACAAACTTCAAGAAGATACTGGATCTCAAGGGGGTGCGCAAGATAGACCAGTCCCACCTGATTGAGTTGTTTGGCATCCACCGCGATGGCAGCTCAAACGAAAAGCTCGCACAGAACTCGCCGCTCCTGACGCCGTTGATGCTGACGTCGAGTCTCAGCAGCACCGGTGCCATTGGTGCAATCAACTCTGCCTCATCCTCGTTGGGAGGCAGCTCAGCGGCAAGATTCGACGCAGGGTCGCTGGGCGAGAAGTTGCTGAGCGCAGCGAGGGACATTAGCAACACCGGGCAAAGCGGCTCTGACAAGGCCACGATCAATGAAAATCTAAGGAATTTTGGAAAATTCTTCAAGAGAGATATAAGTGGTCTTGGGCTGAAGTTTGGTATGCGCGACGGTGCCGAGGACGGGCAGCGATGAGGGGCACGCGAAGGGGGTAAATGGGGGGGAGGGGAGGTTTTGGATATCTCGCAAAAAGATGCCCGGCGCCGCGCTGGGACGTCATCCAACCGCAAGGCATGCGCAGGAACCATTTCTTCAGCCTCGACACACCAGGTGCTTGGGATTTGTCAATCAGACAAGCTGCGATTCCAAGCCCAACTTTATGCAACGGGCCGCGGCACCCATCTGCAGGGTCCTGGCCAGCGTGGCGTCCCCGAAGCCGAATATGCGGCAGCGTGATGCGCTTAGAAATCCGAAACCAGTTGAAGCACAGCCTTGTCGGTGCTAGTGATGCTACACAACTCGCTCTACTGTATTCCACACTGTGTAGACCTCGGCCAGGGACGGAGTACTGTGTACTGTGTATTACTGGGTAGCGGCTGACCGCCTGATTTGTGAGCCAGGGTTACTAAGATGCGGTCTCTGTCCAGATGGCCGATCCCCGCCATGGCGCCGAACTCGTCCGTGCCAATTTTCCATCTCCGTCCTCTGCATCTTGAATACGGAATTCACTTGTTATGCGACACGTCCATAGAATCTAAACCGCTATATATATCCGTCTTTGCCACCGCCTTGTCTCTTCTTTCTCCCTCATCTTCAGACCAAAGTCGCCAAACTGTTCGCCTCAACTTTCCGACGAACACTTCGTTCGAGTGCTGGCCTTTCGATTGCCGCTGCCGCCACCGCATTCACAAAGAACCCTTCCAAGCCTGTTGAACACGGAGCAAGAAAAATGCATAGCAAGGTTGTCGGTATGTCTGTCTGGAAGAGTGCTGCGATTGGGACGGCCATGGGAAGGGCTGTCTGTCTTTTGCGATACAGCGACTAACACTCATCGCAGTCATTGGATCTGGCCCCGCGGCCCATACTGCTGCCATCTATCTGGCCAGAGCCGAGCTCAAGCGTAAGTCTACTTCTTGTTGAGACTTGATGGGATGGAAAGGCATATGCTAACGTTTTGGATGACAACAGCTGTTCTCTATGAGGGCTTCATGGCAAACGGCACCGCTGCCGGTGGCCAATTGACGACCACGACCGAGATTGAAAACTTCCCCGGTTTCCCCAAGGGAATCATGGGCCAGGAGCTGATGGTGAGTTTTTGCGAAAGACAACCCTCCTTCTCTTGTTCTACAGATGTATACTCACACAAGTCCTTCTCCAGGACAACATGCGTGCCCAGTCCGAGCGCTTCGGCACCGAAATCGTCACCGACACCGTCACCAAGCTCGACCTCTCCCAGCGACCATTCAAGTTCTCGACCGAGTTCAACCCCGACGAGACGCACACGGCCGACTCCGTCATCATCGCTACCGGCGCTTCGGCCCGCCGCCTCAACCTCCCCGGCGAGGACAAGTACTGGCAGAACGGCATCTCGGCCTGTGCCGTCTGCGACGGCGCCTTGCCCATCTTCCGCAACAAGCCCCTCTTCGTCATTGGTGGTGGTGATTCCGCCGCTGAGGAGGCCACTTTCCTCACAAAGTACGGCTCCCACGTCACTGTCCTGGTGCGCCGCGATGTCCTGCGTGCCAGCAAGGCCATGGCCATCCGCCTGCTCAAGCACCCCAAGGTCACCGTGCGCTTCCACTCTGTCGCCACCGAGGTCAAGGGCGGCGAGGACGGCCTCATGAGCCACCTGGTCATCAAGAACGTCGTCACCGGCGAGGAGGAGACGGTCGAGGCCAACGGCCTCTTCTACGCCGTCGGCCACGACCCCGCCACCGCCCTGGTCAAGGGCCAGGTCGACACCGACTCCGAGGGCTACATCGTCACCAAGCCCGGCACCACCGAGACCAGCATCCCCGGTGTTTTCGCTGCTGGCGATGTCCAGGACAAGCGGTACCGCCAGGCCATCACTAGTGCCGGCACTGGATGCATGGCTGCCTTGGAGGCGGAGAAGTACATCACCGAGATGGAGTAGAATGTGATGGACAGATAGAATCTAGATCAACATGTATATAAGCAGTGCGAATTTGTCTTCTTGAGCGAAAGAACAAAAGCAATAGTAGAAATAGACTACAGTCGATTCATCAAATACTTTTGCAATGCTCTCAAAAAAGTGATATGAAAAAAAGTCTCAATGTATTTCAATCAGGCCGCCCGAGGGAATCATCAATATTCCTTCCAAGGGGGAACAACCAATATGCCTTCAAATTCCAAACTCTTCATCTCTTGCTTCAACTTCCTTTATCTGCAGATTGCTCGACAGAGGAGATGCGATGCTGTTCGCCACAGTAGCCTCGTAAATTCATCCAGGCCCATGCCACTAAAACATTACTCTAGTGCTAACCAACGCTGATATTAAAATAGAAATTCATTAAACAAAATAATCCGACAGCCTTTTTTTTTTGTTCTCTTCTCTTCTTAGTTCTTCTCCAACTCCAGTACGGCTGGAGCCACGATGGTCTTGCCCTTGAGATGCTCAAGTCCCTCACCACCCTGCAATTCATGTTAGCATCGAGCTGGATATGTAAAGAAGAAATAAAGTGGCAACTTACGTAGCTGATCAGGGGAGACACCTCGATGCCTCCGTCTGAAACGACAGTGGCGCCGGCGGCCTGAGCCCAGCGGAGACCCTGGCCCATGATGTCGGCCTTGCTGGTCTCGGGGTCGTCCTGTCCGGTGCCGCTGGCGTTCTTGAGGGGAGAGAACTCGTCGGCGCGGTTCACCTCCATGCAGGCAAACTTGTCGAGGGGCAGCAGAGGGAAGCAGTCAAAGACAAACTGCTCAAGCTTGATGCCATTGGGCTTGGCGGGCTTGATCAGCTCACCGGTCTCCAGGTCGGTGGCGGGAATCTTCTTGCGGGCAACGTGGTGGGGCAGCTTGTGCGCCCACTGAGGAATACTCTCCAAGAAGCTGAATGAGTAGTAGTGGTTGACAATGTTGGCGGCGCGGAACTTGAGCAGCTCGGGGTTGCTGGCGTCGCGGGCCTCGGCAGTCTCCTTGTCAATCTCGGAGTACTCGACAACGTCGGGCTTGCCGTTCTTGGAGAGGATCAGGCCAACAGACTCGGTGGCATCGCGCTTTCGCACCACCTTGGTGCCAATGTCGACCTTGAGCGAGGCTGACCAGCCAATGAAGACGGGGTCGGCAACCTTGACCAGGCAGTTGTCGACACAGTAGGCGTGAATGTGCTGGATACCGCGCTTGCGCATATCATCCAGAACGCCAGAAACGACAATGGCCTGGTAGAGTCCACCGTTGCCATCGGGGGCGACAGCCACCTTGCCCTTGTTCTCCAGGATGATCTTGCCCTCGTTGGAGATGCAAGGCAGGACACCCTGCTCAAAGATCATGATATTCTCCTTGGCAAGGCCAAAGTAGTTGTTGGAGGCGAAGAACTCCTCAGTAGGCTTGCGAGTAGGTCCGCTGGTCATGACGTACCAGGGGACAACGACCTTGTCGACGCCGGCCTTCTTGGCAGCCAGCTCCTCAACCTTGAGAATGCGCTCGGCCTGGATCTGGAAGAGGGGCTTGTGCGAAGGCAGGCCAATGTCGAAGCAGCCCTTGGGAGCAGAGCTTCCCAGTCTGGTGCCCTGGCCACCGGCCATGAGCACGACGGCAACCTGGTTGCCTCCAATGAGGTCCAAGCCAGACTCGTACCACTTGTTGATATCGTCAGAGCTCGAATCGAGGATGCTGGCCCAGGCGGATTCAGGCAGGGGCTCCAGCTTGGCAACGCTTTCCTCGACTTGCGGAGGGTGCAACGCTCGGTCGGCGATCTCGTTGATGTAGGCGGGCTTAAAGCCGGACAGCTGCTCGAAGAGGGCAGTTTGCTCATCGGTGCTCAGCGAGTCGTAGAATGTGAAGACATGCTCCTGGCCAGCCTCGGCGTACTTTGCCTTGAGCTCAGCAACAGCCTCGGAAGAAGGAGCGGGCTTGGCAACGCCATTGGTGCCCTTGTGCAGAATGTTCTTGACAGCTTCCATTGTGTAGGTGGGGATATCTATTGAATACAAGCAGAAAAAGAAACAGATATTAATATGCTGATAGATGGTAGAAGATTGTATGGAGATACAAGCGAGCGAATTGAGGGCGGAGAGAAGAAGAAAAGTGATGATGTCGAGAAGAAAAGAAGGAAGCAGGGAAGGCTGCATTCAAGTATAAAAGGAGAGTCTGGCAAGGAGGGATCAATAGGAGAGAAGCTTCTCTGTTTTGGCCCAGACGCAGGTACTTCTCGGTACTACTGCAGACGGAAGCGGACCTGCTCTCCACACTGAAAGTACCTGCACCGCTACGCCAATTTGCACTGCTATCTGGGTTGTCTTGAAGTATCGCGTCCGTACCTCCCACCGCACCGATCAGCAAAACGGGCTTTTTCTCCTGGCTGACGTCGTGCTGCCTCTAGCCGTGCATGTTGTGGCCCGCCCACCCCTCCAAACCGAAAAAAATGCCCATCAGGGGGGGAGGGGAGCGCATTAGTGGGAGGAGCTTAACAGGCCCGGACCCTGGCAGATTCCAGTGCGGTACAGGGTACGGGTGCTCCCTGTGTGAGTGTGCGTGTTGAACGAGTACTGGTACATATCTCTCTACCCATCTATACGGAGTGCTGCTAGGAGTGCTGCTGCTGCTATACTCGTACTGCCAAGTTATCGCCATCGGTGCTCGTACAAGAGGGCAGCAGACTTGCACACTTACTCGTGCTAGCACCTTGGCTCAGTCAATCAATCAGTCAGTCAATTCCATTTACTTCTGTGATTAGGGCACATACATAGTACATACGAGGAGCTGAGGCGGAAATATGGTGCTGCTATTTTCAGCTTTGGGGGGAGGCGGTGCGGCAATTGGCATCCACTGGGAGCACTGTCAGCCCTCCGCCTCGCAGGAACGCTGCAGGCCAGTCCCTCCACTAACTGGCCAGCTGGAGCCCCCTAGCGGATGCGGTGGGTTCAGCGCCTGGGAAGAATTCGGGATCCATGGATTGCATCAGGTTGATTTGCTGGTGTAAGAAAAATGATTTCAATTTTGGCTGGGCTGTACATAGTACCAGTAGGTGAGGATGTCTTAGTCAACATGACTGTACGTTGGCTAAGGATGCCTTGCCAGAAATAAACATCAATGCATCAATCTCGACATGTGATGTGTCAATATCATATCAGCATTTGTATTTGCTCTTCGCTGGGACTCGCTCAATCTCCATGCACGCGTACAGTAGCTGCAGCAGCGCATCCGCAATCCGACTGCACGTCCGGCTACCCACGCCTTGGAGCCGATCTCCCCGTATGTACCAAGGATGGATGTCAACATGGGCCGGATACGAGCCATCAGGGCAGCGGACCTCCCGATTCGAGCCGCACATGGTTTCGTGTGTGTGCTAGCAGTAGCACAGGTGAGGCGCCCCTATCTTTGGAGCCCCGTGTGGGATGGATTGCAAGCACTACAAGCAGCATGTGTGCGCATCCCTACAGATGATTGCTGGCAGCAGATGCCGTGTGACGTCCGTCTTGTTTATCAAGATTGATTTGATTCGGCATCAATTGGTGCCCTCGGACCCCGTGCTACCATCTATCGGGAATTCTTCCAGAGATGGATGGCACTGGACCGTACACCTCTGGTATCGCTGATGGCATCCCCTGCTCAATCAATATACCACCGCGGCCATGATCTCTGTTTTGGCTTTACAAGGCAAACCGGCTTGACGGTGAGAAGGCGCAGGGTTCGTGCAGGACCGGCTTCTCACATCCAAGCACGATGCACTCCGTACTCCACACATCACACGGAGTGCCGTACAGTACAGAATGACAGCGAGTAGTAATAGAATGACAACTTGTCCAGCTCTGCAGCTGCTTGGTTCAGCCGCACGGCAAACACGGGTGAGTGGTCGTTAGCAGGCCACGAAAGCAAGCAGGATTGCTGCAAGGGCTGGTTCACAAGCACCAACTTGCAGAATCAAGGGCTTGCATCTCAAGCGTGTCGACGACTGTATGGCGTCTGCTCGGCTTGGCACTGGTTCAGCGAGATGCTCCTACAAGTTTGAAATGATTGTAGAATGTACGACTTCACCGCAACTTGTCCAGCTCAATCAAGCCTGGATGTGGTGCAAGTACAAGTACAGATACTGACAGGTCGGCCGACCCCTGCTCGTCCCTGATTTCTAGATCGTCTCTGGCATCTGCTGTATGTACATGTATACTTGTAGTAGTAGATGATCGGGTGGTTGGCTCACCGACATCCTGACAGCACGAGGTTGAGACGTCTTTATCTCTACACGGCGGTCTCTGTGAGCACACGCAATTGGTAACAGAAATACACGTACTCGTACTTGGCTGCTTTGTCGACATGCCCATATCCCCAGGTACCTCACTTTGCGAGGAGAAATCACGTGACCGCACCTTCTTCTACCTGGGTTACCGTAAACTCTACTCCTTCACCATCGTTGGGATCCTCTTCTCCATACAAAGGCTACTGAATCATCCCCTCCAGGCATATTCCGTGCATACACACTTGGTACCTGGCAATTCTGACCGGCAAAGATGATGCGCGATCTCCCGTGCGCGGGCCATGGCAAACCACAACTAGGTAGGCTGTGGCTGTGCCAGCACTAATCGAGCCTCAACATCAGCCGCTCTGTCCAGGATCCAGTCCAAACTCCGCTGCTTGAATGAATCGCCAACCGAGCCTATGGACGGCTTTTTCTTTGCTTCTTGCTACAGACTTGCTTCAGCCGCACAAAATGCTAGCAGTCGCTAGTCTTTTGCTACAGCAACAAGCAGCCATCGCTTCTCAACCCTTGCTAAAGGATTAGGCATCCAGCTGCAGATTTGCGTTGCAGTGCAGCCACAAGTCGTAGCTGCTTAGTAAGTCTAGCGCAAATATAGGTGGCTTCACCTCCTTTATAAAGCGTTCAACATCTTACGACCTCTCAAGTGAGAGTGTGGAATCCGCCTGGCATTTTTTTCTTTTAATCTTGAAACTTGCTTCTAAACGTGTCATAGCGTTGCCAACGCCAAGGCAGAATAAAAAAAAACGTCTTGATAAGCGCTATCGGTGTCAAATCGAGCAGAGTGTAGAGCTCAGCTTACACGCATTCACGCATGATACACCAGCCTGTGGATTGAGTGATATCAACATGGAGCAAGGGGAGGAACTTCCAAATACGGCTGAGGGCGTAGAATCCGGAAAGTCTGCAACATTTGAGGGGCGCTTACAGTTGAAGGAGTTCATGTACACCTCGCAGCAGTCGGTTCGCAGAAGCCCTCGGTTTGCGGCCGCACCTGAATCACCCTCGTCATCTTCAGCGACCAGCGTGACAGTTCCTTCATCATCCAACAAGCGACGCCAGTCAGCAGCTCCCAGCTCATCATCTTCATCTCCGCAGAAGAAGAAGCGGACCCGTCCCAGTGCGGGATATGCACCTCCTTCTACTTATGCGCACCTCCCTGAGCTTCCTGATGCCGTTGCGCCCAATCTCTTGGTGTTTTTCATTGGGCTGAATCCCGGAGTAGAGACTGCTCGGAAGGGCCATGCCTATGCACACCCCTCCAATCTTTTCTGGAAGCTCCTCTACTCGAGCGGCGTGACGCCCCGCCCATGCCGACCCGAAGAGGACCGGCAGATGCCGCAGCTCTACAGTCTCGGCTTGACCAATATTGTTTCGCGGCCAAGCCGCAACGGTGCTGAGCTGAGCAAGCAGGAGATGGATGACGGCGTCGCCATCTTGGAAGACAAGGCTCGCAAGTGGCGGCCGGAGAGCATGTGTGTAGTAGGCAAGAGTATTTGGGAGAGCATCTGGCGTGTGCGTCACGGGTCTCCTGTTGGCAAGGCTTTCAAGTACGGATGGCAAGATGAGTCTGAGAATATGGGCGTCATCGAGGGCGAGTGGGCGGGAGCCAGAGTGTTTGTCGCAACAAGCACAAGCGGTCTTGCGGCGTCCATGTCTTTGGCTGAGAAGCAGGCCGTATGGAACCAACTGGGCTCCTGGGTCAAGACGAGGAGAGCCGAGAGGGAAGCCCAGGAAGAGAAGGAGGTCTCGCAAGAGAAGACAGTAGAAGAGACTGATTCGGCTTCATAGCGTTAGACAGTCTTTTTATTTACACGACTCGTCGAAGCTTGTCTACGTGCTTTTGCTGTATGGTTTTCGAGTGGCAAAGCGTTCCATCGAGATGAATGAAATGACATTGACTCTACGGAGTACGTCTCTCAAATTTTATTTGAAAAATCTGATTCATTTGAAAATTGAAACACGAGGCACTCGGAAAATCAAATTAAAATAATTGAAATGTCCGTATTTCAGCAATCTCTCATACCTGAAGCTTTATAGATCATTACACCTGATGCCTTCCCCAGAAAATCCACACATCCACCAGAGCCAATCACATGCACCGCGCAAATCCGTCTGCTCCACCAAAAATGACATCGTCTCTGCTTCAAGCTTCCAACTCCTTCATCTACACACCGCGTCTCCATCAAATTCCCCTCCCACAACGAATAAAATCCTTAAAGAGCAGAAAGCCCAATTGAAGCGGAGAATGTCGTCCATAGGCCCCCAGCTCCCGCCTCAGCTGAAAAGGAGCCGTGACGAGACGGACGACGAATTAACGACGGGATCAAATAAACATGCTCGTCGCGAGGGCTCTGGGCGGAATCAAGACGAGATAGAACTCAATGACTCTGGATCAGACTCAGAGGACGACTATGCACCGCCTAGGCCGGCTTCCTTGCCTGCTGGTGCTATAGCAAGAGCAGTAGGACCGTCTCTCCCACCACACCTCGCCGCAAACAACACAGACGAAATCAACCTCTCCGACTCCGATTCAGACTCAGACACCGGCCCAGCTCCTCCTCCTGGCGCCAATCCAAATCCCAACGCCAATACCAACCCAGACTCCGACTCGTCAGACGACGACGACGACTTCGGCCCGTCCCTCCCATCTGCCTCAGCCCCCCGCCGCCAGATCGGACCCTCCCTCCCCCCATCCCTCGACGACGGCGCCCCCAAGCGCGACGACTGGATGCTCGCCCCTCCTCCTTCATCATCGACCTTCTCCGAGCGCGACACCACCAAGATCCGCGCCCGCAAGTTCGCCTCCAAGCCTAAGCCAACGTCCTCTACGGCCCCCGGCGCGCCGTCCATATGGACCGAGACGCCGGAGGAAAAACTTCGTCGCTTACAGGACTCCGTGCTCGGACGCACATCGTCTGCATCTGACGGCCCGTCTAGTCTTTCAGAGGAACAGCAAAGGAAAACTCGTCGCGACGAAGCTCTCGCCGCTGAAATCCATGCTCAGCGAGGAAAGACGTTGCTTGAGGAACATCAAGGCGGCAAGAAGGCCGCAGGCGGGAAGCCTGATGAGGAGGAGGATGATCCGAGCAAGAGGGCGTTTGATAGGGAAAAGGACATGGCGGTCGGCGGCAGGATCACGTCGACACAGAGGAGGGAGCTGATTAACAAGTCTGCCAATTTCGGGGGCCGGTTTCAAAAGGGCTCCTTTTTATAGCGAGTTTTGTTTTATACTTGTATAATAGACCTGGATACAGGATGGTATCTTGGACATAGAACAAATTGCATGGTCAATAACATTGAGATCATATAGGGAACTCTCATATACAACGGTATAGAGGTTACATTTGTAAATAGTTGCTTGGATCAAGACGCTAGTTCGATGATGGCTATACCCAGCTCTTTTATCAAAGCTAGAATTTAATCCAGCGTCAAAGTCGAACCAGTAGCAACCAGCAAACTAATCTTTGGAGATTCAAGCCATACCAAGGCAGTATATACGAAATACGATAGCATACTGGTCACGATTCCAAAGCGAAACGCCAATACTTCTTCATTGATGCTTTATTGATATCATCGAGCTACCAAGAGAAGCCACTATAGCCACCCAACTCCGCCGCTCATGTCCCATTTCACCTCCGTCTTTGACACGCTGGGAGCTCCGTGGATAGAAACCGTGGATAGAAAAAAAAAACCTGTCCCAATGCAGGGCAAAAGAGCAAAAGGAGAAAAACCATTCGTACATAGGGCCCCCTCATACATAAAAACCATCGTCGCCCCCTTCCCTGCCATCCTATTTCCCATAGCTAACCATATTTTTCAAAGAGCTGCCTTACCTTGTTGCCCCTTTATGAGCGCATATATACGTTGCAGTCCACTTCGACGACGTTTGTGTACTTGCCGTAGAATGGCCAAATACACAGATAAAAAAAGGGAGAAAAAAATCAGAAATGCTATCATAATGCGAGATAAATTCCAAGTGAGGTGGATGATACGATTCGAGCTTCGTGACGGGTGTGCTCAACACATATATGTTGGAAGAGAGAGAATGCCATCGTTATGAGATAAGTAGATCATGTGGGGACGTTAAACTGAAACATAAAAAGACTGAATGCAAGGGTGCATCATGTAGTGGTGGTTGGGCGAGCACCCGCCTCTAGCTGCGACGGGGTCACCGCCTCTGTTGCGTTCATTCTTGGGTCCGGCTCGACTGTCCGTCCAAAGCGGATAGCATGTCGGACAGACGAAAGCATGGTGGCAGGAGCAGACGGCTGAGATGTCTCTGCAGTATTGTTTGCTACCTGAGTCTGTCGGGCCTGTGCTGTCGCATCAAGCGCCGCCTCCTGTGCTCGTCGCCGCCCTGGAAACCGCAGCAGAGAGGACTGAGTTCTCGAGTTGTCGTTGCTGTTGTTGTTGCGGTTGTTGCGGTTGTTGCGGCTGTTGCGGCTGTTGCGGTTGTTCGAAGACCGGAACCAGGCCGTTGATAGACCCATGGGCAGATTCATTCGAGAATTCAGACGCGGATCGAGATTGGTGGGGTTGCCAGTCGCGGCAGCATCACCCTCGGGGTTGGGTCTAGGCTTCGGGACATAGTAGTCGGCCTTGCACAGCGGGCAGCATGCGCGGCGGCTGGTCAGCCAAGGGTCGACGCACACAGCATGGAAAGTGTGGCCACATGTCAGTCCGCGAACGTCATCATCGTCTTCGAGGGTATCGATGCAAATGGCGCAGGTATCGCCAGATGTGTTGAGAAGTTCCGGCGGCAGGGCAGCGGTGATGTGCTCGTCGTCCTCCTCTTCCTCTTCATCCTCTTCCTCTTCGGTTGTCGTTCGCTTTAAGTTATGATGGGGCTTCACGGGACCATCCTCGGGCGTTTCGTCGACAACTGTGACGTCCTTCTTATCGTCATCTACCTTTGTGTCGGTAGTTTCTTTGGCGGGTTCGGGCTTGGTGGCGGTGGATGCAGGCTCCTCAGTGGCCCGAGCATCCGTCGAAGGACGTTCTTTCGCAGCAAGGTCGGGAATAGCACCCTCTGCATTATGAACGCTGTTCGGCCGACTGGGCGTTCCAACTCCTCCGGATGTGGGCAACCCTTCGCTAGCTCGCTGCGAAACCCAAGTCTTGTACTTCATCATAGGGAACTTGTCGTTGACCTCGTCCATGGTCATGAGTTTCTTTTCGCGTCTCCTTCGGTGAGGGCGGGGCATGTTTTCGAGAGTGATGGGCTCGCCATCTTCGTTGGTCATGCGTGCCCGGTTACGAGCATTGTATCTGAAGCAGTACTTGACGCCAACGATGATCCTGCAGGTGCGTTAGACGAGGATGTTGTTGGCAGGTATAATTGGAGGAGATCAATTGGGAAGTGTATAAGTCATCCATCCAGGAGTCCGTGAATACTCACCACAAGTTTGTGAAAACGACACCAAAGCCCAGCGCAACGAAGAACAGCAGCGGAGAGCTGGAGCCGCCGCCCTTGTTGTTATTATTGCTGTTATTTGTGTTGGAGGGAATAGCAGTCTGCGGGCTAGTAGTATCTGATGTTGTCGAAGAGGCAGTTTCGGTCGCAGCCCTCACGACGACGTGGGCGACGACGTTGGCGACCTGGTCGATGACAGCCATTGTTGCGGCTTTGCGGGATGGCGATGGCAGGCCGTGATTGACTCGATGCTTAGATGGCAGCCGAGACAGGCAGCATGGATCGTACGACGGCGGTTGGGTTCTCTAGTCCAGAGCGATGCAGGCTCGGAGTCGTCGGCGAGCAGAGGGGGTGCACCATGCAAGGCTGAAGTCGAGCGCAGGTCAACAGGCGCTCTATGTTGGAGTCGTTCTTTTTTTCCGGCTTCGTCCAGGCCAGGGTGTCGATTTTTTTCAGCGTCCCTGCCCGGTCATATATAAGAAAAGAAAAACCACTCAAGTCTCCCTGTGGCTCGGCAGCTCCAGACGCAGCTGTCACGAGATTGCTGCGAGCGATGGGTTGATGCGCGGCTCACGACTGGCGGCAAGCAACGCGCGTGGGAGGGAGGAAGAAGTAGAAGAAACGGCGAAGCAGAGAGCAAGAACAGACAGATCAATGGTTCAAACTGCGGAGTGCAGGGTGGAGCGCCGTCTCTTAAGAGGGAGGAGGAGACATTTAGTCGACACTCCCTCGGGCACCTGAGCCGCCGGTACAGGTAACCTGCGGGAAGCGTGGGCCTGCGCGCAAGACGAGGTATGGGGTACGCAGTACGCAGAGGGACTACTGTACTGGTCACTTTGGCACTATACGCTTTCGAAGCTGCCCCCTCTCGAACTCAATTGGTGTGTGCCGTGCTGTGACGGGACTTGCGCTAGAGCCCTTGCTGAGGCCTAGAGGGCGCCGGGTGGGGCGGCTTTAGTGGCTGCGACGCGCTGGTTTCTGGCCGTATTACTGGGCTGGGGAAGTATTACGGGGCGTGAATCGTCTGTTTGGTACTGTGCAAGCAACTATTGGGCTTCTCCAGGCCCGTCGGTCGGGGGTTGCAATTGAGCCGGGGACTTGGATGCGACGAGTCCACCAGGCACGAGATGTTTGCAGCGCGGTTGACATCAGCGTGCGTACATTTGATGCACATACAAGTACATGTACAGCACAGTAGGTACTCGTATGTTCATCCGGAGCATGCGGCCTTGATGACGGCTTTACAGTAGTAGTCCTATCTGAGTGATGATGCGTATATACGCAGCCCACAAGGAGCAGCAATACGAGTGCATGCACGTATCTGCGCGCGGCTCGGACAATTAATGGGCAAGCACGCGGCTATTCTGTCTGTGCGAATAAGCCAGCAGCGTGTTATTGCGTATTATACGAGCTGCCAGGCAGGAATCGAGATGCAGAGTCGCAGCGCTACCACCAGACTGCAGCTGTTTAATTCACTTGCACACGCTGCGTCCCTTACGAGTATGGGCGAGTCAGAACCAACACCTCGATTCCCGCAGCTGTGGCGCCACTACCGACGGCAGGGGCGAAAAAGCAAAACGAAGCTGGAGCTGAAAAAAATTGCAAGAAAAAGAAAGGAAAAAATGAATAAGGGCATGCTCGTTAGCTTGAAACCAAGGCAACTTGAGCCCAATGGATTTTATTGTCTCACAATATGCCCGCAAATAGCAACAGTAGCTGTCCCGACTGGCATGCGACACTTTGGAATACAAGTATTCACACGTGCCTGGAACTCAGTGCATCAATTGAGCCGTGGGCTGTGAATATCAGTAGCCTCGCAACCGATTGAACCGAATTCCAGCCATGTCTACAGCCAGCAGCCTCATCTGCCACCTCTATTGCCTTGCGTATGGCGTATTGCGTATAGCAATAGTCACCAAACGATGGCCGTTCAGTTGCCATATTAGCCGGGCTTGTGGATCTCCAGTACCAACCTTTCAGTAGTCTAAACGGACCTCCAAAGCCACTGATAGTCATGCCATCCCCCCTCTGGCCGACGACGGCACCGACCACCGCAACGGTTTCGGCTTCGGCCACGGCGGGTCGAAGCAGCAGAGTCCGGCCGTCCAGCGTGTTTCTTGCTTCAGATACGATACGTAATGGACATGCGCCTAAGCTACGGCTGACACGGCACCACTTGGGTCCAGTGGGCGGCCGCTGTGCTAGTGCTGCCGCTGGAATCAATCTCTGGACGTCTGGGGCTGAATGGAAGCAGAAGAATAGAAAACTGATAGGAGCAGCACGCCGTGTCAGGTGAAAAAAAGAAACGTGAGCAAATTTCCAGCCGAAATCTATTTTTGAGCACCTTCAAACATCTAGACCCGTGCCGTGCCTTGCTCTCGGCCGCATTAACCCCAAAGCTTTGAGACATGCATTGTTCGCGACTGAACCTGTCAATTTTTTCGTTTCTTTTTTTCCTTATCCCACTCGTCGCATACCTCCGCGAGTTGGCCCCAAGCCTGGTCTGGCCTGGCCTGTCTTTTCGCCCTGCTTAGTTCGAGGAAGCGGCCAGGATGCTTTCGGCTTCGTGCCATTCCCGGGTGGCGATCTTGTGGCTCTAAGCCTGCTGTGACTCCTGCGTAAGCGTCCCCAGGTAGTTCCAGATCGGTCAGCCAAAGTTTTTGGAAGGCTTCGCACAAGGCACCGGGTTCAGCGCGGGTTTTTTGTCAGAGTCCATGTGATTCTCGGTACGTGTTTCCATCTCATATTGGCCAAACGTTCACATGCGGCCTTCAAGGTTGGTGCGACAGGCGGGGACGGTGGAGGCATGGAAAATGTTAATGCGACTTGCTTCATGATCTGGAAGAAGTATCCCCCGCCCAGAGTTGACTGCTTACGGCGCGCACATCGCAGGCGCAGGGTGACATTCTTCCCGTCACTACCGAGCGTACCGTGACATCCTGAGAGTTTGGGACTGCTTCGCCTTGACTTTGCTGGCGTCTGTGTGTTGGCCGTGGGAACCGGTAATGTTTCTGGAATCACCATCAATTCATGTGAGTGCTCCGTGCTTCCAGTTTGAGCGGTTGCTCTGCATATCGACAATGTCCGCCTGTCTCACTGATATAAGCTCGAAGCCACCAAGAAAAGATCAAGATAGCCGAAATGCAAATCGTTCATCACGCCAGGTTTCGCCAGCGACACCGGCTTCTTTGTTCCCTCAGCCATGCAACAACACAGCGCCAGTGGAGTTGCCTTGAGCGGTTAGTATGACTGCGATTGAATGTATTGGGCTGGGACTTTGTTGGTGAGCTTCCAAGGGGGTGTCAACAGTGCGCTGAACACTGTCTCCTAGTGTCGATGCTGTTGTAGCGGAGTGGTATCAATCGTGCTTTCGTTCGTGCCTTGAAAAGACGGAGAGATCCATGGAGGGATTCGCTTGCATGACGACGGCACTAGGCGTTGAGGCCGTAAATCCGACGATGCTCAGCCTCACGTTTCTGCGACGCGGATTTTTGGATTTGGAATTGCATCTGTCAGCGGAGGGATGGCATGTTTGTCGGGTCAATGCCGAGTTGGTTGATCCGAAAGCAAAACATCTCTAACGCACGACTTCGTGGATCAACAGCGCACGGTCGTCTCGGCCCTCCCGTCATCCGAGCTGCCAGGTACTGATTAAAATAGCAGGCGGCCGAGGAAGAAAAAAGCACAGAGACCGAATTGGCCCAGGCGACGACCGTGCTCCTCAGCCTCATTTACGGTATCAGTACTTCGTACAGTAAATATACTCGTAAATAGAGCAAAACGAAGATGAGGCGTCAATCCTGCACCTAGTAATGCCGTATAAACTCGTATCCGCACAAACTGGCTTCTTCTAACTCTGTGCTGACATCATGATAGCCTGACTGGGAAGCGTACCTGAGAATCACCGCCTGTCTGACCTCTTGTTCCTCGTCAATCTCATCCCGCCTGCATCCACCAGAAGCCAAAACGGGCACCCTATTGCTGCTCCGCCTCATTGTGACAGAATGATGGACGAAGCTTGGCAAACGATGAAATAATGCCACACATGTGACCTTTCACTGTTTTTCTCTCCACAGATTCACCATGATGGATACTGACGCTGCCAGGAATATTATCTAATCACGCTCACACGCTCACACACTCACACGCTCACACACTCACACACGACTAGAACGTTGTGGCTCTTCGAGCGCATTCTTCACTCTCGAATCACCCCGTCCAATCCCGAACACGACTCCGGACCGGACCCCGGCGTAACTCTGCCGGTTCAACAGTAGAACATCTTCTGTCCGCAAGAGGGCTGTGCTGCTTCTACTTCCATACGAGTAACTCCAGAGACTCCAGACTCCATACTGTCCACACAACTGCTTCGCTGGCTTGCGCTATAATTGGGGCCGATGGTCCCCGCGTCCTCTTTTGTGGGCTACAGGATATGGGCTATCCAAGATGGGTCCTTTTAGCCGCCAGCGTTTTCTCACTCTGTTGTGTTTTTTTTTCGCTCTGCTTTTTTGATTTCTTGCTTGATGCAGAGATGAAACTAATGCGCAACAATGGAGCCGGTGGTATGACCGACCGATCCCACGGACAAACTCCACGCAACTTGGCAGGCACTACAGCACACAGACTCGTTGGTTTAGTCATCCAATGCCTGGAGGTAATCGCCGATGACTTGTTTTTCCCTCTTTCGCATTTGTTCTGGTCTTCTTCTCTCGAGCAATTGTGGGCCATTACGCGGCTTTGCGGCGGTGACACGGTCCTTGTTTGGCCGAGTCTTGGTTGATGCTGAAATCAATGGTTTGCTGCAGATGCAAGCCATCTTTTCCGCTTTGGCTCACCGCAGGCAAAAACGCAGCTGAACAAACCGTAATTCCTTAGCACTGAGCAGTTCTGCCACTACTCCACGAAAAGATGGATATTGCCCCGAGAAATAGGCCGCGTTAAGCTTGTGAATAACCACCATTCCTTTGCGAATCGTATAGCAAGCCACTGCGGTAGACGCTTCTTACATCATTTGTAGTTCATCTAATTCCTCATAATGCCTCCCAACAGCCAGATTAATCACCAACAAAATGCTTGTCGAAAGTCAAACCGCGCCGGATCTCTCGGGTTCTCAAACCATCACACCAACAGCCTCCATTCATGTTTACAGTGAAATGATTAAACATGAATCAATTGAATCTTGACATGTTGACATGTTGAACGTTTTATTGTGGCTCGATCGGCACACCGGTCCCCATTTCACAAACTTTCAGGTCCCATGCCAAACTGTCATTGTCAGAGCGTGCTGTGCCTGTTCCGCCGTGGCGTCTCGTCTTGGGCTTGCAAGCCACAATGGTGCGGAACATTTTTGATGCTGCAAACGGACATTCCGAAACGCCGGGGCGCTTATGGAGGCGTTGTGTGGATGAAGTCTATTGCGATGTTGGGCAGGCATTATACTGTATCCAAGCAGCATTTTCGTATTACAAGCGGCACTTGTGTCACCAATAAGGGGCATTATTATCTCATAAGTATCAATTGAAGCGTAGAGTAGAATATATTGAGAATAATAATGATTTTTGTAGAGAAAAGAAATATCCAAAAGCAAACACGAAAGCATAGTAAGTCAGTAATATCTTCCGATGGTATCATCACTCAGGTATCATCACTCGTATCCAACGCCTACAGAGCACATCCACAAGCAACACACAAATATTTCATCGCATCAAATCATGTGCAAAAAAGACACTTTAAACAGAGTCAATGAAACAAATCATAAATGTCCATTCCCAAGGCCTCATAGAGTGCCAAATGATTTTAACGAAGCGAGTAGAAAACCTAAACGACAGGAATATCAAACCTCCCATAGTTTCCATTTTGTATGCTCCCTTCCGTAAATGCCAAACCGTAAATAAAACCGCGGGATTGCTAGATGTGCTAGGCCCCTATCGAAAATGCATCAAACCAAATTGTGTATGTGAAAGAAAAAAAGTGAAAGGACAAGGAACGATTCGAAGTATGAAACAGGAGATCAAGTTGTCAAATGAAAGAAACCATTGTCCCCCAGCCACACAAGATACCATTCAAACCAAGTCCCTCAACATGCACTTAGTGCTCGCCAAAGGCCCAGTTGCGCCGGTGGATGGGCAGGAACGGCGTCACAGTCGGACGGCCGTTGTTAATCTCGGCGCTGGAGCTGGAGCTCGACAGCGTCGAGGTCGGTGCCTCAACTGCGCTGTCGCTTGGCAGAGTCGCAGAAGGGACGTGCTTCGTAATGGTCATGTAGTAGGTAGCAGTAGACTGAACGCTACTGCTGCTTGTTGAAGTTGTGGTTGTGGTTGTAGTGGTAGTGGTAGTCGATGTTGAAGGCGAAGCTGCAGCCGGGACATGCATTGTGGTGGTCGTGGTGACAGTGGGAACAAGCTGCGCCAAAGTCGGCGAGGCTGAGGTTGACGGTCCCTGGTCAGCAGTCACTGTTCTGTAGAGCGTCTTCCAGACGGTGGTCGGCTGTACAAGAGAGATGGTGGTCGGCTGTACAAGAGAGATGGTGGTCGGCTGTACAAGAGTGACAGTCTCCTTTGCGTCGCCCTCCTTGCCAGCTGGCGTGGTGGGTGCCACCTGGGAGGGTTGAGGAGCAACTGAAGTGGGAGTGACAGGAGTTGCGCTCGGGCCATCGCTGGCACCGTTGGCATCAATGTCAACCTCAAAGTTGCTGGTCATCTGGGACTTGATGGCTTTGGTGTAAATGTCCTGATCCTCGATCCAATCGTCCGCAAAGTTGGCGTTTTTGGCAGACGAGTCACCGCCCGTGATCTTGATATCGATGGTGCTAGCATAGCTCTCATTCTTGGCGATGGCGTCCATGGTGAAGCCGTGAGGATCCTTCTCTCCGCGCATAAAGGTGCCAGCCCATGGGTAGAGGCCGTTGGTGGTAGCAGCGAAGTTGATGCTGTCGGCGTTCAGATCAGGCCAGTCCCAGTACCAGTAGATGGTGTAGATGGAGCCAGGCTTGAGGTCGCTGGGCAGCTGAAGGGTCGACTGGCATCCAAGCTCTCTGTCATGGACAGCTCCCTCTGGGGCTAGCTTGGCAGCTCGCTCAGTGCTGATGGGGCCGGGGTTTGGTTGATAGCACTGGCCATCGTCGTAGTTGCGAGTAGAGAGAAGAACGCCACGACCGTCGCCGCCAGTGCCCTTCTTGTTCCAGACAAGATGGACATCAAAGAGACGCTCGTTCTCCTTGGGCTGGCTGGTGCCATAGAGGAAGACGGTGCCGCGGTTCAAGGGCTTCTTGGGCTGATTCTGGGGAAGAGTGGTGTGACCGTTCTCAAGATGGATGATGGCTATGTGGTCGCCCGGTGCGGCTTCCAACATAGGAAAACGAGGGTTCTCATCCAACTTGTACTTGTTCAGCACCTCATCACCCGAATAAGCACTTTGGCCAGAAGCTGGGAGAATCCACTGAGGGATGGAGTCCTGAAAAGCAGGGTCAGTAGAGTCGCGAGGAACCCAACCACGAGCGTATCCCTCCGCTCCAATCATGGTGCCGTTAGGGGCAACTTTGTAGGCACGCTCAATCCAAGAGTGACCGCTGGCGAGGGTGGCGAGAGTTGCAACCATCGCCGCCTTGAGGCCGACGTGGGGGTTGGAAGCCATTCTCACAGTTGCAACGCGTCTCTTGGGAGATGGTGGCTGTTTTGAACTGGCGACGAGAGAGTGGTTTGAGTTGTCGAACAGGTAAAGACTGAGTCTGAAGCCGATACTAAGGAACGGATGCTTGTTGATCTCTGTGGGAGAAAAGCTGAACCAAAATACGATCGTGACGATGCCCTCGCGGTTTGTTTTTGTTTTTGTTTTGGAAAAAAAGAAAAGAAAAGAGAGAGCGAGAAAGAGAGGAAATATTGGTTGCCAGGTGGCAGGATGTGGAAGAAGGCCGCCTGTTCACCGTACCCGACGGACCGACGAACAGCTGGTGAACAGCTGTTGGCTTTTCCAGACAGTTTTCAGTGAACGAGTTTTACCGGGCGAAATGCTGCTGGAAGAGCTGTCCCTAGTTTGCGTTTTATGTACCCCAATGTCCTTTCTAAATGAACTCGAATTCGAAGCGTAAACGCTGAGTGTCGTCGATGTGGGTTCGCAACTTGATGATATTCAGGAGGAGAGTGAATCACGTCCAGCGCTGTTCAACCCTTGTGAATTAAAGAAACAGAAAAGGAAAGCGGTTAAGATGGTTGTAATTATTTCCAAAGAGAAGAAAAGGAAATGACAAAGGAAATAGAGAAAAGAGAAAAGGAAATGGTAGTCTTCTCTTCACCTTGCCATCATCGATGCCGTCTCACCCGTGGGAACAATCAGAAGCTGTAACAATTAACCAACACTAGGCAAACCGGCACAGTTGTAAAACGGAAAACGCCCACGCAATCAAGGCACACAAGTAACTGGGACAGACAAAGAGAGAGATAGGGAGAGAGAGAAACAAGTGAGTAAGATATGACGAAAAGAAGCGCCACCACGAGGCATAATTCACCAGAGCAACGGGCCCAGAATCCATTTTTAGCTGAAGCATATCGCCGTGCCGGCGGGCTTCAACGGCAACCTATCGACAGCATGGCAGCAAGCAAAATCACGGCAACAAAGCGGTCGCTCCAAAGGTCGGCGGCCATGGGAAGCGGCCATGACATGAGACAGACGCTGGACCACTCCTTTGGGCGGCCGTTTGTATGGTAGAGGTGCGGCGGCTGGCGAAATGAGGTCACTCAACAGCCCACTACATGACACGACAAAGACCATCGGAGACGATGAAGAGGCTGCCATATCGAACAAATTTCTGTAATACCATCCAGGCCTCGTTTCATCAAGCAAGGGTCTCTGAGTCGATGATAGGCTGAGACAAAAAGAGGCGCGGCTTGCGGCAGCGGCGCCTGCATGGCCCGATCTGGCCGAGAGGGCCAAGTACCGTCCAAGTGCCTGTGCACCGAATCTATGCGCCTGGGATACAAGAGCTATACCTAGGAATCCATGGAATCCATCTCAGGTCGCAGATTCGCGCAGCTCATCCACGCATTACAGGTAATTACCTGGGTAGGGTGGTACTGACCCGGTACACGGCAGCTACAAAGCTTCTGTTTAGGCGCCGCGCAGATTAACGTGTCTGGGCTAGCGGCAAATGCGAGCCAGCAAGTACCGTGCTGTTCAGCGTCAAGCGACTGGCTGTCATTCGTTGCCTCTTCCGACAGCCAAAGTCGCCTCATTTTATCTGCTGTCCAGGTGCCGTCGCATCGTTTGATCTACTTTTGGGCTGTGTAACATTGTGGCGCGTGGGGTTCCGATTTTGTTTGAGAAGTTCTTTGTTGCTGTCCGTTCAAGTCACGAGACTCTTCATCATGGTGAACGGGTGTGGCTTCACAGCCAATAGGTTCACATAGGGAGCATGGGGTTTCTCAACCAGTGCCCAAGTGTACGGGCTGCTATCCAAGGCATCCAGCCAGCTGGTAATTTTCCTATATTCATCTATTCCCTTTACCGACAGTAGAGATACTGGAGAAAGCGTCAATAGCAGAAGAGACCTATGACACCTACCAACTAAACCCAGCGATTTCTACACTCCCAGCATGTAGAAACCGCGTTACAACGGTGTCCCACTATCTGTGAAACTATATTATGTTAACGAATCGCCGAAATTCCGATATCTGCCCACAATGGTCCTTCTTGGCCCAGTTTCATTTCCCTGTTCGTCTCACGGGCGCTTAAATCTGCGCTTCCATCCTTGCTCTCAGTGATACACGCGATGCGAATCATACCAGCGTAACATTCCGCTTAGCCGCTCCCGCGCCTTTTCGAACACGAAAGGTCCGCTATAGACGAGGTAGAAGATGGAAATAGATCCATCCATATGCCGAACAAGGGTGCTCTATACACACAGGTATAGAGGGAATTCTAAGTTGCCGCTTGTCACACTCCCAATCCAGCGGGAAATCTCATCGCCCTATGCCGCTCTGAGAGGAGCCAAATGAGAGATATAAGGCGCAAGCATCTGAGATTCTTTGTTCTGCCTCCGAAAACCACTTGTCACGCATTTGATTCAAGTATCTTTGAGCTGTGCTGTGAACCAATCGGACATAGTTGCCCTCTTCGTCGACAGTGACGAATCCACAACATGTCGAGACTATGAGGTCAATCCCCTGGATGTTTTCTTCATCCAAATCTCACAGAGTATCTTCTATGTCCAACTCACGGTCTACTGCGACAGTATGCTGGAGCTACCGCTTTGAATGGCTTATTCAATATAAAGTCCTTTTTGGCCAGTCGGCGGAAGCCTCTGATGCCTGATTATATTAAGTGTGCCAGCGGAATGTTTGGCTGAACCCAGACTATAGTCATACTCAAACTCCTCGGACGTTTATTAAAACTTCCATCTTGATCTACTTCCAGAGATTCGTGTTATTTTGAATAAAGCCTAGAAGTCGTGACATATGACCGTCTACATATTTCTATACGTTCTCTTAGCTAGCAGCAATCTCCAGAGCTTAGCGTGCATCAAATAATTGATCGATTTCTGAAATGGATTGAGATGTTGCAAAAATACTGACCTCGGCTTTGGTTTGAAGATAAAAGAGCCTGTAGAAAAAGAAAGACCGTTCCTAGGGCTAGTATTCGCCAAGTACATCGACAATAATAAAAACTATGGAATATGTTTTGGCCGAGAGTGGTTCTCTCAAAGATGGCTGGGTGTTGTTACTTTGATGCTTGTTTCATAGACTATTCATGGCGTCTGGCATGGAAGACTGATAACATGGCCATTAATCTCATGTTGCATGTATATATGCAAGGGAGATCACAGCGTCGCCACCATGATAGCATGTAAATAGCTGGAGCCTTCTTGAGATTTAAGTGTCGGGTGCTTTAAGAGAAATGTCTTGCGTGCCCTGAGTAGCAACAGGTAGGTACTAATCCATCTACCTCAAGGAGATTGATCATGAGTGTACCCTCTTCTCATGGTAGCCAGATCAGAGCACAGCGCCTAGGTAGATACCTATATAACCCCAGTTGTGGTGACTTCACTGAACCTTGGACCACACCGATCACTGCTGGTGCAGCTGCCTGCCAACAGGTTTTGCTCGGGCTGTGCCTGCATTCCGAACTTTCTGGCCGCTATAACATCTTCTTCTTCAGAGGCAGGCAGGCAGGCCTGAGCAAGTTTGGCATTGATGGCTCTTTCCCGGGCGTGATTGCCCGCTGTTGCTGCTTTGCTCCTCAGGCGCGCGCAGCCTGGGAAGAATTCTACCTCAGGCCACCATCCTCTGGGAATGCTTTTTGCCTCCATCACCATCCACAGGAGCACCAACACCAGTACCAGCAACGCCTTGCTCGACAAACAACGATGATGTCCTCCTTAACGCCTGTTTGTTTCTTTTCTTTTGTGACGAGCAACCCATTCCGCACTGCGCCCCCTTGATTTTATTTTCGAAAAAGATTGTTGTCGCCTGCGCTCTGCCGACTTTACCCAGGAACCAAGAAAACTGGTAGGTTGACATTCCTTCACCTACCTCACTCCCCACCTCTAGTACTTCTACTAGATTGTACACTCTCTGGAAGGGAGTCGATACCTCGCCCTTTCCAGAGTTGGCACGTCCATGTGACTGTTGCCTCTTTCAACAGCTCTTTAGGCCATGGCCCAAAGTAGCCCATCGACGCTGGCTTGTCGTCTTGTACGACTGCTGCCTCGTTGAAGGACACTGATGTTGGGGCGGCCTGAAAAGGCTGCTGTACTGACATCCATGAATGTCCGCGCGTCTATTGAGACTGCAGCGATATTCAATTACAAAGATGCTGGCGCGCCTGACAAGGCTGCAGCCTCATCGACCACGAATGTCTGCGCGTCTATTGAGACTGCAGCGATATTCAATTGCAAAGATGAAGTGTGCGCGCCTGACAAGGCTGCTGCCCCATCAACCACGAATATTTGCATGTCTCTTCAGACTGTAGCAATATTCGATTGCAAAGATGCCGGCACGCCTGACAAGGCCGCTACATTGGCACTCAAGTACAATGATGTTGGCGCACCTGAAAAGGTTGCTGCATTGGCATCCACGAACGTCGGCGCGGCCTGAAAAGGCTGCTGCATTGGCATTCAAGTACACTAATGTCGGCGCGGCCTTACACAAGGCTGCTGCATTGGCATCCAAAAGTACAATGATGTTGGCGCGGCTGATAAAGCTGCTGCATTGGCATCGAAGAGCGTTGGCACATCTATGCAGATAGCTGCCTCTTTCAACCCCTTGGACAATGTTCAAGAAGGGTATTGCAGTGCCGGCGCGTCTGTTATGACCACCGACAGTTTATTCAAGTGCTGACTATTGGAACAAGGCACCCATCACAGTCTTCGGCTTACGGCAATCATTTGTCGAATCAGTTTCACGAATCATGGTACGTTGACAATTCCTCAACTTCTCATAGAAGCATTTTTATCTCGTAGTAGTGCATAGTACAATAGGCTGACGTATTTGATATAGTCGGCTGGAATTGATAAATTCCTCGACGCAGCTTTGTTGTGTTTTGGGGGGCGGCGGCAGCGGCGGCGGTGATGGCCGTGATGGTATGTCGCTGCTTTGCTCATGAATGCCTTCGTACTCATGAATATAAATCGATAGATTAACATGACCATAGGGCGAGGAGGTGAATGAGATGGTGGCGGCCGTAAGTTTCTCTTCTTCACAGACTTAATATCAACTTCCGTTCTGACATGCAACAGGGCCCGTGGAACCAGAGTTTACAAGTCTCTCTCACATCGTTCGTACAAACGATCGATCGCGAAGCTGACAGTAATCAAATAGCCAAGAAGGAGAAGAAGGAGGAGAAAGAGAAGGAAAAGGAGAAAGAGAAGGAAAAGGAAAAGTCGGCCACTGGTTGCAATAAGTGATGCCTTCTGAATATATTGTCTGTCTCATGGCTAACTATATACATACGGGGAGTTGTGAAACTCCCAGGCCTCGAGGGCCGCGGCGCCGACGGGACTTTGTCCCAGAAACAGGCCCTGGGGATGGTGGCCTTGGGTCTCCTCACGGAGGCTCAGGCTTAGAAAGAGAAGAAGAAGAAGAAGAAGAAGAAGAAGAAGAAGGATGTCGTGATGGGGGTGGCGGTCTTAGGTTTCTCCTTTTCATAGACGTGATATCAGCATCGGTACTGACTACTGATGGAGTAGAAGTAGAACTCTGACGAGGAAATGAGGGAGGCGAGGGAGGAGGAGGAAGAGGGAGAGGGAGAGGTTGTGGTGGAAGCGCCACCAGAAGCGCCGGCCTCGGTGCCTGATCGCGGTGTGCCTTCCGGGGCGTCCCTTTGCCGCCATTTGACCAAGAAAAAAGGGCCCTGGGGGGTTTACTTTTCTTTTTTTTTTTTCGTTGAAAAAGGCTCTGGGGAGGTTCTTTTCGTTGAGAATGGGTCTAGGGGGCCGGGGGGTTTCTGTACAATACCTCAGCGAAGTCAAGTGTCATTACAAAACGCAAAAGAAGTTCCTTTTATTTAATGGCTCAGTTCCTTGGTATCTGCTATTATAGCTACTTTCTGCTACTATCGTTATTTTCTGCTACTATCTTTAATTTCTTCTAGTATCGCCACTTTCTTCTAGTATCTGTTACTTTTTTACTACCTAGTATTCCTCCAGCATCTGCTTTCATCACTACCCACTAGGTAGGTAGATATCTCGAAATTGGAGACACGGGATGCTGGATATTCAGTCCCACCCCTTTTCTTTTCTTTTTCTTTCTGTTGTCGCGACTGCCATGGTGAGCGTAACTAGGTACGATGGAGACTTGGGGGGGATATTGCAGGACATGACTTTTGCCTTTTACACTAGTGTTGCTGAGGTGAAGGGACAATCAGGCTTTACAAATGAGGCTTTTTATCCCCCTTTATGCTTCTGAATATATATTGCCAGTGCAGTCAGGGAAAATGCACTGCATAAATGCAAACAAAGTTCACGGCCGCATGGGTTAACGAACTATAATGTCTGCACCGCTTTACATTCAGTGTCTCCATTGTGACATTTGCGTTAAAACGGCTGGGGAAGTGGGTTTTTTCCTCCTGTTTGAGAACGGGCTTGGGATCCTCACGCTGGAGCTTGGCGTAGGTGATTGTAGTAAAACCCCATGATAGTCTACGAGGAAGTCGAAATTAGCCACTCTGAATCCGAAAGAAACATCATGGATCTAAGGCAGATAGCGATGACCTCGACTGACCGGGATGACATTGACCAAATTAACTGCCCGCGATCTATCCAGGTAGCCTCGTTTTTTCAAGGTTACTTTAATTGATTTGGCTGATCTCGAACGATGCGGAAGGCCTCGATCAAATTGGACAACCCTGATCGATGCAGAGCTATGCTTGTCCCCACAAACGCCTTGGCGGGCATCAGACTTGATATCATCAGTCTCATTCTCCCGTGAGATCGATTGTATCAATGTCCCTCCAGCCTGCTGTATACTTCATACATCTCGCTGTCGGCCCTTTGTTGTTATAGAGTGCATTAAATGCCATGTAATTGCTTGTAACTTGAGATTATCCACGTCTATTGATGTCCATACGTCGTAAGAGACACTCTTGCCGTCTTCTCGCCTCTAGAGCCACCACGATGTCAATCGTTCGATCCAACTTGCAGACTTGTATTTCCTTTTAATAAAGTGTATTTTATAATGGCCAAGTTTTGCCAGCTGGTATGAGAAGGGAATATTTGGCGGCTGATACAAAACACTACTAATTACAAGCCTCGCAGACAAATCAGAGTCCAGAGAATTCGCTACCCAAGTTTACTATGTGATGCAAAAACTGCAGTGATCTCGTAAACTGTTTCAAAATTGGAGGCACTACTTGTTTTGTGTATATACTTCCAGTGTCAAAGAAGAAATCAGGCAGAGAAACAATGCAGGTCGATCAGTATCTGTCGATAATATAAAGTAATACGAACTGAGCACTGCCGGACGAAGTTTTCCCGACTGCCAAAGTGAAGCCAAAGTGAAGCGTGCACGCAGCCCAGAAAGAATCTTTCAGGTAGCCGCCCTCTTGGAAATTCTTGCATTCAACATCAACATCAACAGCAGCAGCACCAACAGCACCAGCACCAGCACCAGCATCGTACGTGAGATGTTCGAGAGTAAATGGTTAGCTACTGACAGATGAAACATAGTTCTTCTTCTTTTTTTTTCGATTTTTTTCTCTTTCTGTTCTGGTACGTTCATCTATAATTGTTCGCCATTGGGGGGGGGGGGGGGGGGGGCGGGGGGGGCGAATCAGCTAACTTGTGTAGAAAGAACCATTCTGCCTGGGTTTTGTTGATTTTTTTTTAAAAATTTTTTTTTATTCTTCGTAAGTTTACTTACAATTGTTAGTCGAAAGAAATACCTAACCAGTCAACTTGGGCAAGAATTCTACTGCTGTTTTTTTGTTTTTTTTTTTTCACTTCAAACAAGATGGTATGTTGATGGCTGCTCAAAAATTAGATCTTCGAAAAATGCCCCTATGTCCTCATGGAAGAGTGTAGTACAACATGCTAACATATATGTGTATATATAGGCTCGAATCGACGAATTTCTCGACGGAGCCCTCCGCCTTTTTAGGGGTGGAGCAGCAGCTGCTCCTGGGGGCGGTGATGGCCCCGGACGCGGTGGTATTGCCCATCCATACTACTGTCTAGTTGGTCTATGAACTGACATGATCATAGGCCGAGGGCGTCGTGGTGGTTGTCGGGGGGGAGGGGGTGGCGGCCGTAAGTTTCTCTTCTCCATGGATGTGATATCAGTACTAACTATGGGACGTAGGACGCCGTTCTAAGCGTGACTGTAAGGCTCTCTCACACTATATACAACGATCGATCTTAAGGCTGACAGCATTGTATTAGCCAAGAAGAAGGAGGAAGAGGAGAAGGAGAAGAAGAGGGAGGGCGGCGGCCGCAGTAAGTTCTCTACGTACATCTTAGATGTATCGCATATCGTATCTATCACATGGCTAACTATATACAGCGCGTGGGGGAGTCATCAAACTCCCAAGCCTGGTGGGCCGAGGCCCCGGTGGCCGATTATCTCGAAAGCAAAGGCGAGGGGTTTTGGCGTTGGGCCTGGTGCCCGAGCAGCAGCAGCAGCAAGAGGAAGAGGAAGAAGCAGAGAAAAGAGAGGAGAGAGAGGAGGAGGAGGAAGAGCAAGAAGAAGAAGGCCAAGAAAAGGGTGGCGCAGCCCCCAAGTAATTATTTTTTTTTCCCCAATTTATATGAGACTACTTGAGAAAGAATAAAGTGCTGAGTCGATTTCTGGTGTCATTATTCGTTGCTTTTCGATGACATCTTCTATAGTCCATCTGTCTTAGGGAGTAGTAGAGCAGAGGAATTTGTCGCAGGACAGAAAAATGTGTTGTTTCGGTGTCAGTTTTGATACGACACTCAAAAACAAGGAGAGAGGAGAAAAAGAAGTGATCTTGAATCCAAAAGAACAATCGGGTATCAAGATGACATTAACTTTTTCCGACAGATATCCCTTCTCCATCTTTAGTTGCATGGAGGAATTCATCCCACAGAAAGTTGGCGAGAATGGCACCGGCATCCCCCCTCTTCATCCAGATAGGTAAGGCTTGTCACCTCTCTGTCTCTTCATTCTATAGGTAGATTGCCACTCTATAGTTTAATTTTCAGATGGGTACTTGATAATGCAATTTGAATCGATATTAGATTCCCAAGACTACCTATTAACCATCACTCATCTTGGACAATATGTACATGTAATCAGACTTATTCCTGTATCTGATCTGCCAACAGCGCCGAATAGCACATACTACTCATTTTTCCTCTTTATTTTTACACAGAAGTAGCCGACAGTGGTTTGGTCGCAAGGAGGCCAGTGACCTTGTAGAACATGTCTTCGATAGAAGCTCCGGCAAAGGCAGGGGCAGCATCGAAAATGTCTGCTAGGTATTGTTGGGGTATAATGTTGGTCTGGACATCATCGTCCTCCATCTCCACATCCTCGTCCGCGTTCTGGGCCTCCTCCATCTCATCATCGCTCTCAGCATCTGCGTTGAGGATGATTGCTAATTTGTTATGTTCAGCCTCTTGAGAAGCATTATCGAGTCGCAAATCTTGAAGGGGCTGAGCAGCCAGGATAGTTGAGGCATTGGAACCCTCGGTGATGGTCCAGATCTGGGCGACATCATCAAGCGCGACAAAGCCACTGGTGCCGGGTACTGAAATGAGGCTCACGATTCGATGGGGTGTGTTGCGAACGATGAGCGGCTCAGGTTCGCTGGGGTGGAAGACTCCGATGCTAGAAGAATTTCCGAGAGGAAGGGTGACGGCGAAATAGCCAGATACCGAGTCGACAGCAAGTTGCAGCAGCTCGTCGGCCCCGGAAACCTTAGGCACTACAATTCCGTACCGCAAATCGTCGCTCACAACATCATAGACATGCAGCTCCTCGGAAAGCACAATCAGATACTGAGACAGGACTCGCAATGAGTGCAGCTGTCCCTTCCAGAGACCCTCCAGAATCTTGACAACTTCACCAGAGGCGGCGTTGATAACGTAGACGGCTCCCACATCAACAGCACCATATGCTGCAAACAGAGTAGAACCATCTTCCGAAAATGCGATGCGGGCTTGGGACTTTGCGGGAACAGATGCATCATTGGGGATGTCTGCGATGGCATCTCGGCCAAGTCCATCACCAATGGGAATTATCCGGGAACAAACCCAGGTGAAATCCACGTTGGTGTCTGTTTTCCGTGAGCCTTCTTGCTGGCGAGCCTTTGGACGCCAAAGACGAACGATGCCGTCTCCGGCAATAGTGGCAAAGCAAGTTGAAGCATTGTTTGATGCAAGATCAAGGACTGTCTCGGGATAGCTCGATGTGTGCGGGGCATTAATTCTAGATACAAGAGCAATTGAGTTGTCCTCGCTGTTGACTTGCCAAAACTTGAGGTATGATTCGTGTCTCTCTTTGAGGAACTGGTCGCCAACGTCGCCACTAACGGTCCCGACATCTCTACTTGAAGGAATCCAGTCATCAACGCTAGCCAGCCACTTTCCATCTGCAGAAAAGGCAATGTGAGTGACGACTGGCTCCTCAATGGCGTAGCCCTTGTTGGTCAGGTTGACATCTGTAGGCTGCGTCCGAGCCAACGCCTGCTTGGAGACGCTCGTAAAGGTTTCAAGATCAAAGGACTGCAAGAGGGGCGCTGAGAAATCTCCCGTCATTGTTGCCTGGCGGCCGTTTCCGACACAGACGTGAAACTTAGAGGGCTCAGTTGCCTTGATGGCAGCAGGTATGGGGCGTCGTACTTTATCTGCCACTGACCAAACACGCTGTACTAGCAAGTCTTTGGGTGTTGAAGCTTCGACGGCGGCGGATTGAATACCAGAAACGTATGCGGTCGGTTTCAGTTCAGCAGTGGATAAGACCATCGTTGAGTTATCGTCAAGGTGCACAACATAAGATGATCCACTAGCAGAAACAACAATGTTTTCTACACTGCCTGACAAGTGTGGAAGGAACTCCTTTTTGGCCGTATCCATCTGCCACAGCACAAGGACATTCTCGGAGCCTCCTGAGATCATGTAGTTACCTAATAGAGAGAGTTAGCAAGAGGTTCAAGGGGTAGCAAAGAAAGAAGAAGATCAATAAATGAAGCCTACCGTCTCGAGACCATTTGACGGCATGGACTGCCTTTCGATGCCAGTGGAACTTCTGGGCTTGAATGCCCTCTTTAGAGGAGTTGGACTTTCCAAGTGACTGGCTTCGTGAGAGGGCATCATGGTAGAGATAGATTGCTCCTCGTGCGCCACCAACAATAACGTCAACTACGTTATCAGAGTCGCGTCGACCTTTAGACCCGCTAAGGGCAGAAGCTGGATAGACCCTGAAATCGAGAGTGGTGATAATATCGGGCACGTCGAATGAAAAGAAGTCGTATTGCAGCTGCTCAAAACCGGCAGGCTGCTTGTGTGAAGCTACACCAAGGAATAGAGAGTCATTCAGAGCACCAACCAAGACAAGACCATCTTGGCTAGACTCAATCAAGTGTAGGCCATTGCCTGGCTTCTTGATGCTCAAGATATTCTTTGACAGCGGAGATGAGAGAATATCACCGCCATATGCCGTCAACTCCATCCGATTTGACTTGGCCGATTCCGCCACCACGACAACATCGGCCTTTGCGCCCGAAACCTCGGTCGAGGTCACCGTGATTGCTTGAGCTGTACCCGTCACCGTCTGGAAGCTCTGGTGTGTCTCCGTGGTCTCCGTCCAATTCACATAGTAAATGCGGCCATCTGAGCAAGCAACCCAGAGATATTCAGGGTTCTGGATGGACAGTTTGGTCGCAACAATGTTTGCAGGAGCAGTGCCCTTTGACGAAGAGGCATCGGCGGCGCCTATCGGAATTCGTCTCAAGAGTAGAGAGTCGCTGGCTGTGTATACTTGAACGGAGGTGTTGTATGTCAAGATTAGGTATCTAAATGATATGAGAATGGTTCCTCTTCTAAGAGAAAATGAATTGGGCTCTTACTGGTCATCTTGAGTTAGGATGGGATCAATGTCGAGCATTCTGCCACCCATCGGCTTGGAGATTCTCCAACCAGTCTCCCCATCAAAAGAACGGCTGACAAGATCCTCGCCACCGTCACCTTTTGACTTCAACAACGCTCCATTTTGAATATCATCTTCAGATTCGTAGTCTCCGTCAGCTGGAGATTCTGCCTGCTCGTCCTTGTCGCCTTGCTGCGGCCTTGATCTCTTTGATCGCGTACCGGTCTCGTTCAAGTCTCTCTTTCTCTTTTTGGTTGATTCATCCTGGGGCTTAGAGAGCTTGCTACCCGCCATTTTGGCAGAGATCCCGGAGAATGGCGCCGTGATGAAATTGGGGAGGAATGGCATCGAGGCAGCAGCTCCCAGTTACTGGTATAAAGTGCTAAGATCAATGCGCCGCAGAAATTTTGGCGCCGCCATGAACTTTTTCCACTATCAGCGATAAGATATGCAAGTGGCGGCAGAACCTCGGCGGCATAATATTTTCAGCCATCCGCGTCGCTCTGCAGCTAAACTCTTTCACGCTGCCAGTTCACTGCTCAGAACGACATTCGCCATCACATCGCCAAGATGATTATTCCCATTCGCTGCTTCTCTTGTGGAAAGGTATGCGCCTTCATACTATCTCTGAGCAGTCAACAAGATGACTAACTACAATAGGTCACTGGTGACCTCTGGGAGCGCTATCTCCAGCTGATCGCCGATCCGCGCAAGACTGATGGGTATGCAGCCCTTTGACTTTTGAAGCAGAGCTTGAGACTGACTCTAGAAAAGCGATGCCATGGACGAGCTAGGTCTGAAGCGCTACTGCTGCCGACGTATGATCATGACACACGTCGACCTCATCGAGAAGCTTCTCAAGTACGAATCTCACGACATTCCAAGGCACCCCTGATTCCGATTGCTAATCATCCTCCTAGGTACACTCCCGATGGACGAAACGAGAAGAAGCAGAGATTGAACGAGTCGGCATAGTTTTGTTTTGGGCGAAGAGAAAGATGCAATGCACAGTTTGGCGTTTTTTGGATCCTGTTATTACCTATATTGTGACTTGGCGCAAGGAAGAATAAAAATCAGATCGCAACGATGACGGCAAAGCCGCAGGCAACTCCGTAATAATGGAACGAAGATTTTCCCAGCTACGCGGCTATGAAAAACAAGTGAGCGACCGCTCCTGATGAGTTCCTCTCTCTTGGATCGAGACGTGGTGAATTTGCAGCAGAATTTTGGGTTACTGTGGTGGATCTTGAAGATGTTAATGGTCGCGCTTCGATGCTGACACCCATGGAGGCTCAATCTTGGTGCCGTTTGGACGGCGTAAACTGGGTATCCAACAGAAAATATTGTCGCCTCTCTGAACAACCATGTTATCTTGTACCGCGAACAGAAATTCAGGTTTACAAAGCTATTCACCGCTTCTTACCGCCCCATTTGTCTACAGAGTAGCTTTTACTTGTTTGTTAGTTAGCTTCACGTTGCGCAGCTGGGTAGAGCAGGAAATGCGCCCAACAACCACCAACCCATGTCCATGAATAATGGGAAAATCAGGTTAGTGGTGCGATTCTAAAGATGCCCTGATATAATGTGAAGGAGCTCCATATGATTGCAAGATTGCAAACGTGGTAAAGGATCAAGCCCATCCATACATTATCACTCAGTGACTTGGTCTCTTACGGGATACAATGTGGGAGAGAGCGAAGAATGGTGGGAGAATGGAAGCATGGAACTTCATTCGTTATAGTTATTGCACAATTAGTTTCGATTAACAGTTGGTACCTCCCGATGAATATTATTATTGCGGACTAGTCACTGGTAAGCACTCTCGTGCCTTATCTGAAGTCAGATGCTCGTGGGGGATCTCAAGACTTCGACAGTAGCAGCAACATAAATCATCCAAATTTTGGCAGTCTAGTGCCTGGCTGCGCAAATCATCGTTATGTATACCCACCATTCTATTTTATAGTTAATTACTTGATGACACTCTCTGGTGATGGCCTGCCACAATTTGGTACCTATCCGACATCTATCCGTCAACTCTTGGCAACAGTCTGGTCTCCCTTATCATTGGTCTGGCACCTATTGGTACTTACCTGCTTAACAAGCTATCTCATTAGAAACCAACTTCTCATCAATTAATAGCTCGTATCCCGGAAAGAAAAAAAAAATCCCAATGGCGGCTTGTGTAGTTCTATCCATGAAATAATACTGCTGCAGAAAGAGAAAGATGCTAGCTAGTGCAAGGCGGGGCTGTGGGTGGCTCGTGGAATTGTATAAATGAAACACTTGTTTCGTCAAAGGAAAAGGTCATGCCCAGCAAGAAGTACTAGACTCAGCCTTTGACTATTATACACAAGAACGCGGCAGCATATCCTTCAGAACTCTACTTGTAGCAGTCATGACAGCGCCTAATCCACACGTTCTCATCATCCCCGGGGCATGGTACCCAACTTCAATCCTAGAGATATTCATCAAATCGTTAAAGGGAGCAGGGTTTTCTACTGAAGCAGTCTCCCTCCCCAGTTTCGGAACAGCAGGCATCTCGGTCCAAGACGATGAAGCACACGTAAAAGATCGGCTTACGTCTCTCGCCAACGAGGGAAGGGATATTATTATCTTCGCCCATTCGTACGGCGGTATGGTTACAACAGGAGTTATCGCTAACCCCAGTCTAGATAAAAGGAGCAGAGAAGGACAGGGATTAAAAGGCGGTATTGTTGGTATTGTGTACCTGGCGGCTATTGTACCTATACAAAATGAGTCGATTCTTCAACTAGTGGGTGGGAAGTGGTTAGAGTATATTAATGCAGATAGAGTAAGTGTTAGCTGTTGTTTCTCTCTCGTCATGGGTATTACTAACTATTGTTACTCTTTCTTGATTCTAGGCTGAGACAGAAGGTGTCCTCTACACGATTAATGATACAGAGACCTTTTATCACGACTGCTCAGCAGAAATAGCTAGCAGCGTTGCAGCAACTCTAAAGCCACACTCTGAGGAAGCCTTGAAAACAGCGCCTTCAGCAATAGGATGGCAAGATAAGGCATATAACGGTCGACGAGCCTATATTCGGTGTCTTCAGGACAGAGCGCTTCCTATTACTATACAAGACCACTTAATTGCTCGATCGGAAGTCGAGTGGGTGGTCAAGACTTTGGACTCCTCTCACAGTCCGTTTCTGTCTATGCCGGATGAGTTGGCGAGGGTTTTGGTGGAGATTCTAGAATGGTTTGTTAAAAATTAATCTTTCGGGCTGGATACTTCTTCAGGCTCGGCGCAAGATTTTTTGGGTCCCCATATACCACTGTTTGTAAATCTGGGCAGCTGCATAGAAGCAAAAATGCTTCGACCCAACACGCCAATAGAATCAGAGTGGGCTAGTGCAAGCGACGGACGAGTCATCGTATCAAAAGATGAAGGTTGCGACCAACAGCATGAAGGGCGTTTATGCGTTGCGCTGGATAGGCGCATACAAACATGCACGAATGCGTAGTGGCAGCCACCAACACCACCACCACCTGGGCAGCATGCAGCTTAACCGAGGTATGAATATGGGAGGCTAATTGCAAGTGATTTATGAGATCCATGTGTGTCTAATGAAGTTCGTGAGGTTCACTCGCCAGGATGGAGCTATAAGACGATATACAGTACATGTATAGATAGACTCACATAGACATCGGACTGCAAGCTCATTGCCAGCCTTCCAATTGACAAAGAAGCATCTCGCCATAACAAGCAACTGCTGGCGAAGCTGAGAGGTTTCAGATTCAGGACGACGACTGCGGCTCGGAAGTGGACCTTTGAAAGTGTATGTGCGTGTGTGTATGCAGCAAGTAGAGCTTTGTACGTACGAAGCAGTGAATGTGATCGACTAGCCACTTGGCACCACTTACTACAATAGGCTTTGTGAGAAAGAACAATCACCACGGCAAGAAACATGTCACACGAGAATGTCATAGCAAGTTCGACTAAAATCCTACGCCGGAGCCAAGCACGAGGCTCGGCGTACTGAGGCCATGACGCTTGGCGGCATCTTGCGAGAAGAGCTTCTACACGCTACATCCGGCTTATTTCCCCCCTTTCTGGTGCTCGGCCTCGCACAGACACGCACAAATGCTCCGTCTTTGCTCTGCATGCTTTGATTCATAGGTAATAGGTACGTCCCCAGCATGGAATGTGCCTCGTGCAATACCACAACATGGTCCCCCATACATACTCGTAGCACAGCGTACAACGAACACCAAAACACCAACTCCGCCCACTCCTCGGGGAGCAGAAAATCGGCGGCCCACAGACGGGTTGAGTGTAAGTGGGCCTTGTCCGAGCCTAACCGGCTTTGTCTGGGCAGTAGCGCCGGGACCAGATCGTCGGGTCAAACGCTGCCAATCAGCTCGAGTTGACAAGTGTCTTGGACGGAAGCGCAGGGGTCGAGGGGCATCGCGGACCACGAACCGAGCAGATTGGCGCTGTGACAGAGCAACTGAGGCCCTTGGTTTGGCCCTTGGTTTGGCCCGCGGAGGATGTGCTGATGTGCTGGCCGTCAGAAATGGAGCCCAGCCGGGCTGTTCGCGGCACAGCGAGGATGCATGTTGGAAGCAGTTGGGCAAATAGCTCCGTCTTGAGCGTGTTTTGCAACGACCAACAACAGTGATTTGTACACATGGGGAAAAGGCGATGAGAATTGTGACTCGGGAGGGGGACCCCAGCACGGCGCATTTAGCAGCTGGGAGAGATTGGGGTTGGCAGGACATGTAAATGCCTGCCCTAGATGGATGCATGTATACATTCATGTAAGAGGAAGACATTCCTCGTACGTCAAAGTAAGAGAAGACTCAACCTCAAGCTCTGCCTGAGTAAGTTTTTTTTTTTTCTTCTCTCTCTCTTCTCTCTCTCTTCTCTCCCTCTTTCTTTCTCTTTTCCGTCCACGCTCAGACTGGGCATTGTGGTTCGTCGACAAAATCGTGACTCGGCAGGGAAAAGCATGTCATCCACCTGAATTAAGCGCCGACGCCTGTCGACTCCATGCGGGCTCTATCCACTCCGCGACCGATCGTGTCTGTGAGTGGCCGGCCCTTTAACGAAGCTCCTCTTCAAGAACTAGGTGCAGCACAGCAGTTCCCCCGCCCCTCCAACGGCCAACGGCTGTGTCGCATTGTCCAGGCAAGGTTTTTCATAGTTGTTATTGTCGAGAGAGAGAGAGAGAGAGCGGGCATTGATCTTGTGGGTTGGCGAGAAATCTGGGCGTCGTTGGTGGGAAAGAATGGCCAAAAGGTTGAAGAATATCCATGAGCCTGGTCTAATATCAAAGTATTAAACACATGCTTCGTCAAGACTGGAAGCATTGCCGGCTCGACATGCCTCCCCCCGGTGGCGTTGCTTCGTGTTATACCGTAGCTGATCCCATCTGCACTCTTGCGCGAGACGCGGCTGTCCACGAGACAATTATTGCCGATTCATTTCTTCTTTCAGCGATGCCCACCACGCCCCGGCTTCGCAAGACGCGTTCTCCAGGGATCCGCGGGCTGATTTGGTCAATTATCAGTCGACAAGTAAGAGCACGGCAGATTAAGCGACAGACTGGCCACTGCGGCTGGCGCCTGTTTATCCACATTGAAGCCTAAAGCCGGAGGAGGCCGAGCCTCGTCGTTTTTTTAACCGCGGGCTCGAGCTGCATACATTAGCAGCTGGAAGGATCTTGAAGGTTGCCCCATTGCATGCACGTACTATTTGCTTAGTGCTCTTTTTCTGTGCTCCAGATGGGCAAAGAGTGTGTGCGGCAATACTCGTACATTGATCAATAATGTCGTGTTGATACTTGCCTAGCACCTGTAAGCTAGCAGCCATCACGGGTACTGCGCGGACAGGTAGCACCTGCGCCAGGCACAGGCTATGTGTGTTAGGTACTTGTGCCGACATCTCCAGTCTGGACTTTGCGTCTTCCTCCCACACCCAAAGCTAACCTCTTGTCATTTATTATTGATCCCTCAGAGCCTCGTGTGCGATTCGCCGGCCTCCACTCTCAGCCCGGCTAATGCTCTGCGTCTCTCGCTTTCTGTCTCTGTCTCTGCCTCTGTCTCTCTCACTCGCCGCATCTCTCCCTCCAATCGCCGACTGCTGACGAACTCCTCCTCCTCCTCCTCCGCCTTTCTCACACACAAACACCATAAACAAAACTCTTGCAACTCCGGACCAGAAACCTCGACTTGCCGGATCCAGTCCGAGCTCCTCTCCCCGCCCAGCCAACTAGCACCCGCAGCTGATTAGGCGCGAGCTCCAGTAACTGAATACCGTCCTCCACAGCTGGCGGCGCTGCATGTCCTAAGCAAGGGTGTTTCGACCCCTGGTCCATCTGCCTGGCCGCAGCGTCTCTTAAAGTGGCCAGCCCGCCATCCGTCCAGCGTGCCTGGAACTGCCTCGCCTGATCTACGACTGGGACGTTTCGAATCGCAGCTTTGCTTCTATTCTGGAAGCACGCTGACCGTCAATCGAGGCCCGCGAACTGCGACCGCCTCTGCTAGTGCTGCGAACCTCCATTCCATCCATATCGCGAGCGCTGCAACTTGCCTCGCCACGGCCGCGCTTGAGACCCTCAAGGCTTTTCGTGGGGTAATCAGAGGCATTCTGCATCGTCAGCCGTCAAGCTGGGCTTTCTGAGCCTCGTGGCTGCTGTGTAGAACCAGTCGCAAAGGAAGCAGAGCAGCGGTTCTGCATAAAGCAGCTCGACGCCGCGCCCTATTGAACGCTGTCGGCTCTTGCGCATTGCATCGCATTCATCATCTATCATGGCCCTCGAAGCGCCACTGCGATCATCCTCTGGAAGCCTGCAGTTTCAATTCAACCAAGGAGACATGTCTGCGACGTCCGAATCAGATGGATTCAGGTCTCCGTTCAGAATCATGTAGGTCCACGGCTTTTGCAGACCAAGCAAGTCTCCTATTGACCCGTCTACTTTAGGTCTTCTCCCCCACCCGCCACAGACTCCTCCTCTCTTCGGCCTGATTCTGTGCATCATCGGTTCTCATCCCACTCGATGAATTTGCTGAGTCCCAGTGATATTGTCGGGCCATCGCCTGTGACTTCCAACGGCACTGAAACCACGGAAATAGAGGACGATGTTGCCGACGATCTCGAGCTGGATCACGTAGCGGGGGGGCCACCACCCCCTCGTCACTCAGATGTAAGTAGCAAATAACCAGTAGGATATTGCATTGTCACCAGCATTAACCTCAATGTAGATGCTCATGCTCACCACCAGTCTCCCGGAAATCGTTCGTCAAGGCAACCCTGAAGAAGCCGTCTCCGTTATTCATGCTCCGGAAAGCTTTGCTAGTTGGGTGAGCATTACATGTGACAGAGTTGTTGTCGACTTGCAATGTAGCTAAACTTATGTAGGCATCCAGCGAGCCCTCTGCCAAGTCAGTCACATCAACCGAGAGATCGTCCCCCAAGGCCGATGGCGCCAGTCAACCATCTTCCACCGGGACCTTCAACAGCGTTAGTCCAATCTCTACCAGCATGGAGAGATCATTTGCAAAGATTTCAAATGCTAATAAAGGTAACTTAATAAAGCCTCCCAGCCACCCCACTCGCCCTCCCATCTCTACCGATGTCAAGCCTGTGCGATACAGCTTAGACAGTGCCACACCACGAGCACAGGACTTGCAGGACATGCTCATGGATGGAAGCCGATTGCGTTCTAGCAGCACCAGCAGTCTTGAAAGTTGGTATTTCAAAGACTCAACAAGTCGACATCGTCGCTAACCAAGTACAGAAATCGACGAGCAGACCGAGGCCGAGGGCGATGATGACGATGATGAGCCCTTCCCTCACGTGCCTCAAGTTGCTGATGAGATTGGCGATCTACGAACTCTTCTTCACGAATCCTGGACGTTGTGCAATACTTTGGCCAACTTAAGCTCAATGCATCGACCGCGAGCTTTCAGGGATTCAGGAACCCCCGATGCTGTTGAAAGAGCATGGAAAGCGTGCTGGAAGCTCTGCCACCGCCTCTACGACAACCAGGATGAAGACCCGGCATATCTGAGCGTCAAATTCAATCTGGACCTGTGCCGTGACTTTTGCCAAGCGCTGTTCGACGTCCGCGAGAAGAAAGACGAGCTAGCAGACTCTGTTCTCCGAGTTAGCTTTGAGTTGAATAACCAGTGAGTGTCTACTACAAGCGTGTCGCTTTTTTTCACGAGTCTAACCCTTCACCATAGTCTATACAGCGCACAAGACAACCGAACCCTTCCAGAACAATTCCGGGAACGAACTCTTGATTTTTACATTACGCTGTGCCATCGCTTAATGAAACAGCGTGGCGAGCTCCTTGGCAAAACGGATCAGCTTCTCGGAGCTTGCTGGGCCCTTGCCGAAGTGCTCTTCAGTCTACGTCAGAACAGACTAGATGGCAAACCTGCAGATGGCGAGCTTCTACTTTCTGCGGTTCAAGCATGTTGGGGCTTGGGCGATATATTCAAAGACAGCTGGGCAAAGGTGAACACAGATAGAAACACTCCTCGACCGTCCCAGGCGAGCTTCTTCTCTCACTCCACTGACCAGTCTGGACGTGAGAGCCGGCAGTCAAATCGCTCATCGCGGCACTCAAAGCAAGTGAGCATAAAGAGCACTCATCAAGAAGAGCGGCCACGAAAGCCTCCGCCAGTTCCCGAAACCCCAGTCACAGAATTTGAGGACACTCCTATCTCTCCAGAAAGCCGTTCTCCTCAGATGCCCAATCTCCTGGTGCTCGGCCCTTCCAGTGATGGCGGTCGAGGGGGTAGATGGTCCAGCAGTGCGTCCAACCTGTCGAGCTACTCTCACAGCAGCAATAGGACCTCTAGCACCGCGACCACTACCACGGCAACCGAAGATCCCAACGTTGCACGTGCCAAAATTCTTGTCCTTCGGGCAGCCATGACTCTTGGATTCGATCGGGATACCATCACCGACCCGAAGACAGCGCCCGCACTGCTGCAAAAGTTTGTGCAGAGCCTCCCTGCAGACGCGTTCGGTCCTCTACCGAGAGAGACTACTCTCCTTCAGCAATACAAGAACTCCGTCCTGATGGACGCCTTTATTCCCCGGAATCCTTCAATCCCCACTCGCGGCAAGCGAGTTCCAGCAGTGGATATGGCCAAGAGTATCCAAACATTAGCCAATAACTCGCCACGCTATGCCTACTTGCGCGATCTATTTGGATTCGTCTTCAAGTTCCCCATTGAGGAAGTTGAAGCTCGACGACACACAAGCATCGCCGTCTAAAGGCCCTTTATACGTTATCAGGTGCCCTTGCACCGAAAGAAGAAGAAACGAAAAAAAGACGTACAAAAAAAAGAAGAAATGAACAAATAAATAAGCGAAAGAAAGAAAAGTGAGACAACATGATCACAGATTTAGCGACCATCTTTCCTGTTTCCAAAACGCTCTAGATACCCTTTTACACTATACTTTGAGTTGATCATGGCGCGGGGAGAGAGGAGCAAAAGAAATATAGTTTTTTTGTATGCAGTGAAGAGTTCTGATTATGGAATGGGCATGAAATGAAGGGTAGAGCCGTACAATCATTCGTTTGGATAATGATGTTTGATGCCGATACGTCGCCGCAAGGCAAAGGGTTTAGAGGCTGTTTGTGTTTTTCACTTGTGGAGGCCATTGTCTATCAGTATTTCGGATTTATAATACTACCATTGTCAAGCATAGCGAGCGAATTGCAAGTCTAGTACAATTTTGATTTGGGATTCTGTTACCTTGAATCCCTGGACTTGATGCAATATTTGCTAGTAAAGGGATGCGCAGTATAGTTCTCACGTCAAATGGCTTACTGTGCTCGCTATAGGATTAAACGCAAGCAGAAATGAAGAAAAAGAAAGAAAACCTCCATTTGTCAACTGCTGCCTTCGTATAATAGAATCTCCTTCATTTGCTCTCTCCCAGGTATACCCCATTTCGCTCCGTTCCTTGCAAATATACCTCTCCATTTTAAAGTCCTCGGCTCGTGATACTCCAACAATGTGATACAGAAGTCGAACTAGAAGAAATGAACTGAAGAAGAAGAAAAAGTAGTGTGAAAAGGTCCATAGGGCAGAGATCTTCCTTGGGCCAGCACAATGTGGCTATAAGCTCGGTGGAGGTTCCATTTCATGTTTTACTATATTCAAGGATGGCGAAAGGAGATGAGTATGAGGAGATTTCGGGTGGCCAGTGTGATGGCCGATCAGGAGCCTCGGGTCGATTGTCCCTATAGGCTCTTGGTAAGGTTGTGGCGTAAAGCTGTGGTTCTGATGATTGAATAGGCTCGGATCGTGGATATCAGGATGATTGACGAGCGATTGTCGGATGGCCTGGGAAGTAGCCGCCGTGAGGCCGGTGTATTTAACCTCTTGGAAGGGAAAATCGACTAGTGGCGGTGGGACGGAGCTGAATATAGAGAAATCGTAGGGCGAAGAGGCTGTCGTCTGAGCCCAGTCCTAGTGGTGCTCGTGGACATCTCCTGTGGCCAAGGTTGGGAGTTCGGCGATGCTGTGGGAAGATGCCGGCTCGATGGGCATCTCTTGGAAGCTGGGGATTAGTGGAAATACCACGCTAGAGAGTGTGTCTAGATGAGGTTGTCCTTCCACCTCTGAGATAGCAAGATTAGGAAATGCTGGAGTCTCAGGGGCTTCGATGTGAGTGTGAGTATCCTGCTCTCTCGGTGGTAACTGAATTGTCTGTTGTTCTCGGTAATTCTGATAGGGAGACGGGGCGACGCTCCGTGCAAGGGGAGAGAACGGCGAGGCTGATAGGGCAGCCAGGCGGGTTTGAGGCAGTTGAAGATGGTACTGGGTTATGGCCGGCGTCTGGAGCAGCATGTGGTTTTGCTGGACTGGATGATGATACGGCTGCTCCATTGATGTAGGAGGATGAATCAAAGCCGAAGTATTCACGCTATTGCCGACACTCGTAGAGATAGGAGAGTTGATGGTTGCCCAAGTGTTCAGTGACGCGGATGGCGCCCAACCAACGCTAGTACTGGTGTTGTGGAATTGCGAGAGTTTCGGATGTTGAGAACCATCATGCGCCGTCACATGTAGATTACCGTGATAATTGTCTGCTAGAGATACTGTTGGTGTAGAGGCCGAATGGATATGAGATGTAGGGAGCTGAAGGTCGAGAGTGCTCCATTGCTGTGGAGGCGTCTCATACTCAACGGTCTTTGAGGATACTCGATCTCGCTGAAATTCTGGCCGCTGTGGCCCAGTGATTTTCTTGATCAACCTTGGGATTGTAGATATTACCACGTTAGAGATGGTGTTTTCAAGTTCTCAAAACTGCTAGGAGGATGGGTGAAATACCTTGAACGCCCTTCACCCGAATCACCATGACCTCTCTTGCGCTTCGCCCGTGCCATAGTCACTGCTTCATCTTTTTGCTCACTTTGCGGCTCCTCTACTTTCGTTTGTAGGCCAACTTCGGTCAGACTTCCGAAATCAATTTCATAGCGCTGTCCATCTTCGTCTTCCTGCTCACCCGAAACGGAGGGCTTTGGCGATGTGGCTATTCTGGGAGCTCGAGTATTCACCAACGGGCTACTATAAAGAACGACGAACATCATCGCATTAGCTTCTGCTGTAAAATTCTTGTCATAAATGAGAATACCACCACCTTCTTCCCCGAATGAACGGTTGAAAGAGGAGGCGTTCTGCGATATTGGAAAAGGGGGGGGGTGGGAGAGCACATACTTAAACCTCGGGTCTTTACCGTATTTGTTCTTGATGTACCGAATCTGATTATGGTTCAAGCTGCGTCCAAACTTGTCCTTGAAATGAGTCTGGATGTATGACTGTTTCTTCTTACCGACGACGGCAGAGAGAACCCAGTCAATCTCTTCGTCTAGGTACTGCGCCGCGCCGACCATGACCAATCCGTTTGTCTTGTTTGGCCTTTGCTATACGGCGACAAGAGTGATATCACACAGCGTCAAGAGGGTATCTTCCTTCCGTTGGCAGAGTTGGTGCCGTAAGAGGCAAAGTAGGGGTTGCCAGACACTCATATACTGAGTATCTCAGGAGAGCATACGCTTTTTGCTCAGCCGTCTGGTTCCTCGGCGTCTTATACGACTCTGTGTATTTCTAACCGAAAAATGGGGAAACAGAAAGCGACTTTTGCTTCTCTGTTTGGCTCTGTTCGAAATCTACTCAATTGCGGGGCACGGAAAGGGGAATATCACCAAGACCTGTAACGGTTTGTCTGTCAAACACAAAAGGTAGATGAAGAAAAGGGAGAATCACACAAACGAAATACTAGGAAAGCTCAAACGGGAGCAAAAGAGGAAGAAAGAAAAAAGAAAAACAGCTCCGTGTAGAGAGAAGCAAGAAGAGAGAAAAAAGAAAGAAAAGGAGGGCAAACTTGCGTGTCCGCAAAGAAGAAGCCCGTGTCAATGCCGGCCTTGAGGATCAGGCCGAAAACGACACGGCGAAATGCGCCGGCCTCCCGATCACGAGGGATTCCGACGTCGGCGCCTCACCTAAAGAAAAAGGGGAGAGGGTTATTCTCGCACTTGTGAAAGGGCAGATATTTTGCAACGAAAAGAATGATGAGCCGTTTGGGTGAGTAAATGCAGCCCGGGGAGGATATGTCTAGGTTGTGGCAGAGATCGCGAAAGGGGGGGGGCCAGTAAGGAGACCGACGTGAGGCAAACGCACTCTTTCTAGGCTGGATACAAAAGAGCTGGCCGCGTTTCTGATTCAGATACAGGGGTTCCTCGTGGCTGATGCAGCCTCATCTATTGTGCTAGAGAACAATAAGAGGGTCAATAGGCTTTTGCCAATGATAGGTCGGCTTGTTATATATAAGTGAGATGAAACATCTAGATGCAGTGAATCATCGTACCATATTAGCAGACAGGAGGTCAGTTGCCTATGGGAAACAACAAACCGGGTGGGTCACGGGGATATTTGGCTTTGCATCAAGTAGACTTGCGGTGACAAAGATGAGACGAAAAATCTGAGGTGCTCTACTTTCATGACTGTGGATATATATCGTGATGCTTCATATTGAGTCAACGAAAGCGCCTATATCAGCTCACCAACTAGGCTGAGAAAATCACTCAAATCTCGCCAAAGCAACTAGATCACCGGTAAATCGCAAACTTCCTGAATATGGCAGAGACCTGAGAGTTCGCTAATCAATTTTCAAGGTAGCGATTACGTGGAGTGTAGATGTTGTAACGAGATGCAGAGAAACCTACCTAATTAAAATAAATCGCCAACACTCTTTATAAGGTACTGAAATGTGAATCTATGTGTATGAATCTAGTCTCTATATCCCATCTCCAATCTCTAGTCTATCATGGTCCGATTTTTAGCTCATTTGTCCATCGTCTATCGTCTATATCTCTTCCTCATCGCCAATTATGAATCACGTCGTCAAAGGCGACCCCCCACGTGAAAAGACTCCCAGCCAGCACTTGACCTGACCCTCTTCCTCATCCTCACCCCAATCATCCTCACCAGCCAGCTCACTCTCTTCTTCGCAGAACAGCGGCGTTTCGAGATCCAGCATGGCCTGCTTGAAGGCTTCCAAAAGAGTGCGTGTTGTATTGTCTCTCATAGGCACCATGACCACCGCCCTAGATTCCGAACCAAGAGCGAGATTCTGGCAGATTGCTGAAGCGAGAAGTGCCGGGTGATCATCGTCATACAGGGGATCAGCAGCGAGAACGAGCTATTCGTGCAGCGAACAACGTTAGCAACGTGCCTTATAAATTACAAGACACACAAGTAGTGATATTAAACTTGCCTTGAACTGAAAGGGTTCGCCAAAAAGCTCCTGGTCAATCTCGTCTTCCTCTCCACCCCATGTAAGCGGCCCGACTGACATGGAACCTCCCCGGGACTCAACCAAGCTCATGTTCTTCTCCGTATTGTCCTTGAGGTTGGGAACAATGTTGGGCAAGTCGCTGAGGATGACATGCGTCTGCCACAGAGCCGCAGCTGCAACGCCTAGCAGCCCAGTTCCCGAGCCGAGTTCCAGAACCGTAGGAGGTGGCTGACCAAGAGTCTCATCAAAGAGCTTGAACAGCGAAGTCGCAGCAAGCCGAGGCAGATGGCGCGACAGCACATATGAAGAGCCCCAAGTCTTGAAGCCAAGTGAGTCACCCGTCAGAGCCGGCTCCTTGATGATCAGCTCAAAGGGCTCGCACGCAACTCCGTCTCCATCGAACGGCCACCGCCTCGTCACTTCGCCCATAGCGGTCCTGCCACATCTCTCAGACATGCGCTTGCTGGCCAGCTCCCAAAGCATCTCTTGCTTGTCGTAGTCGTCGATCCATGCGAGGGGGCTCTTGATGACAGATGAAAGGTAGCGTGTCACCTCAGCCTTGCGCTGTGTAGCGAGTGACTCTTGGTGAGCAATAATGTCCGACTGTCGCTGTCTGTGGTTCCACACAGGCGGGCTCAGCTCCAAGCTTTGAAGAATGGAAAGCAGCTCTTCATAGCTTGGCCGCTGCCACATCTGCGGGAAATCCTCCGGTGCGAGCGTCGCCATGCTTGAAAGGCGAAACCTGAAATCTCGCAACCCCTCCAAACCCAGAATCTTGAAAAGAAAAGAAAAAAAGATAAGCGGTAAAGCTGTGAAAATGCCAAAGACGCCTCTAAACTACCAAGTAGATAAGGAAAAAAGAAGAAAAAGAAAAATCGAATCCTCTCAACAGAGAGCGGAAATCTAAATGGCTATCATGATGAAAATGCGTATCGTAAAATCCGGTCCATATACAGTAATGACTTTCAAAAAGGCTATGTCGATATTGAAAATACGAGTATAAAAAGAGACACCCACATGCATGGATGTCACCGCACAAGAAAAGAAAAATCGGACCCTGACTAAGAAAATGGCGGTCCAAATGGCAGGTACTCCATGGATGTGAATGGAAGGAAAGACAAAAAGGTGGGGCCAGTTGCACCCCACGTGGGGACCCCTCCCAATTAAAAAAAAAAAAAAAAAGAAGAAAATCGAATTGCTAGAAGAGTTGCAGTAATGCGGAAGGCAAAAATAAGCGGAACTCTAAAAGCATACTAGCTTGCCGTACTCCATAGATTTATAATAATTCAGCAGGAGAGAAAATTTAATAGAGTGAAAAAAAAAGTAAATTCAGTAGGCTTGGGTAGATTTAGATAGATCTGGTAGATTTGGGCAAAGAGAGCGGATTTTCTTCTCTACCTAACAATTTGTGTTGGGGCCAATAAAGAAGCAGGAAGAAGAAAATGCAGCAACCCAGGGCAGATTGCTCACATAACCGCTAATCCCAAACCCGTTACCCCGACACCAGCCGCAGTTTATTAAAATAAAAAAAGAAAAGAAACCTAAGAAAAGGGACCTGGGCGCAATCACACGGCGCGGAATCTCCCGTAAACGTCAAATCAAACAAACCCCAGACATGAAACAAAAAAAGGCAATGGGCAGAAAAAATAGATTGCATACGGATAGGCTGTTTCAACTTCAGCTGCAAGCGTTAGTTTGCTCCGTGACATTTCTCGGCCCACGGCGGCCCCGTAGAACCGGTAACACTACAGTAGCATCTGCTAGAATCTAGCATCTGGGCAGGCGGTGATCAACAGAGATCTTCATGCTGACGCTGATCCCCTTTGCATGGCTTAGATCCCTCGCGGCGGCGGCATGACATCAACATCATCGTCACATCACAGCACAGCACAGCTAGGCAACTTCACTCAATCGACATGTTTTACTTGTTTCTTTGTTCAAAGACTTTTGTATCTTTTGTATCTACCTGTTGCTGCAAGCCTACTACCTAGTCAGCACTAATTTTCGCCCCTTGTAGCAGGGCCCTGTGTTTGAAAAAATCAACTAAGCAATTCAGACAGATGTTCCTCTGCTGGTCTCTTTGCTCGAGACTCTAAATTCGAATGGTATCAGCCATATCCTGCGCCAGAGCGTGCCTATCCTAAAGGCATTCGCTGCGAGATGCAAAATCCGTAGCCCAAATTTCCTTGGGGTAAATGCAGAAAAAGCTCATTGTTGCCGGAACGCCAAATGTAAAAACAAGGAAAAGAAGAAGAAAAAAAAAAAAGCAAAATTATCCAGTCCCTTTTTGGTCCTATTATCGAGTCGTCATATCAACTTGTAAATCGTTAACCTCCCCATTGTGCGTTGGTGTTTTGTGCTTTTGTGACCTTTTTTGGTCAGTGGTGCTTTCGTTGCCTAGTCTCGTGCAGGCGAGCACTCCCGGTAAATCTCCTTCTTCATGCTCTCAAGTCGGCCTCTCATATCCAGCAAGTCGGCCAGCTTTTCGTGAGGAGGGTTGTCCAATGCCGAGATCTCGTGATGCAATGCTTCATATTGCTGGTAGTAGGCCTTGAATTTGTTGGCCTTGCGTAGGATCTCAATCGAGACGCTCTCTGCCGCCCGTCGCTTCGCCGCCGCAGGCTTGGACTCCATTTCCGTCTTCCGCTTCAGCTTGGGCGGTGGTGGTGCGTCGTTCTCGAGGTCGGAGGCATTGGTAGGTGGTGAGGAAGCCAGAGGGGATGACTTGGTGGGCGACGTATTCTTGCTCTTGAAAGAGGATGATGCAACCGTGCCACGAGAGTTGACGCTGGCGTCGGATGGGCGGTGCTTCAGCCGGGGCGCGGGCAGGGGCTGTCGCTGCTTGATACGCTTCGACAGCGGTGTTCCAGAGCTGGAACTAGAGTCGTCGTCATCACGAGGCCTCTTGACAGGTGCAGGCCGGGTTGGGGCCTTGATGGGTGGACGGCCAGCGACAATGACAGTGTCCTTGACCTTGGGAGCAGCAGGCTTTGGCTTCGCCTTGACAACAGGGAGTGGGGCTGGGGCCTCATCGCCTGAAGTGTCGGAGTTGACAATGATTTCCTGTGACAGTATACGCTTGTCGTTGGCTTTGGAGCCAGCTTTGCTCTTGGTTGGAGATGCCTTTGGGGCGGCGGGCTTCGCCTTGGGCTTGGAAACGCCAGCAGCCTTGGAGGGCTGGAGCAGCCGTTTGACCTGTGCCTCCTGGCTGCTAGACTTCTTCGCTTTAGATGGCAAGGGGTTGGAAGATGATCGTATCATCTTCTCGCCATCCAGACCATCGCCAGACGTGAAGCCGTCGTCTGCTTTCTGGACCTTGATCTTGGGCGCAGGGGGTGGGGGGCCCTTTGCCAGATTGGCCTGCAGCCGGCTCAGGCATTTTCCCTTGCCACGCTCCTCCTTCGGAAGCAGCTTCTGCCACACAGCCTCGTAAGCCGATAGCCTCTGCTTGTCGAATTGGCGAATCGCGTTGTCAATAACAACTTGTCTCTCATCTTGAGAGGCGTAATCGTAGCTCCAAGGGTCAAGCTCCTTCCAATACGTCTTGCGCATGGTCCACGTATCTGAGTCGGCGTTGTGTTCGGCGACCTTCTCGAGGGTCAATCGGAATTCGTGCTCCTTGCCCTCCCACTTCTTCTTCAGGTATTCCGTCGACCGGTCCTTAACGGCCAACTCATGAACCAGAGTAACTCTCTGCTCCTTAGCACGTTCCATAGCCTGCTGGGATGCAGTGAGTGTCGGGTTCAACGAGGGCGAGGTGATGCCATTGAGGCTGGGCGAGGTTGGCAAAGAGCCGGTTTTTGAGCCATAGTTGGAGATGGGCTTGGCCCTGGACTTTGCCGACGCCTTGGCCTCTGGCAAGTTTCCTACGACGCGAGCCCTGATAAAAGGTGTTAATACACAACACCACAGCGACATGCAAGTAGCACAAACCTCTCTCGCGCTGCGTCATGTGCCGCCAAGCCATTTTGCAGAGCCTCAATGTCCGAGTCCAGCCCGGGGGTGGACGACTTTCGGCGGTATGGCCTGGCAGGCTTCGCAAAGACGTTGGTTGTGTTGGGTATTCTCTCCGCCCGGCGTGTAGACTCGAATGGGCGGGTAAGGTAGAGGTCGTAGTCGGCGGAATCGTTGGGAGCGGCGATGCGGTGCGACTTGGAGCCGTATTGAATGGTCTGGAGGAGAGGCCCAGAGCAGTCAGCACATGAGGTTCCCCATGCCCCTTGTGGGTACACTTCAAGGAGGAGCGAGAAGACCGCAGACTTACGGGAGTTTGACCCAGCGAGAGGCGCAGATCCTCGCCATTGCGTGAAGATTGGATTATTGATTCGATCGTCGACTTGTCGAGCTGAATGTGGAAAGCCTGGGGCGGTAGGCTCGAGTCGGAGCCAGAACCCGCTAGGAGCAGGCCGCTATCCGGGACTTTGAGAGAGTTCATGCTGGCGACTGAGGATGCGTGTGCGAGGATGGTGTAATGCAGCTTCCCAGAGGCAAACTAGCCAGAGGATTCCGAGAATTCGCAGGCAAGAGCCGGAAACGAGAGGGGGGCTTTTGGTGTTGTCAACACAGAGGAAGAAGGCGGTGCTGAGGGTATAAAGATTCCGAAGTTGAGCTTGAAACGGGAGGAACAAAAGACGCTTGTTTACTCAGACTCAACTGAAGAAAACAAACTCTATAAATGGCAGGGAGGACGCCACATGATCGATTGAGACTTCGGCGGCGGCCAGAAAGTGAAGACGACTCGTGGAGCAAGTGAAGTCAAAGTGAGAAGGTTGAGGACAAAGGGCGAGTCACATCCAGGCAGCGCGGTGGGCCTGCAATACGGGAAATGGGTAGATCCGGAACTGCGTGCAGAGTTCAAAAGGCCGGCCTGAACACCGCAGCAGGAGGCTTTGGCGGCACGCAATCGCAGCAGAGGCACAGGCCGAGGAGCAGCGAGGGATGAGGTTGCGTGGGAGAGGGAAAAGAGTGCAATGATGCAGCTCCCGCGGTGGAGAGGCGTAATAGTATGTAGAATGGATAGCAGAGGTCTACGGCAGGAGAAGAGGCAGAGGCAAGTTCCAGTTCCAGTTGGGGGAGCGGAGACAATGGCGGCGAGCGGGAGGGTGGGAACAGGACGAGGGCGTGTCCATTGCAGGCTGGGCTGCTCAGAGCAGCACATGCAGAGGGGTGGTTGCATCAGCGAGTACCCAGCCCGTACTGGCGGACCTGCGAGTACTGTACATGTACGAGTACAGTACCTAGACCTGTACGAGTACTGCACAGCAGCGCGGTGCAGCGCAGTACTTGCGTACTTGCGTACATGCGTACATGCGCGCTACTGCCTGTCCCTCGACGCTACAGACTCACGGCGGCGCACGCCTGGGCAGGGCATCGACAGGGCATCGACAGGGCCCCAGACGGGTGGAGGCCAGCACGAGGAGGTACCCGGAGCTAGAGAGGGCTCAGGTTAGGTAGCGAGGTACAGTACGAGCAGCGCAGTACTTTGGGCAATGGGTCCAGTCAGCAAAAGCCTGGGCAGTACCTTATCATATACAGGCAGTGATGCACGATACAGCAAGTAGCACCAACAGTACAGTAGACGTCCATTCAACCTCTGCCGTGCGTCTTTCTCCTGGTGCGCTGTTGGCGCTGACCGATGACTGCCAGCGTCCACTTCTGGCCGTGCTGGGTTGACTGATTTCAACGTCCACTTCTGGACATTACGGGACCTCATCCGGTACCTAGGACGACAAAAAGGCGGGCCAGGGCACCGCTGGACTCCGCCAGGCCAAGGAGCTCCCAGCCTAACGCCACCGGGCTTAGCCTCGTGGTACAAGGGCCAAGCAACCAAGTACCTGTGAGGTCGGGTAACCTTCATTCCAACTCGGCTCGGAGCCTTCTCCTGCTGGGCCAAAATAAGGCGCTGAGCGCAGTTCTGTTGTGACACACGCCGGATCAGCAAGTTGCTCGCACATACCGGTGCTGCAGTGTGCTGTACTCGTACGTGAGTGTACACGTAGCCGAGGCGGGCAAGGCATCGAAAGTTGATTGATCGGTGCAATTGGTGATTCGGTTCAGGTTGAGTTTGGCTGAGTTTGATTTCAGTCCAGTTCAGGTTGACCTCGGGTTGTCTTGAGTCCAGTTCGGCCCAGTTCAGTCCAGTTCAGTTCAGTTCAGCACAGCGCAGAGCAGCCCCAAGGCTCGACATGACATGCCTCTGCATTGATCTTTCTTACCCCCCTGCGTCTGGCCTCTCTATGTTTCCCTAGTGCCCAAGGCATTGACCCATCTCATCTACGGAGCAGATGCAGTTGCCCCATATCAGATTTTTGTCTGGTCTTTTTTTTTTCTGGTCTTTTTCCTTCACCTCCTTTGTCAAAGGTCCCCCCTTTTTCCAACCCATCAACCAAGAGCCCACCAACAACGAAGCTCTGGACGCAGTCGAGATGCGTGCTTATACTCGTAGTCCGTCCATGTGTGCGGGACTGTTGTTCCTTCATCAGGCACAGCGACGCACAGGCCCTAAGCTCTAGAATGTGCCGTGGCTGCTCTTGTGCCCCTCGAGGGGGAATCTCTCTGACAGAACGGATATGGAACCCGAACGTGGCCCTGCCCATCTGGATTCCGGTGCGTGCTACGACTACTTGGACCAGCAGCTGCCAGCAAAGGGCCAATTCTGGCCACGCCCCCTCCCATTTTGCCTGGCAGCGGCGGTCATGGCTAAGGTCAAGCGAGTGTTGTCGATATGTATACGTGCATGCAGCCACAGTAGTACAACACTAGCGAGCTCCTGATCCCAGCAAGTTGAGCAGAGTTGGCGAAGCAAGAGAGAAGGAAAAAAAGAGCCAGACATGCAGCAGTGCAGGTACCTCCAGAGTACATGTGCCCTACTAAGCTCTGCGTGCCATCGTCAGACACACTCTGCACATGAAGCAGGTTGCCATCCGCATGATGAGGGAGCGGTATGTACCTCCCCAGTACTGCTGGTCTAAGCTGTATGGGGATCACCGGAGCAGGGAGCTAACCCAGCAAGACGGTAAAAGGTTCAACGACAACCATAATATGAAGCTAGAGTATCTGTACTCGTACACGCACAACAGACACTGCTTCACCTGGCAGGTATAAAATGGTCGGCTCTTGGTTGATCCCGTGCTGGCTGCATCTTCTTAGTCCTCTCCTTTGTTCCCATTGGGATCCTTTGTAACGCATCAAATAGCGCCACCGGTGCTCTCAACGGGCTGTAAAGTGTCATGTGGAACCGAGTGGCCGCCATGCCGCCTCATTCGCCTGTGAGCGTCGCTTGGGATTTCCCTGACAGCTGCGTCTCCGTATTGGACAATCTGTGTAGCAGGCGAATGTCCAATCAGCATCAGACAGACGCCTTTTGGGCGAGCAGAGGGTGTGAGGTTGCGCTCTGCTGACAGCAGCCCTACGGCCGACAATTGTTTCAGCAGCATCCAAAATACTGGGCAATTCCTTCGAGAAGAGGCTGGGGGCTGCGCGAAATACGACTGCATGCACTTGGAGCGGTAGATCCTCAACACGCGGGATAATATCAACAACGTAATCAATTTCACTTGTCAGACGGCTCAGCAAGAGGTCGGCGATGCAATGCACTACGAGGTACTTGTAAACCGGAGGATGATCGTCAATGCACGTGTTTGCAGGGTAGGTAAGTGCTCCGGCATGTAACTGGAAATGAGGCTATTACAAGCCGCATTTGACGTGTGTCGAAAGTACGGTACCCAGGTACGTACCTTTTTCGACCCCCAAACTGAGGCTTGCACTGAGAGGGAGCTCCTCTCGCTGCCCATTGCCATCTTGTGCCCGTTTCTATCCTAGGGCATCAATCTGTTGTTTTCTCTCTCATGCATGCGAATGCCTGCAGACCAATGGCAGCAGCGCTTTCTGGCTCGGTGAGTCGAGATGCGCTTCTCATCTCACGGCGCCGGCGAGAAACTTGGTGGCACACGACACGAGCGCTGACATCACGCACTGCACTGCGCTTGCGGGCACTCGATGTATGTACAGTACGAGTACACGTACATGTACATGTACATGAGCATTAGTAAGGTGCCTCCATGCACGGCGCGTCACAGCCCTCCGCCTTTCGCCTTGCCCGACAGGACAGGCGGCGTCGACGTCTGTGAGCTGGCCTTGCAAGGCAAAATGCCCGCTGACGTCGCCAACGGCATGGCATGTCTTGTATCGCCGTTGCATGTACATGGCCGTTGCACCAGCATGCGAACGTGAGCGTCGAGCCGTCTTGGGGATCCGGCCATCGCTCGGTCATCGGCCGGCGCAGGGAGGTGACTTTTGCGAGAGGCATCAGCCCACCAAGGCGCGAACTGGTTCCGGGCTTGGAGCTGCCTCTTCCTGTCGCTCTTTTGCCTTAGTAACGTCGATTTTGTGAAGCCATGCATGTACTGCGCACCTCGGTGCTGTGCCAATGTTACATCAAAGGGCCAGCAGAAGAAGAAAACCTGGGCGTCGATATTAGTGGAGGGGGTGTGTGCGACATTCCCGCGATAGACTTGCATGGCCACCAGTCAGCTGTCGTTAGTAACGGCCTATTCCCACGTTCATCACTCGTACCCCATGTCAAAGTCGCAGGTCGTCACGGCTTCGGTGCCCGCGCCGGAAAGGAATCTGGCCGTCAGCTGGGGAGAATGCATTCCACTGCCCGAGCTAGCAGAAGCAGCAGAAGCAGCGGCAGCCAGAAGCAGCCAGAAGCAGCATCAACGTTGCTCGACTTGCTGTTGCTGGTTGGCTCCTGAATCCTTCGGAGCGCTGCTGACGGGTTCCTAGCGACCGTGCTGGAGGCCCATCTTCAATCTTAGGTTAGCCTCTGAAACATTCCGTGCTCAAGTCAGCGGTGCCTGGCCCTGCTCTCTCCAGAGCAGTGTATTGCAGATAGGCGGAGGGCAGCCACTCCACTCTCGTTCCCTTGTGTCCCTAGCTGGCAGCAATCTGCGAGGGTAGGCGAGGCCTGGAGCTTGGTGCTGTACATACTAACTATGTAGTACGCCAGTGCCAGTAGTCTGCTCCACCGGGCTATTTATTTCAATATTGACATTTGATCACCGCAAGCCACCCGCCGACGACCAGACAGCCGGTTGTTGGGCGAGGCCAAAGGAGATTTGGCTATTTTGAGGCCGACGAGAGCTCATTTGTTAGCATCGTGCTACCACACACCTGCATGCGTATAATACGAGTACACTGTAGGTGCGCAATGACGGGCCTGTACAAGCACTCGTGCCCTCTGCTCAAACAAGCGAGAAACAGACGCCTCTTGTCGTCTCACTGCACCAAACGTCTTGGCCTGGGTAAAGCGGCTGGGTTGCAATCCGGCGCAACGGCTTTGCCATGTCTGGAACGCAATGCTACACAAGTAGCAGCAATGCCTGTGTTTGGTGCAGTCGTCGCTCGCCACCGCTGGCTGGCTGACGGCCGGCAGTGCCGCAGACACGTATAATGATCCCACTCCAACACGTACTCGTACTGGCACCCCCCTCCAGGCCTGGACGAGACTTGGATCTGGGAGCTCGCAAACTCATGTACTGTGCTCCTCGTTACCACGTCGATACGCCTCGCCTTGCACGAACCATCTCGTCGCAGGTCTGATCCGCCGTGGTGCTAACCTACCATAGCAACCAAGGCCTTACAGCTAAGGTACTCGCACATTAGGCCTGTGACGATGCAAGGGAGATGCCTCTACCATGGTTGGCCATGTACCAACGTTAGCACGTTTCTGCGAGTGACGAGCATCTCCCTTGCCCGAGACACCTGGTTCGACACTGCCGTGAGGTACGCAGCTGTTCCAGATTGATCTCCCGCGGCTACATAATCCCTAGCGAAGCCCCCCACCACTTGGCGTCTTGCTCACGGCCAATCCAATAAGGCAGCTCTTGCGTTGAGCATCTTGCAGGCAAAAAGAGATGAATCATCTGACCAGAGCCACCGGAGATGCACAGTCGTGCGGCCAAAGAATAAAGCCCCCAAAGCAGGCTCTTTGTATTTTTTTTGGGAGGCTGGCCTGGGTAGGCGATCTGGGACCAACGACCAGGCAAGGCTTGCCGGCGGTTAGACCCCAGTGATGAGATTCGCAAACAGACGCGCGCCCGCTGGGAGACGACCCCAGCCAAGACATGGGATTGAAGTTGAGGTACAGTATGGACTAGGTGCACATGTACCGTAGGCCTGTAAGACGGCTCTCGAGGGAATACGAGCTTGCCAAACATTAAAAGCAAGGCTCAGGGCGGGCTGTAAGCCGCAGCGCACTGGCCCTTTTTAAGTTATCGGGGAGTTGGATGGCCACAGCCGTTCTGGAACCACGACAGCAGAAGGATACAAAAAAGGTCATAAAGTTCTCTTCTGCCAAGCACAGTCGACGCCGTCGGCCCCCCCCCAAAAAAGCGGCTGCTGCAGCGGAATCCAAGGCTGAAGTTCGCCAATCATTCGGGGGTTTCCATGTACGTGCGAGAATAGCAGGCCGCATGAGCGATGAATTGCTGGCACGTTGCCGCTGTTTGTCCCGTCGCGGGGCCCAATCGCCAGCTTCCACATTTGGCGTTGCTTGCCGCTGACAGCGCCTTTGGAGGCCCTGCGGTTTGCCCGCTTGGGGGGGCGTGTTTGCGCGTGTGTGTGTGCGTGTACGAGTAAGTAAGTGTAAAGGCGATTTGACAGTTACGGATTCCGAAGTGTGTGACTGTGGTAAGGCTGTAGAATCCCCCTCCCCGCCTTTTTGGCTGTGAAGCAAAGTAATATCTAAGATGGCCCGGACTAAGAGAAGGATCAAACACCAGGTCTTCCAAGAATTGAGCACAGCACCCAGGTACATAAGGTAGTAGGTACCGTACTCGTATATACTTCCAGCCTGATGGGCATGGCGGACAGGCCCGCTGCAAGTCATGCAAATCGGGCATGGCGTGGTGCGCCACACTCGCAAGCGTGCAGCAGCAAGGCAGGTACGACGACCCGGTACCTTCTGGACGACTGGGTGCGTTGCGCCCGATGGCCGGACTTGCTTCGTTCCTCGAGGTACAGAGAAAAAGTCAGATTTGGCCGGATACGAGACGCTTCACCCGCAAAGGCTGGATGTATCTTTTTTTATCTCGTCTCGGTTGGTGTATGCACCTGGGTAGTACTACCTGTTTACCTTGAACTGCATGTATGTGTGGTGCTTGTACCTTTTTTCTTGGATTGCCTGAGCAAATCCACACGCCCAGCCAGCTTGTGCTCTCGTCTGGGGTGTCGCAGACAAACCGCTGTAGATTCTCCCACCGATCCATGGCTTCTCGCGGACGCCTTGCTCAGGTCCCGGTGCAGCATCTCTGGTGGTCGGTGCATGGCGCGATGTTACTCTTGTCCGTCTAGATGGTCGTGATGCCTGTAATACGGCACGAGCACACGCATCTCTCTCTGCCCCCCGTGATGATCCATCGAGGGTAGATGAGGAAGGGACCGGTGACTTGCGTCTGCAAATCGCCAGAACCAAGGCTCCCAGGTTTTTTCCTGTTTCCGATTTGAGACACCCGGATGTCGCACAAGTCAAGAGGGGAATTTTTCCCTGGTCCTTTATTTGCCTTGCTTTTTTTTTTCACGCAGTGACGACATTGGCTGTGACGGGCTTCCTTTTTCAAATGGACGGCCCTCCCTTGTTCTTCTGCTGCTTTCAATTTCTGGCCTCTCTCGTTTTTTTTTTTTTTTGCTTTCTCTTTGGTACACGCAGACAAGCACACACACTTCGGGCTCCCTCGCTCCACGTATTTATACCGATTCCACTTCCTAATGCATGCTTAGTGCGGAAATGTATTGGAAATTTCTCTGCCAGGCGGCCATGACGCTGTCGCCTGCAGCTACCCTCACCTCTGAATATGCAGTCTAAGATATGTAGGTCGTATGTACTCGTACGGTCAACCGCAGGGCCCGGTCGTTTATCAGTTTTGCCGGAGTCTAGATGCATGGATTTACCCGTCTATACGTGTACAAAAATTTTTAAATGGCTCTTTATTTTCATCACTTTTTTTTTCATCTCTTCTCTCTTCTCTTGTCCATTCTCTTTCAGTCTCTTCTCGCGCTATAATATACCAAGTTGCCGATTATGACATCTACTACCCAACAGCATGGTAAAGCTAGGAAACTAAAAAGCGTAGCGTAAGAACAAAAACCATCACAACCAACAGACATGTGCGCATACCCGACCCGGCAGTACTTGGTCATCTGGCCGTCGGGCATTCTATTGGTTCCCCATGGTGATGGGTGATCAAGCGATCTCGGCATTATCCGCCAGGTGTTTCTGTCGCTCCCCACGCGTATTTCGCTCACGACACCGTCACGATGCGGTACCAAGGTAGTACCAGCTACTCCGTGACTACCTTGCTCCGTGACTACTCCGCGACTCGCTCCGTGGTCCCGTCCATCAGATGATCTGTAATCAGGGCTAGCTCGCCTTACCCATCCTCTTCCAACGGTTTCTTTTCTCCCGCCGGGGTAGCTCTTGTTTGGCTTGGGGTTCATTTTTGGGGAGGGTCCGGCGGCATTTTGTGGACCTGATTGTGTCATTTGGCAACTGATGAGAAACCAAAGGAGCCGGCAGAGAAGAAAAAAACAAGCACAACACGCACGCAAACTGGCTCTGCTGCCTGTTTCGTAGCGGGAGCCACGCAAGCCCGACATTTCCGCCGTTTGGAAGATACAGAAACTATGATGGACCGTTGGTTGAACAAGGGTCCTGCTGGTGCTGTTCGGTGAGTGAGTCGAACGCTGGCTGTCATGGCAATGGAGCCATTTTTGGCCTCTGGTTGGGTGAGGGCCCCGCAATGGGGGACCTGTATGAGCTGCATTCTTGTCTTGTCTCGTCTTTGCCCGAGTTGCGACGCCCACAAGTACAAGTACTCCGTGTGAATCTCGTCAAGTGCATCCTGCTTGACAGGACAGGCACTCCCGAGACGCTTGCTATGTAGATTGAACCGATTGAAGCCTCCTGTGTGTCTCTTGCTTCCTCGGGCCTTTCCACCCCTCCCTTTTCTTTCCGAAGAAGCATCTCAATGGCCCGGCACAGTTGATCCAGCCATGCCACCGTTTCCCTCTGCGTGCGACCAATATACAAGCAGCTAGAGCGAAGCCACATGGATGTGCCTTTCTGCTCTCTGAGGGGTCCAAGGCTGATTGCATGACCCGGGGTCAGATCATCCAGAACAGAGGGGGGGGGTGTGTAGAACGATCCACGGCTAGCCTAGGTCTTTAATCACCGTTTCTGCCGCCACATAGTACAAGTAAGTCTACATGCCAAGGTACGAGCGAGCGGTCGTCACAGCAGAGGACATGGCAGGCCAGGAAGATTCGGCCGAGGGAGGAGATGAAAAGCTTCCGAGCATTGCATGTCCCAGTTGCGCCTGAGTGGGATCGGGGCTCCGTCCTCGCACATATATCGGTGTGCCGTTTTGCTGCTTTCGACTCTGCACCGCGACATCTAACCGGGCTGACTCGACCCATTGATAAATGACGACGCCCCCATGCTCCCGGCCACGACCCTTGGACACACGGAGAATAGCCCAGCGGCCAAGGAACAAGACAAGAGAGCAAAAACGCCGTTGTTGGCAGCTTACTGTGCATATGGCCCGACTGAGCTCTGCATTCGTTTTGCCCCGGTTCCGATCCCGCAATGCCCCCGATATGGTTCTGAGCAGTTTTTGGGTTGTCCCTCGCAACTTACAGCCACCATCTTTTCCTGTTCCCTTGGCTACGCAAGCCACAGACTCTCGCGATAGGCAGCTAAGCCAAATAGTTTGAGGACTAACGTGGCGGAAAAAAATGCGGGGTGGGCGACAAGGCAAAAAAGCAAAAAAGAAGCACAAAGACATGAACAAGGCCGTCGTTTAACGGACCAATCGCGGCTCGGCTGGTCTCTTTGGATGTCAAACGGGAATTGGCCTGCCGGAAATCTTTGTCTCGCCATGGCTAAAACACTTGATCATTGGGCTAAAGGGGCCAAAGGGGGTAAATGATGGGTTTGCTCTTCTCTTGCGATGAGCGCGCGTGATAGGCCGCAAGCTTTCTGTCGGCTGGTTGGCGCTGAATACTGGCCATGCCACGAACGAGAAAAAAATGGAAGCTTGGGGGCTAGCTGCATCTAGCTTTGGCCGCTCGGTGCGCGTTGCGGTGGAAATTGGGCTGGCTGGGCGAGCTTTGCTTTTTCCCGTTAATTGCCAGTTTGCCAGTGACATTTCGGCGGGCAGGGAACTAACAGAGCGGTTCTGGCTGCAAAATAGCGTCCCCTTCCGCTGCTCTAGGCGAGCTACTTGTGCTAAGAAGCGAACCGACTACTATCAAGGGCCCGGGGATGTTCGGAGAGATTTCAACAAGTTGCGCCTTTTTGCTCGGGTTTTCTGGATTTGTTTGTATTCCATCTGCTTTGGGGTTTCTGGCGGTACTACTGACATGTACCTACCGTATGCGGAAACCAATCCAGCTGCAATCCTGATATGCGTGCTGCACCATTCAGGTAGCACAGCATGCACTGCAAAAATCTGCAACGAAACACGATTCGTCAATCCTTTCGGGCTGCATGAAGAAAAAAGTAAAGAAAAAGAAAACCAACGGCAACGGAAAAAATGAATTCCTTCCAATGCAGCAACGATGAGGGGCAGAGTGAGGGGGCCTCTGACACATCCAAGTACTACTGTAGATTCTACCTCCAGGGTACGGGAGGGTTTTTTGTATGTACCACGGCACAGGAAAAGGAGGCTTGCAAGTGGCTGTCTGAGATGAAGATGCGAGTTTCATGCAAGTGCTTTTTGAGACATGCATTTGGAGGGGGGCCTTGCTAAAGAATGTTTCGTCGGGTGGCCGCCGAATAAGCTTGGGTCATTTTTTTCTTGCCCCCTCTTTTCTTCCCTTGTGCCGTCTGTATGAAATGATAGATGACTATGTCCATTTATGCAGATCCTTGAGATGCTACAAAGTTAATGATGGTGGAGGAACAAAAGAAGATTTGAAATCACATGACAAAAGGGGCACAGCCAGAAGCCACTTGTCGACGAGAACAAAACTTCATCTCTATTTTTGATAATACACACAATAAGAATTCAAATTCTGAAGAAGAAGCTGCAAAAAGTGAAACACTCCCCCATGTTGATGACGCCTCCCCTCAAATAAGAATAGCCATGGTTCGCAACTCTCGCAAGTGTCATACATACTCTATCCCGTGAATTCCTCGCCCCAGGATTTACTGCGTCTTGAAGAGCAGGATGGCGCAGTGGCCGAGATAAAAGTATATGAAGTGCTTAGTCTCTGTAGACACCCAAGCATGTTAGCCTGCTGCTGGACCTTGAAACAGGGGGTATCAAAGCACGCACCATGAGTTACGAAGCTGCCAAAGTTGCGGCCAACAATGCAGTGCCAGGTTGGGCCCTTTCGCTCGTCAAACTGTATTGTCGTATGTGGTTAGTAGCGTTCTCGTTTCGCATAGGGGCAGGTTTGGCTGACTGTTCGCTTGATGTGCTGTGCAATGTCCTGTCATGTCTTGTCAGCACTTGTTCTCGACAGCAACTCAGCGTCTGGCAAAATACCTTTTCAATGGTGAACTTGGCCATGGCCTCCTGAGCTAGAGTCTCATTATTAGCCTCCCCCTTCTCACTTGTCGGCTCTTTCCCCGCCAATGGCAGCGGTTGTCGAATCCAACGTACCAACTTCTATGCACTCCTGCTGCATATCATCCGTCTTTTCGTATTCGTTAGCTGGGTCGTTGTACAGGCCTCTTTGTTAAGTGAGCCTCACCATGTCTGCGGATTTGATCTGCGCTGCGATGCTAACCGTTAGCCAAGCTTCTCCTTGTACTGGGCGATGTGGAATCGCGACTTACCCTCAAGCTTCTCCCTCGCCGCTGCGATCTCTGCCGGCTTGTCCGCCATGTTTTCTGATTGATGGGTGGGTGTTTGGTTGTCTGATGGTAGAGTCGACGCGATTCCGCTGCGCATGGCGAGAAGAAAAAGGCATTAGCAACAATGTTCCAGTTCCATGGCAGCTGCAGACTGTCTCTCTGCTCTCTGCCCTTCCCCCTTCCTCCTGTCATCGCCACTCGCACACAGACGGACACTGCGGATGTGATAGCACCTACCTCGAGGACTGTCGTTGTGTGAAGCTCGGTTCGAAGATGATCGTCGCGCCTGGAGAATTGCGTGCCGGATCGAAGATGGTCGTGTGCGCAAAGTTGCTGCGGTTTCGCGTCTCCTTAAAGTCGAGCTTTGGAGTTGACAAGGACCGGAATCAATCCCAGGCTAAGCACCGGGACGCACGAGCCATGCATGCCGCGTCTGCCAAGGTGCTGTTAATTAGTAGGGAGGTACCGCCTCTAGTATGGGCCTTTTTTTCTGTGGCGGGGCTGAATGACAGCGCTTGCAGGCTGCTAAATCCACGAGCTTGCAGGGCTGAATCGTAAGATGTAGAACACGAGATATTGCCCGATCACAGAGGCATATTGGTTAGTGGGCAGATGGCAGCTATTGTCTCTATTTTCTAGAGCCGAGTATTGCCGGAACTAGCAACTTGGACTCATTGATTTCTGGGTTGTTGGGAATCTGCAATTCACTGGTGCGTTGGACAAGACAACTTGGAAGCCTCTACTATGCACTTGAGAATGTTCTAGAGACGTAAAGCATCAATTGGCAGGTATTTGTAGACATCAGATGGTAAATTTGGTAGATTTAGCTAGGTACAGTGCCTACAAGCTGATAATTCTAGAAGTGGTAGGTAGATTTAGCAGGGGCAGGTATCTCTTATAGATGTTGGTAGATCTACTCTGTAGTAGGAGGAGATTTATAGTACGAAAAGAGATGCAATTCCTTCATACGCTACTACCATCCTTGCAGTTCAGCCTGGTTTCCTTCATAAACTGTCGCCAGATTTATGCATATAATATTTCCAATTATAGCACCTGACAATCAATGTTGATCGTCTCATTGAGTGCAGCCCCGCATTTGGACAAGGCTGTACGCAGCATCTTTTACTCTCCAGGCAGCAGAGCAGGCGCATGGAGTACATCTTTATGAATTGACTTCAACGATTTCATTATTACTATTGAAAGATTGAGCTTGGAATCCTTTTTATGTGTAACATGAGCGGGCCTCTTCATATCTCAACGAGTGTCGTAGCTGTGCTGCAGCTCGCAGCCACGGCAACGCAGTATCTCAAAGACGTCAAACATGGGTCAGCCGATCGATCTCGGCTCCGGGACGAGCTTAGGAGCACAACTTGTTTGCTTGAAATGCTGCAGGATCGTCTGGAGGACTTGGATGACATGCCTGATAGTGAAAATTTGCTGATGCCTCAGTCCATTAGTTTGCTCGGCGGCGCAGACGGGCCGTTACACCTCTTCAGAAAAGTTTTAGAAGAAATTGTTGCCGAGCTGGCGCCTCAGGATAAACTCAGACGACTGATGAAGCCTTTTACCTGGCCATTTGATAAGAAGAAAGTCGCAGAGTTGCTTACATGTTTGGAAAGATCGAAAAGTCATTTCAGTCTTGTTTTGCAGAACAACATTGTGTAAGGGCGTCACATCTATTGGATTGGCATCACCTGTTCTAATTCAGTATCAGAGACTTGGCGAGGCTAGCAAATCTCAAGCTTGATAAAATCGGCGACAAGGTGGAAAGCTCAGAAGCAAAATCTCGAAATGCCGACACACAGAAGATCATTCAATGGATCAGTCCGCTATCATTTCGCTCCCGACACGTGAGTGTTCTGGAGAGTGTCCAGCCTGGGACCGGCATCTGGCTATTGGAGCATGCCACCTTTCGTGATTGGTTGAAAAGAAAGACTGGAATTCTCTGGTGCCCCGGAATACGTCAGTTCCATGAGTTATTGGGAACCTTGTATGCGATACTAACTCTGTGCTTTAGCGGGAGCTGGAAAGACAAGTCTCGTGTATGTGGATTCATATATTCTCCCGAAAATTTGCATCAGCTTACGTTTCCTCAAGATCCCTCGCTATCAATCATCTCGAAGAAGAATCACCCCAGGCAAACACTTTTTGTTCATATATCTACTGCGATTATAATCAGCGCAGTATCCAAACACATGTTTCCCTCCTATCTAGCATACTTCAGCAGGTTCTTCAGAATTCTTCAAGTGATGTCCTGCCGTCAGAAGTAGCAACATTGTACAGTCAACATCAGAAATACAACACTCGTCCGACATTGGCACAAATTACCGAAATACTGGAGAAATTGGTTTCAACATTTGAAACATTTCATGTCATTGTCGACGCCTTGGACGAATGCTCTGAATCGGAAGAAGACGCTCTTCAATTCATCTCAGCAGTCTCTTCTCTGGGTTCAGCAGTCAAGATCCTATGTACATCGAGATCTTCGAGCGTATTTAACGTCTATTTCAGCACAGCATCTAGAATAGAGATATCTGCCCAGCAAACAGACATTACGACTTTTCTGACCGCTTGCCTACAAGACCAGCCCAGACTCTCAAAACATGTGGCGAAAGACCCGAGTTTAAAAGACGACATTATCGGGGCAATTATCCAGGAATCACAGGGAATGTAAGTTATACATAATAAATAACAGATAATGGGGTGGATATGTGTGTTAATTACGGAATATTTGGATAGGTTCTTATTGGCAAAACTACATGTTGAGTCCTTGTCTCGAAAATTTAGCCGCAAAGAGGTCCGGGTTGCGCTGAAAACTCTGCCCAGCACCCTGGATGCCACATATTCAGAAGCACTTGAGAGGATCTACAGCCAGGATTCAGACTCTGCTGAATTGGCCGAGTTGATCCTGTACTGGGTCGTTTGCGCTAAAAGAAGTCTTACAGTCCAAGACTTACAACATCTGTATGCTACGCGAGAGTTGTCAGATGGAGAGTTCCTTGACGAAGATGACCTCCCAGATGGAGACATTTTGTCGAGCGTTTGCAGTGGTCTCATTATTGTGGATAGTGAATCGCAAAGGGTTCGTCTAGTCCATCATACCGCCCAACAATACTTTGAGAGCTGCCACCACACGCGGCTCTTGGAGGCAAAACTGAGCCTCACAAACATCAGCCTGACGTACCTGACGTTGTCAAACTTTTCCAGTGGTTACTGTATAACGGATGAGACCATGTCTATTCGCCTGAAACAATATCCATTCCTCGATTATGCCGCCAAGTATTGGGGCTCAGATCTTGCCCAGCTGGACTGTGCAGACATTGGGCCCAGGATTGAGAAATTTGCCTCTGAAGCTATTGCAGTAGAGGCCATCAATCAAGCATGGTGTCTGAAGACTAGCAAGCACCAATACACAAATTGGAGCCAAGAGTTTCCCAAACACGTACCAGCGCTTGTGCTGATCTCTGCCTTTAGTCTCCCAGAGGTTCTGCAATACCTGGTATCAAGAGGCCATAAAATCAATGCCAGAGGGAGCGATGGCGAGACTGCTCTCATTCGCTCAGTGGGTTTCGGTCATGTACAAAATGTACAAATGCTCCTCGAACTAGGTGCGGAGGTAGACGCTCAGGACCACATGGATGAGACCGCATTACAGAGAGCTGCCAGAGTCGGAAACGAAACTCTTGCGAAAATTCTGATTGACAAAGGCGCAGACGTTAATTCGAAGGCGGCAAGCGACTGGACTGCCCTCATGTCGGCGGTTTCCAGCGGCAATCTCGAGGTTGTCAAGATCTTGGTCGAGGCGGGCGCTGACTTTAGAACTGAAACGGTTTGGGGAGACTCAGCCTTGAGCATTGCAACTCGGAGTGGCCAAGAAGCAATTGCTAATTTCCTCTCCGATCAAGGAGCAATTCTACCCAAGGGACCTGCTGGGCGCCGCGCTTCCATCATAGCCTCTCGCAAGGGCCTCCACCAACTCGTCAGGAAGCTCACGGCCAACTACGACGCCGTTGCCGATAAGCCGCTGGAGAGACAAAGTTCGAGGCTCATGGATGGCCTCTCTGACATCCAGGAGGCAGAAAACGCTGCTGCTGCTGCTGCTGATACAAAAGCAGAAGGGGCTGTGCCTCAGCAGGCGAGAGCCGACTCGAGTGCAGATTTCCTGGATGGCATGGAAGAAGTCGGTTATAACATCGGATTTCACAAGCGCTATGACTTACTCGAAAAGCTCGGCAAAGGCCATTTCGCTGAAGTGTACCTATGCTCAAACAGAGTAACAGGCGTGAGATACGCAGTCAAGGTTCATGTATTCACACCCCAGGTAAACGAAAAGTCGAAGTCAGACGGGCTATACCGAGAGGCGAAGTTGATGAAATCGTTTCACAAAGAGCCGCACCCAAATATCTTGCGGTTTGTCGATCTTTTTACGGAGCATTCCTTCGAGAAAACCTACTTGGTCATGGAACTTGCGCCTCATGGGGAGCTTTTCAACTACATCGTTACAAATACGCGCTTGTCAGAAGACGATGCTCGAAAGGTATTCTTGCAGCTGTTTTCAGGACTGGACTTTTTGGTAAGTTTTCTTCAAAAGCAGCTATCCAACACCCCAGAGTCTTCAATCCAGTATCGTAGCGAGATACAGAGGAAACTCTAGTGCCTTTCATCCATCTTGTTCTTCTAGCATCTGTTATTACCGCTACTTCCACTGGTTTCGGTTAAATTTGGGATACAGAGGCAAAACCAAGTTGGAATACGGGATGACAAATCACCCTTTTCACGACTACCTAGCGAATGAAAGGGTTACTGCTTTTGGAGATTTTCTAATAATGTCTACAGCATAGCCAAGGATGGATACACCGCGATATCAAGCCCGAGAATATTCTATTAGCAGATGAAGAAAATCTCGTCATCAAGATCTCAGACTTTGGACTAGCTAAAAAGATTAGCCCTAGTACCGAGAAATGGGAGTGGGTAACGACTCTTTGCGGAACACCAAGCTGTAAGACTCTCTTCGTCTCCTGCCTCCCACTTCTTCCTCAATCAGCCAACGAATACTGGTGGCTAATTTCTCTAGATGTGGCCCCTGAAATATTGACGAGCAATGAAGAGCGAAAATACGGATTCCCGGTGGACATTTGGTCCTGCGGAGTCGTCTTGTACATCTGTCTGTGCGGCTTCCCGCCGTTTTCGGATGATCTGTACAGTAAAGAATTCCCGTATACACTCACTCAACAGATTAGGCAGGGCAGGTTTGACTACCCGTCACCGTATTGGGATTCAATTGGAGACCCGGCGCTGGATCTAATTGATGACATGCTGGTTGTGGATATGGAGAGGCGGTTTACTGTGAAGGAATGCCTTGAGCATCCTTGGATGCGCGAAGTAAGCCCCCAGATCCTGGCGGAGCCCATCAGGTCAGCAAGCCCGGAACCTATGGAAGAAATGGAAGAAAGACGAACTGGATCGTTGAAAAAGAGGTGGTTGATTTCAGAAATCAATTAATGGGTAGATCCACGCAAGAGACAGGAGCTAAGGCTGATATCTATTTTGTACAATGTCGAATCGACTCCGAATATTTGGGATTATTTGACTCTTCGTACCTAGATCCATCTGCTTAGTTACTAGAAAGAACCAAATTTCTGATAGAATCATCTTCATCTAGTGCCAAGTGCAATACTCAGCGCATCAAACGCAAGCCAAACCATTCAAATTCCCTTCAGCAATAGCTTCACTCTTCAATCCAATACCGCAGCCAATAATACCTCCCCTTCCTCCTCATTCCACATCGTCCTCTCAAAGGGAGCAGAAGGGCGGACATTCGATATCCTTTATATGTCCAAGGCGAACCCGCAAATCGCGTTCGCAAACCACTTTACGCGGTTCCCTGAAATCAATATACGCGTCCACTCCCTTGGAATATTGGTAAATGGGGTGCACTGTTCCTGAGACCCCAACCCACGGAAAGAAGAAGAGACTGTAGACTCATCCTCCCTTGGGACTCCTCCGCCCGTTCTCTGGGATTAGGCTTTTTGGATCCGTCTACGTGGTCCAAGCGCCTGGGCCGTGAGACCGTTTCTTTTTTTCTCTTCTCTTCTCACGCCTTCTTTCGCTCCGGAACAAATCCAGCTTAGAGTGAGACATGTTACGTACGTCTTCCGCAAACGGCCATGTGCTTCAACCAAAGTTCCACCTTGGCCATCCACCACTTTCGTCGGTGATAAAGAGACAAAAAAGTTCAGCCACAGATGCAAGTCGTTTGTCATGTAACAAAGGTGCTTCTCACGGCCCAATCACTGGTTTGAAACTGCGATGCATGTTTGCAACAAGGTGTTGATTATTACTCGTGCTTGTTTCTAAATTTGCCCAACCAAGACCCAACGCCCATCCAAGTCTCACAAAGCCCACACGGGCAGTATAAACGCCGTATTCTCCAGCATCCTTCAGCCGTTAATCATCCAATCACCCCATTCCGATCCCGTCCCTCCTGGTATTTTGTAGTGAATTTTTTTCCTTTTCCTGTTTCCCGGCCGTGTATCCTTTCCCAAGTGTAAAATAGTTCCAATCCATGACTCAAAGTGCCATCCAGATCTAAAACATGTCCTTTTTTAGCCCTGTAGCCTGATTTTCACAAGCCAGCTACCAGTCATTAGGAATAGGTACATGTGTGCTCATTGTAGGCTCTGTCCGCCGCCTCTTCATCGACCTAGGGCTGTCGTCGTGCTCAGCCCCAACCGCGGATGCTGGTGTGGTTGCGACACCTGCCATATGCCATTGGCTTGGATTCCACAGCCCAGCATGGTCACTGGGATCCGCTCTTGGCTGCGTCGAGGGCGCAGCCACCCATTCGTTGCCTGTGGGAGTCGATGTGGCAGGGACGGGCCAGGTATCCAAAGTCGGTATGTCCCAAGCTGTGATGCCGGCCGTCTCGTCGTACGCCAGTTGAGTGGACAGGTCCAATGAGGCTGCTGTAGTTGCAACAAGATACTGGTTAACGCCGGCCGTAGTCATGGGCTTCATGTCGGCGAAGCCAGCCTGTCCCTCAAAGTAAGAAGCGTTGTGAGCCAACGACAGTGAGTGCGAGCGCTCATTCGCCGCCCCGCCCGCTGTCGTGCTCACTGTTGGCAGGTAGCTGTTCACATCCGGCATCGAGGCCATGCTGGGATCAAAGCTCCCACCCGCATAAGGGCCATGGATAGTCGCCGTTGGTGGTGGTGTGGCCAGTCCTGTCGGAAAGTCAAACACGTTCATGTTTGTTTGTACTGGTGGTACTTGCGCAACTTGCGCAACGGCGGTACCGCTGTTCCACGCCGAGCTCAGATTTTCGTTCATGATGCCTGCGAGCTGCTGGCTCACACTGGGTGTCGGTGACATGACGGCGTCTCTTGACACGCTGGCCGAGGGATAGACTAGAGCCTTTTGTTGGTGATATCGCGACATGGGGTCGTTGATGGTGAGCCATCTCCAAGAAGTCCCCGAGGGCTTGAAGACTGGGTTGTACTTGTACCATTGATTCGTGGTGTTGAAGCGCCAGAAGATGATGGCTTGCCTCTTCCACTGCGAAGAGTCGGGAGCGCGGGACCATAGCTCTTGGTACATGGCAACTTTGCAGATCAGGTCGCTGCCCGTTGGCTCGCGGCGGCTCCACGAGGCCGCATCGCCCTCGTCCTCAGATCTCTTGCGCTTACTGCCGGCCCTCCCTAGCTCGTGCTGCTTCTTCGATTCGTGGCGCTTCTCCTTCTTGCGTTGGTGCTCGATGTCAGGATATTGCACGGCTGTGCTCAAGATGCTGGCCCACTCCACTGCAGGGAAGGGCACGTGGATGTCCTGTCGGGGCCGCATGTGGCAGTTGCAGTCGTTCATTTTGGAGTCGCTGCATCCCCGATGGTGGATGCCGCTCTCATTGGTGTAAACGCCGCGCTTGGAGTCGTCGCTGTACAGCTCATCTGGTCGAGTCAATCGGGTGACGCACTTCCAGTGATGCTGCTGCAGCTCCGGCTGCGTGATTGCCACCTCAACAAAACCGGTGAGCTCTGATCCTGAGGGGAACTTGGCGTGTTCGTGCAGCTCCAGCGTCGAGCAAATTTCTAGCAGGAGGCAGTCTTGGTCCCGAGTTGGCAGATCGAGCGTCTCGTACATGGCCGGCGCATCCTTTTGCCATCGCCGAACTACCGTCTTCAAACATGCTGAAGTCGCCCGATCCAGGGCTCGAGTGTATTCGTGCAGCAAGACGTCCTTGCCTAGGGCATCGGGGAAGTCATCGCAGTTGGTGTACTTGTTCAAGTGAGGAAACGACGCTTGGTCCAGGGGGGTGTTGTTTGCGTCGTAGGCAACGTCGTCCCGGATTTTGATTTCCGCCGAAGACACATAGATCTCGCACGTTTTGGGCCGCACTGAAATGGATCCCTGCAGCGATAGCAACTGCGTAAAGTAGTCGTAGTTGGGTCTCACTTCGGGCACTCGGCCCTCAGCCAACGCCGTCAAAATGGGGTTGGACTTGAACGACTCTTGCTCTTCTTCATCGTAATAATCGTCAGAGTTGGTTGATCCGGGCTCCTTCTTCTCTTCGGAAGGAAAAAGAAAGTGAACTAGAAGATGAGATAAAAACCCAACAAGTTAATGACCCATCGACTACAAGCAGCAAGGGGGTGGAGGAGAGTGTCCACTAACAGCACCGTAGATCTTCAAAAAATTTCTTGACCACTTGCATGTGGCTGGACACTTGTTTGCGTCCCATTTGCTCAATGCTGTCATTGCTGTTGTCAATGCGGAAGATTTCTTTGCTACCAAGGAGCGCTACGCAGATAACAAAGATGTACTCGCTGATGAGCATGTTTCGGCCGTGCAGCTTTCCCCCCATGGAAAACTTCCGCCGGCCCATGTGAGGCATGAGAAGCACGGCTAAGCAGCATTTTCTTATCAGCTTCCTGGTACAAAAAAAAAAAAAGTAGAACAGTGGAATTGAAAGCAAAGTAAAATGCAACTCACAGTCGACAAAGGCATCTTCGAGCTCAGGTCGGCGCCAGACGCCGCCTTTATCCTTCTGAGTGTCCTTGTGAGCCTGTCGATTGCGGTAGTGTTTAAAGGCTGGCCAGTAGTAGAGCGGGTTGATATCCTGTCGGCTCTTGCGAACTTGCCGGGGCTGATGACGAGGTGTCTGGAGTCTGGAATAAAAAGCCTCGATAGACTGTGACGGTACTATATGTGGAGGAATGGTTGGTGGCAGCGAAGACGTCGGCGCCTGGTAACACGGGATGTTGCTGTTGAAGCTATGTGCTTGGGCATTGCCAGCAGCCTCACGAAGAGGCTGTCTGCCGCCATGAACGGTCCGTCTTGCGTCGACGTACTCTGGTGCATGTGAAATTCCCTGTGAGGGGAGGACCGGCCTTGGCTGGTAGATGGAAGCCATGATAGATAGAAAAGAGGCCTGAATGGGAGGAAAGGAATGCCCGACAAGAGATGTTCAAAAACCCAGCTCCAAGCCCAAAAAGAAGAGCTTCTGCCACAGCCCACGTTGGTGAAGAAAGAGCAGAGCCTGATGGGCAAGAAATGTGGAAAGGAATTCGGGGCGTGGAATGGTGGGATAATGTACGCTTTGTACGAGGTAAAGAACTGCCATTGGAACGGACATGTCTTCCTAAGGAGAGCCCGATAACATATAAACTCGAGACTCGGGAGGATCTGGGCAGGGCCAACGGATTGTATTGACAAAGGGGAGGACGGGGGTGGTTAGCAACTTGTCTTTGGCCCCTCCAACCCAAGATACATGCTCTAAGCTATCAAGATTTCGTCCATCTGCAAAGCATCTAAGATGGACAGGGAAGCTGGCGCAGCGGGGGTGGAACTCGACCAGGCGGCAACTCTACGTTCAGAAGACTATTTCCAGCAGCCAATGGAGCACAACTAGGTCACCCACCAGCACATGGCAGCGTGAGGTCTGTTACGAGGGGCGTTGGGCATGCAAGGGAGTCTGAAGGCGGGGCCAGGACGCCATGGTCTCACCCACCCTCTCCCCAGACACATGCGCACCAGGTCATCTCGGGCGCGCTTCTCCAGGCATGTAGGACGAGATTAACATCAGACACGGCGCCGCGGCAGCCCTTGGGCATCGCGAAACAAGAATTCTTCGCTGAAGATCCAGGCCAGCTGATGGGACCCCACGCCGTGTCCATGGGGGAGGGCCGTTGTAGAAGTTCGACATTGGACACCCCTCCCCTTGCCAAGGGATCATTAGATGTTCCTATGTATGTTCAATAGAGCGCGGGCTAGGGGGCACAGCTCAGCCTTGTCAGTGCAACACAGCCCGTGGATATAGTTTTGCTCTGCCTTTTTACCTTAAGCCTCAAGCTCATCCTCGTCATTGCCAATAGTAACCTTTTTCCTCCCTCCTCCAGTAAGCTGCTGAAGGGCCATTTTATTGGCCTGGCCCCCTACCTTTCGCTGCATCTTCTCGATCTCTTCCTCAGCATCGACAGCCTCGGCGGCAGCAAAGTCTAATACCAGTCGCCGGCCGAGCAGGTGGGTATCTTTCAATGCGTTTAGTGCATTCTCTGCCTCCCGAGGGGTCACAAAGTCAGCAAATGCAAAACCTCTTGCGGTATAGTCTGCCTTCTTTGGAACGCGGACTGATCTAAGCTGCCCATAGGTCCCAAACAGAGTGCGAATGTCTTTCTTGGTGGCTTGGAACGGCAAGTTCTTGATGACGATCTTGGTTCTTTGGGCTGCAGCCTTCTTAGCCGCATCCTCGCGCCGTCTCTCTTCGGCAGCGTCGTGGCCCCTGTGCGAGGCTTTGACACCCAGCGCATGGCCATCCAAGACGTAGCCATCCATGGTCTTGAGCGCCGCCTGGGCTTGGCTTTTAGACCGGAACTCTACGAAGCCAAAGCCCATACTGAGTGTCTGCCCTGGCTTTTTGGGGTCTATTTTTGTTTTGACACGAGCCGAAACGAAACCGTCAAGAGGCTCAAAGGCCTCAGCCAACTTGCCGGTCGTTGTGGCAAAGTTTAAATTGCGGACAAAGAGTGATGCGGTTTCCGCTGGCTCCTCTACCTTATCGCCGCTTGACAGCAATTCGTCGACACTTAATTTTTGGACCCCAGTGCGCTGATCCCCAACCGGGCTAGCCTGATCCTGCACCGCGTCCTTTTTAAAGAGATCGACTGGAGCCTTTTCCAAGAAAAGGACGCTGTCTTTGACTCGACGGTACGCCATCTTTCCAAATGCGGCCTTTGCGTGATTCAGCTGGGCGAATTGGATGATGGCAATGGTGCCGGTGGGTGGCATCAGAACTCTGAGAACTGGGCCACACTCCTCAAACATTTTCCGGAGTTCTTCCATTGAAGTGCCGTAGGGAAAGTTCTTCACAAGAATAGATGTGCCACCTCGTTTGTGTGATTTGAAGGCATCCAAATCTACGCCATTGGAAGCAAAAAAAGCCTTGGTTTCTTGAATGACGGTTGTTTCTGCAATGGCTTGCTTGACACCCGCATCGGCAGATGTGGGATCGAGAACTTCTGATTTTGCGACGCCTAGGCGTGCAGCAACGGAAGCGTTAACGGCGTCCTGGCTCATGTACATTGAATTCCAGTTGAAAACGCTCGTTGCCGCCTCAGCTTTTTTTCGTATCATGTTTTGTTTCTTCAGGGGTAACTTTGACATTCCAAACTCGTCCACACTCTTCTTGGCTTCGGCAGGAATGATGTGCAGAATGCGCCCCTGGAAAGTTACCCCATCAAGAGCTTGGAATGCACTCACGGCATTAGATGAATCTTCAAACAACACCATCGCAAATCCCTTGCGAACTCCTGAAGCATTGGTCGGTAGATGTACCTGACTAAGTTAGCCACCGGATCAACGAAACATAGATCGCAAAGATGTGTTTTGAATATGAACAGGATATCAGAAGGTCGAAGCATCTACTAAAATAATCGCCCAGGTTCACATCACATGCCGTAGCATAAGATGTCCCTATCTTGGGGTTCATCATGTTGCCTGTGTTTTTTTTTTCTCATAGAAACAAAAAGAAATCAAATCATCGTCAACTTACCTCCTGTAGAGTGCCAAATTTTCCAAACTCATGGTGGAGATCCTCTTCTGTGGTGGTATAAGGGAGATTTCGAACAAAAAGCCGAGACGTCCGTGTGATGGTGGCAACCGCATCATCTGCACCAGTGTTCTCTGCTCCCTTGTCATCTGCTTCTTCCGGGGTATCTTCATCGACAACATCACGAGGAGAAGGCGGGGTATCATCGTTATCCCCGCCATCTTGCACGACAGTTTCAGCCTCAACTGCTGTTTCTGTGGGCCGCGGAAGGTCGTCAGGATCAACAAGATCCAGCAATCTACTTGTGCGTGATCTTAGCCAGTCGTCATCCGTCGCCCCAGCTTCCTCTTGAGGAAGCTTCTCGGCCTCTTGAGGTTTCACATCGTCGGCGACAACCTCTTCCGCCGCAGGCTGAGCGCCCTGATCCGGCGTCTCCCTTGGTAATTTCTGGTTTATCACCAGACTTCGACTCGCCTCAGATGACTCTGTCTTGCGCAACTTCTCTTTTCTCTTCGGGATTTGTTCATATTCATCATCACTCTCGCCCTCCACAACAAGGGGCTCTCCACTGGTGGCAAGTCCTGTCATGTCGGCGTCAGGGTTTGTTTCATCAGCAATGACACCCTCCTTGCCCGTCTTCATCACGCGGAGAAACTCTCGCAGCTTTGGGTCAGACTCGTCCAGGTCCTCTCGCTTGCGCTTCTTAGAGCCACCCTCCTCATCCTGCTTGAGGGGTTGGTGGCTTGCCACCTGTTGATCGGAATGGACTAATCGCTGGTTCTTGTTCAGGGCTGGGTCTGAGATCTATCATTCCATCAGAACAAACTCCATGTTGTGCATAGGCCACAGGCGGGATCATGGGTTGTACCTACAGGCTTGGCTGGCTCGACCGATATCTTAGACATGCGAATGTATGACTTGTTAAAGTACTTGACGGCCCCTGAGGCATCCTCGGGTGTTTTGTAGCCGACATAGCCAATGCGCCGCTGAGGGATGAGCTTGAGATCGGTGATCTCGCGGTTCTTGGCCGAAAAGTGCTTCCGAAATTCCGCCTCTGTAATAGTAGGCGGAAGGCCCTTTACAAAAATTCTGGTCGTCTCCATGTTTGAAATATGGCCAGTTAATATGAGAGCAATTGCCGGCCCGTCAGCCTGCAGGCATTCTTGGTAACAAGTTTCTGACTTTGTGAAGTTTGAGCTTGGGAAGAGCCAGGAAAAAAAATTCCACGAAAAAAGTTGGACGTTGATATTTGCAAGGTTGGATAGTGGGGCGCGCAAGAAATTTATGCGGCCCGTGCGTTTCACCGAACGCCGTGCCAAGCTCCAGCTACAAAGAGCTCAAAAATAGATAAGATGCCTACCCTGTAGATATGTAGCCAGATGCCACAAACTGAATCGACATAAATCAAGGCCGATAGTTCAGGACTGGAAATAAATTATGCTCATGATATAATAGCTACCTATTAAATTTGTATTTCACAGGAAGCGTAATAAATCACCGGGCAGTACACGAGTTGGGTACCTGGCGTTTCGGTGATTGCTTTCAAAGTGCCTGGTTCTTTGAGTGTCTGCCATGATCGCTTTCACGTACTCTTGTTGACCATCTCGATATACTGACGTTGATCCGTCGAACTCATGTTTGTGGCTTGTCGCCAGTAGGCTCTCACCACGTCTTGTCCGAAATGGTAATGCTCATGGGTACTGGCGAGCGGGATATCCCCAAACTCCAACTTCAACGGTGGAAGTCCAGGATTGGGGCACGGGTTGCGTACCGGCATCGTTGTTGTTGGTCGAGTTGTGAACGATGTTGAAGGGTGGCGATGCTGAGGGAGAGGATGAAAAGGAAAGAAACTTAACAACAACAATTGAAGAAGAAAATAATTAAATATAGCAGGCGTAAAAATTTTGTTCACCACAGCAACTAGGGTTTGCCTTCATCAGCTAGTTAGGTACTTTCTGCTACATTCTGCTACTCTCGCTACTTCTTTCTACCATCACTACCCTTTTCAGATTGTTTGTATACTAAATTTATATTACGGTTTGCTGTATAAAGTCGTTTCTGGTTAAACTTGACATTTCACCAAGACTGGAAATCAACGACGAGAAAAAATAAAAATAAAAATAAAAAGACTATCGACAATTTCTGGACGAAATCATCGAACCAATAAAGACGTTTACGATGAGAAAGGAAGGCGAAAAGAAACCTCTATAGAGTTCTATTTCTTCGTCTTATTCTTTCACTTTTCCTTCTTTCATTTCCCCTTCTTCCTCACAATTGGCGTGCCTGATTAAGTCGAGAAAACTGGCGATGCTGAGAGGTAAACTTTCTGTTGTTTGTGAAGCTATGAAGAAGGGTAAAGATAGTTGTAAATAAGAGCAAACAGAGAAGAGGGTTTGACCAATGAGTGGTGTCACGGATCCACGTAGCAACCCAACATAAGCAATATGTGAAAGGCGCAAAGTGGATAAGCATAGCTTTAGCTAGGTAGGTCTGATCAATCTAGCTGATCTTGATCGAACTGGGTCACCTTGGTCATCAATACACTGAACCGTTCGTAGTGATTTCTCTGTAGTCGTATATTGTCAAATTTCCATCAACTACGCGTTCCTTCGGCTGGGGCTCCGGCCCAGAAGGAGAAGAAGGAGGAGGAAAAGGAGGAGGAGGAAAAGGAGGAGGAGGAAAAGGAGGAGGAGGAAAAGGAGGAGGAGGAAAAGGAGGAGGAGAAGGTCGAGGAGAAGGAGGACTCCGACGAGGAGATGGGTAAGGCCGGGGAGGAGGAGGACGAAGAGGAAGAGGAAGAGGAAGAGGAAGAGGGAGAGGTGGTGGTGGTGGCGCCACCAGAGGCGCCGGCCCCCGTGCCTGCTCGTGGTGTATCCTCGGGGGCGTCTATTCGCCAGGCGGCCGAAAAAAAAAAGGGCTTGGGGTTTTTTTTTTTTTTTTTTTTTTGTCGAAAATGGCCCTGGGGGGCCGGTTTTTTTCTTTTTCTTTTTTCGGCCTCCGTGGGAAGCGCAACTAGATGGAGACTTGGGGAGGATTTTACAGGATATAACTTTTGCTTTTACTATAAGTGTTTCTGAGGTTAAGGAAAAATCAGGCGTTATAAATAAGAGGTTTTATCCCATTTTATAGTTTAGAATGTATATTACCAGTGTAGTTAGGGAAAATATATAGCATAAATGTAAACGAGGTTCATGGCTTCATGGTTAACGAACTATAACATTTACACTGCTTTACATTATGTGTCTATTGTGATCCTTGTGTTAGATTGGTTGGAGATGTTGTTTTTCCATGTTGAGAATGGGTGCATCTTGGACTTTGCCTTCTTCTTCAGTATCATCTTGGTCTTCGTCTTCTTCCTCTCTTTCCTTTCCTTGTTCCCCTCCCTCTTTATTTTCTTCAGGTTCGAGACCTAGGGCCAACAGCCCCCTCATCTGCTTCTGAGATAATGTCCCACCCACGCCTCGTCCTCGAAGGCCGGGGATTTTCAAAACTCCCCCACGAACTATGCATGGTTAGCCGTGAGATAGCTACTAGAGTCGAAATGTAACTTACTGAGGCCACCACCTGCCTCCCTCTCCTTCTCCCTCTCCTTCTTCTCCTCTTCCCTCTTCTTCTTCTTCGCTATTCCATCACCGTCAGTTTCGCGGTCGATAATTTGTATGGAATATGTGAGATAGCCTTACAGCCTCGCTTGCCGCGGGGCCCTATCCTAATAGTTAGTACTGACAGATTGACGCCGAAACAAAGGGAGAAGAGAGACTTACTGCCGCCTCTCCGATGTCCACCACGACTGTCTCGGCCTACGATCGTGTCAGTTCACAGATCAACTACACGAGGAGAGGGGAGCAGACCGCCGCGTCCAGGGCCGCGGCTCCCATCACCACCGCCAACGCCACCAGTTGACACCGCCTCGCCCTTTCCCAGGAAACTGGCTGGCTCCAACGGCTTGTCTATAGCAGTACCCTATAAAATACTTATTAGTGAGGAAAGGGGTGGTAAAGAGGTGGTTGAGGGTTAATAGGCATACCATTTGTCAGGAGGACGACGGTATTTTATCTCTCAGCAGCTACTGATATCCGCTTTCGAGGAGCTCACGGATGGCGTTGTTGTTGATGCTGTTCCTGTTGAGGGTTTGATGGAGGAAAAAGAAATTCCAAGCGGACGGCTGCCTGAAGAATTTGTTTGGGCTGCGTGCACGCTTCACTTTGGCCTCACTTTGGTAGCCGGTCACGGGTAGACCTTTTGAGCAGTGAATCAGCGTAGGCAGCCTTTTATTATTACTGACCACATCAAATGCTACCTACATGTATGTAATTGCTTGTAGCTTGCGAGTATCTCCGTTTCTTGATTGCAATTGTATATTCATATTATTAGCAGATAATCATCTACTCACGGCGTAGTTAAACGTACATATGTACAGAGTGCATTAATAAGGCAAAGCAGGGGGGAAAAGAAGCTGCAATGGATATAATTTGACATCAGATGTTTTATTTTGTATTATATACAAGCTACCCTCGATGAACCCACGGTGTAGACTCAAGAAGTCGTGCTCCATCAATGTAAATGGTCATGATATATACATGTGTGGTATGAACCTATTTACGTGGTATAACGGCCGACATCACCGCCTCCTGGTGACCAACTGCCAGTATATCCATTCTGGGTATTAATAAATGTTCCATCACCGAGACGCAGTGTGTTGACGGAATCCTTGGAGCATATTCCATATGCCTGAAGGTTGCTTGGGGTCTTAGCAATCCAATGCATGGTTTCTATAATTCATTGTTAATCACGTGCCAGATATATATTAGAGTTTAATTGTGTTTGTGACTTACGTTGACAGTTGAATTGAGAACAGCCCTGGTAGCCAGGGCCACTGAAGAAAGCCCATGAAGCAGAGGCATAGGTGTAGATGTTGGAACCTCCGTTGATGTAGTTTCCGAAACCCATGCGACAAATTTTATCGCCACCGTTGCACCAAGAGAAGTTAGGGTCTCCCCAGGTGTCAACATTTGCAACCCAAGGAGCAGGGGGAATCTGCTGAGTGTTGGAGCCCTGTTCATAGTTGGTCTCGGACTGAAGCAGAGACACAACCACGTTGTTGGCATTGTGCAAATTGAGTTGATACAACCACCAATGCTCACTTCCAAGGGCATATAACCAGGTTCCTTTATTTCCATTAGATTCAACGAGCACACCACCTTTTCCGGCGATCGAAGAGCCTCCACTGAAGCTCTCGGCGATGTGATCTGCAACCCAGTTCCAAACATTCTGAATATAGGCAGATGATCCTTTAGCAAGGTGAATACCGATGAAAGCACCCTTACATTCGTTTCCGGGGTTGCCACAGGCGTTGGTCAGGGCCGAAGCACCTCGGGTGCCACCAACGGTCACCAACGAGTTCCAAAGAGCAACATCGCCAGGGTTGTTGCCAGCCATGTTGAACTGCACGATTATGGCTCCGGCGAGGGCATCAGACACTGTAAAACGCATATCTTGGATCTGAGCAACTCCCACATCACCTGGACGACCAACTGAGACAACGGGTTGTGGGCTATTTTCGTTTTTGAAGAAGTTGCCATTACCGGTGATTGTGGCCCAAGCCTCACCGACGATACGTGATCCTTTAGGAATAAAAAGCGTAGAATCCACACGGTACTTGCCAAAGGGGAAATAGGCAACCTTGTTCTGGCTGGCAGCAAGTTCCAGAATGGCATTCAGGGTCCCAGATTCATCCAACGTATTATCGCCTTTGACGGTCCTCCCGCCGTTCTGCGCAGGGTCCTTCACGTTGAGGAAGCTCGAGATGGGCAGATCTCCATAGGTGGGGGGAGCAACATAGGGGTAGCGACCACCGGGAGCTAGACCACTAGGCCTCGTGTTACTGGACGTAACATCGCCGTAAGTAGGGTTTCTACCGACAGTATTTCCGTAAGAGTAAGTGTTAACATGGCTGGAAGCACCAACCAGGGTAGAGCCTCGGGCGACAACAACAGGGGTGCCATTGTCCTTGGTCAAGTTCTCAATCATGAACGAGGGCCATCCGGTGGTGGTAAAAGTAACACCAGAGTTAATTGACTTGGCATCAATCAGGGCAATCCATGGAGCACCGCCCGTGTTGGAAATTCCGGTGCCGCAGGTGTCGAATGTGGATGAAAAGATGCTGAAGGTGTTGCCGCCGCTGATGAGCATACCAACGGTGTTTTGATAGAAATAAATATTGTGGAAAGCAGCCTGCTGATGGCCGTCAATCCAAATACCGTTCTGACCACGTTCAATGCGAACATCAGCGAGACCGAGGGTGGAACCGCGGCCCATTCGGATACCAGTGTGGCCGTTGCCGTTCTGGGACGAAGCCATTGTGATCTTGACATTCTGCAGCTGAGCAGCTTGAGCAACACCCCACCACAGGGCAGTGAACTGGTTACCACCGGGAATGGCAGTAGTATCAAGAATAACGTTCTTGAGAGCAACGGCGAAAGAAAGCTCTCCCTTCTCGTTGGTGGTGGGATCTTGACCGCTGACAAGAGTCTGGTCACCAGAGAAGCCGGCAGCGGCCTTGATGATGGGAGGGTTTGTGGGGTCACCCATCAACACGGTATCGGTGTTGAATCTCAGAGTCTGAGAAATGGTATATGTTCCCGGAGGGATATAAACAACCTGGGCATCAAAGTTAGGCAACCACTCGTACTCGTATTTTCATCTGGGAAACATACACGTGGCTGTGATGCAAACCACTGTGGGTGACGAGAGCCACTTCCATCACTGGTAATAGCTCGCTGGAGAGCACCTCCATCTCCTGGGTTGACTGTCTGATAGACTTGGTAGTTGAAGTTGCCATCAAGGTCAGGAGCGTAACCCCGAGGAGCATTGACATGGTCCATGTTAGGGTAGTAGAAACTAGTCGCACGCTTCGTAATGCCCTCATCACTGGCAGGAGGACTAGGTGTTGGCGAAGCAGACGCCGCGCCCAGCAGGAGCGCAACAACCGCCGTGAGCTTCAACATGTTGCCGGTCGATAATCAACAGTTGCGGGATGAAGAAGGACGATCGTCAAGATAGCACCCAAAGTGGCGGGACAACTGCCTCTTTATATTGCAATCAATGCCTACAAATATATAACCCCTGCCAAATTCAAGTTCCTTTCGTCTTCACCCCTCATCGATTGTTTATGCAACCATCGTGGTCTCGTTGGAGTCTGCCGGTCAGCCCACAACTCCGCATCAGACTCGACCACCATTCGGCCCGGATCTAGCCCAAATGTCGGCGTCATTGTCCAAAGAGGCAGTACTTGATGTGGCGTGAATTACTCCGGAGGGCATGGTGGAATCTTGGAAGTATCAAGGGTCAAGGAAGCATTGATGTCTAATGTGACTGGGCGGCTGCGGGGTGGATTGCATTCACCCCACCAAAATACTGTTGAACATAGACGAGTGAACAATAAAAGGCAAGTCTAAAGCTGAGATTCTAGGCCATGTGGAGGAGCCCTGCGAAAGTCATGTTGTGATTGCCTACGAAACACCTTGGCAAGGGTCCAAGACTAGCAGCTGCTAAACTCCCCTCGTCGCCAAATATACTCATACGTTTCAAGGTCAAAATTCGCCCTGGAGAGATTAATAATCCCTGTAAAAGAGCAATCCCCTTGCATACTCTGAGCCGTATCAATCGATGCAACGATCCATTGAGGTAGGTAGATAACTAGTGAGTACTAGGACTCCCAATATAACGCGGTTGAATTGGTCGCCTACCTCACCTACTTATTTAGTTGCCTAATCATCTAACCTTATTGGCAAGCTTCTACACGAATTAGGTGACGGCACATGCACCTCGCCCCAGCAGACAGACCGCATGTCGTATTGCCGGAACACGAGTGATGATGACGAGCTGTGCTATAGCCATCAGCTGCTTCGCGAGCCATGGGCGGGGGAGTCCATACACCACAAATTCGAAAAGCCAAGAAGCAAACGCGGGCGATGTCTTCATTAATAAATGAGCATTGAGTGGCTTACACCATTCATTGGTGGGAAAAGGGCACGAAACCTGCCGCGTCGACACCTCGGTAAGTAAGAATAAGAATAAAGTTACCCATCCTTATGAAGTTGCACTCGATTCGGCCAGGATATTTAGCTAAGGTACATGGCCAGTCACTAATGCACCCCCGTGCCTTAGCACGGGCGCCTTTTGAGCCATCATGAGATCGTTTAGAACATAAACCTCAGAGGCCGGAGCTCTGCCAAGCAACGCCGACTCTCTAGCTGCGGTGGTGCCGGCCCTTTCCAGCGCAACTGCCTATCCGAGCTTGGCTGCGAATGGCGAGAGATGACATGGGTTGCAGTCAGAGACAAGTAACACTCTAAGCTTATTTCTGCCGGTTTTGGGTAGCGAATGTGTCTGGGGTTGGTTGCCGTCAGCGATCCTACGCAGCACTTAAGCTTGTTGCGACAAGTTTGAAGGTTAACAGGGAACTTTAAAATAAATCCAGCTACTTGTCTCCCACCATCGGTACTTGGTGTGCTCCATCAGCTCTTTATAATACAACGGAATGCTCCATAATCTTATACCGTAAGTTCAGTCACCCATATCCTGGTCGTATATACGCCACATCCACTCGGGAGCTGGTCAATTAACTCCGTCTGCTTAATTGGGTAGGTGTTTAACTCTTGGCTGTTCCTCACCAGACCGAATGGAATCATAAAAGTCGAGGGAAAGGTGCGTCCATTCCATTGTCTGTGTAGTGAGATTTCCTAGAGCGAGGAAGAAATCAATGCAGGTTACATGCAACAAACCAGTGCAGCTCTTTTCAAGTTCTGCTCGTATAAGCCATCAATGCCGGCTGTAAGCAAAGTCGGGAGAGTGGCGCAGCTCCCTCGTGTGGCGCTCTCCCCTATTGGCTGCCATCGATGAATTCACAGCAGCCGCCGGCCACTACGCATGGACCGGATAAGCCACTAAAAGTTGCTCAGCACATCACTTCCCCCAATGCCGCCCGTTCAGTGGATGCCCGCCCTGGATTCCGCACAGCCGGACTGCCGTCGGCTCACCTGACCACCCCATTGGTGCAGCAAATTTTCCAGGCTTATCGCATCGCCTTATCGGCTTCTTGGCTCCAAATATCGACTCAACTTTGAGACACCGCATCCGACGATATTTTGCTTCTCAAGTACACCAAGGCAAACAGTTTCGCCCAACCCAGGCTTCACTAATAACACTCAATCATCCCTGTCTGACTAATAGCCTCGGCTTCCTTCCCCGCTCTCCAACAATTTCATCCCACATCCATCACAATGGGCAACGTAAGGCATTTCCCGCTCTTCCACGGGCCCCTTCCGTTGCGTCATTCCGGCGGCTTCTGACTTGCATGATGAATGTTTAGGGCGCCAAAGCACAGCAGAAGCGTGAGCGCAACAATGAGAAGGGCGGAAAGGCTGCCAAGTCTCAGCTCAAAGTGGTGCGTTCTATACCTTGATG